>NC_089588.1:11709164-12309164 GCF_019320115.1 Miscanthus floridulus
CTGGTCACTCGGCTAGGACGGCCGGTCACTACGAAAAAGCGTCGCGAAGGCGTCCGTTGGTGCGCTCGGCGTGGGAAGCGATGGGGGGATGGGAGTCGCGAGGATCCGGTGCGGTGGAGTAATAAAAAAATAAGAGTTTCCAGTGGGCCCCACCAGAACTAGCCCAAATAATCACCTCTTTTGGGGGATGGTTTTTTGGGGTGGGCTAGTTGCAAATAACCCACTCTAGCCCTCCTGTTTGGATACTTTTAAGCTAGTTGAGCTCAAACTAGCACAAACTAACTCTAGCCCCTGGATCCAAACAGGACCAATGTCTTCTGTAATGATCCTGATCAAATGAGAAAAGTGGATGATTCGGGGTTCCCCGAGGACACGTGACGGACTACTGAAATTATCTGGTTCCCGTGCACAGCACGTAAGACAATGACATGTGTACGTGGGCCCGTATAATTTGGCGGTCTTTTACAACCTGGAGTGCATTAATGATGGGCAAGGGGTGTCTTTTGGCTGGTTTAGTCCCCTTATTCACCCCCTTAGGGCCTGTTCGGCCGGTATTAAAGCTGGCTGATAAGCCGACAGAAACTGTTTTGTTATGAGAGAAAAATACTATACATTCTAGCTGATAAACCGGCTGATAAGTTCAAGCGAACAGGCCCTAAGAGACTAGAGGACTAAACCAGTGTAGTCACTTTTTAGGTTCCCTATTTAGCAATTTAGTGACTAAAATGGACAAAAACCAGGTGACTAAACTAAACTTAGTCACTTGGAACCAATCAGGGCCTTACTTGTCTGGCCATGGATGAGGGTGGTGATGGATCAGCATGAGTAGCTTCTGAACTTGCCACTGTCAGATTGACTGTTACAGGTTATATTAGTACTGAGTTTGTGTCATGTGACTGTGAGATCACATGAACAACAAGGCTAATCAACTGAAGATTCGAGTGAATGTGCGTGTAAACATTTCACTGCAACACAGTCCGGTTCAGTCAGATGCAAACAACACCAGCAACTTCTGAAAAATGTAACTGCATGTGTCAGCATATGTTCACATTTAAAAAAAAAAAGGTTACAGAATTGACGCATTGGGTGGGGATTGAAAATAAATACTAAAAATCAAGCATATACCCGCGAGGTGCTGAGGGCTGCGGCAGATCCAGAAGATCAGGCCCGCCCGACCCCAAGGGCGGTGCTGGGCCGACCAAGGAATAAATCTGGACAAAAATAACCGAGAACCAAGAACCGAACCGAAATAACCGGAACCGAAACCGAAGTAACCGAAACCGAAATATTTGGTTCCAGATTCGGTTCTAGGTTCCGAAGAACCGAAATTACTACGGTTATTTCGGTTCTAGTGCTCGGTTAACCAAAATAACCGAACTAATCCCCTCCTCGCTGAGTCGCTGGTCGCTGCCCCGCCTGCCCCACGCCCTTCACATCCCACCCTGCCTGGCCGCCTGCCCCTAAATCCTAATGACCTAATCCCTCCCCAGTCGCCACTCCCAATCCCGCCGCCGCCGCTCCCCACTCCCCTCCTCGGCTCCTCGCTACCCCGCCGGCCGCCGCTCCCCACTCCCCTCCTCGGCTCTCCTCGCTACCCCGCCGGCCGCCGCTCCCCACTCCCTTCCTCGGCTCCTCGCTACCCCGCCATCCGCCGCTCCCCACTCCCCTCCTCGGCTCCTCGCTACCCCGTCGGCCGTCGCTCCCCACTCCCCTCCTCGGCTCCTCGCTACCCCGCCAGCCACCGCTCCCCACTCCCCTCCTCGGCTCCTCGCTACCTCGTCGCTGCCCCCAATCCCGCCGCTCCCCACTCCCCTCCCCTGCCCGCGAAGGCGTGAAGACTAGCCACGGCGGCGGCGCATCACGCGGAGGCGGTGCTCCTCGGCTGCGCGTCACGCGGACGTAGAGGCGAAGCGCTCGGGCGGCTTGGCCATGGCGCAGCCAATCTCCCTTCCCCTCCTTCTCCCAACTCTCAGATCCAGCGGCTCCTCCGCTCCGGCATGGCCCCGTGCCTCCCTCTCTTTCGTCCTGCATCCGACGGCAGCACGTGAGATAGGGAGCCGCACGGCGGCGAGCAGGGCGAGGCAAGCCGTGCGACGACGAGCTAGGCAAGCGGCGCAAAGGCGAGTAGGGCGAGGAGCGGGCCGCAGGCGAGGTGGTGCGCACCACGCAGGGCCGCAGGGGTAGGCGAGCAAGGAGACGTGTTTTTCGATCTGTAACCTAGAAATCGATGCTTTGTTCTTCATCGCTGCTGGAATTAGTGATTTGTGTTGCTCGATGTGCGATGTTGTGATTTTTTCTGTTCATAGCACCTCGGTTAGTTCGGTCATAATCGGAACCGAACCGAATTAACCGAAACCGAATTTGGTCGGTTCCCAGATTTCAAAAGAACCGATCGGTTACTATTTCTTAAGGAACCGAATTTGTCAAGAAACTGAAGAACCGAACCGATCGGTTTCGGTTAACCAAATGCCCAGTGTGACCGAGGAAGGTGGTGCCGACGTGTCGTGGTGGTGCCGGCGGCTTGTGCAGGATATGATGACTACCAGGCGCGCCAACCGGCATAATTGCGAGAAACAAACCAATCGCTTACAGAGAGAGATTATTATCTAGGAATTCTTTGATTCGTTTGATTTTTTTTATAAGGTTGATTCGTTTGATTGAAAATGAGTAGCAAGAGGAGGGGATCACTTTGTTCCATTCATTTCTGCCGCCGTTACTAGTAGGTACTCTAATCTTGAGTCTCTTGTTGTATAGGCAAGCATTTTTTTTGAAACGAATCAGGCAGGAGGCTGCCGATTATATTAAAAAGAAGATAAGCCCAAAATGGGCACAACGAAATATCAATGGCCATCAACCATGTCGCAAAACAAACTCAACAAAACAAAAAGAAAAAAAACTCTAGCCGGTCGAATTGGGACATCGACACAAGCCACTCACAACTGCCAGTTGGATTGAGACATCAACACGGGCACACCAACTCCACTCGCCGCACCCCGACAAACCAGGAGTAGAGCCGACAAGTAGCCCTCACCGCAAGCACCATCGTTACCGACGATGTCCCACGCCAACCAGTCGCTGCCATGCAGAACTAGCCGCCGCAGTCCGCTACAAGCCGTGTAGCTACCACGACTCCCCCACCATGCCATCATCGTCTTCAGGTCACGCACACACGATCGTCGATCTCCCAACCACGGCCATGATGGCAGAAGTCAGAAGAGAAGCCCACCGCACCACACTGAAGAGGCCACCGCCATGCAGGACCCCTCGCCGAAGTACCGCTGTTGCACCTTACACACCAAAACGATCGAAACACCGCACCGGATCCTAGATCTCCAAGGCAACTCAAGTGTGGGGGCCTCGCCACATCTACCGCCGCACACCACTCCTCGGACACACCACCTTAAAGCGTACGGGGGCCTCACCACTCCCGTCGCTGGACTCATCGAGGATCCGGGCTTGCTTCGCCGTCGGGGTGACTTGGTGAAAGGTCCTTGTTTGGTTTTGGTAATTGAGTGACAACTTAGGTGGACTAATTATGTTTATGTGAGATACACAGGTGATTAGTCCACAGGTACATGTGTGTGAGCAACATATGCCATGAAGGTGAAAATGGCTTGGAGATGTTGCAAAGCTCACACATGTGATGATGAAGGAGCTTAAATGCACATGAGACATGACATTGAGTCATGTGATCAAGGTGGAGAAAATCAAGACAAGACTTGGCTTGATGGACCGGTTGCAAGCGTGAAGGGCAAGTCGAAGGCTTTGGAGTGATGGACCGCGTGGCAGTGAAGCTTAAGCAAGACTTGGCGCCGATGGACGATGGCAACGGTGAAGAGCAAGTAGAGTCAAGATCGATGAACCAATATGATCATGTGATGATATGAAGTGGATCATATCATTGTTGATCGTGTTGGTGCATGTGTTGCATCGACATTGAAGGAGATGGAATGGAATGCGCAAGGCAAAGGTATAACCTAGGGCATTTCATTTCACCGGTCATAGGTGTGTAGAGAAGTTTATGACCGGGTTTAGGATAGATGGCCGTACTATCAAGAGGGGCAAACTTGTTTGTATATCAGTCATCTAGTGCCACTCGAGTGATCTAACTTTGCATTGTCGCTAGGATCGAGTGGCGTGGCAAGTTGAGTGGCTAACATCCTTTGGGAAATGATTGTGAAAATGCTAACACACATACACATGGTGGTGTACACTTGGTGGTGTTGGCACATTTACAAAGGAGGTGGTGTTTGCAAGGGTGAGATGGGTTTGGGTCCCTCTCTCCCTCCTGCCGAGCTTGCTCGGCGGGATTCGGCGCTTTCGGGAAAATGAAATGTCTATTTTCTATTGCGCCGGATGCAAAATTCTTGGTGGTTGGCACATTGGAGCAAGGGTGAAGAAGTTAGAAGTGAAAACGAGTTGGTCGCGAAGACGCTGGCGTCGGTAAATTGACCGGACGCTGGGTCTGAAAGCACCGGACACTGGCTGGCTACGTCCGGTCAGGCTGATGTTCGTTGACGCAGTAGCTGGAGTGTGACCGGACGCTGGCTGCGTCCGATCGCGTTCGACCGAACGCGTCCGGTCATGCTCGGGAGCTTACTGGAAACGACCGGACGCTGGGGGTTTAGCGTCCGGTCAGTTGAAGCTGCTGCGTCCGGTCAGGTCAAGTGACCGTTGGAACCGGGACACGTGGTCGTCTGCGAGCGACTGGATGCTGAGGTCCAGCGTCCGGTCAACACGACCGGAGCGTCCGGTCGGCCCGACCGTTGCCCAGTGAAGGGGTAACGGCTAGTTTAGCCCTTGGGGCTATAAATAGAAGTGGCCTTCGGCCATGGCTGGGCTGAGCACCTCAAGGGACTTAGTGTCCATGCTTGTGAGTGCTTGGGAGCCCTCCATCACACATATACTTGATAGTGATCATTCGATTATGTGAGTGAGCGATTCTAGTGCGATTGCATCATGAGATTGCATCGAGTGGCACTAGGTGATCGAGTTGCAAGCCGGTGGTGCTTGTTACTCTTGGAGGTTGCCACCTCCTAGACGGCTTGGTGGTGGTCTCCGTCAAAGCACGCAAGAAGCTTGTGCGGCGCGCCAGAGAAGTGCTTGTGAGGGGCATTGTGCTCGCCCCGCGGGAGCCACGAAGAGCAACTCTAGTAAAAGCGTGTCATTGAGCTACCCTCACTCAAGGGGTAGGTTCTTGTGGCGCCCGACGTGCGGGCTTAGCGGGTGATGCTAATTAGCCGCCGAACCACCAAGTGAGCGGTCGACACAACGGGGACTAGCGTGTTGGCAAACACGTGAACCTCGGGAGAAAAATCATCGTGTCAACCCTATTCTTCCCGTTGGTTTGCATCCCCATTACACAAGCTTGTAATTACTTTTATACATATTAAGCTTGTGTAGTTGCTCTTGTAATTAGATAGCTTGTGTAGCTTGCTAATTACCTTCTTACTTGTGTAGCATAGAAGTAGCTCCCTTGCATGGCTAATTTGGTTTTAGTAACCTTGTTAGTCACATTGCTTAGTTTGTGTAGCTAAGTATTTGCGCTCTCTAATTAGGCATTGGTTGCCTTGTTATTGAGCATTGCTAGTGAGCTTAGTTAGCTTTGTACTTTTGCTTACTAGCATGTGTAGGAGCTCCCTTGTTGCTTAAAGTACTAGAGGCATAGGTTTGTGTGACCTTGCTCCTAGCATTGGTTAGGTGAGCTCTAACTAGCCCGGCACCTTTGTTGCATAATTGTTATCTTTGCAAGGTGCTAGTGAACATATATAGTGGGGTATAGTCTTGGCTAGACTGATAGTTTTAATTCCGTATTTGTATCGGTTAGCCGACGCGATTAATTTTAGAAAAGACTATTCACCCCCCCTCTAGTCACCATCTCGACCCTTCACTTGGTACCACCGAGCCGCTCCATTAACTTCACCTTCGTCTAGCCGCCACCAAAATCTCAGCTGCACCACGTGCACGGACACAAAGCTTCCAGAGACACAACTCACCTCCGCTCGGTCGGATTGGGTCATCGACACGAGCCTCACCGCGCCGCGCTGCCCACTCGCCGCCATCGTACGAACAGCTCCACGGCCCCCTTGCTGCCTTCCTCACACCACGCCGAGCCAGAGCCTCTTGGCCTTCAAGAAGCAGCCAGGTTCCTCCAGCCACGCCACCATGGCGCCACTGGTGCCCCTGGTTGGCTACTGCCAGCCACACCACCATGGTGTCACTGGCACGCATCCAAGCAAGCTGCTGTCGGCCACACCACCACGGCTCAGCCAACGCATCTCTGCAGTCGGTCGGAGTGGGAAAACACCATGACAACGCCTCCAAGGAGGAAGACGATGCCCGAAGGCGTCGCCGTCATCTTGCCGGCAAATCCAACATGGCTTTCGCCGGTGCTCGCCCACATCCAGCACAATCAAAACAGGGAGCCTTGAAGTCACGCCACCCCTGCCCTCCACCGCCGCCCGCACCAGCGAGTTCCGGCCGGATCCGCATGGACGGCAGCAGCTGCAACCGCGGAATGGCCGGATCCGGAGGAAGGGGAGCTAGAGCAGCCTCGCCGCCACGCCCGTGCAGGCGCACGGGCCCGTGCCGCAGCCACAGCCGCGCCCGCATCGACGCCCTGGCCTTCGTCGCCGCCGTAGCCGTGCCGCCATAGATCCACGGCGGGGGGCACCATATCCGCGCAGAGCTCGCCTCACGGATGCCGGAACCACCGGAGGGCGGAGGCGGCGGCGGCAGCGACCCCACCACCCCGCCAAAGTCACCCGCGCAGCCAGAAAAAAAACGCCCCGCCACCGCCCTCCTTGTGGCCACCGGTCATCGGTGGCGCGCTCCGGCGGCGACGAGGGGAAGGTGGTGGGGAGGGGGAGGCCCGGCGGTGGGGGGCGAGGGGCTCCGCCCGAGCCGCCCAGGCACCGACTCGCCAAATCCGCCCCCCGCCTCGCCAGATCCGGGCGACGAGGCCGTGGATCTGCGCTTCGGCGGCCAAGAGGAAGCCACCGTCACCGCCATTCGCCGGCGGCCATGGCCCCATGGCTGCCATCCTCAGAGAAAGAGAGAGGAGGAGGAGGAGAAAGGCCCGGCCGCCGCCATCCTAGCAGCTGCACGGGCATCCGGCAGCCTGCTCCGGCGGCAGCGAGGGCGAGAGGCCGGGGAGGGCGGTCCCTGCGGCTGGGGATGGGAGGCGCCGCCCGAGTCGCTCGGGAGAGCGACGCGGGGGCCGGCTCTGCTGGTAGGCAAGCATTTTGTTGTTGTTGTTGTATAGGCAAGCAAATGTTATTTATTTGCATTAGAAATCAGCCGCTCTACGAAAGTACTAGTACATGCGTGAAGGCAGGAACAGTATTGAGAAACAGAAATACTACTGGTACATAGGGATGAAAACGGTACGGATATTTTCCGACCGTATTCGAAACCGAATCCGTTTAGAGGGGTTGAGATATGTCCGTATCCGAGTCCGGATATCCAACATCCGATACCGTATCCGAATACTCAAATCGCATATTTATGATGTCGATATCCAATCGTATCATATCCGACATAGTTGACACTATCCATATTCGAATCCGAATCCGGATAGAAATATGAAAACAAATGTAATATCGGTGATATCCGTCCGTATCCGATCCGTTTTCATCCCTACTGGTACACACATATAAATAAGAGTGCCCATCGTGAGGATGGTTGTGGATCATGTGTCGTTTCTCTGAACTTGCTACAGACTGCAGTCCTGTTCATGCCCTCCGACAGTCCGACGGCTGCTCATCTACGTATATTCCTGTAAGGCTGAATAACGTGGCGTCGTGTCCATCACCGATTTGACATTGATTTGTATCTTGATATTGATTTGAGGAGCTAATATGGTGTTTGTTTGAGGAATGTGTTAGTTAGTCTATCATTTTGGTTTGTAGAATAGAACGGGTTAATCGTTAACGCATCGTCACCTTATTCCTCGCAAGCTAATAATTAGTACTACTGCAAGGAATAGAGTCATTCCACTAAATTTAAGAAATGCACCCATAATGCATCATCTGCTCTAGAATAGTTTGATTCCTCAGACCAAACACCGTATAATTGATTGTTTTCTGTTCACCTAGTACGAGTATTTGTTAGAGCTACAACATTGTATCTAATAATAACTTGCTTATGGCTGAGCGACGGGAAATAGAGCATCCACAAGCAAAAGTAGCCACAAATTTAACGTGTCCTATGGCTGAGACACGAACCAAGCACGCACATATAGCAAATTTACATATATACAATGTCCAACAATCGTTTTTCACAGTTTCTTGCTAGAAAACAAATGGTACAAGAACACGAACGAGAATCAATGCCTAATTAATCCAAGTGAAGAAGCCAATCCATTCTCCTATGTGGAGGCATCTCAAGAAAGAGCTCCATGAAGATCTTCTTCTTGCCAAACCTGTCAACAGCCTTGGCATATTGTGCTCCACTAACACCAGATAACGCATTGAGCGCTTGCATACTTCTACTTACTAGCTCATTAGTTTGGGCAGAGTTGGACAATGAAGGACTGTGGGCACACGATGGCGGCGATCTTCTTGCCACTATTCTCTGGGGGTGGCCATGTTCGTGCAGGGAAGTTTCCGAGCACCTGAACAGGGAAGATTCTCCTTTAGGTCGATTGTCCTCACTGCTTCCGCTTGTACTAGCAGACAGTTCTGAGCTGCCAGGCTGCTCAGATTTCCTCGTTACTTCAGATTGATTTTCCTCACTGCTTCCACCTCTATTAGCAGACAATTCTGAACTTTCAGGCTCAGACTCTCTCACTCCCTCAGGTTGGTTGTTCTCGCTACCTCCGCTTGTACTAGCTGACAGTTCCCCACCTCGCGGCTGCCCATGCTCCTTTGTGAAAAGTACACGAGGCGTGTTAGAAAGCATGTCCAAGTTCCAAGTTTGTATATTTGATGCCAAATGCTAATAATATTGCAGGTAATGATTAGTACACCATCCGAATTCCATATATTGCACAGAAAATTAAAAGTTTGCTTAGGATGCTTCTGACTACATTACTAGCATTATCGACTTAATGGGAATGGCCAAAAAGAAATAAGACACTAAAACAGGAGTGGGCAAAGAGAGAATTACAAAAAAATTGACGGCTGAAGACAGAATACAACTACAATAATTACTTACAAAAAGAGAGAAAAAAAAGAATCCCCTATTTTTTATTTAAACAATGAAAATGTAGGAAAGTCGACATAACGTATAAACATTTTTTCTTCTTCCGTATGATTGCGCCAAGAGTAAAACATATGCTGCAAGTATTTTTATTATTAACCAATTTTGGATTCAGATGAATTATATGAAAGTTTGGATTAGATAAAGCCAGGTTGATCCTCTGGGTAAGTAGACCAGAAGCTCCATACAGACCAATAAAAAATTCATATAAATAAACAAATATGTGGTGGCATGCATATTTCAACATCACAATCTGCCAAAATTTGGATGTTAGATCAAAACTAGGCATACCCTCCTCAAATTCAGATTGAATATGACAATTTAGCTGGAGGAAACAGAAAGAAAATCTTGACGGATTTCAGGGTCATTTGGAGGCAAACTAGGCACCAAATGTCACACAATCGCAATGTTACCAGCACCTTTTTACAGCCTTGATGGAGGTACCTGATCTTGAAACAATACAAAGGCTCGTATTAAGGGGAAGGAAATGAAAAACTTACTATGTTAGAGCTCGAAGTTGGCAGCAGGAGATTCCGGAACTTAGATTTTATCAGGAGACCAGATCTCTCACAGATTTCGAGCTTGGGATGGTTGGGAAGGGTGGCAGCTGAGCTGCTGATGTCGGTCACCATGGTGTTCATCTCCTCTCTTGCTCCGTAAGAATCAATGATGACCCCAAGATACTTGAGGCTCAAAAGGTTCACGATGCCACTATGGCTGTAGTCGAACCTGGTTGTTTTCTTTGCTTCGAAATAGAGGCGAAAGATTTGGAGGCGCGGCATGGAACCCGGTGCAAACACGAGCCCAATCCCGCCTCCCATTCTGTGGAAATGGAACTGACGAAGATGCTGGAATCCTTGGTCGGCAATGGAGAGAATTTCCCAGGGCCCTCTGAACACTTTGAGGTCAAGAAATAGAAGGCCAGGTATGCAGCCAAGGATACGAGGATCAGCTTCCCCTTCCATCCTGCCTACTGTGATTTCGAGGTGGGTGAGATTAACAAGATTGGCCATCCAGCCATGAACCCTGGGAATGACATCCCATATGACAAGTTTTTGCAGATGTGGAATTGTGAACCCCTCAACCATCAAATATTCAAGAGGAGACTTGTTAATGTCCCAGATTTGTAGTGATTGAAGGCTATGTTTTCCCAATGCACTCAGAGATGATACCAATGTTTGTATTTTGCTGCTTTCCATGTCACCATGCATCTCATCAAGATCCAGGCACTCTATCTCGAGCACTCTCAGTCTTGCCAGCTGCCCTAGCTCTTCTACAAATTCTGTAGACTGGCAGAAGACACGGGATAGCTCCTGCAAAGCTTGCATGCTCCCTATCTTATCTGGCAGCCTAACACCCCTATGAACAAATAACCGGACTAACCTGCATAGTCGGACAAGGGTTGGTGGCAATTTTCTCATTACACTGCATTGTGTTAGATCTAGTGTTTGTAGGAATTGCAGATCCCCAATTTGCTCTGGAAGTTCCACAATGTCTCCTCCCAATCTTAAATATCTCAACTGATGAAATCTTGGTATACTAGCAATAATGCATTTGATCTTCAAGCATTCGCAACCTCCCAGATCCAAAACTCGTAAACAATGAAATTCTGAAACTAGCGATGTGTTACTAGCACACCCAAAGGTATTAAGTGAACGAATCTGCGATCCATTTTTCACAGTGATTTGTTTCACTTCTTCTTCGGTACAATCAGATTGTATCGACAACCTGCGTATCTTATCTGGAAAAGCTTGCAACTCCTGACCACCTAGCCTGGTAATGAAGTTCTCTTTTGTTGACAAGGATATGATAAGATCAAGAACTATATCATGGACTCGACAAGCGTCCACTCGCCCATCATACCAGATATCAACTGGTTGGATCATGCTTCTGTTTATAAGCTCATTGAAGTAGCTCTCTCCGACTTGCTCCAACCTTTGTCCCCTTTCTTCCATAATAAATCCTTCAGCTATCCATTTCCATAATAAATGATCTTTTTTAATCTCATAGTCCTCCGGAAATATACTTAGATATAATAAGCAAGTCTTTAGATGACAAGGGAGATCATAGTAACTGAACAATAGTATCTTTCTCATTCCTTCTAATTTAGGACTACTTTCTAGTGCAGAACTAAGAGAATCCCTTACTCTCTCCCATTGCTCCTTTGTATTTGTATCTGGTTTTGAAGCCAACATACTAGCAATACTGATTATAGCCAACGGCATGCCACCACATCTCTTTAATATTCCAGTCGATACTTCTTTCAGTTGAGGTGGGCAACTGTGTTCAGAGCCAAAAATTCTTCTTAAAAATAGCCTCTGGGAGTCTACATCACTAAGGGGTCCAATTTGAAATACATGATCATGTCTGCAAGGGCAACAAGATTTAGCTACATCAACAATGCGAGTAGTTGTCATTATTTTACTATTGTACTTGTTATCAGGCAATGCACATTTCACGACTTCCCATGCTTGCACGCTCCAAATATCATCAATGACGATCAGGTACCTGTATGTAAATTTGAAGCAGTGAGTCAGTATGGAGTCAAAATGGCAAAGATTGTTTCTGTAGTTTGGTCTATCAGAATTCGGTATATATCATGCTAGAACTTCACAGAAAATCTGAAAAGGATTATGCAAACCACTTTCACCTAATCTAGTTTATAAGGGAAAATAGCAGCAAAGACTCAAATACTGTATGACTTGCATCTCTCTCAACCCCAGGCTCTCTTTATATACCGCAGGCGTACGCGCGGGCCGCGCCGCCGCCGCGCTGGGCGGGCACGCTGGCCGCCCCGCCGCCGCCGCCGCTGCGCTGGGCGAGCGCGCGTGCCATGCCGCCGCGGGCCGCGCGCGCTGGGCGAGCCACGCCGGCCGCCGTGTCAAGGCGGCCGGGGCCCGCTCTGGGAGAGCCGCGCCGGCCGTTGCGCCGGGGCCGCCGGAGCCAGAGCGGGCGAGCCGTGCCCCGGCAGCTGCATCGAGAGACTGAGGGAGAGAGGTGACGGAGAAGAGAAGAAGATGATCGCAGACATTTGATAGGTGAGTGAGTCCCACCCGAATAAAAGAGATGGGTTTTTTCTACTGCAGCAATAGTTCTCTAAAAGCACAAATTCAGTTTTCTTGATCCAGAACCTAACCCTAAACCCTAAAAAAAGTTGGGAGCATATTTGTTGATTTCCTCTAACAATTTCTAAAATATCCATCCTATAAAATATAGAAGACAATTTTACGTCAGAATCGTGGACTATTTCTAATCATCCTAACTAATTTTATATTTTCTATCTTCTTGTATATTTGCATCAAGAACCCTATCCTACCTTTTATTCTTCCCCACATCCTTTTTTCCCAAGTGTGGAAATATTGGAGTTGAGATAAAGAATTGTTGGAGAACATTTTCTTAATCTTGCCAAAAAATTTAGATTGGGAGTGGGTTTTGGAAACTTTTGGAGATGCTCTAACTACCCTAATTTCCTCTCCAATAACAATGACACTTATAACTAAACCAACCTTAATCTTCACGCACCTTTCATCACTATTTATGAAATCCATGACAACCATATCCGGTGCCAAGAATACCACAACATGCCTATCATTGTGATCTCAATTAAGATTCCTAGGTATGTGAATTTTTCCCTATTTTGTGGCTATGTCTTCTAATTTTTTGTATGAATTTTTGGAAAACATTTCTAGGGGGTGGGCCATGTTATTAGTCGCCGCTAAAACTGGTTTTAGGGGCGGCTGCATATCTGCCCCTAGAAAATTGCTAAACCCCATGCTTGATTTCTGGGGACGCTTGAATAAAGGCGGTTGCGTCGTCCTAAAAATTGTTTTTGGTCGTTTCTAGAAATACTCTTGCATTGTTAGTGTGGATATCTAAATTATTTTCTGGCTGTTTAGTATCCAAACTCTTTTCAGACAGATGGTCTGTCGGTCCCTGGATGCTTGCTTGCGTTGCAGGAACGGGAACAAGAAGGCAGGCCTAGCTGATTATAAGTTCATAACCTAGTACCCATTCCCATTTTGGGCGGAACAGATCTACTAATTCTTTTATTAAATAGACCTAGCAGCTAAAAGAGGGTATCCTGAGCAATTGCAAGAATGGGTTCATTGATATTCCTGATACGGTAGATGCTATGACACATACAGTCATACTCAATTCGATGGAATTGTTTGATCTTTTTTTATGAGTCACCGGAGGGGAGAATTCCCCACTTGAATATATTGCATTGGAGTGGTAATTAGGAAGATACAATAGACAACGCACACTTACAACACAACATCACCAACAACACACACGAGACAGAGCGGACGACAACCACAAAACACAGAGAGGAGAACAAAGAACTCTCATGATACACATGAAGTTATTCACCAACTAACACCACCACAAATCGGCTGAACTTCGGCAACCTCCACTTCAATGGCGACGATTAAGCTTCGAGTCAATATGATAGACGACAGTCGTGATTATAATATCTTTAGAGCACATCCAGGACCCAATTGACGCCCACCAACACCCATTATGGGGAGGAAACCACAATGGAGGGAGGGCCGGCAAAAGGAGCGCGAGGAGATCCAAGAGAGGGGATCATGGTCTCGTTACCGACATTTGTTGAGACAAGGCAATCAAGGATCATAGAGAATAGAAAAGTTGGGACATTGGCAGCGTAGTTTGCTGGTTAGAACTTGTGCAGTATCATCAAAGAAGAGGAGGGTTGGATCCTTGGCGCAAGGAGGTGCCAATGATCTCCAAAGCAACACCTCCAGGAAGGGAATGACATGGGAAGATGCCACCATTGCTTGTCCGGGATCACTGGTTTGGGTTTTCACCCGGAGATCAAACTGAACAGGATGGCAGATGGAACCTCGATGACGCCTCCAAGAAGGAATAGGATGCACGCCGATGCCATCATCATAGGCACTGACAACAAGTCGAGCAAGACTTTCGTCTAGAATCCACCGAAACCGCCCCGCATCACAGCAGCAACGCGCCCACGCCTCCACCATGCTGTCACAGCTACCACAGGCACAGGCATGGCCGACGCCTTCGTTTTGCCCACCAGGTGCTCCTGCCCTCCCTGTCAAGAGCTAGAGTCAGCTCTCAGTGGCCGGAGACGGCCATAGAGAGTGGCACAGAGGGGAGGGCGCCCATGGGCACGTGGCCCCACCGTCGGCTTGCCTTCGGCCAAACCGCGCGCACCGTTCCACTGATGGACCCCTGCAAACGCAAGCGTATGGGTACGCTGCCCCGCCACCGGCTAGCCCGCGACCAAATTGCGCACTCCGCACCGCTGCAGCGCCTTTCACACTCACCTAGTGGACATCACCAGATCCGCTCGAGTGGCCGCCAGATCCGACGAAGGGGCGTCGGATCGAAGCCTGGACGCCAAGAACAAGCCGCCACAGGCCAAAGAACCACCGTGGCGGGGGGGTGGAGGGGCTGGAGCGCTGACGGCCCGTCTGCGTCGTTCGGACGAGGTGGACCACGTCCAGCCGCCGCGCCCGCAGCAGCGTGACCGCCGCCACGCCTGCAGCAGCAACGCCGCTATCGCCGCCTCCACAACAGAAGCAGCAACCAGGGTCGTCCCGGAGTCGCTTTGCCGTGCCCACACCATATATCCGGCCCCCCACATGCGCGGATTTGGCTCGATCTCAAAGGCAGGGATCTAGCCGGAGCAAGAACAGATCGAGAGAAGATTGGAGTTGGGAGAAGGAGATGTGGTGGAGGAAGGAGAAGCACGCGGGGCAGCTTTGTTGGGTGCCGCCGCCACAGCCGTAGTGTCGGGAGCCGCAGTGGCAGCGGCCGGGCTGGCCGGGGGAGGTGCGGTTGTTGGCGGCGGGGCGTCGCCCCTCGAGTCGCTCGCGAGGGAGACGACGCGAGGAGCCGCACCGTTTCCTCGAGGTCTTGAATTGTTTGATCTTAAAGGGGATCTTCTATAATTTCGCACATAAGAGGTTATTTCTTGTTTGGGCTTTATGGGAACTTTTGGACCTTAACTTTGGGACCTTCCAGAAGCCAAAAAAGCTTCCGGAAGCCAAAAATGACAGAGCTTTATGGTGTCTTTAGTTGATGCACAAACATATCTATAAAAGACTATAAATTTGAGGGGTGTCACATCACGAATCATTGTTCATCCGGCGCGCACACAGACCCAGATCACTGTATATAAACAGTAACAGACCCAGATAAGGGGTTCTTTTGTTTCACTGTTGCCCGCGTGAAGCGCGGGGTTACCTGCTAGTACAAACTTTAAAATTACGGCCTTTCACATCATCGTGCACTGTTCATCCAGCGTTTCACAGACCCAGAAGGCTGCAGATCAACCGGACCGGCGTGTACTGTTCATCCGGCGTTTTCAACAGTACCAGGGTGCCGGATAAACAGTGCCAGCCCGATAAGTTTTCCCTATAAAGGAACAGTGCCAGCCCGATAAAAAAAATTCCATTTTTTTTCCCACCTCCTTCCCACGCTTCACGCTATAAGAACTTTAAATTTGAGGGGTATCACATTGTGATTACTGTTCCCTATTCATACTGTTCATCTGGCGCGCCCACAGACCTAAATCACTGCAGATGAACACTACGAATCGTGATGAACAGTACCCGACCTGCTAAGGAACAGTCCCAACCCTTTTTCTTTTTTTCAATCACTGTTTCCCGCGCGAAGCGTGGGGTTACCTGCTAGTATTATATTATATATATATATATATATATATATATATATATATATATATATATATATATATATATATATATAGGGAGAGGCTATTCAGTAGTCGGCTACAAAATAAGTTATTCTGTAGCCACCTCTATTTACTATAATTTTATATACTAATTTACGATAATGCCAATACATGTTTACGATAGTTGGCTTACTATAACACATGGGGATATTTACCATAACGTTAAATTAAATCACTTAGTAAGGAGTTACTATAATCTCGTAAATTAACATAGTAATTATCGTAACTCAAAGTGGCTACAAAATAAGTTATTCTGCAGCCAGCTACAGGATAGTAGTTCTATATATATATATATATATAGAACTACTATCCTGTAGCTGGCTGCAGAATAACTTATTCTGTAGCCACTTTGAGTTACGATAATTACTATGTTAATTTACGAAATTTACAGTAACTCCTTACTAAGTGGTTTACTATAACGTTATGGTAAATATTCTCATGTGTTATAGTAACCCAACTATCGTAAATATGTATTGACATTATGGTAAATTAGTATATAAAATTATGGTAAATAGAGGTGGCTACAGAATAACTTATTTTGTAGCCGGCTGCTGAATAGCCTCTCCCTATATATATATATATATATATATATATATATATATATATATATATATATATATATATATATATATATATATATATATATATATATATATATATATATAACTACTATTCTGTAGTTGGCCATAGAATAACTTATTCTGTAGCCACTTTGAGTTACGATAATTACTATGTTAATTTACAGTAACTCCTTACTAAGTTGTTTACTATAACATTATGGTAAATATTCTCATGTGTTATAGTAACCCAACTATTGTAAATATGTATTGACATTATGGTAAATTAGTATATAAAATTATGGTAAATAGAGGTGGCTACAAAATAACTTATTTTGTAGCCGGCTGCTGAATAGCCTCTCCCTATATATATATATATATATATATATATATATATATATGAAACTGAGCATTCACTTTTCACAATTAATAAATGTGAAACTGACATTCAGTTTTCACACGCAGCACTACACGTTCACAATCAGTTTTCACACGCACTAGTATAAATTAAAATTAAGGCGGTGGACGTCTCAATGCTATGTAGGAGTTCCAATTGAAGAGAGTGCTGTGCTAGCTCCCCAAGATCAAAGGTGTGCAGTGGCGGATCTACAGGGGGGGCTGCCGGGGCTACAGCCCCTAAGCTGCCTTAATCCTTTATTAATTACTGTAGCTTAGTGTGAATTCACCTTTAATTTTTAGCTTTAGTCCTAAATCTTCTTTGTTTAGCTCCTCCTTTGTCCCAATCATAGATCCGCCACTGAAAGATGGTAACTAGTAAGCAGCAGTATGCTATGTACACAATTAACCCGGCCCATTAAAGAAAGATAACGATGCGTGCTCAATGGTATAAAAGCATATATAAGCATATTGAGTTGTTATATAAAAAAAGAAAGGGCTGACTGTATAAAAGCGCATATATATATAAACATACACAATAGAGAGAGACAGAGACAGACAGAGATACATACCTCTTGTCCCCGAGGTGAAGCCTGAGATGCTCGATGAGTTGTCGCTCAGTGTCAGTTGGTAGGCCAACGTTGCCCCCCACTTGTCTAAGCATATCTGTCAGAATTTTCTTTGTATTTGGATTGCGGGATACGGACACAAAAGCTGCGCAGTTAAATTGCCACTTGATTTTGGAATAAACTTGAATGGCAAGAGTGGTCTTGCCAAGGCCCTCCGAAACCCAGGATCGACACCACTTTGGGTGGTTGTCTTTTTGCTCGGCGGTCACCCGCCGCTGCCTTGTCGCCCATGAGCAATTCGATGATCTCCTCCCTTGGGCCGTCGATCCCCACGAGCCTATCTGCTCCCACATACAACGCTGGTAGCCGGGGATCAACCTCCACCATACTACTAGTGCTGCTGCCCACACGAACCTGAGCCTCCCCGTCCCCGTGGTCAAGCTTATACCTCTCGTGGCGTTGGCTCGCCTCCATGGCACGAGCTTTGAGTTGTTGAACCAGGTTTGCAATCTTGTGCCGCTCCCGTACCATGCTGATCTTGCTCTTGTCCTTGTCACCGCAGTGGAGCATGAATTGATCGATGCAATCCTCGATGTCGTAGGTCAGCTCCCGGACCATGCCCATCCACTCTTTCGTCTGAGGGTCGACCTCCTCCTCCATGCTGGCCAGCTTCACAAGGAGAGCGCTCATGCTGCGCAGCTCTTCCTTGAGGAAGGTGACCTGGCTTCCCACGCCTTGGAGAAGCTTAAATTCCATCCCTACCATGGTGGTGAGCTTGTTCAGGAGAGGATTCATCACTCCAGTCAGAGCGCTCACCACAAGTCCTGCCATTGTGTGTGTCCCTCTCTCTCTCTCTCTCTCTCTCTCTCTCTCTCTCTTTCTTTCTTTCTCTCTCTCTCGTGATGTAAATATGAAGATTGATTTATATCAGCTAGCTATCTCAAAGGGTGAATATATATACTACACAGACACCACAGAAAGACTATTATTATTGCTAAGTGATGCTGCTTTATTTCCATCATCACCGTATACCGTGTCTTCTCCGTGTTATTAGATAGATAGACACGCGTTCCTTTTTTGCCCCCCTTTCTCACACAACGACAGGCGCGTCGTTTGCTCCGTGTCCTTGACTATATTTTCCGTGTCACTGCTTGCAGAGATTCCATCCGCGTTTGTGTTTTATACTACTACTGTAATACTAAATGAGTAAAGTGCACGCTGATCCTTAAACTTTTAAAGCATTCCTATCTAGATCCTCGAAAAAAAACGACTATCTGAGTCCCTAATCTACTGCCCCCGCACACTAAGGGCTACTTTGGAAGCCGAGATCCCCGCCGGGTTCCCGGCGATTTCCCGGGGTGAGGAACCCGCGGGGCGATCTTAATGGAGACAGGGATCCCGATCTTCCGTCAGGTGATGATAACTATCGTTGTGGCGGAGAATGACACACCGATCCGGCTTCAGATCGAAAGATCGAACCCTGCAATCTTAGCACCACAGCTTCTCTGGTTATCAACCAAGTCACGGACCAGGTTGACCTCGCCAAGAAGGCTAATCCCTGCCTGCGCAACGAAGAACACAAGCAAGAACAAGAAAGAACGCAACCAAATTGCAGATGAAAGATTAATCTCACGAGTTGGGGTCTCACAAACCGAAGAATGGCGAAACTGTTTCTTGACAGAATAATCTAAGCAAAACCCGAACCCTAATGGAGGGGCGGCGGCTGTTTATGAATACTCTAGGGTCGTGCAAGACCCCTGGACGCGCCCCTAATAGGCCCAAACTCGATACACGGTCCAACGGACCAAAAGACGGTGTCGCAGCACCCTGGCAGATTCTGGACGCTGACTTGTTTCGACGATTCCTGTTGATTCCGAACAGCTTTTGACGTGAAACCACTTGGATTAGCTTCCTTATCAAATTAGCTTTCCATCCATATGTGGATCATCGAAAACGGAGTCCGGATACGTCCTGGGCGACCAGTTTAAGGCAGACTGGTCCTGAGGCCGAGGCAGACTCGAATTCGTGTTGGACTAGGCCTCCGGCTTGTGTTGGACGTCCTTGCTGGTCATCATCACCTCCTCCACGTCCTATTAGTCCCTCTTGACCCTCTCCAATGTTCCTAAGCAAGATAACATCATTAGGTAGTAATCTATTCTCAAAAGTATGAAAAGGATCGCTTAAGAACGAGCTCACCTGTAAATTGAGTTGACGCATTCGAGCCCGGGTCATTGGACCTTGCATGACGGTTGGAGGATCAGCTGGTACATCCAAAGGAGTGATGTCCTCATCATCCTCCCCCTCTTGAATTGGAGTCGTCCTCGACTCAAGCTCATCTTCTTCTCCCAAATAAGGTTTCAAATCTGCAATGTTAAATGTGGGACTAACCCCGAACTCGGGTGGCAACTCAAGTTTGTATGCATTATCATTTATTTTCTCAATAATCTTATAAGGACCAGCTGCTCTTGGCATTAATTTAGACTTACGTAGCTCAGGAAATCTATCTTTTCTTAAATGTAACCAAACCAAATCACCCGGTTCAAGTTTAACCTCTTTTCTACCTTTACTACCAGCAATTCTATACTTTTCATTCATGCTTTCAATATTTGCTTTAGTTGTTTCATGCAACTTACGAATAAAATCAGCACGCTCTCTAGCATCACTATGTATTCTCTCAGTGGTAGGTAAAGGCAAAAGATCAATAGGAGCACGGGGGTTAAAACCATACACTACCTGAAAAGGACTTATCTTGGTGGTGGAATGTTCCGCCCTGTTATATGCAAACTCCACATGCGGCAAACACTCTTCCCACATCTTCAAATTGCGCTTCAAAATGGCTCTCAACATGGTGGACAATGTTCGATTCACAACCTCAGTTTGCCCATCAGTTTGGGGATGACATGTTGTAGAAAACAGCAGCTTGGTCCCCAATTTATTCCACAATGTGCGCCAAAAATGATTCAAGAATTTTGCATCACGATCTGAAACAATAGTAGAAGGCATACCATGCAAGCGAACAATTTCTTGAAAGAAAAGGTCAGCAATATGAACAGCATCGTCGCTCTTATGACAAGGAATAAAATGTGCCATCTTAGAAAAACGATCAACCACCACAAAAATACTATCCCTCCCCCTCTTAGTCCTTGGCAATCCCAACACAAAATCCATAGATATATCTGCCCAAGGAGTAGAAGGAACAGGAAGAGGCATATACAAACCATGTGGGTTCAAACGCGACTTAGCTTTTTGACATGTGGCACACCGAGCCACGTACCGCTCCACATCACGCCTCATCCTAGGCCAAAAGAAGTGTGTGGACAGCACCTCCTCCGTCTTCTTGGCACCAAAATGTCCCATCAATCCGCCTCCATGTGCCTCCTGCAACAACAAAAGACGAACGGAACCAACTGGAATGCATAGACGGTTAGCTCTAAATAAAAACTCATCGCTGATCATAAACTTATTCCATGTGCGTCCCTCTCTACAATTAAGCAACACATCCTTAAAATCAGAATCAAACGCATATTGTTCTTTAATGGATTGAAGACCAAAAATCCGGCAATCAAGTTGAGACAGCAATATATATCTTCTAGACAAAGCATCAGCAATCACATTATCCTTTCCTTTCTTGTGTTTAATAATGTAAGGAAAAGACTCAATAAATTCAACCCATTTAGCATGCCTACGATTCAGATTATTTTGAGAGCGAAGATACTTAAGCGATTCATGATCAGAATGAATAACAAATTCTTTAGGCCACAAATAATGACGCCACGTCTCTAAAGAACGGACAAGTGCATACAATTCTTTATCATACGTGGAATAATTAAGAACAGGACCATGTAATTTTTCACTAAAGTAAGCAACAGGTTTACCATCTTGCATCAAAACACCACCAATACCAAGTCCACTAGCATCACATTCTAGCTCAAAAGTCTTACCAAAATTTGGAAGTTGCAGCAATGGTGCGTGTGTAAGCTTGTCCTTCAAAGTGTCAAAGGACTCCTCATGTGCCTCTCCCCAATGAAACACCACTCCTTTCTTTGTCAACTCATGCAATGGGGCAGCAATGGTGCTGAAATCTTTGACAAAGCGGCGGTAGAATCCTGCAAGAACAAGAAAACTCCTCACCTGTGTGATGGTTTGGGGAACCGGCCAGCTCTTTATGGCTTCAATTTTCATCTCGTCCACCTCAATTCCCTATGGAGTTACAACATAGCCAAGAAAAGAAACTCGATCCGTGCAAAAGATGCACTTCTCAAGGTTACCAAATAAACGTGCATCACGTAAGGCATTAAAAACAGCACGTAAGTGATCCATATGTTCATCAAAAGACTTGCTGTAAATCAATATATCATCAAAGTAAACTACCACAAAATGACCAATAAAAACTCTTAAAACCTCATTCATTAAGCGCATGAAAGTGCTAGGTGCATTTGTCAAACCAAAAGGCATAACTAACCACTCATATAACCCGAATTTGGTTTTAAATGCAGTTTTCCATTCATCTCCAAGTTTCATTCTAATCTGGTGGTAGCCACTTCGCAAGTCAATCTTAGTGAAAATTATAGAACCACACAACTCATCAAACATGTCATCTAGCCTAGGAATAGGATGACGATACCGAATAGTAATATTATTGATGGCTCTACAATCAACACACATACGCCAACTTCCATCTTTCTTAGGAACCAAAAGTACAGGAACGGCACAAGGACTAAGGCTTTCACGTATATACCCGCGGTCCAAAAGGTCTTGGACTTGCCGCTGAATTTCCTTAGTCTCCTCAGGATTGGTTCGATATGCAGCTCGGTTGGGCAAGGTCGCTCCCGGAATCAAATCGATTTGATGCTCTATCCCTCTCATAGGTGGCAGCCCTGGGGGTATCTCAGCTGGAAAAATGTCCTCATACTCCTGCAAAAGGTTAGTGATAGCAGGAGGTACCGAGCTAGCAATATCATCAAGTGAAAACATAGCTCGTTTGCATACCAAAGCATAGCAAATGTCATCAACAGAAATTTCAGCAAAGTTACATTTTATTGCAAGCATAACACCACCCTTCAATTTAATCCCCTCAGCCTTAGAAATAGATGTAGACTTATCCTTTTTAGGTGGGAAAATAGAATTAGCAACTTGCTGATTTTCAGATTGAACATCATTCAAACTAGCAGCGCGTTCTCTATCAGCTTGTACAATTTGAGCAGGGGTCAAAGGTACCAAAGTAATTTTCTTTCCTTTATGCACAAAAGTGTATTTATTACTTCTACCATGGTGTGTAGCATCATTATCATGTTCCCAAGGACGACCCAATAAAAGTGAACAAGCTTGCATAGGTACCACATCACAATCAACAGAATCAGCATAAGAACCAATGGAAAATGAAACTCTGCAAGTTTGTGTTACCTTTGCTTTACCAGAATCATTTAGCCACTGAATATGATATGGACGTGGGTGTGGGCGTGTGGTCAAGCTAAGCTTCTTGACCAAATCAGAATTCACCAAATTATTGCAGCTACCTCCATCAATAATGACACGTGCTCGACGGTCGTTGATGACGAAGAAAATCTGGAACAAGTTATGGCGTTGTAGCTTCTCAGGCTGCTGGACTTGTGAGCTGAGCACCCGCTGTACAATAATGCTCCTATAGGACGCCGTGGCTTCGTCACCAAGGACTTCGCCGTCCTCCTCATCTGCATCTTGGTCTTCTTCATCCTCAATGTCAGAGGTGCTGATGTAACCATCTTCTGTAGCAATATATGCTCGCTGACTTGGGCAGTCCTTCTGCACATGGCCAATACCATGGCAGCGGTGGCACTGAATACCCAAAGTGCGTCCCGTCGATGCAATGGATGAGGAACTCTTGGTAGGCACCTGCAAAGAATTTTTACCTGAATCTGAAAGTCATGCGGGAGGTGTCTTAGGTGTAGCGGAAACTCCAGAGGTTGTTGGTCGCTTGCTCGCTGGTGGAGGCGTCCGAAAAGTGGTTGGCTTGGTCAGCCCCGAAGATGGTGCCGAGCGTGGCGTGTATGTGCTGGTGCTGACCTTGCTCTTGCCCTACTGTTCATGCCCCTGCAATTCCTTTTCTGCAAGCATAGCAAACTGAAACAACTGGTTGACAGTGTTAAATTCTTTATAATCAACAATGTCCTGAATGTCACGCCTCAAACCAGAATAAAAACGACAAATGGCATCTTCGTTTCCCTCTACAACACTACAGCGCATCAATCCCTTTTGGAGCTCACCATAGTAATCCTGTACAGATTTATCTCCTTGTTCTAAACGCATCAATTTCTTACGCAAGTCTCTATGATAAGAAGGAGGAACAAAACGATCACGCATAGCTACCTTAAGTTCTTCCCATGTACCAGGTAAAGCATCTTGTGCAGCTAGTCCATTCCACCAAATAATGGCAAAATCCTTAAACTCACTAGTAGCTTGTCTAACTCTATGTTGCTCAGGTACAAGGTGGGCACTAAACTTTTGTTCTACCGTCATCTCCCAATCAAGATATCCCTCAGCATCATAATGACCCGAAAAAGATGGTATTGTGAACTTAATCTTAGCATAAGGATCATCGGGCACACGGTGATTATTACCTTGACGGTGGTGGTGGTGGACACCACCCATACCTGTCGTGTTGCGGCGAAGACGTTGCCGTAATCTCTCTTGTCGGATAGCTGCTCGACCTATGTTTCTAGCGGCATCATGCACCGTGTCTTGACCATCGGTGTTGCTGCCAGAAACGTCGTTGTTGCCCGCCACAAAGGTTTCCAACTCAGTAACCTTGTCGGTTAGCGTGGAAATTCGCTTGTCCAATCTCTCCATGCAATTGCCAATGTTGAGTTCAATGAGTGCGTCAGTGACGGCCTTCCTGACGGCCTCATTCATCCTTTTTTGGGCATCCTCTACAACAGATTGTAGTTGCTCTTGGCTGACACACTCGTTGAAACCCTTAGGATTGTTATCTGCAGTTTGTTCGCCTCCTGCCATTGGAAACACAAAAACAGGAACAACCAGGTGAAAGTTATCCCTACCAAATGACTACGTGGTTGTAGTGGTCTCACTTTTCACAGCAAGTTGAAGCGTCTTACCAAGCTCTTACCAAGTTCTTACCAACACAAGCAGTGGGCGGTACAACCGGCGGCTGGTTCGTGATACCTGTGAGGTAGTGGTACCGAGATTGTAAGGCTCTTTGTCTGTACTGATCTGAAAAATTTGTGGAGCTTGGAAGGCAAACAAAGAGTAATATATATATCTGGCACACAAGTCAGTAACAGAAAATAATGCTGAATTATAGTCCAAAGTACTTGTTCTCGTTGCTGGTCTAAAGTGTTGCAAGTACCAGGTTGTGACAAAAGTATGGTGGATAGCAAGGTGATAGGTATGAGAAAAACAAGTATGATGGATGGAAACAGCAACACAAACAAGGAACCAGACAGCACACGCAAACACAGCTCACTTTGGGCTTCTCTATGTGCTCCTCTAGATATTGTTCCTCTTTTGCCCCTCTCGTTTTTTCTATTTTTTGGGCTGTCGTTGTTTTTTTGGGAAATTTTGACTTTTTTATTTTATTTTTTTGATATTTTTTCTTTACTTAGGAGCACAAAAGCAGTAACCACAGAAAATATGAGCTCAAAAAAGTGTAAGACGTGGCCTGTGGAATTTTCAGAAAACTAGATGAAAATTGACAAAAACCTTGTGACCACGAAACGAGGATCTTGTGACCACTTTTTGGCCAATCTAAAAATTCCGAACCCCAACAAAGTGGGGATGGACGGATCCGAAATTTTTTTCTGATCGATTTGCATATATGGAACGTCGAAAACGGAGTTCGTATGCGAAAACTAGACCAGTTTTAAAAATTGGCTCCGAATTAGAGGACAAAACGGGAACAATGTGTGCAAAATTGGTCACAACAGCCAAGATTTGATGGAAACGATGGGGGAAAACACACGAACTGGACTCTAACACGACCTAACCAGCAACAAGACCTCGACTAGGACACAAACTCAACACGACGGACTCTGAAACTGAAATATGCAAAGGCTATGGCGCGGAAGGTTCTAGGATAGGAAAAACGAGTATGGCACTGGACTATGGGACGAATACGAAACACTCAAACTAGGGAATAACAAGTGAACCTGACGGTATACCTTAGCTCTGATTACCACCTAATGGAGACGGGGATCCCGATCTTCCGTCAGGTGATGATAACTATCGTTGTGGCGGAGAATGACACACCGATCCGGCTTCAGATCGAAAGATCGAACCCTGCAATCTTAGCACCACAGCTCCTCTGGTTATCAACCAAGTCACGGACTAGGTTGACCTCGCCAAGAAGGCTAATCCCTGCCTGCGCAACGAAGAACACAAGCAAGAACAAGAAAGAACGCAACCAAATTGCAGATGAAAGATTAATCTCACGAGTTGGGGTCTCACAAACCGAAGAACGGCGAAACTGTTTCTTGACAGAATAATCTAAGCAAAACCCGAACCCTAATGGATGGGTGGCGGCTGTTTATGAATACTCTAGGGTCGTGCAAGACCCCTGGACGCGCCCCTAATGGGCCCAAACTCGATACACGGTCCAACGGACCAAAAGACGGTGTCGCAGCACCCTGGCATATTCTGGACGCTGACTTGTTTCGACGATTCCCGTTGATTCCGAACAGCTTTTGACGTGAAACCACTTGGATTAGCTTCCTTATCAAATTAGCTTTCCATCCATATGTGGATCATCGAAAACGGAGTCCGGATACGTCCTGGGCGACCAGTTTAAGGCAGACTGGTCCTGGAGACCGAGGCAGACTCGAATTCGTGTTGGACTAGGCCTCCGGTTTGTGTTGGACGTCCTTGCTGGTCATCATCACCTCCTCCACGTCCTCTTAGTCCCTCTTGACCCTCTCCAATGTTCCTAAGCAAGATAACATCATTAGGTAGTAATCTATTCTCAAAAGTATGAAAAGGATCGCTTAAGAACGAGCTCACCTGTAAATTGAGTTGACGCATTCGAGCCCGGGTCATTGGACCTTGCATGACGGTTGGAGGATCAGCTGGTACATCCAAAGGAGTGATGTCCTCATCAGATCTCTCCCGTGCCAATTTTGCGCGACGTTTGGAAGCTCGCGAGACACGGGATCTCAGCCCCCTTCCCTGCGTTTTCCACGGGGGACAAATCCACGAGACAATAGGCCAGGAGCGCTTCCCCGCCACCTGTTCCCACGAGCCGCGACTCCCCTCCAACGGGCGCACCGTTTGGACGCGGCATTGGTGATATTGCCTATTCAAAAGCAAGAAGAGAGGCGGCAGTTTTTCTGATTTTTTAGATCATCTTTGATACATGTGATTTCTGCCTTCTTCTTCCCAAACAACGACAGGGAATTGAAACCCTGGTGGGTAGGTCTGCCCAGGGAAATGCATTGCCATCAAAATCTGTCCCAGGTGCTTTCCTTCCCTGGGTTAGGTTCCCTTCACTTCCAAAGTAGCCCTAATGGTCCAAAACCGGGCACGCCAGCGCCAGCATTGGCCATGCCACAGTGGCAGCTTGACGCCGGGGCCTTGCCAACTTCTCAGAAAACCCCCGCCCTATTTCTTTTTCTCACTCTCAAGTCCATCCTCCATAAGGATGAAAACGGAACGGAAATATCCCGAACCGAACCGCATCGTTTTCTATATTTAATCCGATCGAATTCGCATTTTCTTATCCGACTTTACCGTTTTCGCTTTCGCATTTGAGATGTTTCGTATTTCAAATGTAAAAGTAGAAAACGGTTTACACATTTTTCGACCGTTTTCTACTTTTCTACTTTTAATTTGAAATATTCCGAATTCAAAATTCGGTTTAAACCGAATTTGGCCAACTACACAGGTCAAACAACCCAATTACAAGCTGCTCACCACGGAGTTGCGTTCTTTCTACTGGTGGCTAGCTGTTCTCTCTTATAGACGGCGCCCAGCCTCATCTCTCTTATTATGTATTTGGTCGTGCACTTGTTTAATGCTATGCACTTGAACTAGATCATGCACTTGTTAGTTGTGAACTTGTTATGTATTTGGTCGTGCACTTGTTTAATGCTATGCACTGTGGGTCGGTATTTCGTATTGAATTTTCGCATACCGACCGTGTTCGACATAATTCCGCTCGAATTGGTTCGTTTCCGAAATTCTAGATATTCCATAAGTTCGTGTTCGTTTTCGTGTCCGGCTTGTCCGCTTTCGCTTTCGTTTTCGTATTTCAAATGTAAAAATAGAAAACGGTTGAGGAGTTTTTCGACCGAGTTCGACCGTTTTCATTCTTAATCCTCCACCGCCGCCATGCTCTCCTAGCTCGCCAAGGCGTTGCACGCCAGGGGGTTGCCGCGTCACCTATGTCGACTCCGAGTAGCCTGCTCCGGTCCCGCGGCCAGGACTCCCTTGCCGGCATCGATGGCTTTCGCTTCGAGGCCGTCCCCAACGGCCTGCCGCAGTCCGACAACACGCAGGACATCGCCGTGCTCTGCCTGTCCACCACCGAGCATAGCACCGCGCCTTTCAGGGACCTGCTGGCGAGGCTGAAAGCCACGCCCGGCAGCCCGCCGGTCAGCTGCGTCATAGCTGACGGCGTGATGAGCTTTGCGCAGCTGGTCGCCGAGGAGATGGGGATCCTGGCCCACCAGTGCGTGCGGCTTCATGGGGTACCTCCACTTCATCGAGCTTATCAGACGAGGCTACCTGCCGCTGAAAGGTACCGAGTGTTGGCATCAGTTCTGTTGGTTTCAGGCAAGAATTGCATCGAGTTGAGCTCGGATCTGAAACCAATAATTTGCTTAGACGAAAGTGACCTGACGAACGGGTACCTGGACACCGCAATCGACTGGATCCCCAGCATGCCGGGCATCCATCTAAAGGGCATCCCCAGCTTCATCAGGACGACGGACCGGGACGACGTGATGCTCAACTTCGACGGCGGCGAGAGGCATAGAACGCGCGCAAGGTCCACGGGGTCATCCTCAACACGTACGATGTGATGCTCAACTTCGACGGCGGCGAGGCGCAGAACGCGCGCAAGGTCCGCGGGGTCATCCTCAACACGTACGACGCGCTGGAGCAGGACGTGGTCGACGCGCTGCGGCGAGTTCCCGCTCACCACGTTCGCGAACGTCGCGCGAGGAGGCGGGCTCGACGCCATCGGCGGGAACCTCGGGAAGGAGGACACGGGCTGCCTCAGGTGGCTGGACACGCAATGGCCGGGCTCGGTGGTGTACGTCAACTTCGGCAGCGTCACGGTGATGACCGCCGCTCAGCTCTCCGAGTTCGCCTGGGAACTAGCGGGCTGTCGGCGCACGCGGCCCGGAGCGCCGCCACCATGCCGGGCGCGGCCACGGCGACCGACGAGTCCCGCGACACCAGCGCCGCGCACGCGTGCTCGGCACCACGACGCCGGCCTCCTGCGCCAAGGACGGCCGCGCGGCCTCCAAGGACGCGAGGGAGGCCAGCACGGCCACGGCCCGCTCGCGGATGTCCTCGCTGGCGGTGGAGTCGAGCAGCGCTGCCACTGCGGTGACAGCCGGCAGCGCCGGCTCGGTGCACGCCGACTCCTCCAGCGCAGCGGACGGGGTGAGTTTTTTTTTTTTTGAGAAATTGGCATGGCCCTCGCGTCCAGCTGCCACCGTGGCACCGTGGCATGCCACGTCAGATGCTGGTGCTGGCGTGGCGGGTCTTGACTAGGGATGAAAACAGATCCGATACAGACGGATATCACCGATATTACATTTGTTTTCATATTTCTGTCCGGATTCGGATTCGAATACGGATAGTGTCAACTATGTCGGATAGGATACGATAGGATATCAACATCATAAATATACGATTTGAGTATTCGGATACGGATACGGTATCGGATGTTGGATATCCGGACTCGGATACGGACAAATCTCAACCCCTCTAAACGGATTCGGTTTCGAATACGATCGGAAAATATCCGTACCGTTTTCATCCCTAGTCTTGACCATTGGTGTGCGAGGGCAGTAGATTAGGGACCCAGATAGTCATTTTTTTAGTTCGAGGACCCAAATAATAATGCCTCAAAAATTTAAGGACCCTGTGCACTTTACTCATGCTAAATTATCCGCGTCCTTGACTATCTGCTCGACAACTCGACAACTACTATAATACTAAATCACCCTTCCCTTTTTCTGTCTTGCATCGGCATCAGGATTCTGGAGCTCAGGACTAGCCCTAGGCATTCGGTACTACCGAACCGAACCGAATTGAATCCTCGGTTCCTCGGTTCTTCGGTTCCCAGGAAAGTCGGTACCGATCGGTTTTTCCAAAAAATCGGTACCGACGAAGTTCGGCTTCGGTTAGTTCGGTTCGGTTTCGGTTCCGAACCGAACTAACCGATGAAAGCTCTAGTTTGGTTTTGGTGAATTGATGAAACCCTAAGTGCTAACCTAGTTTATCAAGTGATCATGAGATAGGTAGCACATTCCAAGTGATGAAGCAAATGAAGATCATGACATGATGATGGTGATGCCATGGTGATGATCAAGCGCTTGGACTTGAAAAGAAGAAAGAGAAAAACAAAAGGCTCAAGGCAAAGGTATAAATAATAGGAGCTATTTTGTTTTGGTGATTAAGACACTTAGAGAGTGTGATCACATTTAGGTTTGATAGTCGTACTATTAAGAGGGGTGAAACTCGTATCGAAATGCGGTTATCAAAGTGCCACTAGATGATCTAACTCATTGCATATGCATTTAGGATCTAGTGGAGTGCTAACCCCTTTGAAACTGTTTGTGAAAATATGTTAACACATGTGCACAAGGTGATACACTTGGTGGTTGGCACATTTGAGCAAGGGTTAGGAACTTCAACGGCGCCCTAGACATAAAAGATGGATGTTGGTGTTTCGAACAAACACCGGCTAGTAAATTTATAATTGGTGCGCATTAGGCCCGGATGGTGCGCTAATAGACACAAGGTTTATACTGGTTCGAGTTGAATGTCCCTACGTCCAGTCTATTGCCGCTCGTGTTATTCGCACCGAAAATGGTTCGTAGTAGGGGGTATAAATGGTCGAGAGAGGGACTGGTCCCAAGTCTCTGATAGAATGGTCGGGAGGACGCCAAGAGCCCGGTGACAGCTTGGCTGTGTGTGATGTGTGTTGTTGAGTTGTGTCGGTTAAGAGTCGATCCCCTTAGTGAGGGGCCCTGCCCTCCCTTTTGTAGACTAAGGTGGGAGCAGGGGTTACAGATGGGAGAAAGGAGAAAAAACTAGAGGCCAAGGAGCCCCTCCGTAGGTGTTGGGTCCTCCTTTTCCGCTGAGCTAGCCTTGCTGACACGGTCGAATGGTGTCAGGGCTTGGCACGTTCACCAGACGCCTGCTTGCTGACGATGCCACGCCCTTACCTGATCAACAAGTGGTCACGTCTCGTCCCGCCCCCCCCCCCCAGGCGGCGTGTCGGATCAGGGCGTGCACCTATAGCCCTATGGGGGGCGGACGGTGTGGTGACTGCACGTTCGCCATTGTAGAGGGCACGAGTCTCCTCTTGGACCATAGCGGTTGTCGTATGTTTATGTCTGGTTCTACGCCCAAGGGCTGAAGGCGGTGCCTACAACACTATTCGGACCCTGCCATGCCCGGAATGGTCTAAAGCGCCCATCCCATTGTGCCGTGATGGTACCTTCCTGCAGCGGTGCAGGGCATGGTCCTTGGTGCTGCGTTTGACTCGAATGTCATGTCGTACCCTATGCTCATCATTACGAAGGCGCAAGGTGTACTCATCGGGCGAGGCGGACTATGCCCCTGGCCGTCGGGTGAGGCAGAGCCGGCCCTCGGACATCGGGCGAGGCGGAGCCTAGCCCTCGAAGGTCAGGCGAGGCGGAACCAGTCTTCCATCGTTCGGACAAAAAACGCAGTAGCGTTCCCGCCTGATCGGAAGTGTCAACGTTCGATGGTCATTGGTTCCACCTCATTAGGTACCCCGGTATTAGGTCCTTGACAGTAGCCCTCGAGCCCCCGAGCCCCCGAGTGATTCGGGCAGAATCACCCGGGGGGTGTTTCGTTTCGCTAGAGGGTGCGCGCGAGCACACTCGATGTGTGTAGCCCCCGAGCCCCCGGGTGCTTCGGGCAGAATCACCCGGGGGTGTTTTGGACCCTTCGCGGGTAAGGCTATGAGACTTGGTTTTTATCAACTGGATAGCTTTAAGGGGACCCTGGTATCCCGTTTGCGGGGATTTCGTCCAGGGTCAGCCTGGCTAGGTTCGACCGTGGATCGAGGCCCCACTGATGTTCGCGTACCTGGGTGTTAGTCGCCCACGGGCCTGTCCCTCGCTAGGATGGTCATCGAGACCGTTGGGCCGACCCTTGGGCTTTCGAGGCCCACCTAGGCCGGAGAAGAGATCTTCTGGCCTGTATCCCCTACGCGGGGAAAGAGTCTGGTCTGCTCGGGAAGGCGAACCATCCGGGGCAATTTTGGTGGGAAAGGACAGGGATCGTAGGCACGTATCCCACAATGTGATGTGGCGGCATGTCGTGGTAGGCTCAGAGATCAAGGCGGACGGTTGCGCTTCTCGCATCCGTCGCCCCTATAAAACCACGGGGTTCGCCCCTAGGGTTTCGTACTCCTTCCTTTTGCCTTCGCATCGCCAACCTCCATCGCCAATCGCCAGAGCCTCCCACACCAGTACTACCGCCGCCATCAAGCTTGCATCTGCATCACAGCCATCGTCAAGCGTGCATCCACATTGTAGCCACCATCGAGCTTGCATCCACCCCCTTTTCCCATCGTTTCAATGGAGTTGTGGTGCAGATCCAACATTACCTCTCAGCGCTTGGAGGGCCTCATCCGCCGTGGCCTCCTTCGCCCATTGTTCGCCATCGCAGAGTGGCTGCTGCCTGGTGATGAGGACAAGCCATCGCCACCCGAGGGGTATGTCGTCTCCTTTGCTCTCTTCCATCAGCGGGGATTCGCCGTTCCTGCCCATAGGTTTCTTCAGGGGCCGTTAGATTACTACTAGGTGGAGTTGTAGCATCTTAATCCCAATGGGATCTAGCATATTGCGGTGTTCGTCGCCCTGTGCGAGGGGTTCCTAGGGATTAGTCCCCACTTCGATCTGTGGCGGCACTTCTTCGCCGTCAGTCTATCAAAGAAGCGGGTCGGGAAGCAGGAGCTGAGCACGCCAATAGGTTGTGCCAGTATTCATCTTTGCAACACCCAGGAGAATGACTACCTATTGATGCGCTTGTCGACCTCCAACAAGGGGTGGCACTCGTATTGGTTCTACGTCAAGGACGACATGACCGCCCCCTTGCCGGTGTACATCGGGCGCCTCATCGAACAAGCTCCAGGGTCATGGAGGTGGGGTGTCTCGGATACAGACAAGAAGAGGTGTTGACACCGTTTTTTGCACGTGTCAAAATGATCAGAGTGGGCTAATCGGCAGAGGAAAGTTACTGTGTACGCTAACAGCCGATGAAAATCAGCTTGTAAAGATGGTTGCCGATGAATGGTGGTGATCGATGGAAAGGTCGATTTAGACTCGGGTGTTGCCGATAAGGTTGGAAATGTTATTGTCGATGCCGATGAAGGAAGGCTTGAAGACTACTGCCGATGAGACAAGGAGTATGCCGATGGAAAGGAGGACGGTGAGATTTCCATCGTAATTGAGGCGGACAGAGAAATAGATAGGAGTTGATTTCCTTTTCTATATTTGTTAGAGTATGATTCATGTAAGAGTCACGTGTTTCCTTAGATATGGGCTTGGTGTCCTAGTTGTGTTTGGTTATGTCTCTTTAGATTAGGGTATAAATATAGAGTGAGGGACAATGTAAAAAGAGATATCAATCAATATCAAAACCAATTTTTACTCCTATTTGCATCTACTTACTTTTCGGCAACTTCGTCAATTTGCATATTTTTCCTTTTTACGAGTTCTCATTGATTCGGCGAGTTGCATAGCTTCAGTGCGGCCTTCGGCGATTCTCGAGTTCCGCATGAGTACCTCTTGGCCGTGACTTCCGGGCGTATCGCTGTTGTTAGGATCAAAGTGCTCGTATCTTCATCCTTGTCGGTTAACAGGTCAAATCGACTGGCACGCTTTGGATATCGATTCGGGTATTAGCCCTTTGTGTTTGCAGGTCCACTTTTGCATCAACACATCTTTTGGCACGCTCGGTGGGACCAATCAATCCGATCAATATGTTCAATTCCAAGATTAATTCAGAGAACATTATCGCGGTATCAGAAGAAGATCTTAAGGAAGAGCAGAGGAAAGCTATGGAAAAGGCTGTAGAAGAATACAAACAGCTTTGTCTGAAATCGTTTAGCCTGAACAAGAGTGGACAAGTCATCCAGAAGCAAGATTTGCCGTTGCCTCGGCAGGTTACCTTTGACTCCAATCCTGGTAAACTTCAAGAGATGGTTAATTCTGCAGTAAATCATGCTTTGATTAATCATTCCAATGTGCTGTCCAATACTGTTCATAATGCTGTGGTTCGAACTCTCAAAGAAGGACAAGCGGCACCGCATTACGTTGGGCCTGCCTATCACCAACCAGAGCCGGCATCTGTCAATACTCCATTGGCTCCCTCGGCCGTTGTGGGTACAGAAGTTACTTCCCCTCCAGTATCGGCAGGCTTACCTAATATTCAATCTACACCGATACGATCAGATCCGGTACTACCAGGACGAATTCAGCTTAATACAGATCTATCGGCATCAGCTATGTCAGGCCCTGTGTCTCAGAATAGCCAGATTCCTACTAATTGGTGGGGATATGGTATGCCTGTGGAGTCATCTGCTTTCAATCCTGGGTTGCCTCAAGTGTTTGATGCAGTAGGAAAAGCTCCTATACCATCGGCTGTTTCGCCGATGGCTCAAGTGCCTCAATATGCCACAGCAACTACAGTGCAACCAACTCCAGGAGGTTTCTAGATGCCTTTGGTTCAAACACCCAATTCAAGTCCATCGGCAAGCTTACTGCCGATGCAGCAGAAAGCCCCTGCTATGAGTCAAGCTGGGGTTCAGTTCATGCCTCAAGCTAGTTATAATTATCCAACAATGTCAGCAAATTACCAGCCATCGGTAAGTTTTGTACCGATGAGTTCTAATAATGGTTGGTCAGGACAGTTACCTGTTCAACATACAGTTCAGCAAAATCAGCAGGTTGCAGGGATTCAACAAGGTCATATGCAAGCTGGTTTCCAGAATCAAGCATCGACAGCTCAGCCGATGAATCCTTTCCAACAGGTTAATGGACCACAAGTAATGGCAAATATGTCGATTGCTGGAGATCGTGGGCCACAAAGATATGTGGAGGGATATCAGCAGGCACCTCCCGTAGAAATTCAGCCAGTTCGTCATCAGGAAGTTGATGCTTTTTGGGCCGATAAAATAGCAGAAATTATGAAGGATCAGTTTGGGATAAAGCCCAAGGTCAATACTTATTCTTATCGGACTCCATACCCTCCTGTATATGATTTAATTCCTCTCCCAAATCGGTACAAGGTACCAGATTTCACTAAATTCTCTGGGCAAGATGATACATCAACAATGGAACACGTCAATCGCTTCATTATTCAATGTGGAGAGGCAGCCAGCAGAGATGAATTAAGAGTTCGATTATTTTCATCATCTTTGTCTGGATCGGCATTTACATGGTTCATTTCATTACCACCAAATTCTATTATTACTTGGGTCGATCTAGAAAAATAATTTCATAAGTATTTCTTTGCTGGAATCCATGAAAAGAAGCTTACCGATTTAGTAAAATTGAGACAGTGTAATGATGAATCGGTAGAGAGCTTTGTGCAAAGGCTACGAGATGTAAAAAATAAGTGCTACAGTCTGGTGCTGGATGATCGGCAGCTTGCCGATTTGGCTTTCTAAGGGTTATTGCCACATCTCAAAGACAGATATGCTTCTCAGGAGTTTGAAAGCCTCAGTCATCTCGTGCAAAGGATCTCTGATCAAGATACTAGGGTTTTTGAACCTAAAAAGAATTGGAGTAAAAAAGTATCATTTGTTGAAGAAGTAGGAGATTCTGATTCTGATGAAGAACCAGTTATCGGCTTAGCTGAGTGGGTTAAGAATAAAAAGCCGATATCTTGTCCCTTTGGTCAAAAAGAGCCAGAAAAGTTTACCTTTGATATCACCAAGGCCGACAAGATATTTGATCTTCTGCTTCAAGAGGGCCAAATTAAGCTGTCACCTAATCATGTGATCCCATCGGCAGAAGAGTTGAAGAAGATCTTGTACTGCAAATGGCACAATGCAACTTCACACAGTACAAATGAGTGCAAGGTGTTCAGGCAACAGTTACAATCGGCTATTGAATCTAGGAGAATTAAGTTTGGTACTTCCAAGGCCCAGAAGCCGATGAAGATTGATCAACACCCTTTTCCAGCAAATATGTTGGAGGCCAAAGGGAAGACCAAGGTGTTGACGTCAGAGGCTGCTGAGAAAAACGCATCAGTAGATCCCCAACATCGGATAACTACCGATGATGCAAAAAGTAAGGGTTTGCTGGGAGAAAGCAGTAGTTCCAAAAATCCTCCTCGACCTAGCATTGTGATTACTCATCGAAGGCAGCAGGAGAGTTGGCGTCAGCGAAATGACCGATATCGACAACAGCAAGAAGAGAGACGTCGGGAAGAATGGCATCGGCATAAAGATCATTGGAGGTGCCCATTTTTCATCCATTGCTGGGAAGAAGGTATTAAATTGCCAACTGTTGAAAATTGCCCTGAGTGCAATGGTTATTATGGAGTCAATCGGTCAGAAAGGAGGTTTCAACCTGGCAGTCAAGGTTTAGTTATCAATGAGCCGATCAGAGGCAGAGCATCAGTGCATGATCGGCTGGGGGCAGACTTAGTGTACATGAGAGGCTGGGTAAACGCGCTGGATATTTTCCAAGGAATCAAGAGGAGCTTGAGGAGATGGCAAACGCAAGAGTTCCCGATGAAGAAATATTTTACAGGGACCCCAATATACGCCGTGTAGAATCAACTAGGACCTGTTATCAGCCGGTTTGGAAAACCAAGTTTCCTCGATGGTGCCCGGAGGGTCTGACAAAGACACAGAGAAGGAGGATGCAACGTGAGCATCAGGAGGATTTATACCGAGAGGAAAATTACTCCAATGAGAGATCTGGTCATCAGCAGTGGCAGGTAAAACACAAAAATAAGGGTTCATCGGCAGATGTTAATATGGTATTCATGTTGCCGATGGAGTTTTTGGCACTATCTGATAATGAGGAAGAAGTTGTTCTCTCTGATCAAGTAGCTCAGTTAACACTAGATCCAATGATGGTTGTTTTTGAGAAACCTACCGATAACGAGAGAGAACATCTTAAAGCTTTGTTTGTGAAAGGCAGAGTTGATGGACAGCCTGTATCTAAGATTCTCATTGACGGAGGGGCTGCGATTAATATTATGCCTTATGTGATGTATCGGAAACTTGGTAAGGGAGATCAAGACTTAACCAAAACCGATATGATGCTGAAGGATTTTGAAGGCAATGTGTCACCGGCTAAAGGGGCAGTATGCGTTGAATTGATCATCGGCAGCAAAACCTTGCCGATGACGTTCTTTGTTATTAATGGCAAGGGTGCATATAATCTGCTTCTAGGGAGGGATTGGATTCATGCTAATTGTTGTGTTCCTTCTACAATGCATCAATGCCTCGTACAGTGGATTGGGGATAAGATTGAGGTTGTTCCTGGTGATTCTTCTTATATCATCGCATTGGCAGAATCAGATACTTATGAGCGAACTAAATGCATATCAGGAGAAGTTTGGGAAAAAGAGTTCCTTAGAGTTGCTGAATATGAAATTCCACCGATCCAAGCAGTCGGTTCTGAAGAAGAATTTTAATGGATAGGTTTGCCGATGATGGAAAATTAGGTCAAGGGTTCACATCGGCAGATGATTTAGTAGAAGTAGATATTGGTGATGGCGATAGGCCAAGACCTACTTTTATTAGTGCTAAGTTAGATTCCAAGTGTAAGCAGCAAATGACTGATTTGTTAAAAGAATATAAAGATTGTTTTGCTTGGGATTATACTGAGATGCCTGGATTAGACCGATCGATAGTTGAACATCGGTTACCTATCAAATCTGGATTTCGGCCACATCAGCAGCCAGCGCGCCGGTGCAACCCTAATATACTTCCTGACATTAAGGCCGAAATAACTAAATTAATTGAGGCAAAATTTATTCGACAGTGTCGATATGCAGAGTGGATCTCTAATGTGGTTCCTGTTTATAAGAAAAATAGAAAACTTCGTGTTTGTATTGATTTCAGGAATCTCAACAAAGCCACACCGATGGATGGCTATCCAATGCCGATTGCTGATTTGTTGATTGATGCTGCAGCCGGACATCAAATTATCAGCTTCATGGATGGTAATGCTGGTTACAATCAAATATTCATGGCTGAAGAAGATATTCCCAAGACTGCTTTTAGATGTCCAGGTCATGTAGGGCTGTTTGAGTGGATAGTCATGACGTTTGGTTTGAAAAATGCCGGTGCTACTTATCAAAGAGCTATGAACTTTATTTTTCATGAATACATCGGCACATTAGTGGAGATCTACATTGACGATGTAGTGATTAAGTCTGGAGATATCACAAAACATCTAGCCGATCTACGAAAGATATTAGAGTGTACAAGGAAGCATGGATTGAAGATGAATCCTAGTAAATGTGCGTTTGGTGTATCGGCAGGTCAGTTCTTGGGTTTTATGGTGCATCAGCGGGGCATCAAAATTAGTAGGAAGTCTATTGATGCAATTAACAAGGTGGTTGCTCCTGCCAATAAAACTGAATTGCAATCTTTGATTGGTAAGATTAATTTCATCAGAAGATTCATATCTAATCTGTCGGGTAAGATCAAGGCTTTCAGTCCATTACTTAAATTGAAAGCCGATCAGGAATTTGTATGGGGAGCTGAGCAACAGTTAGCCCTAGATGAAATTAAGAAATATTTAACAAATCCTCCGGTGCTAGTTCCACCTCAACACGAGAAACCTTTCAGGTTGTATTTGTCAACTGATGATACCGTTATCGGTTCAGCTCTTATTCAAGAATTTGAAGAGAAAGAACGTGTTATTTATTATTTGAGCAGAAGATTAGTGGATGCTGAAACAAGGTATTCGGCCATCGAAAAATTATGTCTGTGCTTATACTTTTCTTGTGTCAAATTAAGACATTATTTGTTATCTGCCGAATGTACGGTCATATGCAAAGACGACGTAGTCAAGTATATGCTGTCGATGCCGATATTAAGTGGTAGAATCGGCAAGTGGATTTTAGCATTATCAGAATTTGAACTACGTTACGAATCAACTAAGGCAGTTAAGGGGTAGGTTATGGCTGATTTTGTCACTCAGCATTGTAATGCAGTGGACTCTCTGGAGGTTGCTCCTTGGACACTTTTCTTCGATGGGTCCACATGTGGTGAAGGAGCGGGTATCGGCATTGTGTTGATTTCACCTCAAGGAAGGAAGTATGAGTTTTCATCGCCGATTGTTGCTACATCGACAAACAATCAGGCTGAATACCAAGCCTTGATAAAAGGGTTAGAATTGCTGAAGGGGATACGTGCCGATGCTGTTGAAATCTTTGGTGATTCTATGCTAGTTATAAATCAATTGGCTGAGATTTATGAATGCCGAAGTGAAGTTTTAATTTCGTATTATGAAAGATGTTTGCAATTATTGAAAGGGTTTAGAGATTTTCGTCTTGAACACATTTCTCGACTGCATAACGAGGAGGCTAATCGACTAGCTCAGCATGCTTCAGGGTATCAGCCTATTCAGGAAGTGCTAACATCGGCAGTTAATACCAATGACTGAAGGAAGGAGATTATCGATTATTTAAAGGATCCATATAAAAAGGTTGAAAGACGTATAAGGTTCCAAGCTACCAAGTATGTGCTCCTCGATGATGAATTATATTATTGAACTATAGATGGAGTTTTACTTAGATGTGTTAGCAGTGATGAATCGAAAAGCTTGATGGGTGAAATTCATGAAGGAGTGTGTGGGGCGCATCAATCGGCTTTCAAGATGAAGTGGATGATCAGAAGAAATGGATACTATTGGCCAACTATTCTTGAAGATTGTTTTAAATATTTTAAAGGGTGTCAGGGGTGTCAAAAGTTTGGTAATATTCAAAGAGCGCCTGCATCGGCTATGAACCCTATAATCAAACCTTGGCCGTTCTGGGGATGGGCTATCGATCTCATCGGTCAGATTTATCCGCCATCGAGCAAAGGACATAAATTTATTCTGGTTGCTACCGATTATTTCACAAAATGGGTTGAGGCAATTCCTTTAAAAAAGGTGACATCGGCTAATATGATCGATTTTGTGAAAGAGCATATTGTTTACCGATTTGGTATTCCTCAGACTATGACTACCAATTAGGGTACTATGTTTACATCAGGAGAATTTGATGAGTTTGCTGTAGGTATGGGAATTAAAGTTTTAAATTCTTCTCCATATTATGCTCAAGCTAATGGTCAAGCTGAGGCTTCTAACAAAGGGATCATCAAACTCATTAAGCGCAAAATTAAAGAAAATCCTAGGAGGTGGCATACAGTATTAAATGAAGCCTTGTGGTCATATCGGATGTCATATCATGGTGCAACCAAAGTAACGCCTTATCAGTTAGTATATGGACATGATGCAGTATTGCCTTGGGAAATTAAAATTGGTTCTAGGCGAATACGTTCTCAAAATCAGCTGACAACCGATGATTATGATACTCTTATGAAGGATGAGTTGGAAGATGTGGCAGGTCATCGGTTAAGGGCTTTAGTTAGCATCGAAGAAAATAAGAAAAGAGTAGCCAGATGGTATGACAAGAAGGTGAAGGTAAAAGAGTTTGCCGATGGAGATCTGGTCTGGAAATTGATTTTACCGATTGGGACTAAAAGTTCAAAGTTTGAAAAGTGGTCTCCTAATTGGGAAGGTCCACATCGGATAAATTAGTCTGTTCTTGGTAACACATATATTCTAGAAACCCTCGAAGGGGTTGTGTTTCCCAGAGCATTAAATGGAAAATATTTAAAGAAATATTACCCTAGTATCTAGATGGATGCATAAAAGTATAAGTGCCGATAACAGTCCTATCGGCTAGAATTATGCAAGGGTGTCAATGTCTCATAAAGTGCCGATGCAATAAACAAGATTTACAAGTTTAACAAGGATTGGATAGCTAATATCGCACGCAGGCGAATCTGGTCGGCTTCCTCCATTTCTTTGATGTCTTCATCGGCAGCACCCTCCACAGGCTTGAGTTTTTTCTTCATGGCCAAAGCTTTGCGAGCCTCGATGTCTCTTTCTTGCTGAAGGGCCTTGATGGCATTGGGTAGCTGGTTTTCTTCTTGTTGAGCATGAGTCAAGGCTACCTTGACTTCTTTTAATTCAGCCAATAGAGCCATCTTCTTTGCCGATAAATCTAAGATTTTCTGCTTAAGTTCAGCGCCCGAAGTCTGCAAGTTGCCGATGCCCTTGTGCTTCTCATCGGCTGTTTGGGGAGTCTTGTTCCTGAGGAATGGAAAAAGAGGTCAGTTAAGGATAAGTATGAATATTATAAATCGACTAGGTCAATCGGTTTACCTGTTTTAAGGCAATTTCCTGTGCTTGGCTGGAGGAAGCGGCCTGGAGTATGCCGTGTGGAGGATCGGTTGAGATTGCCGATGGGATATCCTCTGTGGCCTCATCGGGGGTTGGCTCTTGGGGTATGATGACCGATGGTATGTCCCGTACAGGAGGATTAACTGCTTGCTCAGTTGCGACGACTGATTCTGGCCGGATTGCAGACATTGGGGCAGATGTGGGGATCGGCATGGACTTCTGTCGTTTTGGCTGTGCCTCGGCATCTGTTACGGCTTTGCGTTTTGCTTGGGCCTCAGCAACGGTTGGCTGGGGGGCATCGGCACTTGTTGGTTGTGGAGCTTGGACATCTGGTACGCTTGCCGATGTACCCATTTGTTGCTACAAAACAAGTGTAAGGTATAATATTTAACAGATGAAATGTAAAGTTGAAGGAATACCTCTGAAGGTTTGTCAGAAGTAGTGGTGCTTGATGTCGGAGGAATTGCCGATGACGATCCAGCAGCGGCTCTTACACCCTGATGATTAATGTTAATACAGTTTGTGATCGGCATGAGTAGAAATAAACAGGGTTGTTACCTTGAATGCCTTGATCAGGGTTGTAGCAGCAGCCGATGGAGTGGCCCTAGCTGTAGCCAATTTGGGCTTGGAGGTGATGGTCTTGGCATGGGTCTTCTGGTGAGTCAAAGTAGCTAAGGTAGGGGCATTATAGCCGATCGGTGATATCGGGGAAACAGGCTGAAGATCGAAGGGTTTCCCACTTTTACTCATAGATGGTGCTGGGTTGTTAACCTATCATGAGAAAGTTAGTTACCGATATATAAAAGGAAAAAGCAGAAGGGAGTTAAAAGAAACTTACTGCGTCGTCAGGGATGGCATATTCAGGGTCGATCATGTGCCGATGTGTGTGAACAGATGTTGCAAACAGTTGTTCCTTCCACTCTCGCCACCATTGCTTATATGACTCGGTGATGAAAGATACTGGCGTCCAGGTGGATATATCAATATCTATAGTATCGGCATCGGGGGGAGAGTCGCACTACCTTGTTCCAATCTATTCTGCAGGTGATTGTTTCTCTGGATTTGATCACATCGGCAAAACAAAGTTTGATTGGCAGTTGCCCAAAAGCCAATTGACGGGATACTGCCGATGGGTTGTAAAATTCATACGTGATGTTGGTGTTTTTCCCGCTACCAAATGTATTTACTAGAATTGCCCTGGGAGTAATGATGGCCATCATGAGTTCATTATCCTGATTCAGAGTGTCATCGGCAAAGTTGAAAAGAAGGAGGAATCTGTTTTCTTCGTCAATATAAGGTACCCAGGCCCTATGATCACGAGAAAGACCATTGTAGAAGCTTTGGAAGAATCTGTCGATCTGGTCTTCATTGGCCTCTGTTCCAGGAAGGACAATTATGGCTTCACCAAAATTGAGGGGTGAGCGTGTTGCCGATTCCTCGTCCCCAAGCACATGGTCTTCAGCAATTTCTCGTGGGAATTGTTGGGCAAAGAAGTCCCATTGCAAACGTTTGTGCATATGGGCATTCAGCCACATGTTGATAAATCACCACGGGCCTCCTAAGTTGCCGATGGGTTCGCCAAGCAAAAGTTTCTGAGACACTTGATGAAGAAGATGATAAGTGGAGCTCAGAAGGTATCGGCCAGGAGGGAACCTTACACCATTAGCCAAAAGTTCAGCTGCGGGGAGGAAGGCGTTGGTTGGTCCTACTGATCGACCACAGAAGATAAATTTTTCTAACCACATATTCAAGAATGTGGCATGTTCCCTCTGGTTAACTGTCCTGGTCTTCTGGTATTCTTGAATGTATCCCGTCCAACCGCCGATGTTGCGGGTATTCACCCTATATTCAGATTTTCTACCATAAATGGAGCCTTCATCGGCAGTTGAAATATCCAAGCCAGTGAGCATGTGGACATCGGCAAGTGTGGGAGTAGCTGGGCCATGTCCAAACATAAAAGTGTTTGTTGTGTCTGACCAGAAGTAAGCAGCTGCAATCATCATTGACTCATTCTTTTGCATATCGGCAATAGATAGCCTAATGCATTGGTCTAGCTTCCGTTCTGCCCAGTATACTTGCATCGACCTATTGACCCTTAGGTACCAATCTTTCCACCCTTTGGTGGTTTTGGGCCAAGATCGGAATGTATCTTTCCATAAATTCAGAGAGAAATTTTGGGCTCTAAAGGGGATTCTATTGACTTCTACATTAATCAGATCGGTTGGATCTGGGTTACCCATTGGTCCTAGGCATTGGACATGTGGCTGATCGGTTGGAATAACTAATTTGTTGCGCAGTTCCTAAGTTTAGAAGATCTGAAGAACAAAAGAAAAGAAAAAATTACCAACTGTATGAACTCGCAAAGACCAGAGGAATCAAGGTAAAAGGTAACGGAAGTGGAACGAACCACAGGGACGTCGAAGTTGATTGCCATTATCTTGAGGTAGAAGGGGGCACAAGCCGGAGACTCGAGGTTGACGCTGGAGAAAAGTTCTTGTTGGTTGAGGTTGCGCAGTTGTTCGTCGGAGTCGCCGCCGGAAAGAGAGAATGTCAAAGATTAGGGTCTGAGGGTAGAAGACGAGCGTTCCGGAGAAATCTATTTATAAGCCGCTTGGAGTAGGGGTATTTTGGACTTATCTCTATACTGCGCGCATATAGGTCGAGGTGGTTCAGATGGATATGGTAACTATTCGCACGATAATCAAGGGATTGTACAGATGATTTGATGGCAAGTAATCATGACTTGGAAGAGATATCGGTACAGGATATTTTAATTCTAAAAGTGGCGGCAGTATTATGTTAGGATCTTGCTGATGGATTATTATTTCGGTATCTTAACCATAATCAAGGCAAGAGTGGTTGGCAATTGTGCGATATTTACTGAGGTGCGTGAATCAGGATTAGATTTGATTAGATTTGATAACAGATCAAGTTGTGGTTTGAAGGATGAGTTACGGTAATTGGGCGAAGGCAAACGTTATCTGGAGTAAATTTCGAAGCATTAATGGTTTTATACTCCGAAATTGGGGGGCATGTGTTGACACCATTTTTTGCATGTGTCAAAATGATCAGAGTGGGCTAATCGGCAGAGGAAAGTTACTGTGTACGCTAACAGCCGATGAAAATCAGCTTGTAAAGATGGTTGCCGATGAATGGTGGTGATCGATGGAAAGGTCGATTTAGACTCGGGTGTTGCCAATAAGGTTGGAAATGTTATTGTCGATGCCGATGAAGGAAGGCTTGAAGACCACTGCCGATGAGACAGGGAGTATGCCGATGGAAAGGAGGACGATGAGATTTCCATCGTAATTGAGGCGGACAGAGAAATAGATAGGAGTTGATTTCCTTTTCTATATTTGTTAGAGTATGATTCATGTAAGAGTCACGTGTTTCCTTAGATATGGGCTTGGTGTCCTAGTTGTGTTTGGTTATGTCTCTTTAGATCAGGGTATAAATATAGAGTGAGGGACAATGTAAAAAGAGATATCAATCAATATCAAAACCAATTTTTACTCCTATTTGCATCTACTTACTTTTTGGCGACTTCGTCAATTTGCATATTTTTCCTTTTTACGAGTTCTCATTGATTCGGCGAGTTGCATAGCTTCAGTGTGGCCTTCGGCGATTCTCGAGTTCCGCGTGAGTACCTCTTGGCCGTGACTTCCAGGCGTATCGCTGTTGTCAGGATCAAAGTGCTCGTATCTTTATCCTTGTTGGTTAACAGGTCAAATCGACTAGCACGCTTTGGATATCGATTCGGGTATTAGCCCTTTATGTTTGCAGGTCCACTTTTGCATCAACAAGAGGATCAAGGACCACCTCGCCGCCCTCCAAGTTCTAAAGGATAGGGGCGTGAAGGGGTTTGGGATCATCGGTACCTACCACACGTGGAGGGTGGCACCGCTGATGAGCCGCGCGCTCCCCCTATACCTGATGGCGCCTGGGGTGTCACTTGAAGGGATGACGCTCGCTGACGGAGCGCTCCCTCGCACCGAAGTGGTGCAGCGGATCAAAGAGGTGATGGAGCCTTCGAAGGACACCGGCAGCGTTGTCCTTGACTTCGTGTATCCGGTGCCAGGACATCCTCTGATGCGGCTGGAACTGGGGTTCATCGATTTTGTAAGTTCTCCTTTCCCGTGTCTTTTTCTTCACTTGAACTTCCGACCCTTTAACGCTGACCTCAGGATAGCGGGACCAGCCGAGGAGTCTTGTCCTTACAGATAGCCTAGCTCCGCTGCCGAAGGACCAGATCCTGGTGGCCACGAATCGTATCACAACCGCCTGGGACAAAAGAACGAGGGAGCTCAAGAAGAAGAAGCGGGTACGGAAGCAGCAAGCGCGTGATCGAGGAGAGGAGACAGGCAGTGACGACGATGACGACGATGATGATGAGGTAGCCACTGGCATGGATTGGGACATCCTGGAGGACGAAGATATGCTGATAGTCGCCCATCGACCCATGCAGGGACCCTTCTCCTTCCACGTGGAGGGAAGCGAGTCCTCGGGGCTGGTGGGAACTAGAGAATCTGCTGCCCCATCTAGGGTGCCGCCAGAGGATCGGTGGATGGGGGCAGAACTATCGTAGCCTCTGAGGTGCTAATGGAGGGGGCGGCTCTGCTGCCGCGCCCCATGAGCTGACGAGGGTGAGTAGATCTGCCGCCACGCCCGAGGTATCGACGGAGAGGGGCGGCTCCATTGCCGCGCCCTCAAAGATAAGGGAGACAATCCCCCCTGCCCGGGGGCAGGGGGTAGGCTTGAAGCGGTCCCACCCCAACGAGTCAGGGCAGGGGTCTAGGGGTTCGTCCCTAAAACGTTCCCGCCGCCTAAAGGTGCTAGAGTAGGCCACTGACTACCCTGTTCTTCCTTCTTTTTTATTTCTCTATTCCAACCTTATGCCTTTTTCCTTTTGCAGATTCTTGCGATGGGGCCACTCTCTGGGGCTGGCGCCCAAGAAGAGCCTTGCCCTTCTGGCAGGACAGATGGTGCTGCCCGATGTTGCCCCTGTTCTAGGCAGGAGCGGCGCTGATGCTGTGGCCTCGTTGGCCGATCCGACGGCGCCCACGGTGGCACCCGCGCCCTCGGTGGTTGCCGAGCAGGGCAGTGTCTTCCATGGTGGGCGCGGCACCACCAGCCGGTTGTTCGGAGTCACCGATGGAGGTGGCCATGACCGCGCCAAGCCAGGAGCAGTCGGACGCAGCCATAGTGGTGTTCGAGGGCGTGGCGCAACATGTGTCTCCGGTGGCCAAAGCGACGGCGCCCGACGTGGGCCGGACGGATGAGGACGCGGTCGGAGGGTCCCCTCCCCTCATGAGCCAGGCGCAGTTGGACATAGCCACGATGGCGTCCGACGGCCTAGGTGGTGATGCCTACGATCACGACAAGCCCGATGGGGCCGAACGTTGCCATGGCGGCGTCCGAGGGGGATGGCGCAATCCGCGCCACCAGCGCCCTCGGCTATGGCACCTAAGGCAGGCCTAAGGGAGGAGGACATGGCCAGAGGGTCTCCGGGCATTGTGACAGTGGTGGGGAGAACCAAAAGGGAGTCACCTTTGGCCCTATTGTTGGGGGCAGCCGCTCCCCCGCGCGGTGTGAGCCAGCGCTCAAGTGGATGGCCGCTCAGGACCCAACATTAGCTCTTTTCTCGCTTGACGATGTCACCGAGAGCATAGAGTGGGAGAACCTTGACATCGGGTTCTCGGCTATGATGGATGCCTTGAACTAGGCCAGTGGTGCCCGGTGCGAAATCCTCGTTCCTACTGGCTGGGTATCCACTTAATCTTCTCCCTCTTTTCTTCTTCTCATATTTTTGTGTCTTCATATTTTTGATACCGGTCTTCTTTTCAATGCCTCGTTGCTTGTAGCTGGAATAAATCCTGGTTCCTCTATGAGCAAAAGGCGGAATGAGACCGCCTTACCAAGGAGGCCCGGCTACAAGGAGATGTGGGCACGTAGCTCGCTATCACCCAACAACAGGAGGCCAAGACATGTCGGGACGTGGAGGAGATCCATGGGATGTTTGAGGACTTGTCGGTGAGGGTGAAGCTAGATGTGGAGGAGGCTGCTAGGATTCGACAGGAGCGGGATGTGCTGCTCCAGAAGGATGTCGCGGCCAGTGAGCGGGCCATCGAGGTCCTGGCAGAGCTGGAGATGGAGCAGGATCTCGGGCGGGAGGACGAGGATAGGTCCACGGCCCTATAGCAGAGGGCGGACCGGGACGCTGAGGTGATCGCCTGGTTGCGCGGGGAGCGGGACGAGCTGCACCGAACCAAAGAAAGACTTCACTCGGAGCATGGCGCAACCCATGAGGAGCGTGACCGGGCCATTCAAGAGCATGACAAGGCGCGTTAGGTGGTCAACTCCCTCCAGGCGGATCTTGGAGCCACGGTGAACCGAAGGTTGGATGTTGAGAGCATCTCTGCCAGGCTGGGCAAGGAGCTCACTGAAGTGTAAGGGATCCTTTAGACCGAGAGTGATGAGCATGACCTTCTGCAAGCCACTGTCGAGGTGGTCATCGATGCCCTGAGGGTGGCGTAGCCAGAGGGAACCAGCTCACTCGCAGCTCGTGCCGCGGGTATCACGGCGTGGGTGGGCCAACTTGAGGAGGCCGCCTTTCATGCCGGGATCACCCAAGCCTTCGTTGTTGCCCATTCTCACTATGATCGGGAGATCAACTTGGAGGTAATGAGCCAAGGCTTCGCACCTGTCTATGAAGACCATGAGCTAGACGAGATTGAGAAGGCGGTGGCTCCCCTTGCACGGAACCTGGCGAACAGGCTAAAAGAAGAGGTTCTCCCTCTACGGAAGTAGTTAGTTGAATAAGTTTGATAAACACTTATCTGTAATATGTGAACAAGTGTCGGTACTTTTGTGTCCGAAAGCGGATTCGTGACTTTGTTTCGTATTTTTGTTTTGTTTGTTTGATCTTACCTTCTTCCCTTTTTGCGAAAAAAGATTTACGCGACCAACCCTTCCGTTTGTTAAGACCATAGGGCCTATCTGTTCCCCCGAACCTTGCCGCCGGTCTCGACACGAGGAGAAGGTCTGATGTAATGAGTTTGTATTCGCACGTACCCCTCACTTAGGATTTCGGCGATCGCCGCATGACCGTACGTTCAGTCTTATCGCTGGTCCGGCCTTCCCCGAGCCCCCGTGCATGGTGGGGATTTGGTCAAGGGCCGGCTCATTTTGTGACTGTCGCCCCATCAGCGGTTTTTCACAACTGGAGGGGATAAGGCGACGTCACTTGCCTCGATGGCTCGAGTGACGTGCTTTATGAGCTCGCTAACGGGAATGTTCGGACGGAATCCGATCCTGTTTGCTTTGCGACTGGGTCGGCAAAGCCCTTGGGTGGTGTTCCATTTCTCCTCGGCCCGCCTTCCAATAGATTCCCCCTCAATGGGGATTCTATGGGCTCGGCTAGAGGCTGGATTGAACTAGAAGGTTGAGATGACCCTGTCCGCTTTAATGCGGGTTGGGCAAAGTCTGCTAAGGCTCATCTGCATTTTCTTCCCTAGCTCTTGTTCGACGCGAGGCGGTCCCGGGCCCTTTGTGGGTCAGCCTTCGAACCTCGGTCTCTTGATCTTGGATCGAGCGACTCAAGCCCTCGAGCCCTTTAGGGTCTGATAGGGGTCGGCCGTGTTTTCACGCGTTACCCTGTCCTCGGTTTCCGCAATCAGAGGGGCTGAGTTGACGACATTTGCCTCGATGGCTCGAGTGTCATGCTCAATGAGCTCGCTAACGGTATGTTCGTGTGGAATCTGAATCCATCATTCGCTGATGGGGTCGGCAGAGCCCATATGTGGTATTCCACTACTTCTTAACCCGCCTCTCGGCAGATGCCCGAGCTATTCGGTAGGCTCAGGTGGCCCATTGGCCTCTCCTCGATGGAGATTCTATGGGTTTGGCTCGGGGTTAGAATCAAACGAGAACGGTCGAGATGTCTCTGTCTGCTTCTGAGCGGGATCGTGCAAGTCCGCTAGGGCTCCTCTCGGTTTTTCTCCCCTGGCTCTGTTTGACGTGAGGTGGCCTTGAGCCCTTCATGGGCTGGCCTTCGAACCTCGGTCAGTCACCGCTCATATCGAATGAGGCGGTTGCTGCTTCGTGACGTGACACGAAGCGTTGTGATGCAGGGATTTGCATATGCAATGTTTGGATGTATGGAGTTAGCGTATAACTTAATTGAAATGAAAGCAGGGATCGGTGATGTTACCTTGGTGGTATGAGCGATGGGAAACTCCTACCAAGCATGCTCGTGCGGGGTTCGGGTTCGATGTTTGCGATGAGGTCGAAGTAACCTACATAAGCATCGCCATTTTTTGTTTTTGTCTCTCGGCGGCGATCTGAGCCGCTCGATTGACTTTAGGCGACCTGATAGCTTCTCCTCGAAGGAGGTTCTACAGGAGGACCCCTCCGAACCCTTCTCGAGAAGGCAGAAGCCTAGGCCTGTGGTGTGGGGAATTGTGAATTCAATCATGCTAGTGAACAAGAACACCATAGCCATCGAGGCGTAGGGTCTGGTGGTTCGTCTAGTTGTATTCAAAGTTTTACACCCACACACCGTGCTTCTAGTTTTAAAACATAAAGAGGGGTCGGGTGAAGAGGGTGTTTGAACAAATAGACACCCTCGGTAGCCCCCGAGCAATGTCTGTGCCCCTGTCGTTGCTGGGGTCGGAGGCTCGATAATGAATTTAACACTCAAAGTAAGTAAACAGAGGTGCTTATCTTTCAGCGGTCGTTTGTTCGTTGTTTTACTTGGGCCGTCTGATCGACCTAGGAGGCCCGTTGGGCTCCCCTTGGATGGGGGTTCCATTGTCGGGTCATTCCATGGTCCTGCTTGGGGAAGCGGAGAGTCGCCTACATGTGGGTGTGCCCTGGTTCTCACGCCCGGGGTGGATTAGTGGCGGGCCATACCCAGGCAACGTCCTATTTGACCAGGCGACATCTCATCGACCAGAGCATGTCCCGTCGGTTCTGGTGCATCCCCTCAGATTTCTGTCAGCATTGATTTTGCATTTATATTGAATAGGGGAAGGCAGAGAGTTTTTCGTCCCAGCCTTTTGTCTTTTCTTAGCTGCTAAGCCCCTTCTTTAAATAGGGAGGGGGAGGGGAGTTCTCGTCCCATTCCCTCGCCAGCCTCTGGGCTGCCACCTTCTTCTCCTTCCTTTCCACCGAACGTTGCGGTTCCTAAGTAAGAGAGGGTAATGCCAGGGAGGAAAAAAACTCATAGATCCGCTCATGAATCTAGAGCGTGATGTTGAGCAGGAGGTCATCCAACGTAGATGAGATGGTGCGGGCCGCCTTTGCAGAGAAGGGGTCACCACTACCGAAGGAGGAGGGGCACTGGAGGGTGCTGAGCATCGTTGGCCTCGTCATCGTTTGTTGTGGCCTCCCTTCGATGGGAGGTGGCCCCTACCTAGACGCCATTGTCAGGGTTGCGGTTGATGACGATGGTGTAGTCCCTGGACGCCCCGGTGGAGGCATCGTTGTCAGGGCTATGACTGATCATGATGGCGCAATCCTTGGACACCCCAGGGAGGGCACCATAGTTGTCGACGTTAGGGTTGTGGCTGATGACAGTGGCGTAGTCCCTGGACACCTCGGCGGAGGCGCCGTTGTTAGGGCTACGGCTGATGACGATGGCGTAGTCCCTGGGCGCCCTGGCAGAGGCACCGTTGTCAGGGCTGCAGCTGATCATGATGGCACAGTCCCCAGATGCCCTGAGGAGGGCACCACAGTTGTCGACGTGGTGCTCGACGTTGTAGATGATGGCGCCTTCGAGGATCCCACGGAGCAGTAGGACGTCGCTGATGGAGAGCGTGGCGTGGCGACCGCCGTAGTATTCGTAATAGGGCTGGTCAAAAACTATACTTGAATAAGTTTATGGGGGAGCCCCCGAGTGAACACTCCTTTGTATTTATGAGTACATTAGTCCTTTTCGTGATGAAATCACTTTGTAAGCGGTGAATTTGTGCAAAAATGAACAAATTCTCATCTTTTGTTACGACAAACAGTTTCTGAGGTTTTGGTGCCTTCCGACCCTCCCCATGGTTTAGGTCACAAGAATTAGGAGTGCGGGCGAACCGATTCTGATCACGCTAGTGAGCAAGGATGTTGTAGCCGCTGGGGCATGGGTTTCCTGCAGTCCTACCAGTTGTACTCATAATTTGTTCCTAAAATCCTAGCTCTTAAGACTTTGTTATGAGAAGAATGGAAAACTTAGAGAATGTTTGCAAGGGTAACACAGGAAGTGTTTGCAAGATAAACATACTTATATCACTTATATCAGCCCCCGAGTGAGGTCCGACCCCTGGCAATCTGCAAGGATCGGATGTCACTAAAGATCGGGGATTTCTGAAGACAAAAACTGATAAGGAAAAGTATACGTTTATTTAAGGGTAAAAGCGACGTAGCTGCTCAATGTTCTAGGCGTTGGTGAAGACCTCGCCGTTGATGGTTTTCAACTTGTAGGGGGCTGGCCAGAGTACTTCCATGACGACGTACAACCCCTCCCAGGGTGGGGAGAGCTTGTGGCAGTCCTTGTTGCTCTACTCGAGGCGGAGGACAAGGTCCCTGATGTTGAAGGCTCGGTCCCACACCCGTCGGCTGTGGTACCATCATAACACCTGCTGATACTTGGTTGAACGGAGGAGGGCGATGTCGCGGGCTTCGTCTAGTTGGTCCATGGCATCTTGGTGGGATGCCTCGGCTCTCTGTTCATTGTATGCTCTGATTCTTGGCGCTCCATAGTCTAGGTCCATCGGTAGGATGGCCTCAAAACCGTAGACCATGAAGAAGGGTGTATAGCCGGTGGCCTAGCTGGGAGTTGTTCTTAGGCTCTAGAGCACCGCCGGGAGCTCGGTGACCCAGCGCGCGCCGAACTTGTTCAACCGGTTGAAGATCCTAGGCTTGAGGCCCTATAGGAGCATGCTGTTTGCGTGTTCGACCTGCCCGTTCGTCTGGGGGTGCGCGATGGCCGCCCAATCAACCCGGATGTGTTGTTCATCGTAGAATCGAATGAATTTCTTGCCGATGAACTACGTGCCATTGTCTATGATGATGGAGTTTGGTACTCCAAAGTGATGGATGATGTCGAGGAAGAACAGCACAACTTGCTTAGATTTGATCGTGGAGATCGATCGAGCTTCGATCCATTTCGTAAACTTGTCTATGGTGACAAGTAGGTGGGTGAAGCCCCTGGGTGCCTTTTTGAGGGGCCCAACCAGGTCGAGCCCCCAGACCACGAAGGGCCACGTGATGGGGATCATCTAGAGTGCCTGGGCTAGGAGGTGAGTCTGCCGAGCATAGTACTAACACCCTTCGCAGGTGCGTACGATTTTCTCAGCGTCGACTATTGCAGTGGGCCAGTAGAAGCCCTGTCGGAATGCGTTCCCAACCAAGGTTCTTGGTGTGGCATGCTGACCGCAGACCCCACCATGGATGTTGCTCAACAGAAGTCTCCCCTGTTCGATGGGGATACAGAGCTGTAGGATTCCGATGTGGCCCCGTTTGTAGAGTCTACCTTCTACAAGGGCGAAGGATTTGGCACGACGTGCGGGCCATCGAGCTTCCGTCTTGTCCGTCGACAGTGTGTCATGGAGGAGGTAGTCGAGGTAGGGTGTTCTCCAGTCGTCCAGAGGGTCGAGCTCTATTGCTGGATCCTCTTCTAGCTCCATGACATCGGGACCAGGCGGAGCTGTTTGCTGGCCAGCCCCTAGGGCTAGATTAGATGGGCCATCGTTGGCCCACTCTGACCCTTCATAGCGCACCGAGGGTTTGTGTTGGTCACTGGCGAATACGCCCATTGGCACCGGCTCTCGATAGGACGCCACCTTCGCGAGTGCGTCGGCCGCCTCGTTGAGGCGCCTCGGGATGTGGTTGAGTTCAAGGCTGTCAAACCTGTCCTCCAGCCGTCGGACTTCTTGGCAGTACGCTACCATCTTGGCGTCATGGCAGCTCGACTCCTTTATGACTTGGTTGACGACCAGCTGGAAGTCGCCCCTAATGTCAAGGCGTCGGATGCCCAACTCGATGGCGATTCGTAGGTCGCTGATGAGCGCTTCGTACTCGGCCACATTATTTGATGAGGGAAATGGAGCCAAACCATGTACCTCATGCGGACCCCGAGGGGCAATATGAAGACCAGCCCCATTCCGGTGCCCTTTTTCATTAGTGAGCCATCGAAGTACATCATATAGTACTCTTGATCGACGACCGCCGATGGTGTCTGGGCCTCGGTCCATTCAGCGATGAAGTCGGCTAACACCTGGGATTTGATCGTCGTTCGAGAGGCATACGTGATGCCTTGATCCATCAGCTCGAGTGCCCATTTTGCGGTTCTTCCCATCACGTCCTGGCTCTGGACGACCTCGCCAAGGAGGAACGACGTCACGACCATCACGGGATGTGACTCGAAGTAGTGGCGCAGCTTCCTCTTGGTGATGAGGATGGCATAGAGGAGCTTCTGGATTTGGGAGTAGCAAGTTTTGGAATCGGATAGTACCTCACTGATGAAGTACACAGGGCGCTGCACCTTGAGGCCGTGCCCCTCCTCTTCCCGCTCTACTATTAAGGCGGCATTGACCACTTGCGTGGTGACCGCTATGTATAGCAGGAGGGGTTCTCTATCACTTGGAGGAACTAGGATCAGGGGCCTCATTAGAAGTAGTTTGACCATGTCAAGCACCTCCTGGGCCACGGCTATCCACTTGAAGCGGTCGGCTTTCTTTAGGAGTCGATAAAGGGGGAGTCCTCATTCGCCGAGGCGCGAGATGAATTGGCTGAGGGCGGCAAGGCACCCTGTGACTTGTTGAACCCCCGTTATGTTCTGAATCGGGCCCATCCTTGCGATGGCTGAGATTTTCTCTGGGTTGGCTTCAATGCCACGCTCGAAAATGATGAAGCCGAGTAGCATACCCCTCGGGACCCTAAAAACACATTTCTTGGGATTGAGTTTGATGCTATTCGCCTAGAGTTTCATAAAGGTTTGCTCAAGATTGACAATGAGGTGGTCAGCCCTTCGAACTTAACTACGATGTCATCAATGTAAGCCTCAACGGTCCGCCCGATGAGGTCCCCGAAGCATTTGAGCATATAGCACTGGTAGATTGCCCCTGCGTTCTTCAGACCGAATGGCATTGAGGTGTAGCAGAACGATCTGAAGGGGGTGATAAAAGATGTCGCAAGCTGGTCGGACTCTTTCATCATGATCTGGTGGTAGCCGGAGTACGCATCAAGGAAGTAGAGGGTTTCGCACCCTGAGGTAGAGTCGACTATTTAGTCTATGCGTGGCAAAGGAAACAGATCCTTTAGGCACGCCTTGTTGAGAACCGTATAGTCAACACACATCCTCCATTTCTTGCTTTTCTTTCGCACAAGGATAGGATTTGCTAACCACTCTGGGTGGTGTACTTCCCTGATGAATCCGGCGGCCAACAGTTTTACTATCTCTTCACTGATGGCCCCGCATTTTCCTTCGTTGAAGCAACGCAGGCGTTGTTTTACTAGCTTGGAGCTTGGGTGGATTTTCAAGACGTGCTCGGCGACCTCCCTCGGGATGCCTGGCAAATCCGAGGGTTTCCACGCAAAGATGTCTTTGTTGTCGTGGAGGAAGTCGACGAGCGTGCTTTCCTATTCGGAGGAGAGCGTGGTACCAATGCATACTATTTTACCCTCGGAGCTGCTAGGATCTATGAGGACCTTCTTGGAGCCCTCTGTCGATATGAACGACCTAGTTACTTTCTTTGCATTGGGCGCTTCTTTGGTGACCTCCTCCTTGAGGGCGGCGAGTTCCCCGGAGGCTACGATTGTTGTGGCGTGGCCGCAGCACTCGACCTCGCACTCATAGGCCCACTAGAAGGAGGTGCCGACGGTGATAACCCCATGGGGACCTGGCATCTTTAGCTTAAGGTATGTATAGTTGGGGATGGCCATGAACTTCATATAACATGGACGTCTCAGGATGGCGTGGAAGGTTCTGGGCAACCCCACCATGTCGAAGGTGAGGGTCTCAGTCCTGTAATTGAACTGATCCCCGAAGGTGATGGGCAGATCGATCTTCCCTAGTGGTATGGCCTGTTTATTGAGCACAACACCATGAAAAGGTGCTCATATGGGCTGAAGGTTCGTCCGGTCGACGCCCATCTCGTCGAGCGTCTTTGCGTACATGATGTTGAGGTTGCTGCCTTCGTCCATCAGTACTTTCATGAGCCACTTTGGGCTGACAATCGGGTTGACTACAAGCGGATATCTTCCTGGGTGTGGGATGTTGTCTAGATGGTTTGTTCGATCAAAGGTTATGGTGGACTCTAGCCACTAGAGGAACGCCGGCCTAGCCGGCTCAGTCGCATAGACCTCGCGATGCGTGGCCTTCTAGCGACGTTTGGAGTCATAGGCCGCTGATCCTCCGAAGATCATGATGCATCCATTTGGTGTCGGAAAGCCATCGTCCTTCTCCTCAGCATCGTCCACAGTGAGGGCAGGTTCCTTCCCCTACTCCCCTTTGTTGGTGCTTCCGGCCAAGAACTTCCGCATGAGGCCGTAGTCCTTAAGGAGATGTTTTATGGGAAAGGCGTGATTTGGGCATAGCCCTTCAAGCATTTTTTCGAAGTGATTCGGGGTGCCCTCTGTGGGCTTCTGTCCACCCTTGTGGTCGGCAGTGGCCATGAGTGGGTCCTCGCATCGTTGCTTCTTGTTCTTCCTTTTAGCAAAATGATTAGAGGCGCCTTCGCCGGCACCCTCATCCCGCCTCTCCTTGCCCTCGGGACGGTCGAAGATAGCTCCGACCACCTCTTCTCCCGAGGCATGGCTGGTGGCAATGTCCAGGAGTTCCTTGGTGGTTTGTAGGCCCTTGCGTCTCAGCTTATGAACCAAAGACTCGCAGGTAGTCCCGGATAGGAAGGCTCCTATTACGTCAGCATCGGCGATGTTCGGGAGCTCATTGCACTGCTGGGAGAAGCACCAGATGTACCCATGGAGGGTTTCATCATCTTTCTAGCAGCAGTTCTTGAGGTCCCATGGGTTCCCAAGGTGCTTGTACATGCCCTGGAAGCTCCCCACAAAGATTTCCCCTCAGATCCGCCCAACTCTAGATAGCGTTGGACGGTAGGTGTTCCAACCATGCTCGGTCCGAATCAGCCAAGAACAGTGGAAGGTTGCGGATGATGAAGTCATCATCATCCACACCACCGTCTTGACATGCAAGCTGATAGTCTTCGAGCCAAAGTCCGGGGTTTGTCTCCCAGAGTATTTAGGGATATTGGTAGGTGGTCGATACCTTGGCGGGAAGGCAGCATTGAGGATGTGTCGGCCAAAGGCCTAAGGGCCTGGCAGGTCAAGGCTCGGACTCTGGTCCTCGCCGCTGTTGTAGCGTCTGCCATGCCGAGGGTAGTAGCCACGTTTGGCTCCTTCTCTTGAGTCATTGTAGGTGCGTCTGCGGGCGTCGAGGGTGCTACATGCGTCGTGGTTGTGTCCGAGACGTTGATGCACCAGAACAGCGATGCACTGTCTGCTGCCTGGTGGTGTTTGGTGGACCAATGCGTCCCTAGTGGGGTGCACCGAGGGCATGCGCTAGTTGGTGTTGAGCTTGTGTCACCGAGACAACGAGCTCTCAGCCTGCTACGCTGCCGCACGCTCGAGCAGCGTGCGAATTTCTCAATGGGCCCGACACTCCTTGGGCGTCACGGCCTCTGTGAGGCCATGGAGCAAGGCCATTGTAGCGGCGATGTTTTGGCTTGCCCGAGCGAAATGAGGAAGGGCTACATCATCGGTGATGATCCTTTGGTGCACATTACGGGCCATGGCGCGTGCGCGCCCACCATTTCTGCGGCGTTCGATCTCACGATCGATTTCCGTGTATTCCCTCACGAGTTCTTGTCCGGCCTCATCAATCTCTAGCTTTCAGGCTCTCAGCTACTCCATCCTTACGCGAGATGGGGTTGCTGCTTCCCCTACGGTCTTGCCATCAGGGTTGCCTATTGGGATAGCTTCCTCCCCGGAGACGCTTTTGATGTGCCCCTCGGGGGTTTCCGCCATGAAGCACTCCCGGGAGGGGTGATGGCTCCCCCTGCTGGAGTCAAAGCCAGAGTCTGACCCTGGACCTTCCACGAGGAGGCCATGGAGGGTTTCTATGATGCTTTTGATCATCCCCACGAACTCATTGTTCGTGGGGGACGGGATCGTGCGTCATGCCACGAGGTGGCTTGCGGTCGCCGCGGCGTTGCGGAGACCAAACGGAAATGCTATCGGGGCGCTCCGTACGGGGCGTTCTGGAGAGAGGGGCCCCTCTCTGGAAGGCCATGTGATGTCATTGTCGCTGGAAAGGGTGAGGCGACGCTGGTCCTCCCTGGACCAATGGGGTCCAAGGGGGACGCCGAGCTAGCGCCCAAGACTCTCATGGTCGAGGCCAATGGAGGGGAGAGATTGGATGGCGGCGTGAGCCTATACCAACCCTCCTCCTACCGTGATGATGAAGTCTAGGCTCCCGAAGCACACGTGTGCGCCTAGGACCCAACTTATTGTGTGGCTAGCCATCCGAGGCCTGATTTGGAACGCACAAAGGCCCCTACCTGGCACGCCAACTGTCGGTGTTTCGAACAAACACCGGCTAGTAAATTTATAATTGATACGCGTTAGGCCCGAATAGTGCGCTAATGGACACAAGGTTTATACTGGTTCAGGCTGAATGTCCCTACATCCAGTATGTTGCTGCTCATGTTATTAGCACCAAAAATGGTTCGTAGTAGGGGGTACAAACGGTCGAGAGAGGGACGGGTCCCAAGTCTCTGATGGAATGGTCAGGAGGATGCCAAGAGCCTGGTGGCAGCTCAGCTGTGTGTGATGTGTGTTGTTGAGTTGTGTTGGTTAAGAGTCGATCCCCTTAGTGAGGGGCCTTGCCCTCCCTTTTATAGACCAAGGGGGGCAGGGGTTACAGATGGGAGAAAGGAGAAAAAACTAGAGGCCAAGGAGCCCCTCCGAAGGTGTTGGGTCCTCCTTTTCCGCTGAGCCAGCCTCGCTGACATAGCCGAATGATGTCAGGGCTTGGCACGTTCACCGGATGCCTGCTTGCTGACGACGCCATGCCCTTACCTGATTAGCAAGTGGTCACGTCCCATCCCGCCCCGCCCCCCCGGGCGGCGTGTCGGATCAAAGCGTGCACCTGTAGCCCTATGGGGGGCGGACGGTGTGGTGACTGCACGTTCACCATTGTAGAGGGCGCGAGTCTCCACTTGGACCGTAGCAGTTGTCGTATGTTTACGTCCGGTTCTACGCCCGAGGGCTGAAGGTGGCGCCTACAACACTATTCAGACCCTGCCATGCCCGGAATGGTCTAAAGCGCCTATCCCATCGTGCCGTGATGGTACCTTCCTACAGCAGTGCAGGGCATGGTCCTTGGTGCTGTGTTTGACTCGAATGTCATGTCGTACCCTGTGCTCATCATTACGAAGGCACAGGGTGTACTCGTCGAGCGAGGTAGACTCTGCCCCTGACTGTCGGGCGAGGTGGAGCCGGCCCTCGGGGGTCGGGCGAGGCGGAGCCAGCCCTTAGCCGTCGGGTGAGGCAGAGCCTAGCCCTCGGGGGTTGGGCGAGGCAGAACCAATCTTCCGTCGTTTGGACAAAAAATGCAGTAGCGTTCCCGCCTGATCGGAAGTGTCAACGTTCGATGGTAATTGGTTCCACCTCATTAGGTACCCCGGTATTAGGTCCCTGACAACGGAGGTCACTAAAAGTGATCGGACGCTGGCCTCGGTTAGACCGGCGCGTCTGGTCAGTAGAAGCTGTAAAGACGCTGGCGTCGGTCTCTGACCGGATGCTGGGTCACTTAGTGATCGGACACTGGAGGGGTGCATCCTGTCCTGCTGACGTGGCAGCGCACAGGGGAGTCATCGTGTGACCAGACGCTGGATGTGTCTGGTCGAGCATGACCGGACACGTTCGGTCGTGAAAAGTCGTCTCTGGATGCTTACTGGAAACGACCGGACGCTGGGGTTCAGCGTTCGGTCACTTTGAGCTACTGCGTCCGGTCATCTCTTGACCATTGAGATCGGGCGATCAACATTTGAAGAGAGGTGACACGTGGCACGCATCGCGTGATCGGATGCTGAGGTCTAGCGTCCGGTCAATATGACCGGAGTGTCCGGTCAATATGACCGGAGTGTCCGGTCACCCCGTGTTGTACCCAGTGAAGGGGTACAACGGCTCTATTTCATGGGGGCTTCTATTTAAGCCCCATGGCCGGCTCAACCTCATACTCTTGGCCATTTGCATTGACATAGCAACCTTGTGAGCTTAGCCAAAGCTCTCCCACTCATCTCTATCATAGATTCGTCATCTTTATGAGATTGGAAGAGAATCCAAGTGCATTGCTTGAGTGTTTGCATCTAGAGGCACTTGGTGTTCGTGTTTCGCTATGGGATTCACTTGTTACTCTTGGTGGTTGCCGCCACCTAGATGGCTTGGAGCAGCGAAGATTGTCGAGCGGAGGGTGGTGATTGTCTTCGGCTCCGATCGTAGTGATTGTGAGGGGTTCTTGACCTTTCCTCGGCGGAGAGCCAAAAGGTACTCTAATGGATTGCTCGTGGCTTGTGTGATCCTCATCTTATGTTGGTTGTGTGGCACCCTATTGAGGGTTTGGCATGTGATGCCAATTAGCGCGTGAACCTCCAAGTGTGTGAATCGCCACAACGAGGAGTAGCTTGCCGGCAAGCAAGTGAACCTCGGTAAAAATCATTGTGTTCATCATTTGATTCCAAGGTGATTGGTCTTCATTGATATTGATTCTTGTGATTGATTGGTTCACTCCTCGACATGGCGGTATAAACAAATTGCTCACTCTCTTTACATTACCGCAAACTAGTTGTCAAGCTCTTTAGTGTAAGCAAGTTGTGAGAGCTTGTTAGTTTGCTTAGTGTGGCTCTTTAGTTAGCCTTTGAGAGCATACTAACTTAGTGTAGTGACATAGCTATTGTGTGGATAGAAACTATATACACTAGAATTGTGGGAGGTGGCTTGCAATATAAGTAGGCTAGCGCAACACTTACTTCGCCTCATAATTGTCTAACCGATTTGTTAAGTATTGTTGTAGAAATTTTTATTAGGCTATTCACCCCCCCCTCTAGCCATTAGGACCTTTCAAGTGGTATCAGAGCCGAGGTCACCGTGATTTGAGGCTTAACAACCTTCGGTGTAAAAATGGCTCAAATCAACAACACCAAGAAGCCACCCCAATTTGATGGCATAAATTATCCGTATTGGAAATCAAAGATGACCACACATATCAAGTCAATCAATAGAAAAGTGTGGAAGGTGGTAGAAACCAAAATTGAGATTGGTGATCCGGAGAATCCCACCGTGGTCGAAGAAGTACTTCTCCAAAACAATGACATTGCTCTAAGTACCATTCATGATGCAATTGATGAGAGAACATTTGAGCAAATCAAGAATATTGAGATGGCTCATGAGGCTTGGAAGAAGTTGGAAGAATCATTTGAGGGCACTCAAGCCGTGAAGGGTGCAAAGGCATACATTCTCAAAGAGAAGTTTGCAAGCTTCAAGATGAAGGAGGATGAGAGTGTGCCGGAGATGTTCCATAGGCTTCAAGTGCTTGTCAATGATCTTAAAGCACTTGGAGAAGAGGTGAAGGACAAGGACTTCTCCCACAAGTTCTTGAGATGTTTGCCTTCAAGATTTGGCACATTGGTCACTATTCTAGTGAGGAGTGGTTTGGACACCATGACACCAAACCAAGTGTTGGGAGATATAATGACCGATGATATATATAGAGATGATGATGACAAGAAAGAAAAGAAGGAAAAGAAAGATGAGAAGAAGGATGAGAAGAAGAAGAGCGTGGCATTCAAGGCCACATCATCCAAGGGCAAGGCAAAGCAAGATACATCAAGTGAAGATGATGGTTCATGGGATGATGATGATGATGAGAAGATGGCTCTCTTTGCCAAGAAATTTGGCAAGTTCATGATGAAGAAAGGGTATCATGCTAGAAGAAAGAAATCTTCATCCAAGAATAAGGAAGAGTCAAGAAGGTGCTTCAAACATGGAAGCAAAGATCATCTTGTTGCTCAATGTCCATATAATGGTGACAATGATGATGACAACAATAAGAACAAGAAGAAGGACAAGAAGGAAAAGAAAGAGAAGAAGGACAAGATGACCTTCAAGAAGAAGAAGGGTGGTTCATATGTGGTCACTTGGGATAGTGATGCTTCCTCAAGTGATGATGATGATAGTGATGATGACAAGACCACCAAGAAGAAGGCACTTACAAGCATTGCAATCAATGAGAAGCCTTCTCTCTTCGACACTCCATCATGCTTCATGGCTAAGGCCACTAAGGTACAAATTTGTGATGATAGAAGTGATGAGGAACATGATAATGAGAATGAAAATGAAAGTGATAGTGATAATGATGAACCTACTAAGGATGAACTATTTGACATGCCTAGAAGATGCTAAAGAACACTTTGACATCAAGAGAAGAGAATGCAAAAGCTTACGTAAGGAACTAAAAGTCCTTAAGCAAGCCTTTGATGAGCTCAATGCATCTCATGAGAGGCTAGAGGAAGTCCATGAGAAGCTTGGCAAGGCTCACAAAAAGCTTGAAAAGGTTCATTCCTCTTTGCTTGATGAGCAAAATAAAAAGAAGCATGTTAAAACTTGCAATGTAGGCTTAACTTGTGATATATTTAATGAATCATTATCTATGCCTATCATTGTTCCTCCCGCTAACCCTTCTTGTAGTACTTCTACTTCCACCTCATCTAGTAGTGATGGTTTCACTTGTGATGCCTCACTAATGGTTGAGAATGAGAACCTCAAGAAGGAGGTCAATAAGCTCACTCACACCTTGGCTAAGGCCTATGGTGGTGAGGACCGCTTGCTTATATGCTTGGGTACCCAAAGAGCTTCTCTCTACAAAGAGGGATTGGGCTATACCCCCAAGAAAGGCAAGGCAGCCTTTGCTCCTCACAAGACTAGTTTTGTAAAGAACAATGGTCGGTTTTGCACTAGTTGCAAGCAAGTTGGTCATAAAGAGCATGAGTGCAAGAATAAGAGCAAAAATGCTAATGTATCCTCAATTAAGATTAATTCTTTCTATGTGCTTACTAAGGGTATAAATGGTGTGAAGGCTAAGTTCATTGGTAAACCATGGATGGGCTCAAAGAAGAAAGCCATTTGGGTACCAAAGAGCTTAGTAACTAACCTTCAAGGATCCAAGCAAGTTTGGGTACCTAAAAAGAATTGATCTTCTTTTGTAGGTCAACTACAAAGCCGAGGAAGGCATTGGGTTCTTAATAGTGGGTGCACTCAACACATGACCGGTGATGCAAGAATGTTCAACTCAATCAACACCAATGGCAATGATGGTTATGATAGCATCACATTTGGTGACAATGGCAAAGGCAAGGTCAAAGGGCTTGGTAAGATTGCAATATCCAATGACATGAGCATATCCAATGTGCTGCTAGTAGAGAGCTTGAACTTTAATTTGCTATCCGTGGCTCAATTGAGTGATCTTGGATTCAAATGCATATTTTGGGTAGATGATGTAGAGATCATAAGTGTAGATGGCTCTAACTTGATCTTCAAAGGCTTTAGATATGAGAATCTATACTTGGTTGATTTCAATGCTAGTGAAGCTAGATTATCTACATGCTTGTTCACTAAGTCTAGCATGGGTTGGTTATGGCATAGAAGGCTTGATCATGTTGGAATAAAACAATTGAATAGATTGGTTAAGCACGACTTGATTAGAGGCTTGAAAGATGTTGTGTTTGAAAAGGATAAGCTTTGTAGCTCTTATCAAGCCAGCAAACAAGTTCGAAACACCCATCCTAAGAAAAGTATGATGAGCACTAGTAAAGCATTTGAGTTATTGCACATGGATTTGTTTGGGCCAATACAATACACTAGCATTGGTAGTAACAAATATGGCTTTGTGATAGTGGATGATTATACTAGATACACATAGGTATTCTTTCTAGTGGACAAAAGTGATGTGTTTGCAATATTCAAATCATTTGTCAAGGGCATTCACAATGTGTTTGAAACAACTATTAAGAAAGTTAGAAGTGACAATGGTAGTGAGTTCAAAAACACTAGAATTGATGAGTTGTGTGATGAATTTGGAATTAGACATCAATTCTCGGCCAAGTATACTCCACAATCAAATGGCCTTGTTGAGAGGAAGAATAGAACACTCATTGATATAGCAAGGTCTATGCTTAGTGAGTACAATGTGAGTCAATCTTTTTGGGCCGAAGCTATAAACACGGGTTGCTATTGTAGCAACCGCCTCTATTGTCACTCATTGAAAGAGAAGACACCATATGAGCTCTTGAATGGTAGAAAGTCCAACATTGTATATTTTTGGATCTTTGGTTGCAAATGCTATATCCTGAAGAAAGACACTAGATTGGGCAAGTTTGACAAAAAATGTGATGAAGGATTCCTACTTGGTTATTCCACTACAAGCAAAGCATATAGAGTTTGGAATTTGGATAATGGTACTCTTAAGGAAGTTCATGATGTTGAATTTGTTGAAACCAAGGGTTCACAAGTAGAGAATGAGAACTTGAAAGATGTTAGAGGCATTCAACTTTCAAATGCCATGAAGAACATGGATGTTGGTGAATTGAGGCCTAGGCAAGTGAATGATGATGAAGATGATCAAGTACAAGTGCTCTCTAACTCAAATGTGCAAGATGATACAAATCAAGCTAGTGCAAGTGGCTCTCATGATAATGAACAAGATCAAGTGGCTAGTACATCATCTCAATCCAATGATCAAGCAAGTGCAAGCAATCAAGTTCCAATCCTCCAACCAACCAATATTGCAAGAGATCATCCATTGGAAACTATCATTGGTGATATTTCAAGAGGTGTGCAAACTAGATCAAGATTGACTTCATTTTATGAGCACTTCTCATTTGTGTCATCCATTGAACCAAAGAAGATAGATGAAGCATTGAAGGATGTTGATTGGGTGAATGTTATGCATGAAGAATTGAATAACTTCACAAGAAATCAAGTATGGGAATTGGTACAAAGACCAAAGGGACACAATGTGATTGGAACCAAATGGGTCTTTAGAAACAAGCAAGATCAAGATGGGATAGTAGTAAGGAACAAAGCAAGATTGGTAGCACAAGGCTATACACAAGTTGAAGGTCTTGACTTTGGAGAAACATATGCCCCGGTTGCTAGATTAGAAGCAATTAGAATCTTGCTAGCCTATGCTTGTGCCCACAACATCAAGCTCTATTAAATGGATGTTAAGAGTGCATTTCTCAATGGTTACATCAATGAAGAAGTATATGTTGAGTAACCTCCTAGTTTTGAAGATAACAAGAAGCCTGACCATGTGTATAAGTTGAAGAAGGCATTATATGGCTTGAAGCAAGCACCTAGAGCATGGTATGAGAGATTAAGGGAATTCCTACTCTCGAAAGGGTTCATAATGGGTAAGGTTGACACCACTCTTTTCATCAAGAAGATTGAGAAAGATTTATTTGTGTTGCAAATCTATGTTGATGACATCATATTTGGATCAACCAATCAAGACTTTTGTGATGAGTTTGGAAAGATGATGGCTAATGAGTTTGAGATGTCCATGATTGGAGAGTTAAGTTACTTCCTTGGTCTTCAAATCAAGCAATTGAAGAATGATACATTTGTGAGTCAGGGCAAGTATATCAAGGACATGATCAAGAAGTTTGGCATGAATGCTAGTAAAGCCATTAGCAAGCCAATGGGAACAAATGGCAACTTGGATAGTGATGCAAGTGGCAATATGGTGGATCAAAAATTATATCGGTCTATGATTGGAAGCCTACTCTATGTGACCGCATCAAGGCCGGATGTCATGTTTAGTGTATGCATGTGTGCAAGATTTCAAGCATCACCAAGAGAAAGTCATTTGAAGGCTACAAAGAGAATATTGAGGTATTTAAAGCATACACAAAATGTTGGTTTGTGGTATCCCAAAGGAGCAAAGTTTGAGCTAGTTGGTTACTCCGACTTGGATTATGCAGGATGCAAGGTTGAAAGGAAGAGCACCTCAGGCACATGTCAATTGTTGGAAAGATCACTTGTTTCATGGTCATCAAAGAAGCAAAATAGTGTTGCATTATCAACCGCCGAAGCTAAATACATATCCATCGGTAGTTGTTGTGCACAAATACTTTAAATGAAGGCCACCTTGAATGACTTTGGAATCAAGTTCAAGAAAGTGCCATTGCTATGTGATAATGAGAGTGCAATCAAGTTGACCAACAATCCGGTTCAACATGCAAGAACAAAACATATTGATGTCCGCCACCATTTCATAAGAGATCACCAACAAAAAGGGGACATTTGCATTGAGAGTGTAGGCACCGAAGATCAACTTGCCAATATATTCACCAAGCCATTGGATGAGAAAAGGTTTTGCAAGCTAAGGAATGAGTTGAACATATTGGATTTCTCAAATATGTGTTGATGCACCCCCCCACTTATATGACATGCCTCTTCTTCGAGCAATCCAAGGTAAAAGTTGATTGGCATGGCATACATCCTTGCTAAGGACTTGTTTAGTGTATCTAGACATCTTTCATATTTAATAGGCTCATTCATGAAAATCAAATGGATTTGATGATTATATGGTACCACTATTGCTTCTATACTTAATTTTGTCTAGTGGTAGCATATGACATATTTGTGGGCTTGTAAACCTAGTGTTTAATCTAGAAAATGAGCTCTAAGTGTTTAACTCAACATGGTACAAGATAACCCTTATTTGGAGGTGTGAAGAAGCTTGTCCTTGGATCAAACCGAGTTAAATATCTTTGGTAAATGATCTAGATTGGACCAAATCTGGAAAATGATCCTCACCCCATTGATTGACATTGATAATCTCAACCTATTTACATTTTGAACCTTTGTGGTCATTGATGACAAAGGGAGATAAAAACAAAGATATTAGTGATATTAGTATATGGGGAGAAAAACAAAGATATTAGTGCACTAAGATAATGAAAAGACAACAAAGGGGGAGAACTTGACATAGGGGGAGAGATATGACAAAGGAAAGGGATCAATTAAAATTTTGAGCACACAAGTAGGGGGAGCAAGCTCATGAACTTATATGGTGCATTTGAATGTGCATTTCATATGTTTGCTTGCATGGCATAAGTTTTAAATTTTAATATCCATGCTTGTGTGGTGTATGCTAGTTGTAGGTTTGAATGATGAAATGAATATCTAGCATGCATAGGTTATCTAGTGATTTTAATTCCAAGTGTTTCCAAGTGGTATCAAGCTAACCATGGTGCTAAGGATGGTATAATGGTGCACTCCGATTGGTACCACGCTTCAAAGGTCCATCTTTTTATACCTTAGCATCATTTGGTAGACATTGCCTCCTATATTTCCTATCTATAGCATATGTGCAAGCTATAATCCAAACTCTTAGCACATATGTAGGGGGAGCAATTGCTACCATTTGGGGTTCATGAAACTTGTCCATATCTTTTTACACATGGTAAATATGTTTGGGCAAGTAACATGGATTCAATCGAATTTTAATTCATATCTTTGTGAAAGGGTTGTCATCAATTACCAAAAAGGGGGAGATTGAAAGCTCTAGTTTGGTTTTGGTGAATTGATGAAACCCTAAGTGCTAACCTAGTTTATCAAGTGATCATGAGATAGGTAGCACATTCCAAGTGATGAAGCAAATGAAGATCATGACATGATGATGGTGATGCCATGGTGATGATCAAGCACTTGGACTTGAAAAGAAGAAAGAGAAAAACAAAAGGCTCAAGGCAAAGGTATAAATAATAGGAGCTATTTTGTTTTGGTGATTAAGACACTTAGAGAGTGTGATCACATTTAGGTTTGATAGCCGTACTATTAAGAGGGGTGAAACTCGTATCGAAATGCGATTATCAAAGTGCCACTAGATGCTCTAACTCATTGCATATGCATTTAGGATCTAGTGGAGTGCTAACACCTTTGAAACTGTTTGCGAAAATATGATAACACATGTGCACAAGGTGATACACTTGGTGGTTGGCACATTTGAGCAAGGGTTAGGAACTTCACCGGTGGAGTGTCCGCCCATAGAGTGCAGACAGTCCGATGGTGCCACCGGTGCCGTAGATAGAAAAGACGGAGGTCACTGAAAGTGACCGGATGCTGGCCTCGGTTGGACCGGCACGCCCGGTCAGTAGAAGCTGCAAAGACGCTGGCGTCGGTCTCTGACCGGATGCTGGGTCACTTAGTGACCGGACGCTAGAGGGGTGCGTTCGGTCCTGCTGACGTGGCAGCGCACAGGGGAGTCGCCGTGTGACCGGACGCTGGATATGTCCGGTCGAGCATGACCGGACGCGTTCGGTCGTGAAAAGTCATCTCCGGTTGCTTACTGGAAACGACCGGACGCTGGGGTTCAGCGTCCGGTCACTTTGAGCTGCTGCGTCCGGTCATGTCTTGACCGTTGAGATCGGTCGATCAACATTTGAAGAGAGGTGACACGTGGCACGCATCGCGTGACCGGACGCTGAGGTCCAGCGTCCGGTCAATATGACCAGAGCGTTCGATCACCCCACGTTGTACCTAGTGAAGGGGTACAACGGCTCTATTTTGTGGGGGCTTCTATTTAAGCCCCATGGCCGGCTCAACCTCATACTCTTGGCCATTTGCATTGACATAGCAACCTTGTGAGCTTAGCCAAAGCCCTCCCACTCATCTCCATCAGAGATTCATCATCTTTGTGAGATTGGAAGAGAATCCAAGTGCATTGCTTGAGTGTTTGCATCTAGAGGCATTTGGTGTTCATGTTTCGCTGTGGGATTCGCTTGTTACTCTTGGTGGTTGCCGCCACCTAGATGGCTTGGAGCAGCGAGGATCGTCGAGCGGAGGGTGGTGATTGTCTTTGGCTCCGATCCTAGTGATTGTGAGGGGTTGAAAGGTCCTAATGGCTAGAGGGGGGGTGAATAGCCTAATAAAATTTCTACAACAACACTTAACAAAGTGGTTAGACAATTATGAGGCGAAGCGAGTGTTGCGCTAGCCTACTTAAAATGCAAGCCACCTACCACAATTCTAGTTTAGATAGTGTCTATTCACACAATAGCAAAGACACTATCCTATGTTAGTGTGCTCTCAAAGACTAACTAAAGAGCCACACCAACCAAGCAAGCAAGCTCTCACAACTAGCTACACTAAAGAGCTTGTCAACTAGTTTGCGGTAAAGTAAAGAGAGTGATTAGGATAGTTATACCGCCGTGTAGATGAAGTACCAATCAATCACAAAGATGAATAACAATGGAGACCAATCACCTCGGAATCAAAGGATGAACACAATGATTTTTACCGAGGTTCACTTGCTTGCCGGCAAGCTAGTCCTCGTTGTGGCGATTCACTCACTTGGAGGTTCACGCGCTAATTGGCTTCACACGCCAAACCCTCAATAGGGTGCCGCACAACCAACACAAGATGAGGATCACACAAGCCATGAGCAATTCACTAAAGTACCTTTTGGCTCTCCGTCGAGGACAAGGTCAAGAACCCCTCACAATCACCACGATCGGAGCCGGAGACAATCACCACCTCCGCTCGACGATCCTCGCTGCTCCAAGCCGTCTAGGTGGCGGCAACCACCAAGAGTAACAAGAGAAATCCGCAGCGAAACACGATCACTAAGTGCCTCTAGATGCAATCACTCAAGCAATGCACTTGGATCACTCCCAATCTCACTATGATGATGAATCAATGATGTAGATGAGTGGGAGTTCTTTGGCTAGGCTCACAAGGTTGCTATGTCAATGAAAATGTGCAAGAGAGCTCCCTTGAGCCGGCCATGGGGCTATAAATAGAGCCCCAATCAAATAGAGCCGTTATACCCCTTCACTGGGCAAAACGCGCTCTGACCGGACGCTGGCCCTCAGCGTCCGGTCGCCCGATGGACGCCACGTGTCATCGCCTTCAAACGCTATTCGTCAGATTCCAACGGTTATGACGCTGACCGGACGCAGCAGCTTCAACTGACCGGACGCTAAACCCCCAGCGTCCGGTCGTTTCCAGTAAGGTACCGACCTCGACCGGACGCGTCCGGTTAAAACTGACCGGGCGCTGGAACCTCAGCGTCCGGTCGAGTACAGTAAGGGTCGAAACCTAGTTTTCCTCGACCGGACGTGTCCGGTCCACCTCGACCGGACACAGCCAGCGTCCGGTGGTAAACCCTAGCCACTGTACCGACAGTCAACGCGACCGGACGCAGACAGTCAGCGTCCGGTGCTTCTGGATTCAGCGTCCGGTCACTGGACCGACGCTGGCATCAGCTCTGTTCTCACTTCTATCTTCTCCACCCTTGCTCCAATGTGCCAACCACCAAGAATTTGCATCCGGCGCAATAGAAAATGGGACCCAAACCCATCTCAACCCTGCAAACACCTTGTGCACATGTGTTAGCATATTTTCACAAATATTATCAAGGGTGTTAGCACTCCACTAGATCTTAAATGCATATACAATGAGTTAGAGCATCTAGTGGCACTTTGATAACCGCATTCCGATACGAGTTTCACCCCTCTTAATAGTACGGCTATCAAACCTAAATGTGATCACACTCTCTAAGTGTCTTGATCACCAAAACAAAATAGCTCCTACAAGTTATACCTTTGTCTTGAGCTTTTTGTTTTTCTCTTTCTTCTCTTCAAGTTTAAGCCATTGATCATCTCCATGCTATCACCATTGTCATGTTATGATCTTCATTTGCTTCTCTACTTGAAGTGTGCTACCTATCTCATGATCAATTGATGAACTAGGTTAGCACTTAGGGTTTCATCAATTTACCAAAACCAAACTAGAGCTTTCAGGGGTTCTTGACCTTTCCCCGACGAAGAGCCAAAAGGTACTCTAGTAGATTGCTCATGGCTTGTGTGATCCTCATCTTGTGTTGGTTGTGCGGCACCCTATTGAGGTTTTGGCGTGTGATGCCAATTAGCGCATGAACCTCCAAGTGAATGAATCGCCACAACGAGGAGTAGCTTGCCGGCAAGCAAGTAAACCTCGGTAGAAATCATTGTGTTCATCATTTGATTCCGAGGTGATTGGTCTTCATTGATATTGATTCTTGTGATTGATTGGTTTACTCCTCGACATGGCGGTATAAACAAATTGCTCACTTTCTTTACATTACCGCAAACTAGTTGTCAAGCTCTTTAGTGTAAGCTAGTTGTGAGAGCTTGTTAGTTTGATTAGTGTGGCTCTTTAGTTAGACTTTGAGAGCACACTAACTTAGTGTAGTGACATAGCTATTGTGTGGATAGAAACTATATACACTAGAATTATGGGAGGTGGCTTGCAATATAAGTAGGCTAGCGCAACACTTGCTTCGCCTCATAATTGTCTAACCGATTTGTTAAGTGTTGTTGTAGAAATTTTTATTAGGCTATTCACCTCCCTCTAGCCATTAGGACCTTTCAACCGACCAACTCCGGCTTTCAAAAAATCAGCGACTCGGGAGGGCGCCCCGGACTCTGGGCGGGGATGCGGCGCCGCGGGAGGTCGGTCGTCATAGGGGGGCGCCAGGATTTCGGGTCTCCGGGATGCGGGAGTTCGGTTCCTCGGTTAGTTCGGTTAACCGAGGGGAGGAACCGAATTAACCGAACAAATTTTGGTTCTTAGGAAATGGGAACCGAATAGGGAACCGAGATTTCGGTTCTCGGTAAATTCGGTTCGGTTCTCGGTTTTTTCGGTTTGGTTCTCGGTAAAATTTGCCCAGGGCTACTCAGGACTGAAGTCTGCTGTTTCCTGCTGCAACTGGAAACAAGCATGACCGGACCAGACTATCTTTACATAACAACCTTTTCAACAACTATTCACTTCTCTCTAGTGAGATACGGACGAATGGAACCAAGTGCGAATGTTAGTTAATTCTATTCTCTAGCTAGCTATTATTGTTCTTTTTGGCTCACCTTCTCCTGCTAACCGCCCTCAAGTGGTAGATATTATTTCTGTCGCATTATTTTTCCATGCAAAATCACTTCTTAATTCTTAGACTGATCAACAAGGGCAATACCTTGCGTTCCATATATCTCCATGTTTACATCAGTGGTTCATTACACCAATGAGGTTTCTCTGGCAACTATACTGTCATGGAAACTTGTTCATCACTTCAAAAGAACTAGAAGAAAAATTCCATCAAGTACAAGCTTTAGAGCCACAAATTAAAAGGCCTAGCCAAGACAAATGATGGCATGCATGCCCAACCAGATACAAATATGCACTGCTGTGAACCATTTCTGGCTTTGAAATACAAGTCTAGAGTAGTGGACGAAACATTTCATCAAGACATGCCAGTCCGTCACAGGCCCAAAGAAAGCATGGGAATATCATTGCGTCTAACTTATTTGTGAAAAAAACTGTACTTGCTACCTGAATGTTGTTTGATGATTCTTTTGCTTCAATTATTTCCGGTTAAAAATGGTTAGTAAAGGTGCTTTAAGCTTAATTATTTTGGTAGAAGCCAATTGGTGTTGGCCATTCAGTCGTAGTCTGATTGTTGGTTGCACAGCACAACTGCACAATTTCTTGGCTCCAACTTCATGGTAACCGTGCAGCTAACCATCACTAGCTAGGTTTAATTTCAGGTGTTTCAACTAATCACGAGCGGAATTTCGTTTTGTCAGTGAGTACCTGCACCGATATAATTTTATCGTTTGAGATTTATCTGATGTGTCACACCTTCATTACATCGCCAAGAAAATTCAGATTTAAGATTGGTCAGTCAAGCAGTGCTAAAACATGCGGAATTGTATTATGATTCTTTATCGTAAAAGTAACCATCCCACCTCATGATCGTACTCGGTTCTGAATTTTTGTTACTTAACATATATTGATGCAAGTTGAAGAAAAGTTGCGCCGACACATGAAATATATCATTTCGTTTTTTGAAGGACAAGTAGTGGAGCACAAGAGTTGTTAGATGCCTCCAGATTGGCTTCAAGCTACATCTCAGGCTTGGTTTAATTAGGATATTTCTTTTAGTCTTTCGCCACCAGGCAAACATCACCATTTTGTGCTGAATAGCATCTTTCTTTCTTGTCAAGATTCTTGCTGTTCTTTCCATTTGACTTTTGGTTGCCTTGAATTGTAAGAAACAATCTGAGCTAAACAGATTGGATACTTGCCTACTGAATCGATCGATGAACAGTCCTTCCCTTTGCATATGTGGTGGTTAGCATGTAGCATACACCACGCATGTTGCTGTACTTTTGCCAACCACCACAGCTCGTGGACATTAATCATTTGATGGAACATGCATTTGATAATATTTAATTTCATTTCCAAAATCTGTCAAAAATATATATCTAACCAATAATTTGTTTCCATTGTACATAAGAGCGATTAAACTTTTATGACCGTTAAACTGTTAAAACTCAACATTACTTTGATCATCCACAGGTGCAAATTAAAACTGTACTGAAAAATCTTCTATAGGTAAAATATAATAGTACAAGTACAAGTACAAGCCAGGAGTTAATTAAATTTACTATGTACATTGGATCCCTATACCACATACATCATAATTCATAATATCACATCTTTATTACTTTGTTTAGGTGCAAGCAACAAAAAGGAGACAATCTAGCCATATTGATGTGCTTTTGATCTTTGACACAGAGAAAGTCAGAAATGTTGTTACAGTCAAATAGCGAGCTATAATGCCATGTAAAGTTTGGCAGTGCGATATCAAGTACTAAAACTAAAGCAAAGAATCAGTTATAAAGCATGGGTAAAGAGGTTCAGGCAACGTTTGATGTCATAGTCAAAAGGAGGAAAGAAAGTTGGTAGTAACCATCAGTGGCAGAGGGAATCTATACGGTTTTAAATTTCAAATTTGACCAAATTTTAAGAAAATTTATATAGCCCCCCCCCCCCCCCCCACCCCCCCCCCCCCCCCCAAAAAAAAAGGAAAAGAAAAAAAGAGAAGAAGACAAAATCACATTTCTGGCTCCATTCTGGTAACCATGTTCCTCCTTGTTTGTCCTGGGTCACTATATTAGATGTGAAAAGAGGTTTCTACCACAGGAGCAGAATTAGGAACGAAGTCTTTGGGTCTAAACAAAATGAAACAAAAGTTAAGTATCCTTTGTGGAAAGTGGAAGCATTTGGGCTCCACAGTCTATGATTCCTTAATTTGTGCACAATGATTCTCCTAATGGAAACAAACCGAGCATAATTTAATAAGATAAAGAATCATGTATGCAAAATGATCATGCTAAGATGCTGTACGTTGCAGAGAGATCTACGATATTGAGTTTCAGTTAGGCCTTAGGATATATTTTTGGTGGACTGAAATGGTTAAAACATACTTGTTGATGAACTGAAATGAACATGAGATGGCTATATATACACGTATAACCAATTAGCTTGGATTGAACTCCTTCCCTTCTCTGTTTTGGGAAAATTATTTACTGAAGTACCTAGGCTGTTACTATTTGCTATCAGTCATCAGAGAAAGCGGATAACGCGTCGATTTGATATGAGAAAAGGATCTGCAAAATGCAGTACGTACATAGTGTAGTTGATGCGTGTTGATTTTCTGTTGATTCAGATGGCTACAAACAAGCGTTGCTCTCTCCATTGATCATGACAATGAAATGGGCGTAAATAAAATATTATAAATGTGCATGTAGTACACAATGAGCACATTCAGGCCAAGTCATGATGCAACACACAATAAATGGTTGAGTATGTCCTTGGCTTCCTCTTAGGACAAGATCTCGTAGCCAATGCCACACTCATTAATCTTGACGTCTTGTAAGGAAGGCTCTATATCCTATGACCTATGGTATATGATGATGCATGTTTTAGTAGTCAGATTCATTCATTAGGAAAACTAAACTCGTGATGGAAGCATGATCACAGAAGTTACATGGCTAGCTAGCTGACCAAAAGGCAAAAGGATGAGTTGGCCAAAATTACTAGTTTGGAACTCTGATCTCTGTACTCTGTACTCTGTTTGAGAAGATGTGCAGTGGGTGTACCAACTGGAGTGCTTGTTACTGTCATTGGCATGCATGCATGGCATGGATCAAGTCAAGTGACTAGTCAAGGAAGGGAAGTTGTAAAAGCAAATTTCAAGAGGAAATAAAGCAGAATGTGAGTGCAACTATGCTACGCATGCATTGGTTCACCAAGAGAATCAATTCAGGAGCTAATCACGCCAACCACAGGACCGCCGCTGCCTATGACTTTGCAGCTACTATGCAGTATGCACCATCTTTTTCCTTTGTACGTGATCTGTTTATATGCTGGTCCCTGCCCTGCACATTCAGCACCTGCATGCACAGCGGCGAAGCCACAGTGCATGTGTCGGGGTCATGCGACCCCGATAACTTTGTACGAATCAGTGGAACCCCGCGTATTCCGGCCAGCTACGACCCCATTAGATTGAGTTCATGAATCTGTGCGACCCCGGCAGCAGTTTAGTCTAGATTCGCCGCTGCCTATATAAAGATAGAGAGCCTGCTTCAGCCTTGGCCTCTTGCATTGCATATAAGCAATTGTAAGGCCTTGCAAGAGTTAGTTAGGCAGCTCGCTAGCTACTAGGCAGGCAACCAGGTAGCAGAGTCAGTAGTTACAGCAGAAATGCAAGCATCACTCGGCATGTCAAGCTCAAGCAGCAGCTCCTCCTCGTCGTCGTATTCCTCCCTGCTCTTCACCACCCTTGCTCTTCTCCTCTGCTCCCAGATCGCCATTGCCAAGGAGCAGCACCATGAGTTCGTGGTAATGTAACTAACCAAACCAACTGACTGACTACTGCACTGATCGAACTGCATGCATGTTCGTTCCATGACTAATATATACTCCATGCATGCCTGCGGCAGGTGAAGGAGGCGACGGTGACGCGTCTGTGCGGGACGCAGCGGATCATGACGGTGAACGGGCAGTTCCCGGGCCCGGCGGTGGAGGTGGCCGAGGGCGACGCCCTCATCGTGCGCGTCCTCAACCGGGGCAGCTACAACGTGACGGTGCACTGGCACGGCGTGCGGCAGATGCGCACGGGGTGGTCCGACGGGCCGGAGTTCGTGACGCAGTGCCCCATCCGCCCCGGCAACTCCTACACCTACCGCTTCACCGTCGCCGGGCAGGAAGGCACGCTGTGGTGGCACGCGCACAGCTCCTGGCTCCGCGCCACCGTCCACGGCGCCCTCCTCATCCGCCCACGCGCCGGCGTCCCTTACCCGTTCAACGGCGGCAAGCCGCCCGCCAGGGAGATCCCCATCATCCTAGGTACGCTATATGTGGATTGCACTTGCCACACACACATTCTAATTTGTACTGCCATTTGCATGCATGACGTGCAAAACGTTTGATCCAATCATCGATCCATCTCATACGGTAGTAGTTAATTCCTCTGTTTCAAATTATAAATCATTTTGATTCTTTTATATTTTACTGTGTATATAAGTACAGTGCACACAGAAAAACTAAAACAACTCAGAATTTTAAACGGAGAGGATAGTAATATAGTCATGGTCTCATGCTACTAATAGCATACTATAGTTTGAAATAGAGGGAGCAATAGTCATTTTGACTTGTCCAATATATAATCGCGTACCTATATGGTCTGTTTGGTTTCCGGCCTTCACCTGCCACAGTGAGTCGTCGCCATAACTTTTTTGGTTAGTGTTTGGTCGCCATAACTGTTTAGGCAACCACGGAATACGACACAACAGATTTTTCAGCATTCTCGCCATAGAGTGTGGTGCTACTTAATCTTCTCCGCCAGAGTGTGTCTCGTCGCATCTGAGTTGTGGCCAGCTACGGCTGGAGTATCAAATTAATTTGGGTGAAATAAATAATTAAGTAGGCCAGGTTTAGCGAGCATAGTGTGATGTGGCCCACACGGAATATACATATGATTAGCATTAATTTCTTTTTCGCTTTTTTCCGCATGTTAATCAGTGTTATCATTCTGTCTGTTAGTAGCTGGCGCCAGCTTTCTTTCTAGCTCTCGTTTGCGTACCTCTAGTCCTATACCAGAGCAGCGGCGGCTGCTGCTGCAGCACCAGAGTCAAACAACACACATGCGTCGTCATCATGTCGGATCCATTCATCACAAAGTAAGCATATACCGTACGTACCTTTACACACCAAACGTCATGGACACATCTTCTTACCAAAAGGAAAATTCGTCATTGACGGGCACACAAAAGTTCTTCTTTCTCATGACGTTACATATCCACGTGAGATTCTTCTTCAGTTTAGCATTAGTCGATCATGTGGCACCGACTTGTGGGGCCAACACCACTCAAACACCAATACCATGCTCCCTTGTGTTTCGTTTCATTTTTCAGACTGAATCTGAATCAATCTGTATATTTTCATTATTTTGTGGCATATTTGTCCCGAAAGGTCTTGATAGCAAAAATGAATAGCATTGTGGGTCACTACTAGCTAGTCTAAGGAATATATATGGGCAACTCATCTGATCATGTTGTTGTTGCTAATGTTAGTATACCACCTGTTACAAAAAGATCATCAGTTGGTTTTGCTACAAAAAGTTATACTTGCATCTGAAGCATCCTGAAAGCCAAACAACTGGCTTTGATCAGAGCAGGTTCAGTTGGATGAATAGTTTCCTTCAGAAAGAACTCGTATACTAAATAAATTAATCTATATAAAGAGAGATTTATGTTTTTCTATAGTGTGACACTTTTCAAGTTGGTTAATCAAAATGGCATCATTAAGCTGCTGCTTTACTATTTTTGGGGGGCTGCTATTGTGGCCCACATTCCGCAATAGGCCTAACATGCATCTACCCTCTTAGGTGTTGAACAAATGGACAAGTCGTTCTCTTTACAACCAAAATGAAAAGCTAAGCATCTACTAGTAACTCTTGTGGTAAAAAAAATCATGACTGCAAAAATATTTAAAAGGTAAATAATGAGACTAAATGTAAATCCTTAATAAAAATTGGTGCTGCAAAAAAAATCCAGAGGTTGGATTGCATTGTTGCATATACTTCCGCAGATTGCAGTGTACGTGTTTTTCCTAGTAGTGACTTAATGTGTGTAATTTGTTGTCGGAACAACCGGATGGAAACAGGGGAATGGTGGAACATGAACCCCATCGACGTGGTCCGCACCGCCACCCGCACCGGCGCCGCCCCTAACATCTCCGACGCCCTCACCGTCAACGGCCAGCCCGGTGACCTCTACAAGTGCTCATCCAACGGTAAACAATGCAACACCTAGCTACTCCAATTCCTGCTCCAGTGCCCAGCAGTGATCGATCGGAAATGAAACTGAACGCTGGTGGATCCGGACAGGCACGACGACGTTGGCGGTGAAGTCCGGCGAGACGAACCTGCTGCGCTTCATCAACGCCGCACTCAACACGGAGCTCTTCGTCTCGCTCGCCGGCCACACCATGACGGTGGTGGGCGCGGACGCCTCCTACACCAAGCCGTACGCCACGTCGGTCCTCATGATCGCGCCGGGGCAGACCACCGACGTGCTCGTCACCTTCGACCAGGCCCCCGGCCGCTACTACCTCGCCGCGCGCGCCTACGCCAGCGCCCAGGGGGTCCCCTTCGACAACACCACCACCACGGCCATCTTCGACTACGGCGCCGCCACCACCACCACCCCAACCAGCAGTCCCGCGATGCCGACCCTCCCGGCCTACAACGACACCGCGACGGCGACGTCGTTCACGACGAGCCTGCGCGGCCTACGCAAGGCGGAGCTGCCGACACGCGTCGACGAGAGCCTCTTCTTCACCGTCGGCGTCGGCCTCTTCAACTGCTCGAGCGGGCAGACCTGCGGCGGGCCCAACAACACGCGGTTCGCGGCGAGCATCAACAACGTCTCCTTCGTGCTCCCGTCCACCACCTCCATCCTGCAGGCGCACTACTCCGGCGGCGGGGCGGCGTCGGCGCCAGGCGTGTTCACCGCCGACTTCCCGACCAACCCGCCGGTGCAGTTCGACTACACGGCGCAGAACGTGAGCCGCGCGCTGTGGCAGCCCGTGCCGGGCACCAAGGTGTACAGGCTCAAGTACGGCGCCGCGGTGCAGCTGGTGCTCCAGGGCACCAACGTGTTCGCGGCCGAGAACCACCCCATCCACCTCCACGGCTACGACTTCTACATCCTCGCCGAGGGGTTCGGCAACTTTGATGCGACAACCGACACCGCCAAGTTCAACATGGATGATCCGCCGATGAGGAACACGGTGGGCGTGCCGGTGAATGGGTGGGCGGTCATCCGGTTCGTGGCGGATAATCCGGGGGTGTGGCTGATGCACTGCCATCTGGACGTGCACATCACCTGGGGCCTCGCCATGGCGTTCCTGGTGGAGGACGGCGTTGGGGAGCTGGAGTCTCTGGAGGCGCCTCCATCTGACCTGCCACTCTGCTGAAAAGGCAGGCTCAAAGCATTGTTAACACTTGCAGATTCTAGTTTTGGCCATTCATATTCTGTGCTAGGTTAACTACCTGATATGCTGATTATTTGGAACATTCCATGTACCAGTTCACATTTTTTTTATCATCACAGCACAGCCTAGCTGTCTTCATCAAGAAACATTCTTGTCAATTTAATTCAATAATATAATACTATTGTAAACAAAGTACTGGTACTATACTCTGTTACAATGATGTCCTGATTCTTCCTCACGCCTTGTTTAGATTATAAGTTTTTTCACTCTTTCTTCGTCACATTAAATTTTTGGACACATGCATGGAGTATTAAATATAGATAAAAAATAATTAATTACACAGTTTGATTGTAAATTACGAGACGAATCTTTTGAGCCTAGTTAGGCCATGATTGGATAATAATTGTCAAATACAAATGAAAGTGCTACAATGCCGAATACTGATTCCTAACCCTAATTTAAACGAGGCCTCAGCTTGAATAGAGGAAAAGGGTGGTTCACTGCACTGAATAAAGCTGACACCACAGCACATTCCAACTGCTGCCAGTCACATAGCATCTGTAACGGCAATCGGCAACTTGTCTTGCCCCTCGTTTAGCTGCCCGGAATCGACAGTGGTAAAATCACTGTAGCGCACTGTAGTATACTGTAGTATTTTATTTATATTTGATAATAATTGTTCAATCATTGACTAATTAGGCTCAAAACGTTCGTCTCGCAAAGTATAACCAAACCGTGCAATTAGTTTTTGATTTCGTCAACATTTAGTACTCTATACATGTACCGCAAGTTTGATGTGACGGAGAATCTTTTTTTTTGCATAGTGCCAAAGTTTGGATTTTGGGTAACTAAACACCCCCTTAAGGAGCCAGGGAGGGTTCTCTGAATTAGGCTCCGTTTGGTTTCTAAAGGCGCTCCTAAAATTCTTGTCACATCGAATGTTTAGACATATGTATGGAGTATTAAATATAGACTAATTATGAAACTAATTACATAACTTGCGACTAATTTGCGAGACGAATCTTTTAAGCCTAATTAGTCCATGATTTGACAACGTGGTGCTACAGTAAGCATGTGCTAATGATAGATTAATTAGACTTAAAAAATCGTCTCGCAAATTAGCCTCCATCTATGTAATTTATTTTGTAATTAATCTATATTTAATGCTCTTTATTAGTATCTAAAACATTCGATGTGATATAAATTTTAGGAGCTACTAAAGAACAAACACCCCATTACTCCAGAATATTATGATTGAGTAGCACTATACTACTAGTGGCTGACCCATCTGGCCTGGCTTAGTGGAGGGCTGTCTTCCCTCTAGCTACTGGGCCTAATTGCGTTGAAGTTGTTCGTCTCCAAAATTTAATAATATACTCTATCATGCATAATTTTTACATTTCTGGTTGCAATATCATTGAAACTATGTAATAATGTAAACACTGTAGGTAGAGATGCAGAAGCGGGAGAAGTTTTGATATGATTAATATATCTTAGAAAAATATGATTTATATTTCCGCAAAAAAATATGATTTGATATGATTAATATATCTTAGAAAAATCATATCTTTTTTTTGTGGAATTAAATGAAGATAAATTTTATATGAAAATTATAGATCTCGACGAGATCTATAACTTTCTAGTTTTGAGTTTTTTTATTTGAAGTCGTTAAGATGCTCAAAAAAATTAATGACATATTTAGACTTAAGGGTATTTATGACTTTTCACACCTGCAGTTTGATACCGTTAGAGCCCAAACTGACGGCAGTGGCATGGAGGGCACAAAAAAGTTGGAGCAGTGGCGCTGAAGACCGCTGAACTTTTTCAGGGACTCAAAGAGCATTACGATCTTTTTTAATGGCACACAAGGAATTCCCCCCGTTTGAGAAGCAAAATCAGATTAGAGCGATAGTTCATGGTGGTAGAATGGGTTGTAAAGCGCCAATGGCCTCGTTTGGCTTGCTGAAACTTGACTAAAAGTGGCTGAAAAACACTGTTCTGGCTAAAATATTGTGAGAGGAAAACACTGTTCCGACTGAAAAAAAAGAAGCTGAACAAACCGGATATAAGATAAGTCGAACAGGCCGATAGCAATTAACATCTCATTCCAGTTCGCACCACTATTTTGCCATGTTAGTGTAGAAAGCCAAAAGGCCAAAGTCGATGTTGTGTCACCATTAGTGTGACGCAAGACAAATGTAACCCGATGGATATGTTTTTTCTGTAAGGTCGGCAAGAGCTTTGCCGAAATATATTAGTAGAAGAAAAAAGCATTACAATATAGTTACAACACCGAAGCAAAAAAGACAACCAAAACATCTGAACAACGGCAGACCACTGTCAAGGAAAAACTTGCTCCAACAACATAGGATCAGAAAACCTGATGGATGTTTTGCAACTGCAGGTTGCGTGTTCAGAGATGTCATCTGGACGTTTCAATTATATGTATCAATGAAGCAAATCACTAGTACAAAGTTGGAAATGATGATTCATTCAATTTTCAAACATTGCATACAGTGCAGCTTGAGAAAACAACGTTACACAGAGCGGAAGGCATTATATATAATAATACTAAATCCGTTTCAAATTATAGTTTGCTTGACTTTTTTTTACCCCAAGTTTAACCACTCGTCTTATTTAAAAATTTGTGCAAAATATCACTTCTTTTGTTGTGACTTGCTTTATTAACAAACGTTCTTCAAGAATGACTTAAATTTGAGTATGTTTGCACAATATTTTTGAATAAGACAAGTGGTTAAACTTAAAGGTCAAAAAAAAGTTAAATGAATTATAATTTGGAACGGAGCGAGTAAAAGGGAAACAGACGAGGAGCAATAGCTGTAGAGAGTAGCACGTCCGCAAGCACACTTGCAAACACTAGTAATCGCAAAAAGGGCCGAAAATAAATTAAATCGGATTAGCCAGCAGGACATGGTGTCAAACCATGTCATCATCTTCAGCCATGCAAATCTCGGAAGTCGATGGAGCGGCGCCATCGCCGGCACCGGCGGTGTGGACCTTGGAAGAAGACGTCGATGGAGCGCCTGCGCTGGTGGTGGAGGAGACCCGCTCGAAAGTCGATGGTGGAGCGGTGGCGGCGTGGTTCACAGCCTCCTCCTCCCTCTACAGCTTGTCGGTGAAGGTCTCCATCCCCATGTAAAAGAGAAGGAGCCAGACATAGGAGAGGAACTCGCCGCCGTTGCCCAAAGCCTTGGCGTGTAGGTAGCCTCTGCACCTGCCGGCGGAGAAGCAGAGCATCTCAACCCAGACGCCTTGGATCACCTCCCACATCTTCTTCTCATCACCTAGGTGTTGCAACGCTTGAGCAAGCATCCAAGCCTCGTGGATGAAAGTTGCTGAGATGGTGGCTTCTGATGATGAATTTAGCTTGCTGATAATCTTGTCTGTAAGCTCTCTCTCTTATTATCCAGTGGCAGTGGTGCCTGATTGTCACCCTTGAATATGGCCTGGAGCTCTTCATGGGCTGCTGTGAAGAGATTACGCCTGGAGCCAGGCAACAGCATCTCAGGATTGACGAACAAGAGGTACGCCATGTAGTTGGACATGTGTGTGCATAGGACAGCTTTACAGTGGGTCAACTCTTGGTCGCATCGAGGACACCATGTCGTAGTCCGGTCGTTGCCGGCAGGTGGTGAATTAGTAGTCCAACACTATTTCCCTACCATTTCTCTGATCCTTTTTCTTGCTCCATGGATTAACTCTGGTATTCCTAGGAGTAGAATGGAGACAGGAGTTGATAGCCTTGTTTTCCATGCCGGGACCTTAGCAAAGGCACATGTCGTCATATGCTCTGCAAAGGAGCCGTTGAAGAAGCAGAGATCTGTGGCCATGTGCCAGAGGTGGACACTCTCATCAAATGGCCTCTTCTTTCCCATGCTGCTGAAGCCCAGATGATCAAGAAGCTAAGCACCGGCCAGTGTGTGTTATGGTTGTTGAACCTGCGGTAGTGTTTCTTCCACCCATCTTTCAAATATCCAAGAACGAATATTGAAATTGTGGCAGAGGAGAAGCATGGCTCCATGCCCTTGCCTCCAAACTTCCACTTGATGTTGTGCTTCATGTTGCTGCTGGCAAAGTACCCTATGAGGCTGTATTGAGCGACCATCTAGGGCCACAACTTCCCAAAAAGACTCACCGATGATTCAACCATACTACTAGTTGCGTCCCCAACCATAACAGGAAGCCCAGAATCAATCTCTAGAATAGCAGTACAACAGAATATGGCATACGTAATCTTGACATCAATACCATCATCATCATGTTTATCATGTGCTTCTTCGATGTGACTCCGGTGGTGGAAGAGACCGATGGAAGCCAATGGCAGCACCCAACATGAATTCCGTATGAATGCGCGACAATTGAGCTTCACCATATGGTAGAGCCCGTCACTAACAGTTTTCAACTCCTTTGCCAAATCAGTTTGCGTGGTAAAGCCTGCGGTCTTTAGTTTGGTGTAGAGAAGGTGGAACGCAGCGGCGAGCCCTCTCTGCACGTGGCCATATGCTCTCTCCTCGCTAATGCCCTAGAAATACTTAAGGATACCGAGGCGGAGACGATAGGGAGATGTTAGGTTGACAAATAGCCTGTAGGAGGCCTCACCGAGCAGTCGAAGATATTTGCTGACTTGATCATTTTCTTTCATTACTTGTCTTACTTGCTCAATGACTAGTGCACAGAAGCATCCTTCTCCTTCTTGCGATGGAGAATTTTTGTTGTGATGATGAAGCCGGCCATGTCATTGTTGCCTCGTCGCCCTCGAGCTTGCCTAGATAGATAGATAGATAGATAGATAGATAGATAGATAGATATAGAGAGAGAGAGAGAGAGAGAGAGAGAGAGAGAGAGGTGGGATCGCAGGAGGCCTCACCAAGCTCTTGAAGCCGTTTTCTATTTCTTTGTCTCCATTGATCAAGTTGTTTCATCAAAATCCTTAATGGTTCTAAGAGTTGTGCACATAAGCGGCATTCTTTTGATGGAAAATGATGATTGCCATCCTCCATAGAAGCTGCAGGTGTTGCCACGTCGTCCACAACATTGTTGCCTATATACGGGGGCCAAATATATAGTTAAGCACATTAATAAGTCGATGGGAATTATTTATAACTAGTCCATCAACAAGAGTCAAGACATTGTTGATAAGCAAATTAACGTGACTTGCAGGGTACAACAATTGTTAAGAAAATAATCGAGTTGGAGCTTTGGCTATGAGAGCTAAAGATGGGTTGATGGCAGGAATGGAAGTGATTGATACGAGAACTCCCCCCAATGCTATAGTCGGTGGAGTTGAACTCACGGACAAATAACCAGTTATTTATCGCGAATCGTTTAGACCAAGATAGGCCATAGAATTTAGGAACATTAGATTTCCATCGGTAATAACTACAATGAATTTTGTATTTTAGAAAAAAAATATTGAAGAAGAATTCACAGTTTCTACTCTAGGAGAAAAGACCATCATCTCCTACCAGATTAGTTCCTAATTTTTGTTTTGAAGCTAGTAATGAGTAATGATCCCACCTATAGTACCCGAACTTTATATCAACTTTCCTATTTTCTCTATTTTTATTTTCAAATTAGGAGAAAAATATCAAGTGTAGCAGAAGTAACTTTTGAAGATTTAGTTATGGTAGGGGTTATAGTCGATGTTGGTTGATTATTTTTAACGTCTCTAATTGAAATTTGAATATGAAATTTTGACCAAGGGAAAAAAGGAACTATATATATACTATAAGAAATGTGGTGATCTATGATGATGGATCAAATCGTTGTTAAATCTTTCTATTTATGACGTGTTTTCAAAAGCTAGTTCAGCTTAATGACAGAAAATGCAATGTGTCACTGATTGTAGCCAAAAGTCATCATAATCTACTTCACAGGCACATTTATGACGATTTTATGACAATTCTTGTCTTTCATAATTGTATCATCCAAAATACTTTGGTATTGTGCTGTAATAAAATTTTATATCATCACAAATGCATAATTATAATATCTCCAAAAGTTTTCATTAGGAAAATTGTGGGGGTATGGCTCCCAAGACATGGGCTGCGCCCCCAGGGGTGGCCCGGCCCACAAGGTTAAGGCGTGCACGACGCTACTCGGCGTGCACCACAAGACATTGTATAGTACTAAATAGGCTACTTTACTTATAACCCTACCTCCTCCAGAGTATATAAGGAGAGGTAGGGGTCCCCTAGCGGATATGATCTATCAGATCGGATCTACTTACAGATCAATACAATACACCAAAGACATAGGACGTAGGGTATTACGTCGATCAGACGGCCCGAACCTGTCTAAATCGCTATCTCTACGTCTTGTGTCACCATCCGATTCCTGATCACGCGCACCCCCACCGACAAATCTACCATCGCGGGATACCCCTCGGTGGACTGCCGAGCATATTCTGTCGACAGTTGACGTGCCAGGTAGGGGCTGTGCGCTTGATCCCATGGCGAGCAAGATGGGATCTCAAAATCAATGTTGTTCGCAGTAACTCCGACAGCTACGATGGCGTCCCTGGCCTACCCGACGCTCTCGACGGCAATCAAGCGGGCAGGAGCAGGACAGCCATGCCCAAACACAAAGCCGCCTGTGGATTTCGCCTTCCGCGCCTTGGAGTTCGAGGTCCGCTCTTGCCTCAGCCTTTGATCGGTCTCCGGGAGTTGCTGCCACTGTATCGGGATCCGTCGCGACTCTGCGAGATTCGATCAGTATTGCATCTGTACGTGCATGTTGGCCGCATGCAAATAAAGGAAGTTACTGAACCAACACCAATCAACGTGTCCGTCCAAAAATAATCAAGAATTTGGAGCTCCCGTGGGCATGCACCGGCCGTTCCAGCTGTTTATGTACTCGGACACCATGCAGAACATGTCAAGCCGTCGAGACAAGCCGCCCGAACCATCAAGCAAGCCTGCCGCATCGCAACGATGATCGCCGCGAAGAACGGCGCTACGACGACTACGACTGCCGCTATGACAACCGGCAGGAAAGTTCGAGGATTGGGCAACTCCGTCGTCGCCGACCAGAAAACATCGTCGCCTCGGTCGATCAACTGTGCGCTAAGCGCAACTACGACAAGTACTACGAGAAGTTCCTCGTCGACCACACGCCACCGACTTGCCGTCGTGCTCGTCGTCCCTCGCCGACCGCTCACTACCGATTCACCGCCATTCCAGACGGCCCTCGTCGACTACTCCACATGGCGACAATTAAGCTAAGTCACGCTTTAATATTCTTCTAAATATTCTCCAATGTCCGTATATCGCCATAATATTTCTCCAAGCTGTTTTCTCCATATCTGCTCTCCAAACGATTTTTCGAACCCTCGAACAGTCATGTTGATGCTCGGACGCCTCCAGAGACGGCCCTGTCTCCAGCTCCTCCCTACACGTGCTACGGGCTCCGCGCTCTGCGTTATGGGTGGTCGGCAGCGGCTCCTTGGTCACGCCTGTTCCTCCTACACGTGCACGGGCTCCGCGCTCGACGTTATGGACTATGGGCTAGCTAGGGCTGGAGACTCAGCTACACACTAACTGTTCGGACGGTTTATATTAAACATAAATATATTTTTCACGCCAACTGATCGCTGAACTACATACGCTGTTTTATCACCATTGCTGATTTTTCTCCGGAGTTTATTTATTTGTGCGTCATGTACTACCTGTTCTACATGTTTGCATTGCAGGATCATTGTCCAGGTGATCGAATCACCTAGTGCTCGGGCTTCCCCACCGATCAACTGGTCGGACCGCTCGGTTCATGGACTCCGTCGTCGACCGGTTGATCGGACTGTTCGCCGCTCGTGCTTCATCGCTAGCTACGCCGGTTACTCCTCAGCGCTCGGATTCATCGTGCTCGAGGACTAAGTGGGCACACTTCACCGCACAAACGTCGCCAGCTACGCCGGGGACTCATCGGTGCTCGAACGTCGCCGCCTACGCCAGGGACTTCTCGGTGCTCGGTCATCACCAGCGACGCCGGGGACTCCTCGCTCCTCGGTGCTCAGACATCGCCAGCGACGCCGGGGACTCCTCGGTGCTCGATCATCGCCGGCGACGTCGAGGACTCCTCGCTCCTCGGTGCTCGGACATCACCAACGACGTCGGGGACTCCTCACTTCTCGGTGCTCGGTCATCGCCAGCGATGCCGAGGACTCCTCGCTCCTCGGTGCTTGGTCATCGCCAGCGACGCCGGGGACTCCTCGCTCCTCGGTGCTCGGTCATCGCCGCCGACGCCGGGGACTCCTCGCTGCTCGGTCATCGCCGCCTACGCTGGGGACTCCTTGGTGCTCGGATCTTGCTACGTCTCGTCGGTGTACTATCAAGTTGCTCCATGCTGTTCGGATCAGGGTGCTGATCTTGGGCAACACGTCTGGGGTCTTGATACGCGCATGTCAGACGACGTCGGCAAGCTTTCAGACTTCTTTGACCCTGCTACAAGATTCATTCTTCATCTTCCAGCAGGCTCGGGGACTAAGTGGGCACACTTCACCTTGCGGTGAATGTGCTTGTTCTCATCTCAAGGCTACCTGCTCGGCTGGTTTTCTACTTTCTAACCCTGGCACCACGTGACTACATCACCTACTGTCAGGCTCAGGGACTAGCTGTGGGGGTATGGCCCCCAAGACATGGGCTGCGCCCCCTAGGGGTGGCCCGGCCCACAAGGTTAAGGCGTGCACGGCGCTGCTCGGCGTGCACCGCAAGACATTGTATAGTACCAAATAGGCTTACTTTACTTATAACCCTACCTCCTCCAGAGTATATAAGGAGAGATAGGGGTCCTCTAGTGGATGTGATCTATCAGATCGGATCTACTTGCAGATCAATACAATACACCAAAGACACAGGACGTAGGGTATTACGTCGATCAGACGGCCCGAACCTGTCTAAATCGCTGTCTCTGCGCCTTGTGTCACCATCCGGTTCCTGATCACGCGCACTCCCACCGACAAATCTACCATCGCGGGATACCCCTCGGTGGACTGCCGAGCATATTCTGTCGACAAAAATTGAATTGTAGTAATCATATGATTCACATGGCCTTCCTTTTAGTGGACTTCCCTACTCCTTATTAGGAAGATGCAAGGTGATCGATGAATAGCTAACATTAGCTTTCTTACATGTAAATTTAAAAGTGCCTTAATTTCATATGTTTATTCATATAAGAAATAATTATGATTTTTTTATCACCAATATATCGTAAATCATTTATGCCTATCTATTAGAAACACTAAGCATTTGAACTCCTTGTGCTAAAATTCAAATGTATGTGTACCTTACATAATATTTTCTTAGTCGCTTTATTCTTTCTAAAAACTAATAAAGTAATAATACCCAAATATTCTTGAAAAATTCCAAAATTTGAAGGGGGCCAAAATGTATCATTACAGCACACAAGAAGAAAATTTTAAAAAGCTACACTTCTATAAGCTGATGAGTTGTTTTACACCAAACGAAACATTGAAAGAAAACAATGCTTATAGAAAACATTTGAGCTTTTAGCGAAAAAATAGGCACGAGAAGTCCCGCTTGTGGATCAATAAAAAATGAAAAAGAGCCCATTGCAACAGGTCAGAGTATATGAGCAACAACTAGTAACCATAGCCTTATCCATTCAATCTTGCTTCTTCTCTCCACCGCCCCAACTCCTGTGCGTCGAGCTCCTATTTAGACATCTTAATTATATGATGTTTTAGACATCTCTGAATTGAACTAATCTTGTCATTAAATTGGTTTGTTTGATAACATATGACTTTTGTCTTAATAGTCATGGCTCTAGTATGTGAGATGTTGCATCCTTAAAACAATGTTGAAGCTATAGTGATATCACTAAAGTCTCAATGTAGTCTTGAACACCGAAAATACCAAATGCCAGTTTTATTCACATTTTACAATCTTCTATATTGAATGATGATAATTCTATTGGTATTTGGTTACAATTTGGACTTGGTTGTAGATCTTTTTACTTTGAGTTGCACAGATAATTCGGTACTCTGTTTTAGTTGGGATCTTAACATTGCTCTTCTTATCTGTAAGACGGCAAAACTAATTTGTCAGTTTCATGTGCGTACTGGTACTTCGAAAATATGGATTGTGCAAACTGGTATTTCTTAAATATTGCAATCATTGGTGCCAACTAATAAGTTTTGCTCCTCTAATTCTCCATTTTGTTTCATCTCAGAGGGTAATCATGTGTCAGAAAGCAACCTAAATATGACCATGATTTAGATCACTTTGTGTGCAGTTGATGGCTTTTTAAAAAAAATGGGTATTGGCATATTGCAAACCTATAGATAGGGTTGAAAATAGATGGGTTAAATCTCAACTAGACCCGTCCTGTTTTCTACATTTGACCCGCTCATTTTTGTATTCTCGGAAAAATCCGAAAACAGGTCAATATGTGGATTGAGGCTCTACGGGAGCAGGACAGAAACGAGAGAACCTTCATTTCGCCCGTTTTCTCGGGATCCCGTATTTGGTTGGAAACATCCCGTATTTCATCCCCATTCCTCATATTCGGGATGAGCACAATAGACCATACCCCTAAGGCCCAATAGCTCTAGAGAGAATTATCTATTTGGCACTTAAACAAATCACTCTTTCGTATAAGGCATTGAAAATCTTGAACTTCCTTATCTAGCACCGACTTGAAAATTTCTTCCCTAAATGGCACTGTTGTCCATTTGATGCACTAAAGGTGTCAAGTGATAGGTAAAATGATATTTATACCCTTCTATGTAGCAGTAGGCCAGCAATATGTACTGCTTGATAGGAAAAGAATAAATAGACATGTTGTGGATATGTTAGAGGTTATTTTAATTATCTTTCGATACAGGAAAAAATGTTAGAGGTTATTTTAATTATATTTTATAATGACATATGTGGATAATTTCAATGTAAATTTAATTTAGGAGGTTCCTTTATGTTTTTTTTTCAGGTGGATAGTTTTTTTTGTGATGATAATTGTTAGAGTCTATACCAAACTAAAGGTAAGATGTTTCTTAGTATTTTGTGAATTTGTAGGATTTGCGTTTTTTTTTCTAGTGCGTCTTACTGAGATTAACATAGAGGCTCTTTTATGAACTTTAATTCTGTAACAGTAAGATAATGCTTTCTTTAATAAAAATTTCGTACAGATAACAAATTAGATATAATAATAATAATACTAGCTAGCTGGATTATATATGCTACTAGTATGTGTATAGCTAGGGCTCACCGTGCTCCTTGGGTCTTGGAGGACTGTCCTCGCACTCCTGATCCACAAAATTCTTGGCTCGTTTCACGTATTCACTACTACAGGAATCTTAACCGAGGCGATCAAAACTGATTTTTCGAGGCGGGCATCACAACTGCCACGGCCAAAAGGTCACGGTAAATCAGGTATTTACCGAGGCCGTTAAAATGCCCGCCTCGGTAAATTAAATTAAAAAAACAAAAAAAGAAAAAAGCCGCAGCCCAACTGGGCCTGGATCTAGGCCTCCCCACTGCTGCCCCTGCACGCTCCCTGCTGCCGCCCCTGCAAGCTCCCCGCCGGCGCCACTGCAGGCTCCCCGTCGCTCGATCCGCTGCCGGGGAAGCTAGATCCAGCCTCCGCGCGCTCCCTGCCGCCCGATCCGCCACCGGGGAAGCTGGATCCAGCCTCCACACGCTCCCCGCCGCTCGATCCGCCGCCGGGGAAGCCAGATCCAGCCTCCACGCGTGAGCCACCGCCTAATCCGCACCCGTCGGAGAGGGAGAAGAGGGAGTCGACGCCGAATCTGGCCTCCCCACCGGCGGATCTGGCCTCCCCATGCATTCCACCACCGGATCCGCGGAGCTAGGGAGGGAGAAGAGGGAGCCACCCGATCCGCCGCTGCTCCGCTCACCGGAGGTAGAGTGAGGCCGCACTGTCGAAGGGAGAGGGAGGCCTCGCCGCCACGCCGAGGGATGGAGAGGGAGGCCACGCCGTGGGGGAGAGGGGCGCTGTGGGGAAGAGAGCCGCAGTGGAGGAGAGGGGCGCCGTTGAGAGATGGAGGAGGTCGCGAGGGAAGGAGGGAAGTCACGAGGGAAGGAGAGGGAAGTCACGGTCGCGGTGCCGAGCGCGCCGCGGAGAGAAGGGCGCATCCTGCGGCAAAGAGAAGAGAGGGAGAGTGACTGTTAGGGTTTCTGATTTCATTTATATATTGGTGATGGTAGTGGGCTGGTGTGGGCTAGCCGGCTGGGCCTGATTTACCGAGGCGGTTGAGTTAGAATGCCCGCCTCGGTTAATGATTTACCGAGGCAGTTGTCTTAGGATGCCCGTATCGGTTAACAGGCATTAACCGAGGTGGTTTTGTTATATTGCCCGCCTCGGTTAAGCATTAACTGAGGCAGTTGCTGGGCCGGTTGCCCTGCCACGAATAACCGAGGCAGGCAACAGGCCCACCCGCCTCAGAGGCCATTTTGGAAACGCCTTGTAAAACTTTTTGTGTAGTCGTGATTCCTAGAGCGGATACATGTCTTGGTCTTGTTTTTGTCTTGCAGTAGGCGATGAGCTGACAAAGGCTACAAATGCTCGCACTCTTGAGAGCCCATGGTTTCATGAAGCATCTGAGAACCCCGGGGATGAACAAGAGGATTGCTACTTGCAATAGCCTCTTGTCACCGCCTGGTGGCCAGGACTTGCAGAAGACGTAGGGGTCGTTCGGCTAGTCTGAAACTTGGCTTGACTTCTTTTTTCAGTCGGAACAGTGTTTTTCTCTCACAACATTTTAGCCAGAACAGTGTTTTCAGCCAATTTCAGCCAAGTTTCAGGCCAGCGATCAGACTCGTAGATGGCCACGGTGACCTGAGACACCACAGTGAGCAGGTGCCTGCTCCATAGCTCATTGTCTTCGATGTTGTAAGCAGTGATGCTGTCTTGTCCGCCAAGGGGGAGTAGGAGGACGGGCACCCACATCACCTCTAGCATGCCAGCCGCGGCGCTGCGGCCGCCTCCTCCACCACCACCTTGATCCTCCTCATGATGGTTGAAGAGTGTGGCAAGGGCGTAGATGGCCACAGCATCACCGGCGAGGTATGCCATCCACGCTATGGATCTGGCCCATCGAGGAATAGCAAACCTACGCAACGAGGAAAAGACCAAGAGAAAGATTTGGATGGCCATGCTGCTGAGGACGAGGACGCGCAGCTGCGACTCCTCCCACCAGTGCACAGCACTCGTGAGGCCTCCCATCTCTCTCTCTCTCGTCTCGTCTGGTCGTCTCCCCCACAAACACACTGCACGCGCCGACACCAACGCCAAGTGAGGCCTCTCGTTGTCTCTTAATAAGTTTGCCTTAAGTTGAACTATTATAGGCTTGGCTATAAGTTTATAGACAAGAGTATGGTCGGTATCAGACAAGAGGATGATTTATGGCTTTCGTTTGTTCACCTCCAAATTAAAAGCACTCATGATTCTATTCCTTGCTTCTTTGTCACCTAAAATTTGAACAAGTAACGCATTGGTGCTTATGCTTTGCTTCTTTGTATCCTTACTTGTCTCTTGTCCAAAGCTTCATGCATGCATTCCATGAACTCCCGAGATAGCTCTTTTTTGTGAAGAATAAAGATGGTTGGTCCTCACTACATACCGTACACTACATACCGTAGGAATTGGTCTTTGTTAAAGACCAGGACAACAATTTGCCCAGCTAGCAGTACCCAATAATTACTAATAAAGAGAGAGAGACAGTCAGTCCTGACTCCTGAGACAGCTTTATTTACACACTGAAGAGCTTCAACACGAAGTTGGTTTACTGCTAATAAACGCTATATATTCCAGAGGTGACTCTGGCCGGGGAGAAGAAGACAATATTGTTTGCAAATGGACTGCTGATGGCCGGAGTGTACTAGCAGACTGCCAAATCGGTGTATGAAGCACAATTAGTTATTCTTTGTTTTTGAGATTGTTTTTCAAGCGTTTAATCACTCGATGACATCGATATAAAGGTACTATAAGCTATGCGCAGCACTGCAGCACTAATTCAGCTGCATGGGCATGTTCGCTTGAACTTATCAGCTAGAATCTACAGTACTATTCTCTCACAACAAATCAGCTTCAGTCGGCTTTTCAACCGGCTTTAATACCAGCCGAACAGACCGCCTCCAAGATATATATTGCCGCCATCCCTAAAAAAAGCAGCAGCAGTAACTAAGAACATTTGAGCTATTTCAGGATCAGGGGCCAACATACATACACGTGGAAAGTTTCCAATGTTTAGAGAAACGATAATGATATAATTAAGATGTTCGGATGCACGGACGCCTCACTCCGCTCACTCCCGCACGCGCCGCTCGCCTAGCGACCCTATCTGGTCGTCTCGTCCGTGCGGCCAGATGCTCGCTGCGTCTCCGTGCCCATCCGCCCACACCACTCTACCTAGCCGTCGCTGGTCCCCCTCAGCGCCACGCCCCCGCCACGCCATGCCCCATCTCCTGCGGCCTCCTCCATGCTGTCTCCCCGTGCTACCTCCTTTGCGTCGCATTCCCCACCGGGCCTAGACTACCTCGCCCACCTCCACCGCGCTGCCTCCTCGCCACGGCCGGCCTACTCGCCGCGACCGCCTCCACCAAGGTGGCACGCTGTGGCCGCCTCCACCGAGCCGGCGAGCCTCCACGATGGATGCTCTAGCAAGCAGGTGAGGGGGACGAGATTTGTGTGACGCAGCGCCCGCCAATGAGTTGCCCGTGTCACTGCAGCACGGCAAGGTCGATGCACCGCCGCGTATGCCTCCATTCGTCCAAGCAAAGCCCATGTTGCAAGAGTATATTTCAAGTGTTTCAGATGTTTCATCTGGATGTTGCAAGTGTTTCATCTTGATGTTGCAAAAGTAGATCGAAATGTTGGACGTGTTGCAATGGCTATACACGTATGTTTTAAGTTTATGTTCCAAATGTTTCATCTTGTTTTCCCGACGTATGTTTGCAAGTGTTTTATCTGGATGTTGCATATCTTTTCACACATATGAAGTGTTTTTCAGGTGTTTTTTGCAAGTATTTTATATGCATGTTTCGAGTGTTTTAACTATTTCGTACGTATGTTGTAAGTGTTTTATCTAGATGTTTTAAAAATAGATCTGGTGTTGCAGCTAATGTTTCAGATGCATATTTCATGTGTTTCATCGACCTTCAGACGTATGTTGCAAGTGTTGCATCCGGATGTTTCAAAAATAGATCGCATGTTGCATCTATGTCCTCGCTTTTCTATTGCCTCACCTTCGCCTCGGTGTCTCCTCCTCCTCCCAGTGCCGGCTAGGCATCCACCGCACCTCCCCCTCTTCTGGATGCTGGCATAGCCACCTGCTGTAGATGCTGGCCGCGTGCATGCGCCTGAGAAGCGAAGGGGCGCGAGCGGGGACTCTCCATGTGCAGTCGGGCGGCGCGGGTCCTGCATAGGCGGGCGCGGGATGCAGGTGCGTGGGGAGAGACGGAGTGCAGGCGTGAGCGTCCAGACGCGGGCGTCTGTCTAGACGTCCGGGCATTAGCACTGCTGTTAGAAAAAAAATGTATGTAATATACTTAGTGCTAAACTGCTACTGCCAGTAGTGCCTTTTCTATTGGGCCTTCCCCTCGAACATTTTGGGTCGGAGTCGGATTGAATAAGGGCTTGTTTGGTTTGTCTGAGTTCCGAAACATGAGCTTTCAAGATCCACTTTTGAAATCCCGTTTGGGTTGAAATGAAATGTTCTCTTGTTCCGTGTTCCTTCTAAATGTGCCATGAATAATATAATACTACTATCTTATTATTCCATCAAAACAACTTTTCTGCCCGTTATCAATTAGAGATAGACATTTAGGGCATATTTGTTTGGTGACCAAAACTTGCCATGTCTAACCTTCGGCAAACTGTGGCTGTCATAGAAAGTATGGTGAGCAAAATCGAAGCCGTGGCAAGTTTTGGCACGAAAATGAGTCTATGACATGTGGGACATGGTGCTAGAAAAGTTCGACGTGCCATAGCTGTGACAGTAAATCAAACAACTGCTGAAGAAACTGTGGCATGATCAACCTTTGGCATGACAAGCTTTGGTCTCCGACCAAACACGCCCTTACACAATCATTTAAGTTTGTATCTAGACCCACTTTAAGCAAGTTTTCTGCGTGAAACTGGTGGGACCACACCAATAATTTCATTGGGACCAAAACATCCTTGGTAAAATTGCAATACTTACAAAGGTGGATACATGTTTCCGGCTCTAATCTTCACAACTTAGCTTTCAGGTTAGGTCATGAGGTCAGCCTCGCTGACGTAGGTTCTTTGCTGTCACAAAACTTGTGTCTGTAGCATTACTGTACTAGTAGGGTCCAAGTGAAGAACATGGTATTTATACCGTTTGTTTCGCTGAAATTTGGCGGCGGCGGCTGCTGCTGCTGATTCGTTGTGAGAAAAAAACTTCGTTTTCTAAAAAGTACTGCTAAAATAGTGCTAAAAAACATAGCGTATGTTTCCGCCTTAGCTTCACCTTTTTTGTCCTCTCATTTTGGTTGCATTCTTTCTTTGATTTCAGCTTTAAGAATATAATATAATAGTAATTAACAAGACTTGACTGCACACTATATTTATGTCAGTACAGTACACTTGAACATCATGACTTCGCTTGAACTTATCAGCCCGGCTTATCAGCCATGGTACAGTGTTTTTCTTCCGCCAAAGTTTTATGGAGCTTATTATGATGTCCTAAGTGTGAGTTAAATGCTAATCCTATGCCAAATTTCTTTCATAGAATTTGTACTACAATATTATGATACTATCAACTCCAAATCCCACTTTAGAATCCTATGTACATGCAGTGCAGATCATTGCTTGGATTAGTCCAGTCTGGAACTGAACTTTGGACAAGGTGAACTGCACCACTGTGTCGTGTTCAGGTTGCATACTGAGCGGTGGTGATAAGTTGTCAGGCAAGATGAAAAACAACATTGCTTACCGACAGACAGTGATCGACCGCATCAGTGTTTAGAAAACCTATGTACTGTGACGTAATGGTGAGAATGCTTAGTGCTGGAATGGTGTAGGTGAATGTTGATCCTAGGAATGGGAGAAGTAGATGGTGAATTTTTTTTATTTGTTAGCTACAGTGTATGCAGTTTTTTAATCATGGAAGTGAGCAGGAGCTCTGAATTCATTCAGTGGAACCCAAGTACCCAACGCAAAGCAGTAGCAGTTTAAGCTGAAGCTAGAAGAAAAAGAGTGCCCGGCCCGAGGGAGTGGGCTTAGTTGGGCCGACGCCGGGCCATAGCCCAATAGCCAGAAGTGGCCCGTGAGCTAAAAGCAGAACGGACCCGGTTTCCTTCCCTCCTAATCTTGCCTGTAACGGAAACTACATTTCATCTGTGCCTCTGACATGTGGGCCGTCCTTCCTTCTCACACAAACAGGAGACATCGTGTCTGTGCCTCTGTCGGGTGGGCCATGCGTCCTCCTCTACTGGTTGCTTGCTTGCTGTACGTGTACATACATCGACGCTGTACAAAGACACTGACACACGCGTAGCGCGGGGAGGACGGACGAGGCGGAGCAGTAAAAACAGCATTTGCTTTTTCTACCCACCACTGCCTTTTCACCTTTCCTCCTCATCAAATCACATCACTGCTCCCTTCCCTTCCCTTCTCTTTTCAGTTCTCACCGCGCAGGCTCAACAGAGGCCAGGCCAGAGAGGCAGAGCAGTTCACTTCATCCACGCCCTGCCTTCGCTTCGTCGCCGGCCTGTGAGTGCGAGCAAGAACCACTTCGATCGGCGTGGGCGAGGGTTTCGCTGCAGCGCGAGTGCGATCGCCGCCTTCCGTCCTCTTCCTTCTTGGAGCAGTGCGGCAGTGGGGCTTCAGCACGCCAAGCGAAGCAAAGCGGATTCCAAGGTACGGACCGTACCACGAAACCCCAACCGCAGCATTTCCTTTCCCTTTGCTTCCCCCCGCTTTCTTGCTTGCTTGATCCGACGAGCAGCACAACACCATAAAGCTAGTGCCTTTCGTCTAGTCCGCACGAGATGATCTCTCGGATCCTTTTCTGCTCTGGTTGTAATCATTATGCTTCTTGGATGTATTTGGGTCGAACTACTTCACTCTTTAGTAGAAAAGTAGCGGTCTCGCTCGATCGATCATGCGCCGCGCTTGTTACCCCGAGGATTCGATTGGTTCGTGTGCGTCCGCTGATGATTCGAGGGTAGGATTTCCCTCATACTCCTAGCCTTCAGCCATTGCAGATGCAGGGCATTGATTCTGAAAAAATCGTGAATAGAGCAGGGTTTTGTGGGCAGGGGGATTTTCTCCACCCCCGAAGCATAAACAAAGACAGGGGTAATCTTTCGAAAAAGAAGCTTTTCTTTCTAATAAAGTAAAAAAAAAAGTACCCACGGAAATGTCCAAATTGCAAATAAAAAAAAAGGAAAGTAAAGGATATATTTTAACCCGAAACGGATATCTTTGTATCTTTTTTCTTTTTGTTATTTCTACTGAAATTCTTTGATTCACTTTTTGAATTTAAGTAACTAAACCCATTCTTAATTTTGGAATATTTTAATGAGAGAAATTGGAAAAATCCGGAATTCCAGTATTTTTTCTTTTTCTTATTTTGTTTTTTGAATTCCTTTAGAAAGAGATAAGAATAGGTTTGGTGAATCGGAAACAATTTTATAGAAAAATTGAACTATAAATTTAAACTAAAAATTGCAATTTCTTTTGTGTTGGGAGAACTGGGCATTGTACTGAGAGACATTGATTAAACTGCTGCGCATCATTTTGGTACTCATTTCCATGTACGAGTTCAGGGACTCGGCCTTCGTCTCTTGCTTTACCTCCATGTGCTAGTACATATCAACAGTCAGGAACCAGGGGTAGTCGAATTTGTTGGAGCTCATTACCAACCTTAACGACTCTGACCTTGTAATGTAGCTGCATACTACTCATCATTGAAATTCAGTTTGCATTATTATTATCATCACTAAATTGTGTAAAATGGGCCACTCCCAAAATATTTGTGCACCATGATATGAAAAAGAAAGTCTCAGTAAAGGTCATCTGCTCACTTTGATATGTAGATGTACCTAATTATTTTGCCTTCTTTTCTGTTGTGATGAATCAGAGAAAACAACTCTGAAAACTTACTGTTCAGCAAGTGAGATTTTTCTTGAACTGTAGTGTACAATAAGCTGAGTCGAATGATATGATAATACAAAATTGTAGTATCTGTATTTGCATTACAGTCATTTGATCTTTGCTTTCATGTTTAGAAAATAAGTAGTTGTGATTCCTGAACAACATTACCTTTTCTTGCCTCATGCATCAACCATGCAACTGGATACACATCAGCTTTTTTTGAGCTGATGTGTATCCAGTTGCATGTTTGATACACATCAGCTTGACAGTGCAGTATATTTATTCCTTTCCTTTGGTTTCTCATCTTGCTAGTATCAGTACAATGGTGGCGAGCAAATCCTCGTGGAGCCAGGTTGTAAAAAATACCAGGCCAACAAACCTGTCCATTCCCGCAAGAAACCTCAAACAGCAAGACCTTGGAGCTGTGATATTTGGTTGCACTAACAATACCATTGCAGAATGTCACTCACGACAACTTTTTGGTATGCTCTTGGTTTGTCTTCATCACAACAACTCTTCTCTAAGCTTTGTATTTACAAAACTGAGCTACCCCTTTAATGCATTTGGGCATATCAACTTGTTGAGGGATCCATTGACTTAGTTACCGTGTGTGTCATGTTTCAGGATTGCCAAAAGGACATATTTCATATGTACGAAACATTAAGGAAGGACTACCTCTCTTCCTCTTCAATTATGCTGATCGCAAATTGTACGGTATTTACGAAGCTGCAGGGAATGGCAAGTTCTGTCCTGAATCAAATGCATGGTCACATGATAGCAAGGGCAAAACAAGCTATCCTGCCCAGGTACAATCCCTGGTGTCTGTACTTTGAATGTCATCTTCTTTTTCACTCTCAGTAAAATGGCTTCTATATTCATGCCCTTTTATTTGTTTAGGTTGCAATGCGGGTAAGGGTGTGGTGTTTCCCGCTAGCAGAGAATCAGTTTAGAAATGCTATTATAGCCAATTACTATCAGAACACACCCGGCGTCCCTGGCCGGAAGCTCCATTTTTTCAAGTTTGAATTGGATCATGCTCAAACATGTGTTTTGATGGATATGTTTACTCCTTCTCCTTCTCCCCCCAACAATTTCTGGATGCCCCCTGCCGCAGCACCAGCTGATGATCATGGGAGAGAATTAGTGCTGTCACCTGGATGGGCACCAGAGTGTGAGGGGAACGATAACCTCAAATCAGAAAAGCTTGTAAAGTCATATGCAGACATAGTGAAGAAGAACAAATTCGAGGAAGTTGGGACACGAGATGTGGATGCGGAACATGCAAGCTCAGGTAATGAATCTTCTGGTTGCTTCGATGAACTGGATTGTCAATACACATCACCAGAGAGGGAGGACTATGCACTATCATATAGGGTGGTTCCAGTGAAACAACAACAGTACCCTGATAAGCAGGGAAAAATTCTGAGCTTTGATCAGGTGTTTCAAGGGTGCATGACTTTTCCTGGTCAGCAGTGGCATTCTGATTTTTATGCCAATGCTACTGAAACTGAAGATAATGATGCATATAGCTGCAAGTATGCCCAAGAAGTCTTAGATTATGATTTTTGTGCAATTCTGGATGGGAACTCTCATTTGCCAGAAACCTTAGATTCTGAAGTTGATAAGCTGTCCTTGGAGCATTCTTTGCTGGTCCAGTTATTGGACTCTGAATCATGCACAGAAGCTAAGGTCATAACTTTTAACTCAGCTGATATCTGCATCCCAACTTATCATCCTTGTTTTGTGCTTCAGTTCATTCAGTCTAGCGAACATGCTTAGTTCTTGTCTATCTATTGCAAAATTTCTCACAAAATTTTGTTTGTGCAGCTGATTGATGTAGTTAAAGAGTTATCTGGACGAATAGAGGTGATGGAGAAGAAGCAGGTCTCTTCTTTATGCTACAACCTCATGAAATGCCTTGCATCTGTTATACTGAGCCATGCAATCTTAAATTTATGGAAATGTTATATGCCAAAAAAAAAACCCCAGAAATTACACTTTGAATAGATGTGTTGATAACTTAGCATGACAATGTAGGAACCAAGAAAATAGAGCAAGCGACATTATGTTGAGTAAATCTTTGGGATAGCTAAATTTTGCACTCTAGAATGGCTAAATTTGTTATGTGGCACTAACAGGGAGAATCCATATGATGCTTGTAGTGTTTTTGGTTCACGGCTACCTAAAGAAATGGAAGAAGCAAGGCAGGATGAAATGAAAAGATTTTTCCATTATGCTTCTAAATCAGTCTCGCATCTGCTTAGTTTCTAATCAATCTTTCAGCTAGGATCTTCTATGATCGATTGTTCAACTTCTGTAGTCCACTATTTCAATATGGAAGTGGAGAAAAAGGATGCAATCCCAAAGTCTAGGAAAAACATCTCATTTCCTGGCAAAAAAGTTTTGGTGGTTAAATCTAACTTATGTTCAAAATGCAGGCTTGGTCCAACAAAGAAGTCAAACATTTACAAGGGGTGAATGAGAGGTTACTGAAAAGAATTGTTGAACTAAAGGGAACAGTTAAGACATTGAATTCTAAAATAGATCCTTTGACCCTAGATGATTCACTTAACCAGTTTGTAGAACAATGTTTGGGTTCAGAAGATGTCATTTATCTAGTTGGTGGTTTTGATGGCTTCTCATTTTTGCCATCACTAGACTCTTTTTCCCCTTCATTGGACGTACTAACACCCCTCAAACCAATGGCTGTTGGCAAGTCATATACCTCAACTGTTGCACTACAGGGCAAGATATTTGTTCTTGGTGGTGGTGATGGTGCTTGCTGGTTTGATACAGGTTACTACTTGGCTTCTAAGTTTAGTTCCCTCTTGAGCTCTCATATTTCAATCGCTGTCCTGATTCTGCATTTATCTTTTGGATGAAGTTGACTATTATGACCGAAGCCGTGATGATTGGTCCACATGCCCATCGTTGACTCGTGACAAGGGGAGCCTTGCTGGGGTTAGTGTCAATGGGAGAATCTATGCATTCGGTGGTGGAGATGGAACTGAGTGTTTCTCTGATGTTGAGATGTTTGATCCTACACATGGAAAGTGGATAAAGAATCAACCTATGCTTGAAAAGGTATCAGTTTCTACCATTCATTTGTTCTAGAATCTGAAAGCTTTTCTTCTCATACATTACTGAAGCACTTAGTAGAACATGCATAAATTTGCCTAAGACATGAACAGCTTGGGAAAATAATAACCATTTACTCATGGAAAACTGTGTAATTCTGCAGTGAAGAAAAACAGTTCCTGGTTCCATTTCAATTTGATGTACTGTTCTTTTTGGGAAAATATTTGCTTCTGACAGCTTGACTGACTTTGTCACACTGTTCTTCAGCGCTTTGCTCTAGCTGGTGTAGCACTAAATGGTGTGATTTATGCTGTCGGTGGCTTCAATGGTGTTCAATATCTGAGGTGCTGTACTTTTCCTGCCTGTGTTTAGTACCTGATTGGTTTAGTTTTGATCTGGTGGAAATACAACAGCTCATAAAACCTCCAAACATCTCAAAACAGTTAGTTAAACCTCATGTGGTGGCCTATTGTCGGGTATCAGTACTAGGAATACCTGGAAGAAGGAAACTGATGGCCATGAACGCTAACTCGCCCGGATGGTCAAGAGCGTATTTTGGTCTCGCCCGACCCTGAAGGTACGGGCTCCGTCTCGCCCGACCCCGAGGGTGCGGGCTCCGTGTCGCCCGACCCCGAGGGCCCGGGCTCCGCCTCGTCCTACCCCGAGGGCGCGGACTTCGCCTCGTGAGACCACTCGCAGGGGAATTCCGCCTCGCCCGACGGGGGTCCGTACCACCTCTAACCACTACGGGTCTAAGAGTACGAATCCAGGGTCAAACCTCTGACACCAGAAAGGGAGTAGGCGCGTCTTGACGTGAGCCGCGGCCACGATGGGCCATACCTGAGGACTCACGTCGCCAACAGTGTTGGGCGTGCCGGCGTTATGCTATCTAATCCCCATACGACTTCCGAGGGGGGTATCTGCTAACTATGCCGCCCGCCGGGACGGAATGGAGCGCCACGACCGACTGACGACGCTCGCGTATAGCACCAGTGATGAACAGGGTTGTGACATGAAGCCGTCCCCGTCATCATCTACAGGACTGGCGGGACCAGTGTAAAGGAGATGAAGGGCGCCGAGACCCTGGAGGCCTTCTTCCTCCTCGCTTTTCTCTCCCTCTCTCTTTCTCTCGTGTAACCTGCGTCTTCCCCTTCATCTATAAAAGGGGAAGCAGGACGCCCCACGAAGGGCGAAAGGGGCTCAACGAGCTCAACGAGACTCAACGCCCGTTTGTAACCCCTACTACAAACTAGTGTCGGTAACACGAGCAACAGCAGACTGGACGTAGAGACATTCCGCCCGAACCAGTATAAATTTTTGTGTCCTCCGAGCACACCATCCGGGCCAAACGCGCAGATCACAAATTTACTAGTCGGTGATTTGAAACACCGACACCTATGGTTTAGTGCAAATCTGAATAATCTGAATTATTTCATAAATGCTCATTAGTCTATTCTCTATTGCTATAATGGCGGTGATATTTGAAGTGAGAGGAACACAAGAAAACTCTTGTGCTAACTTTCTTATGTGTATTGGCAGCTCTGCTGAAAGACTTGATCCTCGGGAGCCTAACTGGAAAATGCTGCCAAAGATGAGTGCAGGAAGGGGCTGTCATACACTTACAGTGCTTAATGAGAAGATGTAAGTCACGTAACTCTTTCTTTTTATAATATATGTAGGATGTTTCTTTTGAAAAATATGCTATATAATGTGTGCCCAGCAAATGAAAGGGGGGGGGGGGGGGGGGGGGGGGGGGGGGGGGGGGGGGTGCATCAGGGTGTATACTATCCTTTGTTGATATAATTTGCCTTTGTATTTTGTTCCAGATTCTCGATTGGTGGATACGACACAGGGGCTAAAGCAATGGTGGCAACTGTTGAGGTGTATGAGCCAAGGATGCCATCATGGGTGATGGTTGAACCCATGAACTACACCAGAGGATACCATTCTTCAGCTGTGCTCGGTGGCTCAATATTCACCTTTGGTGGGGTGAAAGGTGAAGCAGATACAATCTTGGATGTGGTAAGTAGCAACGCCAAATGACAAATTTCTTATGGTGTCCATCTGGCTGTCAATAACTCAACTAAGCTGGAACCAAAATTCATAGATCCAAAATCATGTATATAGCTGCCAGGGCTTGATAGTGAGGCAGTCACTGAACTGCTATGTGTCAAGGGTCTGCCTGCATCAACTGCATATATTGAGTCTTGGCATGAAAGTGTACTGCATTTAAGTTGAGCACATATTCTTAGAACCTTAAGCACTTGTTTTTATTATTTTGCTTTCCTGTCCCTACTACATATACAATTTTGTTATCATGTCAGTGTCTAGTGCATTTTATCTGAACAAGTGAACATGAATTCTTTGGTTTCCTCAAGTAGCCTGTTTTGGTCGCTGTCATTTTTTTTCTGCATAATAATTGTCAAGTACGTGTCGTGGCTAACATCTAAGCATTGGTGTCATGGCGATTTGTCAGGTGGAACGCTACAAGGAAGGGTGTGGCTGGGTGACGACGGGGTTGAAGTCAATTGGCAGGAGATGCTACTGCTCAGCAATTGTTCTCTGAATGTAACTGCCTACAAAAGTATTGATATGGCGAGATAGTGTTACTTCTGAAAACCGAGTGAGAAGGAAACTGATATTAGGTAAAACTGAGGCGGCTCTTGAAGTCTTGCTTAGCCTGAACTGACGGCCAAGTGAGCAGGAAACGGATATATGTATTAGGTAAAACTTAGAAGGCTCTCGCTTAGCCTGAAGCGCCCTGAACTGACAGCAGTAGACATGGAGGCCTTCCTCCTCTTAGTTTCAATATCGGAACTGTAAAACATTGAGTTGTTAGTGTTGTCTGTGTCGAATCTGTCGATGACGCAGCAACACAGCATGCTATGCATCATGCATGACAGAGTTGGTACTGAACTAGTGTAGAACGTGACTCCATTGATGAATATCCAGTAGCCCTGTGATGGCCATTTGATTTGGCTCTGTATGTTGAGCTTTGGCAAAGCAGCTTTGCTCCTTTGGTTCCAGCTAGTTACGACTAGAACTTACAGTTACTGAATAATGCGGTGGAATGCAGGATAAATGGAGATATTTACATATGAATACTCTGCTACTCCGGCCGGGACTGGCCCGCCCGGTTACAGAGTTGTGCCGTAACTGATGACACGGTAAATGAGATACAACAAAAACTAGCCGTCGGATCTACCATGAACTCTACACATCGAATACGGAATGCCCGTTCGCTCTAAAAACTTGCGGCCTTGTCATTCAGGAAACACCTTCTTCAGTTAACTGAAACTGCACGAGTCCATTCAGTTTCAGCCTGACACAGCTGCAGCACTGCTGCTGGTAGCTGCTTTTGTGTTTGGGGCCGTTCATAACTGCATTCAGCGATCACTTACACCAAGGCAGGGAGCAGGCAGCTAGTGCACGCACCAGACGTGTCTCCGTCTCATCTTTGTCAGCCAAACGCCCGGCGGTCCCAATGCAACGTGTCTTGTGCGTGCATGCGCATCTGCTGCTTTCGTTGCGGGGGGGGGGGGGGGGGGGGGGGGGGGGAGGGGGGGGAGAGAGCCGTTTTGCTGCCCCCACTCACTCCCACGGTCCCACCTGCGCCTAGGAGTATATATATACGCGATGATCGGCAATCAGGCAGCCATTTCCATTGATGCATTGCATTGCTAATCAGTGGTAACCAAACCACGCCACCAGAACCACGATGCATCCTCATTTGCATGCTCCCTGCTGCATGCCTATCGGCCTCTCAGAAACAGGTAATCATGCATCCCTCTCTCTCTTTAACTTTGCAGTTCTGAATTCTGATGAGCATGATCCACATACATGTCCCGACCTCCATTCACAGCTCTATATATGCCGTTGATTCAGTTTACATCATTTTAATCTTGCATTGTTGTCCAATTCCAGCCGTTGTATGCAACTGCCAAATCTCACCCCTAAATTTCTATATGGAAAAATGGTGAAGTGTAGGAGTGAAATTAATGGTTAAATAGCAAAAATGTTTTCCTCTCCCATCTTTTCGTTTATATTACATTTTATTATGAAAAAGAAATCTACAATACTTGAAGCTGCTGGTTGTGCGTTAGCAAAACAGAAATGTTCTCCATCCTCCCTCACATGTGTTTTGTTGTTGGACTGTAGACGACGCAGGCACGATGCAAGCGGAGAGAGGACTCAGTTCTTCGGTAATCCAGCACCTATCCCTCATGACCGTATGCTACATCTACACAGTCCTCTCATTGATGTAGAGATGTAACGTACGGTCATAGGTGTTGGGTGCTGTTGTGGCCGTTAAACACACCTTCAATCACCATGGCCGCCAGCCTCTTGTCTTGGAGAATAAATCTGGTATAAATACAGTTGTATGCTTTATTTATCTTAGACTAACAGATTCTATTAGTTTCGGTTTTATTACCTTGTTTTGCAGAGAGAGAGGTGCTCAGGATACACATGAAGTTACACTAAAGGGAGCAAAGGCAATTAGTTCTTGGTGCAATCGAACATGAGATGGAATTCAAATATGATGTTGCAAACAACTTCAAATGCCAAATTAGAAAAGAAGTTTTAGCTCATATACATGATCTATCAACTATGATTAGGCAAGTAGATACAAACACACTATGTTCCTGCTAGGTGCTAGCTAGATTGACATTTTGCCGGCGGGTGCCGGCCTATTGTTCTGTAATATTGTTGTACTATAATGTGTAACTTACTCATATAGACGGTCGTGCCTACCCTGCAGCTATCTTGTACGTGGCATGACTGAAAGTACAACGGATGCCATATTTTTCATAAGTCATCGTTTAATAATCTTGTAGCCCTTCAAATTAATATACAACATTCTTTTCGACTTATGTTTGATATATCACTTTGTACCCTAGCTCGTGGCAGAAATGAATTAGTTAGTCCTCACAAGCCAACCTAGATGCTGCTTATGACCGGGAGCAATAATAATGTGCCGACGTGATTCCTTCTCTAAATGTTGGAAAAGTAACAAATTTGACAGCTAGTTCTATGCCTTAAAACCTGAAATGACATTTTCCCTACAGAGAAGGGGGAATTATATTTAAACTTACACAGTACATCCCTAAATTATATATGAAAAAAATCTCATCTAAAATTAAAAACAATATCCTATTAAAGTTCTTCCATCCTCTCCATTTTGGTTGATGTAGCCACTGTTCTAATAGATGAACAGTGCCACCATCTAACATTGAAGTCAGGGTACAAGACAAACCTCTTGCTGAATTCACCGACCTGTGCGGATCGAAGCCGGCAGCTGTTGAGACTCGCGGTCTCAGACGGCGAGGAAGTGGTAGGGGCCTCCGCCCGATGAGTGCAGTAATCGTGCGGAAGCTTTGGAAGGGATGGCACGGCAAGTGGGCGTGTAAGGGAGTGACGCGTAATGCTGTGGTTTCATTAATACATTCACCAACCTTTTTGTATTGTTACAAGTGTCCCCTATTTATAGGGCTCAACTACCGCCTTTGCTGTATTTACAGCAGTGTCCCTCAACTGCTACAATACATTCTAGGATCATTCCTCTACTTGCTCTTCGTCTCGGGGGTAATCTTGCCACGCCGCCACCAGATATTGGGCCTGCGTGACCAACCGGCCCAGCGGACCTCAGGATTCGTTGATGGGCCTTTGGACCTTCGTCGTCGTTCTCCGCCCTATCTAGCCCTAGGCTTTCGGCGATGAACCCTCGGGCCCCCACCTGCGGTCTCCGCCTCAGGTACGCCGAAAGCCACCGACCTCCGACGCCCGGTTCAGTCGTGCTCCTGCTTGGGCCTCCGCCCGTATGAGCAGAGGCCGAACCGGAGCGCCAGCGCCGTCCATGAGCGCCTTCCTTTGCTTACCTGCACACACATATTAGACGTTGGCATTTGATTAGCCTATCAGTGGGGCGGCCTCCACCCTCTTCGCCCGGAGGTGCCTGCGCGCCTAACGGGCGGAGGCTGCGCCGAGGTTGCACGCAGCGTCCTGTGAGCACAGTCTGAGAAACTATCATCTTTCTAGGGTTAGGGTCTGGAGGCATGGTGGCTGGGCCTTCGCTTAGGTGATCGGTCGGAGACGTCTCTACGAACTGCTGACCACGTAGGTCTCCGCTACTCTCGGAGGTTGTGTTACAACAGTTCCCCCCTTTTGAGACCACGGTCCGCCTGAGCGTGTCGTGAGCTCAAAGCGCCTTAAGCGAGGACGTCCGTGGGGGCGGAGACTGCGCGTGGTCATGTCTCCGACCGATCCCCGCTGGTTCCCCCCTGGTCCGCTCTGGCGCGGCCGCTGGTCTTGTTAAGGTTGCCGTTGGGCTACAAATCTAGCCGTTGTGCAGCTTGCAACTTATACAGGGGTTACCGTTGGGCGGTGGGCGAACTATCCAGAGATGACCGTTCAGCGCCAGGCGCACTATCCGGGGGTGACCGTTGTATGGCGAGAGCCGAACCGCCCACCCGCGACCTATATAAGGGCGGTGTTGGTGGCGGGGTCCCCCCCCCCCCCCGCACGAGTCATTCGTTTTCGTTGCAACGCCAGAAATCGTTCTCTGCTTTCTTTGCTTTTGCTTGAGCTGCCTTCGCGCGTTCCTTCTTTCCGCTTGCGCCTTCCTCCCAGGTTACTGCCGCGGTGGCTTTCTTTTCCGCCTTCGCCCATACTCGTCGACCCGCCTTCTTCGGACCCTATCGCCACCTTCTTGGTGTTAGGGTAGGCAGCTGGAGTGCGGATTTTGAAGAGTGCATGGTTGCCTCCGCTCTGCGCTGGAATTTGAGAAGCTGGTGGAGGAGGATTTGGGGAGTGTCTCTGCCTCTGTCGGGGACCTGATCGCTGCAGATCCCGGAGATATGGCGATTAAGTCATGGGATTTCAGCCCCTCGTCCATTACTGATGAGGCGGTTGCGGAGATGTTGAAGGAATCTTGTTTTCCTTCTTCGAGGGTAAAAATCCCTCTGCCTGGCCAGACTGTTCCGGAACCGGAGGAGAGATATGTGGTGGTGTTTTGGGACTTCTTCACCTGTGGCCTCCTCCTTCCTTACATCCCCTTCCTCCACCTGGTGTTGGAGACCTTCAATGTCTAGCTCCATCATCTGACTCCTACTGCCTTCCTCATGCTCAGCAAATTCTGCTGGGCGTGTGTTTCTTATGGCGCCGAGCCAGATGTGGACACCTTCTGCGCTTACTACGAGCTGCAGAAGTAGCCAAAGAAGAAGAAGGAGATGCGGGAGGGCAAGGAGGTGGAGGTGATCTACCAGTATGGTAGTTGCACCTTCATGTCAAAGAGGAACCAAGGCGTAGACTGCCTGGAGATTTCTTTTTGCCAGAAAGGCAAATGGGACCATGGCTGGCTTGAGGAGTGGTTTTACGTGAAGACCTACGGGGTCCGTAGCACCACCGAGGATGGTGAGGAGGTCGCGGAGTATCCGTTGTCCTCAAGAATGGAGGTGATGGCGCCGCATACGCGCTTGGAACCGCCGAAGGCGGTGTCACCGGCGAGGGAGGCTTGTGACCGGGCCTTTGCGTTGGCATGCCGCTACTCCGGGGGCCGTGATCTGGTGGAGGAGATTATGGCCTCTGACTATTGGCCCCTGAGAAGAGACAATTCATCCTTTCGGCTTGAAACAGTGGCGGTTCCCGTTTTTGGGCCAGAGGCCGGGATCCCGTTCCCCCGCTTCGGCCAGTCTTTGGGGGAGGGGTGACGGAGGACAGTTTCGTCTCCGAGGTTGAGGAAGCCGCCATCGGGTTGGTCGGCAAAATTTCCGAGCGTGAGTACACGTCTCGGAGAGCCATGGCAGGCACCATGCCACGGCTCAATCGAGTTTTTGAGGAACTCAGGATCGTCTACCGAGAGCGCGAGGTTCCCACGGAGGTCCTAGCTTCGATTGACAAGAAGAAGAAGGCCTCCGTGAAGAATGTTACGGCGGAGGCTGAGTCCAAGAAGAGGAAGGGCGCCTCTGTTGCTCGGGCGCCTGTGAAAAAGAAGATGAAGAGCGTTGCTCTGGTGATGGCGGCAGCCACGTCTTCGGCCGGTAGAGCAGGCGTTGCCTCCACCGGCAGTGAAGACATTCAGAGCTCCTCCGTCCCATCAGTGGACGTGCGGGTCATGAGCAGCGGGGATCGCAGCTCTCCTGGAGCTCCGGTGCGCCCTGTTTGCGGCGCTGTGAGCGGTGCGGAGCAGCTGGAGGCAAGCGCTACTCCGGCACGCCTGTTGCACGATGCTGGGAGCAGTGCGGAGCGGTCGAAGGCAGGTGCTCATCCGTCGCGCTCCTCGCGTGGCGCTGTGGGGGGTGCCGAGCGTCCGGAGGCCAGCGCTGCTCCGGCGCGCTCCTTGCACGGTGCTGCGAGTGTCACCGAACAGCCGGAGGCTAGCGCCGCCGATCCTATGCCCGACATTTTTGGCGGGCTGTATTCAAGTTCTAAAGAGGGCGCGGAGGTCGTCTTGCAGCACGCTCCTTCGTCTCCCACCGTTGTTGCGCCTTCCCCCATGCCAGAGGCCGACGTCGGGCAGCCGGAGGTCGTGCTTGCTGAGCAGGCCCTGGCGGCTCAGTCTTCTTTGAGCCCTCCGCCCGCCAGGCCACGGGCTAAGGAGAGCCAGCCCTTTGGGCCTTCGCCGCATGATAGGGAGGAGACTTCTGCCCAGGGGGCTCGGCAGGTGGCCCAGCCTGGGCTTTTTATGAGTAAGTTTGTTTGGCGCACATTTTTGTGTTTACTGTCTTCGCCCGATTTATTTGTTTATGTATTCTACCAAGTACTAATACTATGTACTTGTTGCTTTGTAGGTGATGTCATGGCTGGACTCCTCACCCCGGAGGAGCGAGCGGCCGCTGCCAGCGTCAGGTTTGGTCCGGGGCAGCCGGGGCCGATGGCGCCGGTTCCGAGTGAGTATAGAGTATCTTTATCTTACTCGTCTTTTGGCCTGTTGTTATTGCCTATTTCTGATCGGCCCTCTGACCTGAGTTGTTGTTGTTGTTTTTTTTGCTACGCAGGCTCCTCCGACACTTCTATCTTAGGTTCAAAAGAGTGCTATCTTGGGGTTCTTGGAGACGTCGGAGGTTGTCTCTGGCAGTTGGTGTATTTATTGTGAGATTTGCTTTTCTCACCTTATGATTTTGTGTTTGTTTGTTCTTCTTTGAACAGATCGCTTCAAACAGTGTCTGAGGGACATGGATTTCTTCCAACTTCTCCGTATTCATCTAGAACACCAGAGCTTGGTGCGTCTTTGGCGGTTTGCCTTTTTTGTTGTATGTTCGCCTTTAGACTTGCTTTTGTTTCTATTGCTGATCGCCTTGGTCTTCTTCTTTCTAATCGCAGGGGTATCACACGGCCGTTGTTATGGAAGAGCGCTGCACTCACGAGATCTCCGACCGAGATACTGCGATTGAAGCGCTCAAGGTGGAGAACAAGCGCCTGGAAGGTGAAAATGGGGGTTTGGCCAACTCCCTTGCAGCTCTCCGCCTTTCTCTAGTGGAGAAGGAACAAGAAAAGGAGGCTTTGAGGGCCGATCTCGCCAAGGCCCGGGATGCAGGAGCTTTGTCCGCCGAGCAGGCCCGTACAGGGGGGCCGAGGGTCTCCGGCGAGAGCTGGCCTCTGAGAAGGAATTCGCAGCTGCGGTGGGGAGCAGCTGTCTTTGACGACGAGGCATTGGACTCGGTCAAGGGGGTCCTTGCTGCAAACCGTTAGCCATTACCGGGCCATAGTTGCCGAGTTCGGAGGTGAAACCTCCGCTCCTCGGAGGAAGACACGGCGTCTACGCCCTCACCTCCTGGCTAAAGCGTCACCTTGCGAAGCTCCCCGGTCTGATCAATGGCTGCACGGACTATGGGGCGCTGGCGGGAGTAGCGAATTACGCTAAGCTTTTTGGTGCACGGCGGGGTTGTACGCATTACCGAAAGTATTCCGAAGGAAGCGCTGCTGGGTCTGGAGTAGCTGGTGAGACTTCTACTTGGTTTGTGAAAAACCTTGAGAAATTTCATTGGGTACTTTGGGCTCATTTGGGAGACCTGCTGCCCGGAAACTGGTGGAGGAGGAAAAGAGGGCGAAGGTATTTCTAGTCTTTGTAGCCGCTATTTTTCTCTCCTTGCTTTTGTGAAGCTGCGAAGGCTTTCATTGCCTGTGCCACTGATATTTTAGCCTGTGCTACAGGATGCGTAGAAAAGTCTTGCGGGCAGGCCTCCGCCAGTTCCGCGCTCGGCGACCGCGGGCGACGCCTCCGCCACCGCTGGTGCTCCGGTGGGCGCTACGATTAGCGGTGGTGATGGTTGGAGGCCGCAGGCGCCGTCTCCGCCCACAGTTGATGCGGGCTCCGTTCCAGGGACTTCTGCTGCGGCTGAGATGCTGGAGGTCTAGGCTCTTTCTAGGACTTAGCTATTTTGACTTGTATATTGTAGTCTAGTTGGACTCTTGTAATAAAGTTTCTTTGTTCTGAATGATTTTATGGAAAATTTTGACCTTGCGTAGGTTCGAATCAGGAGCCTGTGCAAGATGTTGCGCCTTTGAGTCTCTACAACAATGGTATTTATGTGAGCGGAGAGCTTTGGGAGTATTGGCGTTCGACCTTTCCCCGCAGCGTTGCGCACGACGTGTTTGAGTCAGTTAAGTTTGACATAGACAACGAGCGTGCTGGGTTTACTCGCGTGCTTTCTTGGCACGGACCTCCGCCACAATAGTTTGGATTTTATTGTAAGTTTGTGTCCTGTAAGAATGCTACTTGACGTTTTATGGAATACCAAACAGGTTCACTTTCTTGATTGTTTGTGCGGGGGCTTATGTCTGTTGTGCTAGTTTACATATCTCATCTAGTCCCGAGCTTGCACACCGTGGGCCTTTGCTTGGGCGAATGTGCGCAATACAGAGGTGGTGGCCAGGACCTCCGCCCCATGTTCTCTCCTTCTCTGTGCTTGCTTGATGGCCGGGGTAGGAGTGCTGGCATTTTTTTGGCTGGCGGAGGCGTACTTGAAGTTCGCCTGGCGAGGGTTGCTGAGTCGGTGTGGGATCCGATAGGAGGTTTGGTGCGGCTTGTGCATGAGGCAGAGACTTTTGGTATTTGTTTAGCTGGGTGTTTTAGCTGTCTGGTGGTATAGGCCTCTGACGTTGCACACCCGTGGGACATGTTTCGATTGTGGGGATGGCAGGTTAGGTCTCCGGCGTTAGGGTGATGTTATGAGATTTCGTACGATATCCCCCTTCTTCCATAGACCTACGCTGTTCATCACAGTGCTGTAGGTCCTTTCTCTTTTCCCACTATCTCCGCCGTCTACTGGTGCCTCTGATTTTACGAGTTTTCGCACAATATCTACAGCTGACTTAGATATCTAAAGAGACCCCTGCCTCCATGGCCATTGAAGTGGCTTGTGTTTGTGCTCTGCCTTCTTCCCCCCTTGCGCGCTATGCTGACTGGGGTTTTTAGGTTGGGGGGCCTATTTTATAGTGGGGTAGTGGCTTTTTGGTGTTTAATTTTTGATACGTTGTTTGTTGGATCGTATCTTGGCTTTAATTGCCTGTATCTTATTTGAATTGTTTGTCCTTTTAGAGATCTTTTGGAGTAAATAGGCCTAGTTGCTGAGTGACAGGATTTGGTCAACCTTTTTCCATCTTTTGTTGTTTTCGATGACGGAGACCTTCTTCCTGGTTCTGGCGCCATATCAGTGTTGCCCCTGATGCTTGGGGTGGTTTTTTGTTAAGGTCGGAGGCCTGTTTGGCCGTGGTTGTTTTTAACCTTGATGCCTGAATTTGGTCAGGTCTTCGTCAAGGGTTGGAGGCCTGTTTGGCCAAAGTTGTTTTTGCCTTGATGCCTGAATATGGTCAGGTCTTCATCAAGGTTCGGAGGCCTATTTGGCCAAGGTTGTTTTTGGACTTGATGCCTGAATATGGTCAGGTCTTCATCAAGGTTCAAAGGCCTATTTGGCCAAGGTTGTTTTTTGCCTTGATGCTTGAATATGGTCAGGTCTTCGTCAAGGTTCGGAGGCCTGTTTGGCCAAGGTTGTTTTTTGCCTTGATGCCTGAATATGGTCAGGTCTTTGTCAAGGCTCGGAGGCCTGTTTGGCCATATAGGTCGTTTCAAATTGCCAAGGCCTGTGGCTGGCACTTTGAAAGGACCTGTGATTATTTTTACTTACCGAATATTATGGCGCCAGAGCTGGCCGCTTTCGGTTTCGTACTTTTCGAGCGTTCTTCTGGGGAATTACCTCTTTATATTTTTTAGAGGATTTTTACATTGAGCCTGCCTCGTTAAAAACCTCACCTCCGCTTGGAGTTCCCCTGTGAGGAAAAGAGTACAAGCTCTTTACATTTTTTGGGTTGAAGAAAAAAGGAGCTGAAAGGTAAATGAACAGAGGGGCTTCCGCTTATTATTTGTGGAGGTTGCCCTTTGGTACATTGCCTAGATGTAGTATCTGCGGAGGCTGTCAATATTCCAGGTGTGGGTTGTCGTGAAACCTTCATTGTCGATCAAGTGGAAAGAGCCTAGGCGGCCTGCTGCCGTTGCTGTGTATGGGCCTTCCCATTTCGGTTGTAGTTTGCCAATAAGTTGTGCGTTGGGTTTTCTTCTGAGTATGAGGTCTCCGTGTTTTATGTCTTTTCTTACCACCTGAGAGTCTCTCCACTTCTTGGTTTGGGATTGATATTTTGCAATGTTTTCGACTGCTTCCAGTCTTGTGGCTTCTATTGTTTCTTTTGCATATTCTTCATCTTGCAACATTAGCTGTCTCGTTGTGCGGAGGCTTTCGTGCTTGATTTCTTCTGGCATCATGGCCTCTTCTCCATAAAGCAGTTTGAATGGTGTGAATCCTGTTGTTCTTGAGATAGATGTATTATGTGACTAAATCACTATGGGTAATTCATCTACCCATTTTCCTTTGCGTAGGCCCAGCAATGTTTTTTATATTGCTGAAAACACTATTCTGTTTGCTCTTTCCACAGCACCATTGGACTTTGGGTGGTATACTGAGGCGAAGGCTAGTTTTGTCCCAATGCTTTTGCAGAATTCTTTGAAGTTCTTTGAATTGAATTGCTTTCCATTGTCTACTGTCAGAATCCTCGGTACACCGAATCTACAAATGATGTTTTGCCAGAAGAATTTTCTAACAGTTTCTGAGGTTATCTTCGCCAGCGGCTTTGCTTCTATCCATCTTATAAAATATTCTACTGCCACTACTGTGAATCTGTTTCCTCCTTAGGATGGTGGTAATGGGCCGACCAGGTCCATACCCCATCTTTGTAGCGGCCATGTCGGAGGTATAAGCTGGGTCTCCGACGACGGTTTTGACTTCCCGGGAGAGAATGTTTGGCATGCTTTGCATGTTCTGACTGTCTGCTCTGCATCTTGTATGTGTGTTGGCCAGTAAAAGCCTTGCCTTATTGCCTTTGCTGATAATGCTCTAGAGCCAATGTGCGACCCGCAAATTCTTGAGTGTATTTCTTGAAGCAACTCTATGCCTTCGCTCTATGATATGCATTTGAGGAGAGGCTGGACTACTCCTTTCTTGTACAGTACACCATCTATGATTGTGTAATTTCTTGCCCTGGCCTGTATTCTTGCTGCTTTTGCTTCATCTTCTTCGGTGGTTTTGCCTTCCAAGAATTCTGTTATCGTCTTTCTCCAATCTTCATTTTGCAGTTGTAGTATGGGCTTAGGTGCCTTAGATGTCTCCGTAGTTGCCAGAGACTTCAGGATCTGGTAAAAAGTGTTTGGTGGTAGTGGCAGGTTGTTTGCCACAGCTTTTGCTAGTTCATCTGCCTCTGCATTTTCTGATCTTGGGATGTGCTTCAGGGTGAAGCCCTCGAATCTCCGCTCCATGTTTCTGACAACGGATAAGTATTTGATGAGTTCTGGCTCTCTTGATGTGTATTCTTTCTCTACTTGGCCAGTAACCACTTGAGAATCTATTTTGACTGTCAATGTTTTTGCCCCTAGGGCCTTTGCTTTACTGAGTGCTAGGATCAGGCCTTCATATTCTGCTATGTTGTTTGTTGATTTGAACTCTAGCCTTGCTGCATATTTTAGTCTGACGCCAGAGGTTGCTGTTAGGACGGCGGAGGCTCCTGCTCCGGCTTGGCCCCAGGCTCCATCCGTGAATGCTATCCAGCTTTGAGTGGTTGGTTGTACCTTGGGCTCTGTCGGAGGTGTCCAATCTGCTACAAAATCAGCTAGTGCTTGTGATTTGATTGCTGTTCTGGGGATGTACGAGATACCAAATTGTGATAGCTCTGTAGCCCATTTGCCTATTCTGCCGAAGGCTTCTTTGTTTTTTAGCAAGTCTTGCAGTGGCAGCGATGTTGGAACTGAGATTTCATTGGCTTGGAAATAATGCTTTAGTTTTCTTGATGCCATCAGCACTGCGTAGGCAACTTTTTCTACCTTAGTGTAGTTTAGCTTGGCTCTGGACAGTGCTTCTGAGATAAAATAAACTGGCTTTTGAGTTTTGCCTGATTCTTTTTCCAGCTCGTGAACTAAGACTGCGCTGACTGCATTGTCGGAGGCCGCCACATATAGCAATAGGTGGCTGTCCAGTTCTAGGATGGAGACCACCAATGAGTTTGCTAGATACTCTTTCAAGTTATGAAATGCCTCTGACTACTTGGACCCCCACTCAAAGTTGTCTCCGCCCCTCAGGGCTTGGAAGAAGGGTAGGCTGTGTTCTGCTGATTTTGAGATGAATCTGTTGAGCGCTGCTATTCTTTCTGTCAGCTTTTGCACTTCTTTCTTGTTTTTGGGTTCTGCCATTATCATTATTGCTCTAGTTTTGTCTGGGTTCGCTTTGATGCCTTTGCTGCTTATGATGTATCCGAGCATCTTCCCTTTTGTGACTCTAAATATACATTTTTCTGGGTTGAGGCGGAGGCCAGCTGTCCTGAGGTTGGCAAAGGTCTCCTATAAGTCGGAGACATGATCATCCTTGTTCTTGCTCATGACCACTATGTCGTCGACGTAGGCTATGATGTTTCTATCTTGTTGTGAGCCCAAAACTTCCTTTGTCATTCTGGCAAAGGTTGCTCCGGCATTTTTGAGGCCCTCCGGCATTCTGGTGTAGCAATATGTCCCGAATGGAGTGGTGAAACTTGTCTTGTCTTCGTCTTCTTTTTTCATCCAGATTTGGTGATACCCAGAGAAACAGTCGAGGAGAGAAAACCTCTAGCATCTGGCTGCCTTGTCGATGGAGGCATCTATTCTTGGCAATGGGAAAGGGTCTTTTTTGCAAGCTTTATTCAGATCTGTGAAATCTATGCACATTCTCATTTTGCCATTCTTCTTTGGTACCAGTACTACGTTTGCAAGCCATTCTGAATACTTGACTTCCCTGATGACTTTTGCGTCTAGCAATCTTTGCACCTCCGCCTTTGCTGCCAGGATTCTGTCCTCCGACATTTTTCTCTGTTTCTGCTTTCTTGGTCTCATGTTTTCATTGATATCCAATTCATGCTGTATGATGTCCCTGACTCCCTGGAGGTCGGAGGCTGACTAGGCGAAGATGTCTTTGTTTTTACTAGAGTTTCCATGAGCTCTTCCTCCTCTGCTTTGCTCAATTCTGAGCTGATTGTTACTTTTCTGTCTGGTAACTCCTTTTCTAGAGGGGTCACCTTTGTCTCTTCTTGACCTGTCATATCTATTTTTCCTCTGGGCATATTCGGAGGCTCTAGTTCTTTGTCTGCCGACTCGACTGCATTGATGTTTCTTTGGGCTCTGTAGATTGCTTTTTCTATGTTTCTTGCTTCTTTCTAGCTGCCTCGGACTATGATAATACCATGGAGTGCTGGTATTTTCATGCACAGGTAGGCCATATGCAGGGCTACATTGAATTTGGTTGTGAATCCTCTGCCCAAGATGGCATTATATGGGTAATACAGATCGACGATGTCGAAGGTTATGTACTCGGTTCTAGCATTTGCTTGGGTTCCAAACGACACTGGGAGTGAGATTTTTCCTAATGCTTGTATCTGCTTGCCTCCGAATCCTATCAAAGGGGATTCAGAGGGTTGTAGTTGATTTCTGCTGAGCTTCATTTGGTCAAAGGTATTTGCAAAGATGATATCTGCTGAACTGCTAGTGTCAATCAGTACTCTGCTTATCTCCCATGCTGCTATGTTGGTCTTGATTACCATTGCGTCTGTGTGAGGGTAGCTTTCTAGCTGGAGATCTTCTTCTATGAAGGTGATTGGGACTCTGGACCAATCTGTGTATTTTGCTGGGCCTTGGACTGCTACGTTGTTTACTAGGCAGAGGTGATCCTTTTTCTGCTTTTTCGTTTGAAACTCCATTGATGATCCTCTGGCGATGGGTAGTATCATGCCTATTGTTGGTAGCGGTCCATGGGGGTGACTTGGTTTTCTGGGTTTGGCTCATTTTTTGGTGTTGGTGGTTGGTTGTGAGGTGGCGGTGGAGGCAGTTGCTGCATGTGCTGTTGTTGCGGCAGAGGCTCGAACCTGCTTTGGTTTTGTGGCGGTGGGTTTGTTTCGAGGTAGGTTATGTGGGGAGGTTTTGGGTTTATGTAGGTCAGGCTTGCCTTCGACCTGTAGTTACCCGCCGGAGGCTGCTGCGAAGGCGCTGACCACTTTGCTGGTAGGAAGTTTGGGTAATAGGCAGAGGCCAGTGTGGAGGGATGTATTTGGTTTGCGTTTAGCGCTGGGTACATTGGGCAGTACTGCTGGTGGCCAGTTGTGTAGGTGGTGTTGACCTCTCTTGCGCTCTGCTGTGTCGGAGGTTGGGCAGTCTGTTTGTTCTTCATCCTTTCCTGTGTTTCTTTTGTATCCGGACAATCTTTGGTGTTGTGCCCTGCGCTTTCGCCATGAAAAACGCAATATGGCCTGCGTTGTTTCTGCTTGTGGTTTTTGTTCCAGTTTTTGCCTTGGTAACCTTGCCGACCTTGGTTCCTGGTCTGGGTCTCCGGCCCTGCTGGCGCTGACAGTTGCCCTTGTTTGGGGTAAGGTTGACCCTCGATGCTGAGCACTTGCCCCTGGCCTGGTTTCTAATTTGATGCATTCTGGTTCATATAGCTTTTCTAGGAGTTTTTGCTGCTGTTTTGCTGTCTATTTTAACCCTGCTTCTCCAGCCTTTTTCGGAGGTCATTGTCTGATCTGTAGTATTTCTCGAACTTGTCATACAACTACTGTATAGAAGTTGGTTTCTTTCTTGCTAGGTGTGCTGCGAATGGCCCGATTCGGAGGCCTTTGATCGCTGCTTCAATGGCGATCTCGTCTGGGACGTCTGGTGCCTTCGCCTTTAGTTGCACGAATTTTCGGAAGTAGTCGTGTAGTGTCTCTTCCTGCATTTGCTTGCACTGGAACAGATCTATGGAAGTCAGTGATTGTGCTTTTAGCCCCTTGAAATTTGACAATATCTTGTCCCGGAGGTTTTCTCAAGAATAGACTGTGCTTGGTTTGAGCATAGAATACCAAGCCAACGCGTCGCCTTCGGCTGCAATAACAAATGACTTTGCCAAGACGGCGTCATCTCTGCCGGCGGAGGCTACTGCTGCCTCGTAACTCATAATGAACTGATGGGGGGTCTGTCTTTTCGTTGAACTTTGGTAGTGTGATTGGCTTGTACACCGTTGGCCATGGCGATTGTTGTATGCCTTCAGAGAGTGGGGACTTGTGATTGATAGGCCTCCGCATCACCTGAGATGGCATCGTGGGCGGGCTGATCACTGGCGGAGGCCCTTGTGGTATGGTTGCAGTTGGTGTTGCTGCGGAGGCTGGCATTGCGGAGGTTGACGCTGGTACTGTATGCTGCATACTTAGCATCTCAGCATGTAGGACTGCCAACTGCTGCCTTATTTCTGCTGCTTGTGCTGACGCTTGAGTAGCTTGCTGATTAGCTGCGAATGCTGCTGCCATTTTGTCCCTCTCTTGTTGCGCTCTTTGCAACTGTGCTTGCAGCTGTTGCAGTTCTTGCTCGAGTGTTGTGCCTGAGTTTGGTTGGGCCTTCGGATCTTGAATCTCTGGATCTTGGGGTTCCGGTGGTTGACCCTGGGCGTCTGCTCTGGTGTCATCCTCCGCTGGCGAGGTTGCGTAGGTGCTACGAGTGGTGCGCCTAGGCCTTCCTCTCTGACCCATGGTCGTTGCTGCTCTGGTGGTGGTTTTTCTTTTCCCTGTCATCGTCGGTCTGCCTTGCCGGGCCCCACGGTGGGCGCCAATGTTGAGACTCACGGTCTCAGACGGTGAGGAAGTGGTAGGGGCCTCCGCCCGATGAGTGCAGTAATCGGGCGGAAGCTTTGGAAGGGCTGGCACGGCAAGTGGCGTGTAAGGGAGTGACGCGTAATGCTGTGGTTTCATTAATACATTCACCAACCTTTTGTACTGTTACAAGTGTCCCCTATTTATAGGGCTCAACTACCGCCTTTGCGGTGTTTACAGCAGTGCCCCTCAACTGCTACAATACATTCTGGGAATATTCCTCTACTTGCTCTTCGTCTCGGGGGTAATCTTGCCACGCCGCCACCAGATATTGGGCCTGCGTGACCAACCGGCCCAGCAGACCTCAGGATTCGTTGATGGGCCTTTGGACCTTCGCCGTCGTTCTCCGCCTTGTCTAGCCCCAGGCTTTCGGCGATGAACCCTCGGGCCCCCGCCTGCGGTCTCCGCCTCAGGTACGCCGAAAACCACCGACCTCCGACGCCCGGTTCAGTCGTGCTCCTGCTCGGGCCTCCGTCCGTATGAGCAGAGGCCGAACCGGAGCGCCAGCGCCGTCCATGAGCGTCTTCCTTTGCTTACCTGCACACACATATTAGACGTTGGTATTTGATTAGCCTATCAGTGGGGCAGCCTCCGCCCTCTTCGCCCGGAGGTGCCTGCGCGCCTAACGGGCGGAGGCTGCGCCGAGGTTGCACGCAGCGTCCTACGAGCACAGTCTGAGAAACTTTCATATTTCCAGGGTCTGGGTCTGGAGGCATGGTGGCTGGGCCTTCGCTTAGGTGATCGGTCGGAGACGTCTCTGCGAATTGCTGACCGCGTAGGCCTCCGCTACTCTCGGAGGCCGTGTTACAACTGCAGCCGCCCCCACGCGCTGAGCCTAAACGGCTCCGGCTGCGTGCCGCCCCCGCGCCCGTGCTCTCGCCTGCGACGTCCATGCATGTGTGCAGTGCAGCTGCGCGGGCCACCGCTGCTCTGCACTGGCCTGTCGCCGCCTGCGCACGCGCAACCGTGGCCCCGCACCGGCCACCCCATGCACCCATTGCCCAGCCGCAGCTAGCGCCGGGCGCCGCCCACATCTGCCACCTCACTAGCCGCTGCTCACGAGGAGGGCATGAACATGATGTGTCCACTATGTCCTTCAGATGTGGCCGGGGCCACTCAACCTGCCACGTAGCACACTAACGTCGAGGATCAACACTCAGGACGAATAAAATCCGACCGGTGAACGACACATCGCCATTAATGTTATCCTAAACGCTAAACGGTAAACAGTCGGTCATCTTCCGTTTAGCCTATTATTCGGGTATAAAACAGATCTTTAAATCGGAAAACGACTGTTTTAACAGTCAAAACAACCGATTAAACGAAAATAATATACCACCATATAGCGTTTAAATGGTGTACAAACGGGCTAAACGGCCGTTAGTGACAAGAAAGTATATATGCTCCTACCTCCAGCTAGGCATCCAAACAACTTAGCTCATGTTACCTACATTAGCTAGGTCGTTATGTACGTAGCTGGCTGCGTAGGCTGGAGGATACCCATGGTTGCTCCATGAGAATCGTCTTCACTATTTTTTTCGGATGAGGGTATAAAAAAAAGGCACACATAAAAAATAAACTTTGAGTGAAAAAAAAAATAATTTTTACATCAGTCCTCCGTATCATACAAACACCCGACAATATGCCACTGGCCACTGCCTTCTTTACTACTCTTCAACTATTTCGCTCTCGGTTTGTGATAACGTAGGCAGAGGAGATGGCTCAGTGTTGTCGTTACTGCTCAAGTCACTGATGTTGATAGACTCAGATATTTGGAGATCGGTGGCCTGCGATAACGGCGAAGGTGGTGGTCCGGTGTTCATCTCGAGCTCTGTGGTCCGGGATTCACCACTCTGCTGACCACCTGTTCCAATGATCCGTTCAAGTATCTGACGAAGCCAACCTATTCCATATATCCGGGCAAGGAGTATTGATACTGCAAATGCAAACATTCATCTGTTAATAATAGAGTTTGTTTCTTTTGCAGCAAAAACATTTTGAAAACAAAACTTAGTGCATGCCATGGCCATTTTTTTTTGACACTTTTGTTATGCTTCACTACTGGAAACAGGGCCTTTGCCGAGTACAAACTGCTTTGCTGAGTGTCAAAAATCGAGCACTCGGCAAAGAATTGCACTCGGCAAAGAATTCTTTGCCGAGTGCCGGGCACTCGGCAAAAAAGGGCACTCGGCAAAGGACTTCTTTGCCGAGTGCCAGGCTCTCGGCAAAAGCGCGGCACTCGGCATAGGCTGCCCCGCGTAACGGTGTTCGGCCACGTCCTTCTTTGCCGAGTGCCTGCTGTTAGGCACTCGACAAAGATTTTTTTTTTTTGGAAAATACTTTGCCGAGTGCCCCTGACACGGCGCTCGGCAAAGATTCAATTTTTTTTTTGAATGTCTTTGCCGAGTGTCTAACAGCTTCGGCACTCGGCAAATGGAGAAATTAAATAAATTACATTTTTTTTGAAATACCTTTGTCGAGTGCCCCTATGAAGGCACTCGCCAAAGAGGAAATTTCTAAAAAAAATAAAAAAACCTCTTTGCCGAGCGCCTTATTCTTGGCACTCGGCACAGACCCCCTTTGCCGAATGTCATGCCTCGACGCTTGGCAAAATTTTTTTATTTTTGGCCTACAAATTTTTTGTGCGGCCCTTTTAAAGTACCAGGAACTCCTCGTTAGAATTTGGGGATTTTTGTAGCTTTTTATATATTTAGTTACTTTATTTCGTTTACTTGAATTTGTTCGAAAAATATAAATTTGAACTGCACATGGTACGAATAATGGAATTTAATGATTTGAAAAATGATAGTCATGTTACTGAGTGTAGTGTGAGGCCGTATCCAGGAACGGACCCGAAATTTCGGACAACTTGTTCACGAAACATGACCGCGAACTTGCGTGCGAAGTGTTTTTAAATTCTATAAAAAGCAAACGAAGTCCGAAAATCATGAAACTTGTTGAGATGTCGTGATATCGTATGTGGAGGCTACGATAAAAATTTCAGAAGATTTCGTGCACGTTGTCACGTACGATGCTTACAAACCAATACATCTCTACATGTGACAACGTGGAGGCTATGATATCGTATGTGGAGGCTATGATAAAAATTTCAGAAGATGTCTTGGTTTGTAAGCATCGTACGTGACAATATTGATTCGTTTTGAGATTAAATTGGTTTAATTTGATCTTCTTATATGTCCAATACTTGATGACATGTAGATGATTCCCTAGTGGTGCCAAGCGTATCCTGAGTGCTGGGCGATGATGGTGGAGAGGTGGTTCACGGAGGAGTACCTCAAGATGCACATGGATGCCCGGGATCGTTGTTTGCAGATGCAAGGTCTAGCACACCATCAAGGCAGCCGCAGCCTCGCCGGATACAAATAAGCATGGGTACGCGAATTCATTTATCTATTGTGACGCTCAGTTCTGCCTGATTTCTAATCATCGTGCTGTCTTTCTCGCAGTCGGCGTCACATAGTAGCCAGGCTTGCTCGAACTTCCAGGCATGGTGTATGGCCCATAAGGGCAAGGCGACGTCTGACGTCTCCTTCAACCTGGAGGACCCACCCGAGGCATATACGAACCCGAGCGTCCACTCCTGCATCAGTGAGTACACTGAGGTGGCGAAGTCGCTCCATGGGCCAGACCACGATCCGAGCACCTAGAACTTCGATGGAGAGACCGTCATGAGGGCGGGGCAAGGCAAGAAGCATGGGCGGTTCTGGCTTGGCGACGACGTCATCGACACGGCCTCTACTCCCTCTCTCTCCCAGATCCGAGCACGGAGCACGAGCGAGAGCCCGACCATTCGCACATGGTCGACCGCTGCACAGCACCGGGTCGACGCACTCGAGGTTATTCTTGTTTTACTCGTCATACATTGATCTTTACACACCTTAATTAGCTTTATATTACTGAAACATTGGAGTGAAATATTGCAGGCCCGGCTGGAACAAGAAATGAGGCAACGTCAGGAGCTGGAGGCCGGGCAGCAGAGGATGGCGGCCTAGCTGGAGGCCGAGCGGGCCGAGCGGCAGGCCTAGACACAGAGGCTGACGGACATTACTGAGTTCCTACAAGGGCTTGGGCAATGTGTGGGCTTCTCTCTGTCAGCTGGGTTGTTGGTTCCACCTCTGCCTCCGCGTCCTGCAGCTACAGCTACTCCTGTGAGTATGAAAGTTTTTTTACTTTTGCTTGTGCTTTGCTTGTATGGCCTCTACCTTTCTAGATTAGCTATCCAAATAATCTTGTCTCACATGCAATCTTTTCTCCTTTGTGCAGTCTCTATCTGACGGTGGTTCGAATAATCCACCTCATGCACCTCCGAATAATGGAGCTGGGCCTTCACCACAGTCGTAGTGCCCGAGATGAGTGCACGTTGTATTTTTTCATTTGTTGTTCACTTGGTGATGGACTTGTGATATACTTGTGATGCACTTGTGGACTTTGATGGACTTATGAATTTATTTGGATGGACTTGAGCACTTATTATTATATATGTGATATATATTGTGATGGATGTGATATGTGCGGATGGATGTGTGGATAGATGAGATATATATGTGATGAATGATATATATATGTGATGGATGAGATATATATGTGATATATGTTTGTATGAATTTATTTGTCATGATGGAATGTAAAAAAATAAAAAAATTGTCGTTTTGGTTCACTTTGCCGAGTGTTCCACTCGCAAAGGACTCCGTTGCCGAGTGCCATGGTCACAGCACTCGGCAAAGCTGGAAAAATGGGCGCTCGGAAAACCATTTTTTCAGCTTTGCCGAGTGCCTTGACCATGGTACTCGGCAAAGATTTTTTTAAAAAAAAATTCAAACTTTGCCGAGTGCTGGCCAGAGGGCACTCGGCAAAGAATTTTTTTTTTAAAAAAATCAAACTTTGCCGAGCGCTGGCCAGAGGGCACTCGGCAAAGAATTTTTTTAAAAAAAAAAATCAAACTTTGCCGAGCGCCGGTCAGGGGGTACTCGGCAAAGAATTTTTAGAAAAAAAAAACATCTTTGCCAAGGGCCGGATAGAGGGCACTCGGCAAAGAATTTTTTTTAAAAAAATAAAAAATCTTTGCCGAGTGCCTGCAGGGTTGGCACTCGGCAAAGCGACCGTCAATGGGATCGGCACCGTGACGGTCGCTTTTCTTTGTCGAGTGCCTCCGGGGCTCTCGGCAAAGTCTTTACCGAATGTCCGATAAAAGACACTCGGCAAAGAGGGTTTTGCCGATCAATTTTTTACCATATGTTCTTTGTCGAGTACCGCACTCGGCAAAGGCTTTGTCGAGTGCAATTTAATCTTTGCCGAGTGCTTTAGGCACTCGACAAAGAACCTGAATCCAGTAGTGCTTAGTGAAGTTGAGGGTTTTAGGCACAACTTACTTACCGAAGGATATTACTACTAGACCCTCGTTAGCTATATGGACCCATGTACTAGTCCAGCCGGCATCCATACTCCACCTGAGACAAAATACAAAATATCGAACATGAACACATTATTCATTTTTTCATTGCGATCAGGTTTCTATCTGAACTTACTTTTCTGATGTATGATGAGTGACCCAGCCGACAAACATCATGCCGAAGTACATGGATCCCATAGCAAAGACAAAATGGAAAAAAACCATACCCATACGGTATGTCATTTTCCGACTCTACCACATTTCTGAACTGCAATATTTGAGGCATTTTCTATTTAAGTGGCACAACAAATTTCACATTTTTATTGATTTGATGTTTTTTTCAGTTGGAATGAACATACCTATATATAAACATTTGTAGTCGGTGCCCGTCGAGAAAGCAGCTACAGCGATGCTGATTAGTTCAACAATAAAACTCTGCCAATGTTGAAATCATATCTCGATGAAATATTTGATGAAATATCACTATAGATAAGAACCATAACAGAATAAAGAATACTTACTCACCTCATCTTTCGCTGCCTGGTTCCTTCGGCTTTCTGGAATCATATTGGCTGGACTGGGGTCAACCTTCCGGAGCCAACTCACCTATGGGAGATGCCACGGTCACCACATATCCCGGCTAAGCACTTCCCGATGATGATACTACTGTGTTGCTGGCAGATTTGGAACCATCGCCACGACGTCGTCTTTCGCCATCAGCAACCCTGTCTGAGCCGCCTCCTGTACAGCTGCAGGGAAACATGTCGCCTATGGAGCAGCCGCCTTCGATCCCAAGACCGTTCCATTGCTGATCACTGGTGTAATTTATTTGTCATGAATTAATGCCCTGTACGATTAAGAACATGTAAACTCTAGGTGCCTGGCACCCTCCATTTACTGGCTTGCCGGAATCTATGGAAAATCATTCAGGTGGGGCTCTCCCCCCTCCGGTGAAGTCTTCTAAAAAAAATAATAAAGAATACTTACAATCATAGTCTTCCAATTTTCACCTGAACTAGCTTTTTCTTTCTTGTAGCACCTTGTCCCCGGTTCACTGTTGAGGTCAAATTTTAGAGCCCAAGAAAATAAAAAAGTTAGTTTTATCATTTATTATAAACTGACTCCAATATAATAGACAACCACATCGATCATGCATAATTTGGTATAAATATTTTTTCCTTTTAATTGCTGACCAGCACAGGAATACAATGTACACCCCTAGTAGCCCTGGCTCCATGTAGAACCCCTTGGCCTAATTTAGACAACAGGTCACAGATTCATAGCCCAATTTTAATTAGTATTTCACTTGCTTTTTTTTTATTCTTAGTTATCATGTGATGATCTAAGTAAGTATGCAATTACCTTGGAAATCATTGAGATTAGTGACATGAGGTACACCAGCAGCAGTGTGGCGACAATGAATGTGATATTTTGCCAGCAGCCCACGTACCACAAGCCCATAAGTATGGTCCCAACCATAGAACCACTGTACCCTAAGATGAATTTCTAACCTACTACAAGGAAGGTCGGTAGTGGAATTTACCGTAGAGTTGAATCACATAGGCTGGTGCCATTGTAGATATTATAAGGAAGATTGCCAAAAGGACAATCTTTGCCGGCCTCCACTGGGAATGCCACACGTTTCTATGATCGTGTACCTTCCTCGTGTACGGGACTTTGGCATTTCACCCATCACCAGAAACGGGTTTCACAGTTTTATCATCCCTCAAAGTGGTTTCGCTAGTTTGTCATTATAAAACTGGTGTCACCTGCTGAAATACATTTTAGGTAGTTTTAATTCGTGGAAAAAGAAGAAGATGTCTCCTTCCACTTCTACGCCCGTCTCATGTTATCTTCCTCGAAACAGATCGAACGCAAAACGGATCGGCTCCTCCATCCCCAGCGGCATCAGCGCCGCCCACACCGTGCCTGACTGCATCGGTGACCAACGAAGCCCACACCGATGCGGCCATCTGGAGCTCGAACGCAAGAACAGAACGAACACGAGCGCACGAACAGAGAAGGGGCGAGCACAAAAATCGACGAAACCGGTCGAAATCAAAACGAATCGCTCCCAAACATTGCACAGACCATCACAAGGGAGTTGGTGAGCATACTCTAAGAGATCATCGCCCAATTTCAGCTTAAACTCTAGGACATGCAAGATTTGGGGCAAGAACGGGGTTTTTCACCCTAAACCGAAAATTGGATCGATCTACGAGCTCGTACCAAATTAGTTGAATCACTTGGGGGATTTGATCAGCACATATCCTTGCTCGAATCGACTAAAAAAGAACGAACAAAAACGCCCTTAAATCGACCAATTGAAGGACGAACAGGAGAGGAGAAAAACACACATAAAACACAAGAATGCAGAGCTGCGAAAATAAAATCACAAATCTCTTGAATCCTGGCGCTGTTCACGGAAAACACAAGAATGTAGACGTACACGATTTAGGAGCAAGAAAAATAGCCAACTGTTCCAGTAGGCAGCTGAACCATGATGAACAAGAGGGCCGATTCAACTGTGGCTGGCGGCTCCGGCGGTTGTGAATACCGTATCAAGTGAAAAAAGTAATTTAATACTCCAAAGATTTATACTAATTCACGGATGCAAGAACCAAGCTTTTGACCAAACAAAATCAAATCACTCAAAGACAGGCAAGGAAATCACACGCAGAGCAACGGAGGGGCTGCTCTCCAACCTGCTGTTGAACAAACGCACGCATAGGAACCAAGAAGGCCACGCACGGCCAGGAGCCCAGGAGCGAGCACAGCTCGGTGCAAGCATGCACGGTGCTGATGCGCTTAGTGCTGCGCTCCGGCTCCCGCCGCCAAGGCTGGCGGGTGGACTGGACACCTCCGGCCGGCGGCCTGTGCTGTCACCCGGCCGAACTGGAGTTGGCGCACGGGGACGTCCTCCTCCTCCTCCTCGTTCCCTCCTAGCAGGAACGCCGCGCGTCGAGCCGAGCCAGCGGCCGGAATGCCCACACAGAAGCGCCCGCTCCCGTCGTCTGCCTCGCCCGGCCCCGACGCCCAAGTCGAGGAAGCTCCTAGCGCTGACACGGACGGCTGCGGCGAGGGCGACCGACGGTCGCCGAAGCTGCCGCCGGGGATGGAGGAGAGGGAGTAACGGGAGAGAGGGCCGATCCGTTTTGACGTTCGATCCGTTTGGATGAACATAACAGCGCAGGGGTAGGAATGGAAGGAGGCGTCTTCTTTTTTTTCCACGAATTAAAACTCCCTAAAATGTATTTCAACGGGTAACACCAGTTTCATAATGGCAAACTAGCAAAACCACTTTGAGAGATGGTAAAACTGCGAAACTCGTTTCTGATGATGGGTGAAATGCCAAAGTCCCCTGGTGTACACGGTCAACAAGAACATGACCAAGAAAAATAACTAATTGACATTTTTAAGGAGAACATAAAGGAATGTACATAAATAAAATATTTCTTATTAAGTGAAAGGTGTTTTTAGGATACAAAGAACACAAGGCTAATTATCAATATGGCCATGTTCGGCTTACCCCATATTTGGCTTGTTCGGCTTCTTTTTTCAGCCGGAACAGCATTTTTCTCTCACAATAATTCAGCCGGAACCGTGTTTTTCAACCAGTTTCAGCCAAGTTTCAGACCAGCGAACGGGGCCATAGCCTCCATTGCCAGACAGTCACGATTGCCCTGACAACCGTTAAGACGCTGTCTCTCGAAGAATGTTGAAATATGGTTGTCGCGTGCTGCCCATGCGAAGATGACCGGGACGTGGATGACACCATCGACAGTTTGATTATGAAGTATGTATAGTTTTGTTCAATCTCGGTTCCATATCTAAACTATTAGAATTTAGCCGCACAACCAGTGGCACAACCATTATTAATTAAAAGCTATTTTCATGGTTTTTATCTAGTTCTTTTCCTTCTAACAAAAAAATTGGTTTCAAATTTGGCTACGTATTAATTGTAGCGGACATTAACTTCTTATTTACTTATTTTATTTCTCAATTCATATACAACTCAAGTTAGTATTTTTTAAAGTTTAAATTCTGAATATATGCTAACCGTTTTGGGTATAGATTCTTTGTTTAAACCTAAGCCGTTAGATCACCATAGAATCCAACAGTGCATATTCTTTTGTTTTTATTAATCTTGTAATTTTTAGAACTCCTCAATAAATGTAGGAGCTCATTTCTGTAATGTTGTATTAATCTATATATCTCTTATAAAACTAATCTCAACTACAAGTTCTATGTCAACATGGTAAGCTATACACATCATCTCTCACTAATATTGACATCAGCCCCCACAAATAGCCATGCCATCCCACCATCTTGCAACCTTTTAATGCAAGTTGTCCAGGTCATCTCCACTATAAGAGCAATTACTACTTTCAATATACAGGAATTATAGAAGGCATCCGGATTTTGCCATTTCTTTTGCCATTCTATCATCTTATAATTCATTCCAATTCTATTAGTTTTTTTATTGGGTTTTTTTATTGCCTTGCCCAATTTAAATAAGAATGGATGTAAGAACATGTAGGCTTAACTCCAATGGATTTATTTCTGAGAAAGTCCCATAACAAGCACCGGATATCCTTCTAGTATAATAGATGTTCAATGCCAATCACTACGTAGAATATGATTTGTAAGGGCGGCTCCAGAGGCTCTGTAGGAGCGGTTTGCTCAGCCGCCTCTACGTAAGGGTCTCTACAAATTATGCATTTGTAGGCGCGGTTCCCAGACCGTCCCTACAAAGGCGGGCTGAATATTGAGCCGTCCTTACAAATCAATTTCCAGAAATCACGAAAAATGGGCAAAAAATAGCAAATTTTTTTTTATCCAAGGAGGTCCCCACCGTCAACCACGATTTCTACACACTTTGCATCGGGCGGGATTCGAACCCGCAACCTCTTCCTCACGCGCAAACTCCTCTACCACTGCACCTCACATTCACTTGTGTCTTCAATCCATTTCGGTTCCCCACATATTATACAAAATTGATCATAAATTGTTTGTTTGAGGCTCTAAACTAATTCAAATGAAAAAGTTGTCAACTACAAAGTTTTATAACTTTTCGAGATCTACAACTTTTATTTTGGCAGTTTCTCCATCCGAGGTCACTTATAAAATTTAAATTTTAAATTTGAGAAATTCAAATGTAGTTTTCCATGACAAGATGATTTCAAATGAGAAAGTTATCAACTACAAAGTTTCATAACTTTTCAAGATCTACAACTTTCATTTTTACTGTTTGTCCATCCGAGGTCGTTTAAAAAATTCAAATTTCAATTTTTTGGAAATTCAAACGTAGTTTTCCTTGACAAGATGATTTCAAATTAAAAAGTTGTCAACTACAAAGTTTTATAACTTTTCGAGATCTACAACTTTCATTTAGGTTGTTTCTCCATCTGAGGTTGTTTATAAAATTTAAATTTTAATGCTTAATTTTTAATACTCGGCGTCTATTTGTAGGGGCGGTTTAATATTGAGCCGCTCCTACAAATTCGATTTGTAGGAGCGACTGGATATAGAGCCGCCCCTACAAATCGGTCCGTTTATAGGGGCGGCTGATAACACCGGCCGCCCCTACAAATCTATTTGTAGGGGCGGTTCATTTGACAACCATTTATAGGGGCGGCTCAATATAGAGCCGCCCCTACAAAGAAAGGGAGGCGTCGGCACAAATCGTTTTTGTAGTAATGAATGCATGTGACGCCAACATGGGGAAGGGACATGATTCAGGAACGGGTGGCAGATGTGGGATATTGTGGTAAAAAACAGAGGTGGGTACAAATTGGACACTATGGTCTCAGTTTTTTATGTGTATAAATGGTCGTATCAATCTGGATTCACTACCAGTTGGTTTTAAAATTTCGGCAGTGCTAAGATTTTTGTTTACAAATCAGCAGCGATATCCTATCATTGTTCGTTTCAAATTGTCCGGCAGTGATGAACCGGCAAGGATTGTGGTTTCTGCAGTGCAGTAGTGAATACATGTACCCTACTAATATTTTTTTGTGCCTTTAAAATCGTGGATAACAATGCCATACAAGCAAAGCTACCACGCAGCAGCATGAAACACAAATGCCATTATGGACTTGTGTTGTAATCATCCCATCTCACCTTCTTAATTACACGCCCACAGAGCAATTGCAAATCGAGTCTGTGACGCTGGCGGACGAGGGACGATGAGTGGATGATCTTGATATATAGATTAATATCCTTCTAGCTAGCTGTGGTCACATAGGATAGTAGGTACCACACGTAACGTACATGTTACAGGCTCTTTACCAAGAGCGTCATAAACCGTAGATGATGTCATGTTTAAGAAAATTAGGTATTAGTTTTATACTTATAGAGTTAGATTAATGAAATACCAGACAGCCCTCGAGCATGTCGAGCAAGTCCTCCGGCAACACGGCCTCTCCAGCGGCAGCGGCGGCGGCGAGGTCGACCGCCTCCAGCAACGCGTCCTCTCCGGCGGCGGCAGCGAGGTCGACCACCTCGGGCAATGCGGCCTCTCCGGCAGCGGCGGCGGCGTGGTCGACCGCCTCCTGCGCCCGCTTGTGAGAAGTGCTCTCCATGAAATGAGCAAATGACTTGCCTTTTCTTTTCTTTTCTCTCCTTGCTCCTCTTCCCTCTCTCTGTGTACACGTACGCCGAGCAAGGCAAAGACAGAGCCAGGCGAGCGAGACGAGGCGATAGCGCGAGGGCAAAGACTGAATGAAGAGTACAAAAAGCGAGGTGTTTTACGCAGCGTCGCCGAGTTGGCGGCCGACTTATATAGCATTGCAGTTTTTGGTTTGATCGCAAGTGCGGGCGGGCAGTGGTGCAGCGAGCACGTAGTACTCCTAGTCTTTCTTTCTCTCGTTTGGTTTGCTAGCTTTTCTTTATTTGGTTGCCGGGCTCCTGCCAACCGGGTGGAAGGGAGAGAGGGAGGCAGTAAGGCTGGAGCGGGGCTGCTCGGGGTGGCCGCCGATGCTAGATTGACTACTGGCCCTGGTGGACGGCAGGATTTAATTTGGGGTGGCCGTCATCACACCGCAGCGAGCTCATGGGGTCCCGGGCCATGGGGTTCTCCATGCCAATCAACGACCTAAACCCATCGCCAAGCAGCTAGATCAGGCCGAGAGGGAGACTGGTCAGGGCCAGGATGTTGTGAGCAAGCCAGAGAAGGTGCGAGTCTAGGGGATTTAATTTGGGGATGGGGGAGGCGGACCTGGGGTGAACAAGGAAGGAGGCCAGATGGACAGTTACACCGGTCCTCTCTGGCGTCCGCTGTGGAAGGGGGCTAGGGTGGGGGGAGGAAGGACAAGAGGGGCTTGAGGTATATGGTGGCAGTCATTAGTGATGGAGCAGCCACCAGCGTGAGCTATATGGTGGTGAGTGTTACATAATCAACTGTTTCCTTGTGTCAACATACAGTAAGGAAAGACAGCGCCGAAAAGGCTCTCTGTTGTGGTACTGTAGCCGCTGTAGAGACAGACGCTGAACGGCTCACCTACCGGATTGTAGCCACATGCAGGGACAAGCGCAGAAGTCAGTCCTGCTGTGTTATCTAGTCACTGTTGCAGCAGGACAGTTGTACTACGACTAGATGAATAGAGTTGTATATATAGCTTGCAACTTAACTCAACAAAGAGAGTTCAGATTTGCCATCTCCTATACAGGGCTCTGGCCAACGCTGGTGCTTGTACTGTGAGTGTATGCTCTGTTCTCCCTCTTCTTCAACCTCTAGCCATAGTTTGTGCGGTCGGACAGCGCTTGTTCGTGGTCGGCACAGCTAGTGGGTGCTCGGCAATACTAGCGGGTGCTCGGCAAGACTGGTAAGTGGTCAACTCACCTGAGCCAATGATCATGTAGGCTAACAAGTGGTATCAGAGCCATACAAGCGCCGTCGCCTTACTAACCGCTGGTGATGACCAACTGTTCGGAGATGGACAACAACAGTGGCACTGTTGTGGCTGTCCAGCCACGACCGGAGATCATTGTTCGCACGGTGCGGGAGGTCAGCGGCACCAGTTGACCGACGCTGACTCACACCAACTATGGAGAGTGGTCGGTGACCATGAAGGTCAAGCTCAGAGCCCGACGGCTCTGGAATGCTGTTGACAAGGGCACTGACAATGAGGAAGATGATATGTCAACGTTGGAGGCTATCCTCGCTGCTGTAAAGGTGGAGTACAGGGAGCCGTTGGGGGCGAAGAGCTCTGCTAAGGAGGCGTGGGAGGCTATTGAGGCGATGCGCGTCGGTTCCGACCGCGCAAAGAAGGTGACGGCCCAGCTTCTGAAGCAGGAGTACGCCAACCTCAAGTTCAAGGATGGTGAAACGGTGGAGGACTTCTCCCTCCGCCTGCAGACGCTCATCAGCAAGCTGAAGAGCCACGGTGTCACCATCGATGAAGAGGAGGCGGTCTCTATGTACCTCCACTCCGTGCCGACAAAGTACATCCAGATTGCTCTTTCTATAGAGACGATGATGGACTTGTCCACCCTCACCATTGAGGATGTGATAGGCCGTCTGTGGACAGTAGATGAGCGCCTGGAGCAGGCGACAGCAACGAAGGACAGCGGCAAACTGCTGCTGACAGAACAAGAGTGGGCTGCTCGGAGGAACTCGGAGAAGATAGCCTCCTCCAGCCGCGGTGGCGATGGCAAGCGCCGTGGCAAGGCTTCTTCGGAGAAGAAGAAGCAGGTCGACCCCAACGCCTATCGGCGCTACGGGAAGACGGGCCATTGGGCATGAGAGTGCCCAAATCACAAGCAGGAGAAGAAGGCTGAGGCTCATCTGGCGCAAGCTGATGATGATGATGAGGACACTATCCTAATGGCGATGTTCTATGCATTGCACGATGTCAAGGCTGAGGAGAAGGAAGAGGTAACGACGGTGGAAGGACCTTGGAAGGCCCTGAAGGCTGTCAACATCGACGAACCATGCGCCTAAGTCCACCTCGGACGTGTGGGCACCGACCAGGAGTAGTGGTGGTATCTGGACTCTGGTGCCAGCAACAACATGACGGGCTCCAAGGCATCCTTCTCTGAGCTCAACGATGATGTTACTGGTACGGTGAAGTTTGGTGATGGCTCATGGGTGGCAATTCAAGGGCGCAACACCATCATCTTCAGGTGCCAAAACGGGGAGCACCGCGCGCTAACGGATGTATATTACATCCCACAGCTGCGTTCCAACATCATCAGCATTGGTCAGCTGGATGAGCGCGGTAGCGAGGTACTGATCAAGGACGGAGTCCTTAGGATCAGGGACCGGGAGCAGTGAATTCTTGCCAAGGTAAAGAGGTCCCTAAACCAGTTGTACCTGCTCGACCTGAAGGTAGAGCAGCCGGTGTGTCTGGCAGCAAGGCACACCGAGGAACCATGGATATGCCATGCCCGGTTTGGACATCTCAGCTTCGACACGCTTGGTCGACTGGAGAAGATGGTCCGAGGGCTACCCCACATCAAGCATGGAGGTGAACTGTGTGATAGCTGCCTAGCCAGGATGTAGAGGAGGCTACCGTTCCCAAAGGAGGCCAAGTATCGCGCGAAGGACGCTCTCGAGCTCATGCACGGCGACCTCTGCAGACCAATCACGCCAGCTACAAACGGTGGTCGACATCACTTCCTCGTGCTCATGGATGATTGTAGTCGCTACATGTGGCTATAACTCCTGACGAGCAAGGACGAAGTGGTGGCGGCGATCAAGAAGTTCAAGATGCGCGTGGAGGCCGAGAGCGGCAAGAAGCTCCGCGTGCTGAGGACTGATCATGGCGGTGAAATCACTTCGGTGGAGTTCACTGCGTACTACGTGGATCAGGGTGTGGTACGACACCACACCATGCCGTACTCGCCACAACAAAATGGTGTGGTGGAGAGGCGGAACCAGACGGTGGTCGGCATGGCTTGATCCATGATGAAGGCCAAAGGCATGTCAGCAAGGTTCTAGGGTGAGGTGGTGAACACGGCGGTGTTTATCCTCAACTGTGCTCTGACCAAGGCCCTGACTGGCAAGACACCGTTCAAAGCTTGGTATGGGTGCAAGCCGAGCGTGTCCTTCCTCTGGACATTCGGCTGCATTGGCCATGTCAGGAAGATGAAGCCGATCCTCACCAAGCTGGAAGATAGGAGCACACCGATGGTGTTCCTGGGCTACGTGGAGGGTACCAAGGCATACCAGCTCTATGACCCATGCGGAGACAAGGTGCTTGTCTCGTGTGATGTCATGTTCGATGAGAAGGCGGCTTGGGACTGGACCAGTTCAAGCATGGGGGGAGCTGGCGGCTTCACCAACACCTTTGTCGTCGAGCACCTGGTCATCCACGGTGTTGGAGACGCTAGGAAAGAGGTGCTGAGCACTCTGGGAGGGGTGCCAAGCACTCCAACAATAGAGCCGAGCACTCCTAGGGCAGTGCCGAGCACTTTGGGAGGGATGTCGAGCACTCAGGGAGGAGTGTCGAGCACTTCTGAAGGGATGCCAAGCACTCCAGGAGTAGTGCTGGGAGGTTCTATAGTGGTGGCGACCACTCTAGGACGGGTGTTGAGCACTCCCATAGCGGAGCCAAGAGGTCTTACAGTGGTACCGACCACTCCTAGACTGAGGCTAAGCACTCCTACAGTGGTGCTGAGCACTACAGGAGTAGTGACGAGCTATCTAGAAGTACTACCGAGCACTGCAACCAGGGTGCCGAGCACTCCAGGTGCTGTGCCGAGCACTCTAGGTGCTATGCCGAGCACTCAGGTGGAACAAGGAACTCCATCAACACTGATCGAGTTTGCCTCACCTCTAAGTGACATCACTGAGTTCGTGGATGTCTTCCACGAAGGTGGGGAGGTGTGGTTCCGCTGGCTAGACAACATCGTCGGCGGCATAGGGCCCTTAGGCCTGGCTAGTTGGCTGCTCAATGATCAAGAGCTGCTGCTCATCAGTGCAGAGGAACCATCCACGTTCACACTGGTCGAGCGCGACGGAAATTGGCGACGGGCGATGCTGGAGGAGATGAAGGCGATCAAAGAAAATGAGACATGGAAGCTCGTCAATCCACCTCTAGGATATCGTTTGATCAGCCTAAAGTGGGTGTACAAGGTCAAGCGGGATGAGCTCGGCGCCATTGTCAAGCACAAGGCGCACCTCATCGCCCAAGGCTTTGTTTAGCATGAGGGCATAGACTTCGAGGAAGTCTTTGTGCCAGTAGCGTGCATGGAGTCTGTCTGTTTGCTACTAGCCTTAGCAGCAGCAAAGGACTGGCATGTCCATCACTTGGACATTAAATTAGCCTTCCTCAATGGTGAGCTAGCAGAGACAGTCTTCATCAAGCAACCTCCAAGTTTCACCATCAAGGGAGAGGAGCACAGGGTGCTCCGACTACGCAAGGCACTCTATGGGCTGTGGTAGGCCCCACGAGCATGGAACACCTAGCTTAATGCCACGCTGGGCGAGCTTGGGTTCCAGCAGTGCCCAACCAAGCACACGCCCTACACGCAGCGATGGAGGAAGGAGGAGCTCATCGTCGGCGTGTATGTGGATGACTTGATCATCACCGATGCGCACACGGAGGACATCAACCGCTTCAAGCGTGAGATGGTGGCTCGTTTTTTAATGAGCAATCTCGGCACACTCTCCTACTACCTCAGCATCAAGGTGAGACAGGGGAAGGAGGAACTCACGCTTGGTCAGAGCGTGTATGCCTCAAAGCTGTTGGAGCGGAGCAGCATGGATGAGTGCAAGCCATGCGTGACTCTGATGGAGGAGCGGTTGAAGCTGGCGAAGGCCAGTACCGCGGTGAAGGTGGATGCAACACTCTACCAAAGCATCATCGATGGTCTACGCTTCCTAGTCCAATGAGGCCGGACATTGCGTTCGCCGTGGGCTATGTCAGTCGCTTCATGGAGGATCCTAGAGAGGACCACTTTGCTGCGGTGAAGCGGCTACTACGCTACGTCAAAGGAATGGTAGATTAGGGGATCATCTTCTCAAAGACCGGTGGGAGTAGGCTGCAGCTCACTGTATTCAGTGATGTAGACATGGCGGGGGCATCGACGGGCGGTGGAGCACCTCTAGAGTGCTCGTCTTCCTCGAGTCGACTCTAATTTCATGGCTGTCGCTGAAATAGAAGGTGGTGGCGCTATCTACATGTAAGGCAGAGTATGAGCGGTGGCCACAGCAGCGTGCCAAGTTATGTGGCTACGCCGACTGCTAGGCGAGCTGACTGGCATGGAAGCTCATCCATCAGCACTGATGGTGGAAAACCATCCCACCATCGCCCTTGCAAAGAATCTAGTTCTGCACGACTGGAGCAAACACATCAACGTGAAGTTCCACTTCCTCAGGGATTGTGTCAATGGAGAACAGATCATCATCAAGTTTATCAAAACTGGTCAGCAACTCACAAACGTTATCACCAAGCCGCTCGGACGTCTTCGACTCACAGAGCTAAAGGAGATGATCGGCATGGAGGGGGTACAAGGGATAGTAGTAGGATTAGGGGAAGAATTGTTAGATAATCCACTGCTTCCTTGTGTGAACACACAACAAGGGAAGGCGACACCGAAAAGGCGCCCTACTATGGTACTGTAGCCGTTGTAGAGGCAGGCGCCGAATGGCTCACCTGTCGGACTGTAACCACATGCAGGGATAGGCGCAGAAGTTAGTCCTGCTATGTTATCTAGTCATTGTTGCAGCAGGGCAGCTGTACTAGGACTAGATGGATAGAGTTGTATATATAGTTTGCCACTGCAACTCAACAAAGAGAGTTTAGATTTGGCATCTCCTATACAGGGCTCCGGCCAACGCTGGTGCTTGTACTATGTGTGTGTATGCTCTATTCTCCCTCTTCTTCAACCTCTAGCCATATCATGTGTGGTCGGACAATGCTTGTTCATGGTTGGCATAGCTGGTGGGTGCTCGGCAACACTAGCGGGTGCTCGGCAAGACTGGTGAGTGGTAAACTCATCTAAGTCAGTGATCCTGTGGGCCAATAGTGAGGCGGCGATCGCTGGGGGCAGCGGGCTCCTAGGCGATCCGAGGCCCAACTACCTTGAGCCCTGCCGACATGGGCTAGTGGAATGTGCTAGAGAGAGGGGAGGACGGGCAAGAGAGAGGCTAGAGGTGGTGGTGGTGGGTGCTTGTGGTAGAACCGCCTAATCTAATGCCTTCTAGGAGCGCTCGTCTTCCATTAGACACTAAGCACTCAGGGGAGAACACTAAATTACTCGGTTCCGTCGGGCACACCCCGAGGGAGAACCCGAAAATCCACATTTTTCCATCATGATCACAAATGAGAGAATAAAGCTTACATCATTCTTAACCATTCCTTACATCACTTTTAATACAATATTAGAGTATAATATTTATTATTATAACAGTGGAATGTAATCATATTATCTGAGTTCTAAACAGTTTAATTGAACAACGAAATATAAACATGTGATCAGAATTACAGCAGAAATAAATATCTAATCATGACATGATGAAGTATTGATATATAAACTACGACAACAGATTATGAAACTTTCATTTATAAAAAATATTTGGTGAGAGTTATAAATAACAACTATGATCGTAGCGTAAAGGAATTCTCACTGAGCCCACCAGGAGGTATCCACACACAAGGGTCAGCTCTAGCATCCACCTGTCACCTGCAACCGGGGGAATAAAACCCTGAGTACTCAATTGTACTCAGCAAGACTTACCCAACAGGAGAAAAGAAAAGACTCTAAGGATATGCAAGGCTATCTGGCTTGTGGGTTTATTGCATTTGTAGGAAGCATTACTAAGCGTGCGTCCTTATATTTGAATTTTATTAATAGTCGCATTGGTTCATTAACTAACCATTCTATGTAAGCACATGTGCTACTTTCAAGCAGGTGATAAGCAATCGGATTTCCTTTTTTCCATTTCATCTTTTATCTTTCAGTTCTTACTACGGTGCTAGGCACGAAACAAGTCGTACTGACTCGGCAGCGATTCGTGAATCAATGCCCTAGCTGGGTACCCTGAAAACACATGCCCCACTTGTACCCAAGGCACAAGTAGGACCAATCCATCATCCTCCTGTCCTAGGGTCCTAGGTCCCCATCCAAACTAGGACTCCAAGCCCGCGCCCCTGAGTCCTAGACTCAATGCGGTGTAAGGACCTCCTCCACCAAAACAAAACCCTGACAGTCGATCCGGAAAGAACCAAAACCCACGATAAGAGAGCAACAAGTCTTTCAAGCGCCCATACACAAGTATGTGCTCGGGATAATAAATCTGTGACTTGCCTCAATGGCTTATGCAATGACCGGTCCTTAACTGACATAGACAGGGAAAGCAGTGTAACCAAGCCATGCCCTGCGTCCATGGTGACACAACCTCTTACACCCATCAATACCCAAACCATATCCCTGCCCGGTCACCATTTTTTCTTTCCACCATTTATATTTTCCATGTGATAATGATATAGTAATATATTTCCTTTATCTCGCGAGTGACAGGCCATCACCCGACTTCTACTAGTTCCTGTAGCATAGCAATCTACCCGATCCTGTCATACTAGTAAGTCTCATAGGATAAAGATAAGTTTGGGTGTGTGTGTATATATATATATATATATATATATATATATATATATATATATATATATATATATATATATATATATATATATATATATATATATATGCGCAAGTGGGTTTCATTCAACTCCTTAAAACTTAATGCACAAATATAATTTAAACTACAGAAAAGTAGGGGTTATGCTCTGGGGCTTGCCTAGGTAAGATATATATTAAAAATTTAGTATATGCATCTTCAGATCATCCACCATGAACTGGATAGAAAAGCCCATTGCATCATATCCTGGAGAGAATACCATTACACCACCTTTGGATTCCCAATCATCCTTCAATTGATCTGTTGATCCATCATCGTACCTATATGATATGCATTGATGCAAATGCATGAATGTAAATAATCAATGACAACTGAAATGCTTAGAAACACGATCACGCCTCACAAGCTAACGAGATAGCTCCAACGCTGGTCTACATATCTATGTTGTCGAATAAGGCATTACTTCCCAACTAATGTTTTAGTTATACAAACCCAAGTTGTTTCTTTATTTCATTCTATCAATTTAATCATTATTCGAAATACAGCATCATTATCCATCTAGCAAACTAATTATTCCAGAGCTACAAAAATTACAGTGAGCAACTAGTACTATCAGTAATTTACTATAAAAATTTTAAAGTCAATACTATCATCGATTTATCACGAAAATTCCTACAAGTTCTCCTTTTAACAATATTAAGCTTTTTAAAATAATTAGAGCAACCCTAAAACATACCGAGTCTATGTGAACAACATACACTACTAGGTAGATCATGATTTTAGAAACTCAACAAAACTAGTTTGGTATTTTTATGATTTTTCTATGATTTTCTATAAATTTTACAAGTTTATTTTTGACACTAATTTGGCAATCGCTTAGAAACTAGAGGGGCCAGCGGCCGCCCAAAATGGTCCAGCGGCCCGTGGCAATGGCGCGGGCAGCCCCGCACAGCACGAACACGTGGCCCAGCGTCGGCGGTGCCAGTCCGGCCCAGGCGCTGACAGTGGCGTGGACGGCCCATGAGGCGGGCAGACCGCAGCCCAGCAACCCCATCGCGGCCTGCGGCGACAGGCCGGCCCAGCGAAGGCCGACAGCCCACCAGGCGGGGCGCACACACGGGCGCGAGCAGCCCAAGTGCAGTGGGTGCAGCCCAGCGTGCGGGCGAGTGTGGCTAGAGGCCCAGGCATGTGGCTAACTTGCAGGAAAACCCTTGAACTTCCTCTAAATCAACTAAGCCTTTAATTGTAAACTTATGAGTCTAGCGCTTTTGCGAAATGAACCCGGTAAAGAATACTATTTGTGTGTTCTCACCTTCTCACCTTCACAAAATAGAGCCTAGAGCAGAGGAGCTCCGGCCAGCGACCACTCCCGGCCGGGAGGGCATGGCGGCGGTGGGAGTTGCACGGGAACCCACCGGTGAGATGCACGGGCACCAACGCGGCCTCGGGCTGGTAATGGCAAGACCTGAGCGGGCCCCTCGGTAGCCCGCTCACATGAGCCATGGTGGCGGGCACGCCAGCTGCGGCGGCACCAACCAGGCAGGCGACTACGGCTACGGTGACGCAGTGGGACTGCTCGATGAGGTGGACCTACGTGGCAACTAGCGAGGGCAGGCCCCCTTCGATACCAGGCAGACCTGGCGCGCCCCCGACTGGGCGATGCCGGAAAGGCGGACGACCTTGGTGCGGCAGTGGAAACAGCTCTAGCGCAGACGGCGTGGGAGGGGTGGCAAGGTGCTACGAGCACATGGGGAGGAGGGCATGGCAACACAGGACCAGGCGCGTGGCCGAGGGCACGCGCATGGGAAAAACCGGCACCGACATGGACGGCCCTGGCGTGGACATGGCGTGAAGAGGAAGAGGAGGGGCGCCAGTGCCATGGGTGCACCTGCGCACGTGAGTAGGGAAAAGGGACCGGCCACGGTGGCCCAGTGAAGAAGACGTGCCGATGGTGGGGCCCTAGGGCTGCTGCAGAAGGGAGGCGTAGCCCAGAGGAGGGGCACCAACGCGTGGGGAGATAGAAGGAGCCACGGCGGGCCTAAGTGAGAGGGAGAAGAGCGACTGCGTGGGGATAAATGCAGGGGCTGGGACTGCGGCTCCTACGTGGGACCAAGGGGCAGCGCATGCTCGGTTAGCAGCGGGACGAGCAGCGTGCGCTCGCACGACGACTTGGTGGCAGGGGCGCTGTGCAAGGCAAGCAGAGGAGTGAGCGGCGCCGTGGAGCAGCAGGGATGGTGCGACAATGGTAGCTCGGCCTTTGGCTTAAGACGCACGGGGACAGCAGCAGCAAGTGTGGCCATGGTCGGAAGGACAAGGGCAAGGCCAGTGAGGAAGCAAACGCACGTGGGCGGCCGGCCAAGGCGTGCGTAGGACAGTGCCAATGAGGGCAGCACGGCAACATCAGTAGTTCGATAGGACAACAGAGGCAGGGAAAAGCAGAGCGAGAGCAGCAGCTCAGCGTCCTCAAAAAGCAAGGGTAGGGGCAGCAGCAAGGATGGCACATGCTCCGCGCGGTACGGCACGGCACAGAAGTAGACATGGAAAAAGAAAGAGCAAGCAATCGACTCGATAGTGTGGTGTGACGCGAGTAAATCTGGTGATTGATTCCGAGCAGGGATGCACCACCGTCGTCAAGCGGTCAGGACGGTAGTTGTCGCGTGTACGTTACCAATTTATCTAGGGACTAAAACGAGTCTATATGTAAACGTAAACATGTCACTAGACTAAAGCTTTTCAACTGAGCGTACTTATCAAAATAAACACATGAGTATATATATATATCGTTCTATTTATTAATGGATTTTATTTTATTTATAAAATTTGTTTTTCATGCTTCATCTAACAGGACAAACCGTTCGCTAGCATCGTCGTTTGACATTCCTAAATATCTTTATGCACTGAGCAATTTAACTTGTCGTTGATTTGAGTCCACGAAACTAAGTCACACATGGTACACTCATCGCATCAAGTATGTTTTAAATCAAAAATCCGAGAACCCATTTTAGAAATTTCTCTTAGGCCTAAATCGCGGTGCTAAACGAGCTCGTAACACCAAGGGTGTTACAACCAACCCCCTTAACAAGAATCTTGTCTTGAGATTCGAAACAAGAACTAGAAGATTACACAACTTCGAATACTAAACCACACGGGGATCTAGGGCAACATGGTCAAGAGCAACCCAGTACAACCGAGACTTAATCTAGAAGTCGAGATAGACGAGGACAATGGAGAAACAACAATATAATGATTATCCAAAACATGGCGTAGCACCAACAGATCTAGAAACAGGACTCCCAAAACTCAAACATTGTGAACCCTAAGACCAAACTAACCAAGGGAACTTGAACTTCTTTGGAAACTAGATCCTTTCTTCTTCTCAGATTACACCATCACCTCAGACTGACAAACCAAGCTTTACAATGGCAACTGCATTTCGTAACTCTGCCTCAAATGCGAGGGAATGGGATGAAGAATAAGAAGAGCAAGGACCAAGGGGATCTTATAGTGGTGAATGGAGGTGGAGCGCAACACACTGGAAGTGGAGGCGACATGCATAGGGTACCCAGACGGTTCATGCTGTGAAGATAAGATCGGACATGGTGCACTTCCTATGCGAGCGACAAAGGGGAAAATAAAGGAGAGGAGAAGGGGTCCGCTCGATGAGGTAGGCGTGTGGGCGGTTGTGTCCCTAAAAGAAGAAAGAAGGGAAGGGGATATGGGGGTCTGATACAGGGGATGAGGCATGAGAGTGGAGAGCTGACCGGATGCCAGGAAAAAGAGAAAGCACACAGTGCACAAGGATAGTGAGTGTGGCATGATGCCACGACCACGCGAGAACGGGGAGCTAAGGGACCCGACACAGGCAGCGTCCGCAGGGCACACAACGAAATGACCTAGCATGGTCAACTAAACATAGGGCTTGGGACATGACATCCACTTAGACTTTTACAATCACTCCCGACTATCCAAGGCTAACTTCCCTAACTACTCTTCTTTTTCTTTCCTTTACTCGACCACATCCGTGTTTCATGTAGACTAAGACCATGTCATACTTTCTCCCTCCAAAACCACCTCCTCTTGTTTACTTTGAGAGAACACTATTGCATCAACCCGTTGTGGATTTCCCATTTGAACACCTAAACATTCCCAAGGAAATTATTTATAGCAAAAGAGGTATGATGATGTAACTTGGTAAAGGTACTTGGTCAACAACCTCGATACCAGCACATGCTGAGTAGCATCACATGTGGCAGCTATTCCATAGAGAGCCCTCGGTGTTGTCGCGGCACCATAAGCTATTAACCAGGCAACTACTACCAACTTACACGCCATGAAGGCGGTGGGGTCATAGACCACAGAATAAGGGGAGTATTGCAAGGAAAGATTCAAACAACAAGGGTTTCTTTAGCAACAAGGAACAAGGAATTCAAATCCAACGATGGATTTGGTTTAAAGAGATTCAAGTATTCTACTGGGACATCCACAATTAGTCAATACAGTGTCATGTGTTATCTGCTCACGACGGATCTGCTGGTATCTAAATGGCAACTTCTCTTGTAACTCGCTTAATATCGCCCTCAAAAACTTTAGCACATCTAAAGAAACTTAGGATAGATGAACGCAATAAACATAGTGAAATAAACAAAATGTATTTCTGACGGTCTTATATGGGTACAACGTATAGGCATTCAGGCTCCCATTCACGACACGGCATTCACCTTCCCTACAACGGACGATCTCAACTACGGACCAACAATGACAAGAGTACAATATGGAGGACAGCGACGAAAAGCACTACTACTACAGGTACAACATCCCAAGGTGACTAATCTACTCAACACCACGCATCTTCCTTCCTAGGCTCGATGGATTCTTCTACCACCTAGGCTACGGATCTGCATCTTCTCGTGGCAATGGCTGAGTGGGAGGAATCAAGGGTTCTACATCTAACACTTTCGAGGGTGGAGGTGCTGGCGGCACTGCAACACTGGTTCTCCTTCTTCTGGCAGGTGGATAAGGATCCCTTCCAAGATCGGGGCATCCTGCCTTTCAGCAGCCAACGTCCTCCGCTTGGCCCTAGTGACAAGATAGGCCTCCCGCAGCTGATGGACATGCTGATATTCAGCCTCCTTCAGAGCTTCCGACATGACAGTCTCCTGGCTCTCAGCAGCTGCAGCACTAGCATGCGCTTTGGCAAGTTGCACCTAGAGCATCCAGGTGAAGATCTCGGCTTCCTCGGCCCACCAGAGGCAGATCCTCAATTCCAAGGCTTGTCGATCATACTGCTCATCTAGAGCAAGCAGGTACATGGTCAAGTGTACCACGATAGGACTGTCCTCTTGTGCATCCTACCCTTGCAAAGCCTCCATGTGAGCCCTCCATGCCTGTCGATTCTTGTCCAAAGGTGGAAAGAACCTCATGGGGGTACGGGCAATGGGCTCCTCATAGATCTAGCAGAGGTACCATAAGGCTTTGCGGGCCACAACCTGGTAGGTGTCGATGAAGCTAAACCTGGTTACAGTCACACTCCAGGCTTCAGTGAGGTCGGGGAACTCCTCGCTCTTCCTGATGTAGATAGTAACCTCACATCGTTTGGTGCCATGCTCCTCATACTCACGGTCCTCATACTCGAGATGATCTTTGACTCTGAACTTTTGTAGGGTGGCATGCAGGATTCTGGAAAAACCCTCAACGTTTAGGTAGTAACTACTAACCTAGGCTCCTGCCATTTATGATAGTGGTTGTGAGGAAGGCTGAATGAAAAGCTGGCTCAAAGGAAAAGCTAAGCGACCTAAAGTGCTCCGAGTGGTGGTACCAAGGGTTAAGTCAGGCTCTGCTTATAAAGGCAGAGCGTTTAGTGGTCCTAGCACAGCCCACCAGGGTTCCCGTGTGGGATCACTACGAAGAATCAACCAAATTTTTCGTGCATTCGAGACGAGCAACGTGCGATGCCATTACTGACTAGTACGACTACAGGGCAAGGGTCTGACAAGAGCGTAGAAAAGGGGTATGGGGATACGTGGGTCACGACTAGCATGAACCATGGGCAAACGCGAAACACGAAGTCACAGTGCAGACCTAACTCTAGAATAGGAATGAGTCAGTCGTGAACAATACGACACGCGTGACACCTCTGGAGAGCGTATCTACAAGCAATACAGTACCATAATGCACAAACAGGATATGCATGAATGCACGTCCTATATGTCCTTTCACTGTTGCCAACATATAGGGCAACCGTTCTTAGATTTTTTGGCATATTGTTCTCTCCCTGTAACTAGTCGATACTATCAGACTATGCTCGAGTCAGTGTACCTATAGAAAACTTAATTAAGTCTACCTAAGTCAGTAAAGTGCCACCTATCATGGATACATAACCATAGTAATAGGGCTACTTATATAACTTCGCATAGAGACGTCCTATTCTTTGAAAAGAATTTGTTGTCAAATTTTATTTTAGAAAATGTTTTCGAAGCTTTATTTTCTCATTTATGCTCTGATACCACCTGTGGCAGAACCGCCTAATCTAATGCCTCCCAGGAGCGCTCGTCTTTTATTAGACACTAAGCACTCAGGGGAGAATACTAAATTACTCGGTTCCGTCGGGCACACCCCCGAGGGAGAACCCGAAAATCCATATTTTTCTATCAGGATCACAAATGAGAGAATAAAGCTTACATCATTCTTAACCATTCCTTACATCACTTTTAATACAACATCAGAGTATAATATTTATTATTATAACAACGGAATGTAATCATATTATCAGAGTTATAAACAGTTTAATTGAACAACGGAATATAAACATGTGATCAGAATTACAACAGAAATAAATATCTAATCATGACATGATGAAGTGTTGATATATAAACTATGACAACAGATTATAAAACTTTCATTTATAAAAACATTTGGTAAGAGTTATAAATAACAACTACGATCGCAGCGTAAAGGAATCATCGCTAAGCCCACTAGGAGGTATCCACACACAAGGGTCAGCTCTAGCATCCACCTGTCACCTGCAACTAGGGGAATAAAACCCTGAGTACTCAATTGTACTCAGCAAGACTTACCCGACAGGAGGAAAGAAAAGACTCTAAGGATATGCAAGGCTATCTGGCTTGTGGGTTTATTGCATTTGCAGGAAGCATTACTAAGCGTGCGTCCTTATATTTGATTTTTATTACTAGCCGTATTGGTTCATTAACTAACCATTCTATGTAAGCACCGGTGCTACTTTCAAGCGCGGCCCAGCGTGCAAACACAAGCCGGCCCAGCGCGCGGGCGAGCACGGCCAGAGGCCCAGGCATGTGGCTAACTTGCAGGAAAACCCTTGAACTTCCTCTAAATCAACTAAGCCTTTAATTGTAAACTAATGAGTCTAGCGCCTTTGCGAAATGAACTCGATAAAGAATACTATTTGTGTGTCCTCACCTTCTCACCTTCACAAAACAGAGCCTGGAGCAGAGGAGCTCCGGTCGGCGACCACTCCCGGCCGGGAGGGCACGGCGGCGGTGGGAGTTGCACGGGAACCCGCCGGTGAGCTGCACGGAGACCCGCACGGCCTCGAGCTAGTCATGGCAAGACCCGAGGGCGGCCCCCGATAGCCTGCCCGCGTGAGCCATGGCGGCGGGCACGCCGACAGCGGCAGCGCCAACCAGGCGTGCAGCTATGGCTCCGGCGACACAGTGGGACTGCGCAGTGAGGTGGAGCTATGCGGCCACTGGCGAGGGCAGGCCCCCTTCGGCACCAGGTGGACCTGGCGCGCCCCCGACTGGGTGATGCCAGAAAGGCGGACGACCTCGGGGCGGCAGTGGAAACGGCTACGGCGGCTCCAGCGCAGACGGCGCGGGAGGGGTGACAAGGTGTTGTGGGCACACGGGGAGAAGGGCACGGCAACACAGGACCAGGCACGCGGCCGAGGGCACGCGCACGGGAAAACTGACACCGGCACGGATGGCCCTGGCATGGACATGGCGCGGAGAGGAAGAGGAGGGGCGTCGGTGGCGCGGCTGCGCCTGCGCGCGCGAGTAGGGAAAAGGGACCGACCACGGTGGCCCAGCAAAGGAGGCGTGTCGATGTTGGGGCCTTGGGGCTGCTGCGGAAGGGAGGCACAACCCAGAGGAGGGGCGCCAGCGCGCTGGGAGATGGAAGGCGCCACGGTGGGCCTAAGTGAGAGGGAGAAGAGCGACTGCGTGGGGAGAAATGCAGGGGTTGGGACTACGGCTCCTACGCGGGACCAAGGGGTGGCGTGTGCTCAGGCGGCAGCGGGACGAGCAGCGTGCGCTCGCGGGGCGGCTTGGTGGCAGGGGCGCCGCCGAGGTAAGCAGAGGAGTGAGCAGCGCCGTGGAGCAGCAGGGATGGCGCGGCAATGGCAGCTCGGCCTTCGGCTTAAGACGCACGAGGACAGCAGCAGCAAGTGCGGCCATGGTCGGAAGGACAAGAGCGGGGTCGGTGAGGAAGCAAACGCACGTGGGCGGCTAGCCAAGGCGTGCGCAGGACAGTGCCAGCGAGGGAAGCACGACAACGTCAGTAGTTCGACGGGACAACGGAGGCAGGGAAAAGCAGAGCGAGAGCAGCAGCTCGGCGTCCTAAAAAAGCAAGGGTAGGGGGCAGCAGCAAGGACGGCACATGGTCCACGCACTACGGCACGACACAGAAGCAGACTGGGAAAAAGAAAGAGCAAGCAATTGACTCGATAGCGCGGCGCGGCGCGAGTAAATCTGGTGATTGATTCTGAGCGGGGACGCGCCACCGTCGTCAAGCGGTCAGGACGGCAATTGTCGCGTGTACGTTACCAATTTATCTAGGGACTAAAACAAGTCTATACGTAAACGTAAACATGTCACTAGACCAAAGCTTTTCAACTGAGCGTGCTTATCAAAATAAACACGTGAGTATATATATATATATATATATATATATATATATATATATATATATATATCGTTCTATTTATTAATGAATTTTATTTTATTTATGAAAATTGTTTTCATGCTTAATCTAACAGGACAAACCGTTCGCTAGCATCGTCGTTCGACATTCCTAAATATCTTTACGCACTGAGCAATTTAACTCGGCGTTGATTCGAGCCCACGAAAGTAAGTCACACACGGTATACTCATCGCATCAAGTACGTTTTAAATCAAAAATCCAAGAACCCATTTTGAAAATTTCTCTTAGACCTAAATCACGGTGCTAAATGAGCTCGTAACACCAGGGGTGTTACAGTGCCGAGGACTGATCGACCGCCAGCGTCGACGTGGGTGGCGAGGCGGTGACCTCGAGGGGGCGAACTCCTATGAGCGGGTCTCAGCGTTTCTTTGCTAATCTCGTAAAAGTGTATCGCCAGTGATGGATTTTTTTGGTGAACTACACAGTACAATGTAAGTGCCCACAATGCACGCACAATCAACCTATGAACACACGCACACAAATCCTACCCCTATGACAATAAGTATCTTTAAAGGGTTAGTTAGCCACTCTTTGATCATAGAGACACCTGCACTAAGATGACTTTGAATCCCACTTTATAGTGTGACATTTTCCTATATTCAAATGCAAAATGATAAAGAATTTAAATTTGTATGAAGTTTCAAGTGACATTTTCCTATATTCAAATGCAAAACAATAAAGAATGTAAATTTGTATGAAGCTTCAAGTCCATGGAGACTCATCAACCTATGCCACGACCAATGCTCCATCACTTGGGGGCATGATGGTATTGTTGGATTATCAGGGAGAAACCTTGCTAGTCCACCTTGAAAGTTTTGAGTCACTAGAGGAGGCTTTATACCCGTTTCCCTAAAGCCAATCAACATCATCAATGTAGTCATCTCAAAATGATACTCATGATCATGATTGATCTTGGTAGCTTACGGACAGTGAAACAAATAGTCCATTGTCCGACATGTCTATTTAATTAGTTGGCTGTATATCAGATTCGAGACTCTTGCTGTCTTTTCATGGATGGCTCATGGAAAGGAAGGTGGCACATGAGTAAAGACTGTGATTTGAATTTGAATTTTGATTGAGGTTTGAAGCCTTCGCAGATTCACTAGGAGCTTAGAGGCGAGGTTCTAGATGATCAAAGACCAAAATTGAGAAATTACCAAAGGATCAAACACATTTGGATGAGAATATCGATCTTGCCCAAATGTTCCAGATTGGCTCGGGAAGGAGGAGGACTTCTAAACCGCATCATCAAATGTTTTACCTATTATTGTCCGCTTAGGAGCAATCATATGCCTAGCCATTTTTTCTTGCTCCAAAAAGCCCTTGAACTCACGCGCTGCATCCGGTTTGCATGCGATTTTTGCCCTCGCCCGGCACCAGATGGAGGCATATATCCACCAGGGGCAGTGGGGGTTGGTATGACTACTCATGTATCTGCTAGCTAGAACCTTCTGTTGGCCTCCTCTGTCCAACACGTAGTCTTGTCCGGGTCCAAGAATGCATGTCATATGCTCCGGTAGGAAGTAGTAGTCTGGCACTTGTGACGCTGGAACTTGCACGCGCAGCTAGCGCATGGCGAGATCTTGTGCCACACACCGCGAGATCGCAGCTGCTGAGGACCAAGACCACGCCACAGTCGTGATCACCGAACCCGATGGCAGGGAGTCCTTCTTCCTCTTCGTCCTCACGTAGGTTGCCAGAGAATCCTTGGTCATACAAGACACATAACATAGTTGTATTGTGTTGAATCATTATAACCGCCTCTGCAGCTTTTATCAATATAATTCCAGAGACCATCTAATATATAAGTACCCATCACATGTTGCAAAAAGAGACATCTATAAATGTTTAAAAATGCAAGAAATTATTATTCATGATCCAAGCATATTTAAATTCCCTAAAACTAATAACTAAAAAGTAGCGCATAATTTTTTTTAATGCACCCATTAATGAGTGTAATTTGTAAATTGGAAACCTCACAAGATGCATGCTTGCAATACTGTACAAAGCACATCCGAGTTGATGTACTATGGCATGGGTTACTGGTTTACCTGCATATAGGACAAATTTTCTTCATTAATTACAACACACATGTGGCATCTTATTTATCTCCTAATCAATTTTGCTTGTGTAGAACAGTCCGCGAAAGCTAGTTGTCATTAGAGCATCTCCAGCAGTACTACCTAAAACATACTATCTATTTCTCTATTTAGGTAGCCACCCATTTTCATACTACCCATATTTTGCTCTCAACTCTAGCAGTTGAAAGCTCTAGTTTGGTTTTGGTTAATTGATGAAACCCTAAGTGCTAACCTAGTTTATCAAGATGATTATGAGATAGCTAGCACTACTCCAAGTGATGAAGCAATGACGAAGATCATGACAATGGTGATAGCATGGTGATGATCAAATGCTTGAACTTGGAAAAGAAGAAAGAGAAAAACAAAAGGCTCAAGGCAAAGGTATAAAATGTAGGAGCCATTTTGTTTTAGTGATCAAGACACTTAGTGAGTGTGATCACATTTAGGATAGATAGCCGTACTATTAAGAGGAGTGAAACTCGTATCGGAATGCGGTTATCAAAGTGCCACTAGATGCTCTAACTCATTGCATATGCATTTAGGATCTAGTGGAGTGCTAACACCCTTGAAAATATTTGTGAAAATATGCTAACACATGTGCACAAGGTGTTTGCAGGGTTGAGATGGGTTTGGGATTCGGCGCTTTCGGGAAAATGAAATGTCTATTTTCTTTTGCGCCGGATGCAAAATTCTTGGTGGTTGGCACATTTGAGCAAGGGTGAAGAAGTTAGAGTTGAAATGGAGTTGGTCGAAATGATGCTGGCGTCTGTCTACTGACCGGACGCTGGGTCACTCAGCGACCGGACGCTGAAAGGCTGCGTCCGGTCGAGCTGGCAGAGAGGTCGCCAGTTTCGGTGTTGCACCGGACGCTGGACCTGAGATGCACCGGACGCTGGTTTCTGCGTCCGGTCAAACTGACGGGTCTGCACAGTGGCTAAGGGTTGAGCACCGGACGCTGGCTGTGTCCGGTCAACCTTGACCGGACGCGTTCGGTCGGAAAAATATGCCTCGGGGAGCTTACTGGAAACGACCGGACGCTGGGGCTTCAGCGTCCGGTCAGTTTTACCGGAGCGTCCGGTCAGCTTCGTAGCCGTTGAAATCTGACGAACAGCGTTTGAAGCCGGTGACGCGTGGCGTCCATCGGGCGACCGGACGCTGAGGGCCAGCGTCCGGTCAGTATGACCGGAGCGTCCGGTCAGAGCGTGTTTTGCCCAGTGAAGGGGTATAACGGCTCTATTTGATGGGGGCTCTATTTATAGCCCCATGGCCGGCTCAAAGGATAACCCTTGCACATTTTCATTGACATAGCATCCTTGTGAGCTTAGCCAAAGCCCTCCCACTCATCTCTATCATTGATCCATCATCATTGTGAGATTGGGAGAGAATCCAAGTGTATTGCTTGAGTGATTGCATCTAGAGGCACTTGGTATTCGTGTTGTGCTGCGGATTTCGCTTGTTTCTCTTGGTGGTTGCCACCACCTAGACGGTTGGAGCAGCGGTGAAGGATCGGCACGAGTTGGTGATTGTTCGTGGCCGCCTTCAGTGATTGTGAGGGAAGTTGTACCTTCCTCGGCGGAGTGCCGAAAGGTAACTCTAGTAAATTGCTCGTGTCATTGAGTTACCTCACTTGTGGGTCGGTTCTTGCGGTGTCCTATCGTGTGGACGAGGTTTGTGAAACACCTCTTAGCCGCCGAACCACCAAGTGTTGGTCGACACAACGGGGACTAGCGTGTTGGCAAGCACGTGAACCTCGGGAGAAAAATCGGTTGTCTCTTGTCATTTGCATTCTCCCGGTGATTGGCTTGATCTTCATCTTGTGATTGGTTTATCCCCTACACGGTGGTATAATCACCCTACTTACTTGTTTACATTCTTGCAAACTAGTTGATACAAGCTCTTTAGTGTAATTAGAATTGAGAGCTTGCTTTATTATTTACATTCATCTAGTTGAGCTCTTTGGAGTAGCAAGTTTGTGTGCCTAAGTAATCATTGCAACTAGAATTATTGGATAGGTGGCTTGCAACCCTTGTAGAGCTAGAGCAAGTTTGCATTACGCTATTTGTCATACTAATCAAATTGCTCTAGTTAATTTGTAGATTTTTAAATAGGCTATTCACCCCCCCCCCCCTCTAGCCATATTAGGACCTTTCAGCAGTACTACCTAAAACAGGCTACCCAAACTAATCCCAGTAGAGAATGACACATGTCATCCTCTCTCGTGTTCTTCTCGTGGGGCAGAGGTGGCTGGAGGCATGGCATGGCAGGTGGCCGGAGCAGAGGTGTTCTTCTCCACGCGCCGAAGGCATGGCAAGCCGCCACGCCAGGGCTGGCCGCCAGGAGGCACGCCTGCGCGAGGCTCGCCACGGGCAGGAAGGCCGCCGTGCAGGGGCAGCGAAGGCCGACGCACGGGGACCACGTTGGGGCAAGGAAGGCCAGGGCGGGGCGGAGGAGAACCGCCGGCGGTGGCAGAGCTCCAGATCTGGCCGAGCGCGGGGCGGGGCGAAGTGGGGCCGGCGGTGGATGGGATAGGGAGGAGCGCGGCTGGGATTGAGAGGAAGACGAGCACGGGCAGGGGAAACCACCGAGCAAAAAATAGGTAGCCAAATTTGTCGGCCCAACAGAAGTAGGTAATGGGAGGAGAAATTTGTTGGCCCAACAAAAATAGGTAATCTGATAGGTAGCCTGCGGCCTCCACTACCTAAATTTGGGATAGCTAGAGTGTTTAGGTAGCATACTAGAGTTGCTCTTACTAATGGGAGCTCTGTTAACCGGTCCTTGTCATCTCAACCTACTGGAAACAAGAATTTTCTTATCGGTTCGAAATTGACAGGGAAATGCAAAATGCCGACACTGAAATTAGGACATTAATTTTTTTGTCGGTATACCAAAAGAAAAAAGCAATAGAAAAATAAAATATTTCTATCGATACACCAATTTCTCTATCAGTATACTAATTTCCCTGTCGGTACAGCGTCGACATAAAACTTCCTGGCCATAGGCAGAAAAAAATTATGGCCCCATGTCTAAAATTTTATTCCTATCGACTTGAGACGACAGGAAAATAAAATTTACCGCCAAAACTTGAATTTCCATGTTCATTCTTACCGACAGGGAAACTAAAATCCACAAACTAGTTTCCTAATTAATTTTTCTATTGGTTCTATAGTAACACACAGAATAATTGCGATTTCCTATCGATTTTATTATTTCTCTGTGTTTTACGAGAACTGATAGGATATAAATGTATTTTTTTTGTCAGTTGGTCCCATAGCGACAGAAATATTTTAGATTCCAGTAGTGTAGAGAATTTCCATTTTCTAAATCTACTATTGTTTTGCTTCCTCCCTCACTCCTCCCTAATCGAGAGTAGGGGTGCATAGCAAACTTGCTTAACCAACGCTCACTAGCAAACAACGCATCTTATTTGATTGCTAACTTATGTTTGTAGTTGAGTATGATGTTGTTTTCCCATCTAACAACACCTCATCTTGGTCTGCTAGGATTGCAATTTCTTTCTAAACTATTTAGGTCATTTTGGCAGGACTCTGGACTCCTCTTGTGGGCAACTTTTTTTTTTGCGACTCTCTTGTGGGCAACTATAATGTGGAGCTGAATCTATTTTGAAAAACGTTTGGCAAAAACAACCCCAGCAGCAGTTTTGTTATAATTTGTGCCAAATTTGTGAGGAGGAGCAGGAAGCCAAATTTTTGTGGTTCCACCAGGCTTCTTCATATAGGAGCTTTTTCTTGGATGGTGGTTTTGCAAGGCTTTGGTAGGAGCCGGAAGCTGCTCCGGAGGCCCTACCAAATGAACCCTTAATTGTTAATCATATTACCTGGTCCCTGGTTATTAGTTTATGATGTGTGGAGAATAAATACATAAAATGTGTTAATTAATGTGATTGAAAGGCTAGTCCTTTTTTATTTTGCAGATAAAAGTTAGAAAAATAAAGCCTTCAGGCCACCACTACACATTTGGCAAAAAATAAGGTAGTCCTTTGTTAGGTGTACATGCTCCGGCATGCAAACATGACTCTCTCAGAAGATAAAAAATGCAAAAAGCCATAGGAGATTCTATTCTTTCCATGCATAGGGCGGTTTGCATGTTAGTTTTGATAGTGTCAAAGATGTCGACTTGTTTGGATCTGATCTATCTTTGGATCCTAAAAGACTTATAATCCATACTTTTTAGCTTGTTTTTTCAGCCGGAACAGTGTTTTTCTCTCACAACAAATCAGCCGGAACAATGTTTCGGTTTATTTTTTCAGCGAAGCGAACGGGGCCTTAGATCCTTCACTGAATCCATAGGTGCATGCATGTGGTTGATTCGAGATCATTCTCTCAGCTAGTCTACTAGTAATAACTAATTGTTAGTTAAGTTGAAACCGTCCAACATGCTCTTGTGTGGTTGTGATAAGTTGTAATTCTATTATTAGTGCTTCCACTCTCTATATGTACACATGACTCATAAATGCACAACATCATAGGTCACTTACTTCCTAATTATATCCTAGAAAATTTTATTTCCTTCCATTATGGACGCAAGATATGTTGCTCTAGGCTTCTTCCTAGTGCTTGTCTTACATGCAAATCCTACTTTGGCAGGTTTGTATTCTCATTGTGTTTGGTCATTGAGTCTTTTGAGAAATTTAGCGTTCCATATTACTACTACTTTCATGAATATTTTCTTGTGAATTGTGATTATATATTTTATGCAGAAACTTGCAGGCAATTTGTTAAAGTGCATCCATTTTGCGTGAAGCCTATGTGCAAAGCAAATTGTTTTATTGAAGGCAAATGCTCTGATGGTTCATATGTAAAGGGATACAGATGTGAATCACATGCATTTCACTCGGTGTGTGTTTGCTATTTGTGCAAACATTAGTTATTTGAAACAGAAATGAAGATAGCCTCGTGTGTTCGAATCCAACAATGAATGTTGTCCAAATAAATATATAATATCATAGTTAACTAGTTATTAGCTTTCATCTAGCAATAGATAGTGCTAGTTAACTAGATGTCATTTTTGTTTTTTTACTCTCATTGCTATTTGCTTTGATGGTTTTGTTTAAGAAACACATCTTTTGAGTGGCTACACACTTAACAGTTTGTATTCTCATTCTTTAAAAGTTTAAGATTTTTTTGGATTCTCAATTTTTAGTATATCTCCTTGGCCACATGATGAGTTAGCATTGTCATTAATTAATGTGTGTAATTTTCTTTCTTTGCTTTAAAGGCAGTTCATCATTTGATAGTAATCTCCATCTATATTCATGGTTTGTATGATATAAGCATGCGGCTCAGAAAGGACCAAAATAAAATTGCATAGAGAAGTAAAGAAGTTGTAATGCATTGTGGTGCTTCTCAATGTATATATTCACTTCTATAATAATAGCCACAACTCAACAACTAACACCATAATTAATATCACAAGTAGCCAACGTACATACGCATGACCAGGTGGTAGTGGCCAGTGACCGCTGCACCTACCATTGGGTGAGACATGCAATGTCAGTCGATACTTCTGTCTCAACAGAGCAAGCCAGGTTGTCAGGCTAGAGTTTTCGGCCACAATCCAGTCGTTGCCTTCCGTCACGAGAGCAAGGATCGTCGATACCCTCGCCAAACCCCGGAAGGCTCTAGAGTTGCTCTCTCCTTCCAAAGTAGCCATGCCACAAGCAGCACCAGGGAGTCAAAACCATTTCGCGCAGCAGTACCAAGCAGCAGCAACCTCTGCCGGAGCCACCAGTCCACCAGATCGATCATCATCAGCAACGGGAGCCATGAACGAGAGGCCAAGCGGCTCCAAGACTTCTCTGTTATAGACGCACCCAAGCAGCAAATGACTCGTCATTTCAGGGCACTGATCACACAGAAGGCATGCACATTCGTCATTGTCCAAAGTCGCCCATGCAAGGCCAGCCAGAACAAGAATTCGATGTGTAGTGGGGCCTTTGTTTGCCAAAGTTCCTTAGCCCCTAGCAGCACCGACAAACCGGCGAAGAAGGCATGGTATGTTGAATATTGTCCATCCGTGGACCACTTCCAGACCAACCGGCCGAATTGCAGTGGCTGCAGTATCACTTAGTATTTTACCAATATAATTCCCACACACCCTCTCAAGTAGTCGCACAGCGCCTAGGTACGTTGTAAGAGTAAGACTAATAATACAACCGGCTTGTTGGTTGTAAGGTTTTTTATAGCCTTCTCTTAGCCCACTCATATAGTAGTTAACTCTTTATAATTAATATATGGTCCACTTATCTCTCTCACAGACTTTCTTGGTTCTTATGCCTTCTCCGCCTCAACATTTAGTCGGCTTACAACCTGCTCTTATACTTGCTCTGAGTGCACCGCTTATATCACGCACCCAACGGTGCTCGTGCAGCGTGTCTTTGATCGCCCGACAGCTACCGCGCCTAGGGATCACCATCAACAGCACCGCCGTGAAGGCGCGCGTGAACACGTTAAGAGGTCCGACAGACGTACAACCAGTTGTCGGTCCAGAACCTCGTGGCTGCCCCCATCGCCCAGCACCACGCTAAGGGCGTCTCCATCGGCTGACAAGTTTGCTAGCTAGGAGCAGCACCCGTCCAATCACAAAGAGAGAACCAGAAAACTCATCGAGGCCTCGTTTAGTTGGTAAAATTTTTAGCGAAATGGTACTGTAATATTTTCGTTGTTATTTAACAATTAATGTCAATCATAATCTAATTAGGCTTAAAAGATTCGTCTCGTGAATTTCGTCTAAACTGTATAATTAGTTTTATTTTTTATTTATATTTAATGCTTCATGCATGCGTTTAAAGATTCAATGTGACGGAAAATCTTGAAAATTTTTGTAAAATGGAGGGAACGCACCAAGCTAGCGCCGGCGCAAGCGCTCAGCTCGCACATCTTCCAAAGTTTTCAAGTCACCCAAAAAAGTGCTACAGTATCCATCACATCGAATCTTGCGATACATACATGGAGCATTAAATGTAGACGAAAAAAACTAATTGCACAGTTTGGTTGGAAATTGCGAGACGAACGTTTTGAGCTTAATTAGTCCACGGTTGAACATTATTTGCCAAATAAAAACAAAAGTACTACAGTAGCCTAAATTCCCAAATTTGGGCAACTAAACACGCTCTTAGAAATGTTGTTGGGACGCCCTAAGCACGACACCGCAAGCCTCATTGTTGTGTGATTAGCTTTTATTTCTTTTCTTCTTCTTTTTTTTTGCTTTGCCCCTAGTGGTTGTACCTTTCTTCTCTATCAATGGAAATGGGCACTGTGTCATGACGGTACATTAAAAAAAGAATGCATTCCTATTTTACAAAGAAAATTCAGGGATATTTGGTTATCAAGCGAGCTTTTCCTAGTATTATAAATCCAGGCTTGCTAGCGCCCGGACGTCCGGACGGACGGGGCGTCCAGACGCTGGCGCCTGCAGTTATTTGTTTGCGCCGTTTCGCGCACTCATGTGGGGCCCGCACCGCCCCGATCGTCACCATCATCGAGAAAAGAGGGAGGAGGCGGCGGATGCCTAGCCGGCGCCAGGAGGAGGAGGAGACACCGAGGCAAGGTAGCAGAACGCAAGGAGGGAGGTGCAACATTGATCTACTTTCGAAACATTCAGATGTAACACTTGCAACATACATCTAAAGGCAGATGAAACACTTGAAACATGCATCTAAAACACTTGAAACTATTGCAAAAACATACGCAACATCCAGATAAAACACTTTGCAAACATACGTGTGAAACATATGCAACATTCAGATAAACACACTTGAAACATACGTTTGAAAAAACAGATGAAACATTGGGAACAAAAGCTTGCAACATATGCAACATCTCGATCTACTTTTGTAACATCCATATGAGGGTGGGGGCGCGCGGGCGAGGGCGCGGTCCGTCCCGCGAGCAGGGGCGCGCAGCGCGTAGAGCCAGCGGGCAACGCGGACTGGGGCGGCACATGTGGGGGCGGTTCCGCGAGGGCGATGCGGGCGGGGTCCGTCCGGACGGATGGACGCCCTACCAGGAGCATTACCCTTATCAATTTGGTGGTAAACCTTGCCAAGCCAGGAGAAAAAAATCTATTCTCTCACACACAAAGAAGGCGCGCAAAAGCTTGCTATCCATCCAAATACATGTTCAGCTCCAAATCCTTGCTCGACAAGGCGAGGCATACTTTGGGTGTGATTGGTTTGCTTGAATAACAATATATCCAGGCTGCTATAGTGGAGAGTCTAGTTATTTGGTTCTTTCTTTAGCCCCTTATGTACTAGCCCACAACTATCCTCAAAGCACCCATCAGTATCCACCAAACATGGCCAAATCGGCCGCACCTACCTATGCAACATTTGCATTGTAGGCCTTGTGCCTATCTTGCAGCCACACTAATAAGAGTGTGCCTCGTAGGGATCCAGATTCACTACTACAAAAAGAATTTGTAGCAACACCTTCTTTTTTTGTTGAGCTGCCCCTACAAATTTATTTGTAAGGGTCGTTGGTGTTATCAGCCGCCCCTATAAATGACACTACTTGTAGAGGCGGCTCTATATCCAGCAGCCCCTACAAATCAGATTTGTAGGGGCAGCTGGATATAGAGTCGCCCCTACAAATAGACGCCGAATAATAAAAATTAAGTACTAAAGTTTGAATTTTTCAAACGACTTCGGATGGAGAAATGACTAAAATAAAAGTTGTAGATCTCAAAAAGTTATAAAACTTTGTTGCTTACAACTTTTCCATTTGAAATTATTTACTATTTCAAAATGATGTTTGAAATTCAATTTTTAAATTGCCGAAGAAGTCTGATCTCCCTTTTTAATCTCTAGCTAAAACTTGTAGCTAATCTTTCTCCCTCATACATGATGATTTTTTTTTTATAATTTTCTAAAATCATGCTCTATCAATTTATTGTGTTCTTACAGCTATTATTTTGGTTATTTTTTCATGTGACTTTATTTTATCAATTCAAAATTTGAATTTCAAAAAATAGCAACTTCAAACAACATTTCAGTTCTACAACTTTTATTTTCATGACTTTTCAGCTAAAATCATTTACTATTTCAAAATATTATTTGAAATAGACAATTTTTGAAATTCAAATTGTGAATTGTTCAAACAAAATCACATGAAAAAGATGACCAAAATGAAAGTTGTAGATCTCAAAAAGTTATAGAACTTTGTAGTTGACAACTTTTTTCATTTGAAATCATTTTGTCAAGGAAAACTATGATTGAATTTCTCAAATTTGAAATTTGAATTTTTTTCAAATGACCTCAGATGGAGAAACAACCAAAATAAAAGTTGTAGATCTCGAAAAGTTATATAACTTTATAGTTGACAACTTTTTTATTTGAATTCATTTTGTCAAGAAAAACTATGTTTGAATTTCTCAAATTTGAAATTTAAATTTCTTAAACGACCTCAAATGGACAAACAGCAAAAACAAAAGTTGTAGATCTCGAAAAGTTATACAACTTTATAGTTGACACATTTTTCATTTGAATTAATTTAGGGTCTCAAATAATCAATTTAAATTTGGTTTAGGATAATATTATTAGAAAGAAAAATCCATTATAGACATAATTGAGGTAAGGTGGGCCTCCCGGATTAAAGCTTTTTTGCTATTTTTTTTTGTCATAATTCATGATTTCTTGAAAATGGAGCCGCTCCTACAAATCAGCGATTTATAGTCACGCTTTCGTAAGGGCGGCTGGTCAAACCATCCCTTCAAATGCTTATGAGCCGCCCCTACAAAGGCTGACTGTAGTAGTGATTCTCGTAGAAACTTTTCGGATCTAGGTTCTCAGAAGAAACGTTTCAGCTAATAAATCAGAATCACTTCATGAAACCGTTTGGCTAATAGATTAAATTCTGATTCATGAGAAAAAATATTTTTTTCTTAAAAATTCATACAAATAAAAATATGTTTCATAGAAACCAAACTTTTTGATAGCGAAGTACAACTTAAATACAACCCATTTTTACTTGTGGCACTAAAAACGATTAGAACTAAAAAAATACAATTACTAGCACATAAGGGAGACAAAGAGAAACATGAGAGAATCCATGCGAAACTACCCTCCAGCCGTTTCATTTTCATGGGAAAGAAACCAGAAACGATTCTAGGCTGAAACGTTTCATGGTTTTACCGTTTGGCACCGATTCTCTAGTTTTAACCTAGAATATGAAACGATTCAGCTTGCCAAACGGACCCTAAAACGCACTGCAACCGCTCTCGTCAACCTCCCACTACCCCCTCTTCCATCTCGTCATTTGCGCCACTACTCTAGGGTTTTGCTCTCCTATCGCCCTCTTCCTCGCAGGAGGAATCGAAGATCCCGCCACCACCCCTGTCCTCTTTTTTTTTTTGACTGAAACTGTGGAGCAAAGCTCAGGAATATATATTAAATAAAAACAAGGACATGTTACAGACGTGTTAGCTAGGAGGTAACAAGAAAACAGTACCTTACCTTACAAAGGGAAATTACCTATTACAAAGAATTGAGCCAAAGATCTATTACATGTTGTAAGTTTGGAGGATAGCAACATAGGTGAAGCCTAAGAGCAGCTCTAAGAGTATCCTATTTTTTCTTTCTCAAAACATGGTGGTTTCCAACTCTAAAAAAGTATTAGAAGAAATAAAGAAGTCCATCTCTAAGAGTTTCTAATATTCTACTTCCAAAATCAAAATTTGGTCGGTCCCAGAATTTGTGATGTTTTATATCAGGAACCCTAAATTTATTTCTATACTTATTTAAACCCTCCCACCAGATCTTTCTCTCTTGTGATTTTCTTACCTAGAACCCTATCTTTCCTCCTTTTTCTTTTCCCACTCCCTTCTTCTTCTCAGGCTCGCGACAAGCACATGCGGACGCAGGAGCCACCGCCGCAGTCGCCAGGCACAGGCCGTCGCCCACCATTGATAGCCTGCAGGATGCCTCTCCCAGCGATGATCGGCTTCTCTACATGGCGGCAGCAGATGGCACGAAGAGGAGACCGCGCGAGAAAATGATGGCGCTACGCTCGGGGGACGGGAAAGGCTGCTACGCGACGGGCCATCCGCGCATCTTTACGCGTGTCGGGCCTTTTTTCCCAAGTGCTAAAAGATTAGGAGGTCAGTTTAGGAGTTGTAGGAGATGATTTTTTTTCATTGTTTCTAAAAAACAAGGATTGGTAGGGATTATTAGGTACTCTTGGAGATGCTCTAACTTCACCCAAAAACAAAGCTTTCCCAAGCAACTAAGGACGCCACACGATTGTTGAAGATGAAGTCGTTCCTCTCCGTCCAAATGCTCCAAGCAGCAATGAGGAAGAGACCCATGAAGAAGGGCAGTTGGAACTGTTCTCTCTTGTCAACAAGCATCTGATAAATGCTGCCTTGAACATTCCATTAAATGCCTAACATGAACCAACGTGTAACACTAGATGTGCACTCAAAAACAAGTGCATTGCCATTTCCTCAATATCATTAGGGCAAAAAACACAGTTATAGCCTTCATCGAGGTGCTTCTTTCGCCTTCTTAAGATATTTCTTGTGTGCAATCGATCAGACAGCAGAAGCCACCCAAAGAATTTGACTTTTGGCATACATTTGGTCTTCCAGATCCAAGGAAAGGGTGCCGGGGGTGACAAGGCCTCAAGGATCATATGGAGCTAGTAATGTGGCTCGTCGGAGGCTCTAGTGATGTGATTGATCTTGGTTTCCCACATAGAAAAAAATAGTGGGCTATACCGACGCTATAGCGACTGGAGAGACTCAACACTAAGCTATTTCTATTTGTGCCGCTATGCCAACTTTTAACCGCTATTTTGTGCTATAGCCCCGCTAATTGCATAGCTTTAGCGTTCAAATAGCGGCGCTATTTCAGATTTTGCCATCACTAATAGATTTTGACAATTTATTTTGTTATTTTCTACTTATCATTTGCTACTAATTTGGTATTTTAGATAATTAAACACTGGACTTTCATGAACCATGTTGTAATGTCATATTAGTAATGTTACCTAGACTTGTGGAACATTTGAAACATATTTGTGTTATCGAATTTCATATTTACCATGTTTTTTTCATCAATTATTGGCGTTTTTCATGTTTTCTTTATAAAAACGCTATCTGTCGTAGTGCCGCTATTGCCTCGTAGCTGTTGAAAAAACGTTGCCGCTATTTTTAATAGCCCGCTATTTTTAATAGCCCGCTATTTAAAACTATGGTTTCCCATAAGCTGGAAAACTTGAAAACTTCACTGGTATTTCTAGCTCAGCTATGCACAAGATCTTTGTCCCATCCTTTGTTCTTCACCTCTTGGGATATCGTGGAGAGATCCTCTATAATCTCCTCCTGCCTACTATTTTTGTGCAAGTTCTTTCACAATATCAATACATCACTCTTCTTTCCGTCTTTGAGATGTTGTAGATAGATCCTTTGTAACCTACTCTTGCGATGATTGCATCTAGGGTTTTCTTCGAATTTATTGTTTTCTCATCTATTTCGGTCTTGCCATTGTCGATTTTGACATGGGATGTAAAGATCCATCGATTTACCATTGAGCTTCTCTTGTTAATGATGTAGCCCTACTTGGTTGAGATGAGGAAAGAACATATTTTTGTCTAAAATTTACATAGAAATGTCGATGATTTCTGGTCATTATGTTCCATCTTGCCATGGGAGGCACATCAATTGGTGTTGCTGGCCAGGGATCAACCCCCCTCGGGGGCGATTTACGCTGGACGGAGGGAAAAAATCCCCTTGCCTGCCCTGCTTTTTTCCAAAGCACATGTTGCGGATCGGTCCACTCGTAGGGTTACGGGCCCCTGTGGTATGCGGTTTGGGGTTTTTTTCTCGACCTGCGTGAGAGGTCTCCTTTTTAAAGCGCAAAGCTCCAGGCTGTCTAACCATCCGATGGTCTGAGTTTTTTTTTCAATTGGTGTTGCAGACTTGCTTTGAATTGTTTGGTTTTTGCACATTCGAAATTGTTTTTTTTTCACTAGTAGACTAGAAATGGATCGTGTACGGCCAGGTGGGGAGAGAAGGGAACGTGCGAGAGCCTGCTGCCTGCGTTGTGTGAGCAGGCCACACAGCGGACAGCACAAGATCGTCCACCTCCTCGAATCCGATGGCCGTCGGCGACAGCGCCACCGCCACCGCCACCCCGCCGGTGGCCAAGCTCTCCATCTCCGGCGCGGCCCTCGCGGCGCTGCTGCACCGCTGCGCGGCCGCCGCCGGCGACTGCGACGGCCTCCTCTTCGGGTGCGCCGCGCACCTGCCCGCGCCGCCGGCCGCCCTCTCCGACTACGACGACCCCGCCGCGGCGGGGGCCCCGCCCGCCCCCGCGCTCTCCATCTCCGTCTCCGGCCACTGCTCCCTCTCCCACCCCTCCTCCCTCTCCGACTCCCTCGGCCGCTTCCATCCCCCTTCCCCCTCCTCCTCCCCTTCCCCAACCCCCATCGGCTTCTTCTCCTCCCGCCGCCGCACCGCGCTCCGCCCCTCCATGCGGGAGGCCGCGCTCGCCCACTCCCTCTCAGAAACGCTAGCCTCCGCCCACCCGCTCCTCCTCATCCTCGTCTCCCCCTCCGCCTCCCCCAACCACTCCACCCACTCCTACGACTACCGCGCCTTCCTTCTCCTCGGCGACCGCCTCGTCCCGGCCTCGCTCGCCGTCGTCAACGTTGGCCCCGGATTCCGGGACCAGTACCACGCCTTCACCGCCGAGTCGCCCATGCCCTGGCTGCCGTCGGCTCCGGCGCCAGGGCACGCTCACACCATCGGGGAGCAGAAGGCGGTGGATGAAATGGTCGACGGGTTTGGGGTCGGGAGGCTGCAGGGGGTCCTCGGCTCTGCGGCAGGGCAGGCCGCCGAGATGGATGAGATGTATGCAGGGATGCTCAGGAAGCTGGAGAAGCTCGCCAGGGAGGTGGAGAAGAGCAATCTCCGTGTGCTCGAGCAGGTCTGATTATCCAATCCTGTGATTACTGTCTGCTCTGTTGATGTTCATCGCACAACTGTGCCTCTGTGTGATTCATTGGCTTAATAATTGCTTATACTGCCTTGTGCTATAATTGTGCATTTGTTGGATAGAGAGACTGAGAATTTGTAGTGGTTTCATTCTTGCATTGTGGGTTTTTTGTCAATGTGGGAAACTTAGATAAGCCTTGGATAGCTGGGTTTGATTGTAACTATAATTCAGGTTTTCGGTTGCCAAAAGTGTCTTGTAACGGTAGATTCGACCATTTAACAGAAGGCGGATATAGGTTCCACTCAGCATTCACCATATGTTGCCTGAATTCTCCCATGCACTCCTTGTTTTGAACCAGCTCCATGCATTAGTATAGAACTATCCGGTAACTGGCTAGGAGGCAATTGCACAGTTGCACTATCTATTATATCGCTCTTCATTTCTTTAAGCAAAAACTGTTAGAATCTTGGTGGCCTACAAAGCCACATCAGATGGGCATCGCAGGCCTGCAACTATTGTATTATTTGATTGTATTTGGCAAGATACGTCACCAACTAAAAGTTGGGGAGGGAGGGAGGAGAGAGGAACCAAGAATATCAGTTCCAACATACCATAAATGGATGGCACAAAATGGTGTTTCGGATTCCTTAGTTGCTTAGGTCTGTTTGAAAATTATTACAACAGTTGGATTGTGACTATAATCTATATTTACAGTTGACTAAAGCCCTAAACTGGCTTGTCATATCAATTGCTTCCATTTAACAGTAGCCTGAATATCGAAGGCAGATTGCCTGAACTCCCCCGTGCATTCCTTGCTTCAAACCATCCATGTGCATTGGTTCGGAAGTTTCTGGTAACAAGCTAAGGAGCACTACCATTAGACAACTCTTGTAATTTTTTTTCCTTTTGGCGAGGAATAACTCTTGGAATCTTGGTAGTTTATTAAGTCATATCAAATGGGCACTGGGGGCTTGTAACTACTGTATTATTGATTGAAGGGGAAAAGGAAACAAAAATCTCAATTCTAGCATGCTCAACAAGAATGACCCAAAATGCAGCAGCAAGCCTGTCCACCTGTGGAGTGTGTTATAGAGATCATCAGATAGGGTTGTACCGTCTAGAGGGACTTCCAATGTTGGAAAATGGGATGGTGGCTTATGCTGGGCAGCACCATAAAAATGTTTGGTGAGGTTGTGGTGATTGGAGTTTGCTAAAACATCTCTTGTGAAGTTTTAGGCTTGCTGCTTTTCTTCATGACAAGCAAATGCAGTAGATGGTGAGTTGAGGAGAGATCGATGAAAATGATAAAGGCCTATTTATGTAGTTTCAGACTCGTACTTGTTTCTATTTGGTTGGTTTGTTACATATGGGAAGCACTGTTTACATTTGGGACCCTGTGAAAATTACCCCATAAGCTGGCCTGGTGCAGTGGTGAGAGCTGTCTCACTGAGTCACCAGGTCGCGAGTTCGAAGCAGCCTCTCCGCAGATTTTGCGGGGGGAAGGCTTGCCTCGGTTTTTCCCTTCCCCAGACCCCACTCATGTGGGAGCCTCCGGCACTGGGTCTGCCCTAAGCTGGGGCTTCTTAGGGCCTATCTGTCAGTGTCAGGTGCCAAATTCTTAAACTACCATAAGTACTTGCTCTCTGTTATACGTTGTTATTAAAATGACTTGGTCTGAAAACTGTAAAGATCAATCCTTTGTTGCATAAAAAAGTTCCCTTATCCTCTGATCAGATTTTTATTTATGGCCCCCTTCCCCAGTTATTACTGAGTGAATAGTGGACATCTGCTCATCAGTTATTGATATCTGTCCTTTCAGTCCATTTTCCAATTGCTTTCTGAAGTCAATTCCCTTATGCTTTATTCTTATTCTTTGTAGGAGAAGCGGAACCTGGTGCTGAGGTATAAATATGCGGGAATGGAGTAGGACCAAAGTGTCTTTGGTCTTAGCAAGGTATATATGCATCCTGACTGAGTTTTGGTGTTTTGTCAGACCTTTTCTTAGTGTGTCATGCAGATTTGTAATGATCTGAAATGTTCGTTAGTAGTTCCAAGTCACACTCCTGGTTTGGTAACATTATTTTTCATGTGCCCTGTATTGTGTTGTGACTGACTGCTTTTGTTAGTCTGAAGATATCTGTATCATATCTTTCTGAATTTTGACAGAAATGGCTGGAACACTGCCCTTCGTATTAGACCATGGATAATAATTACCTAGACACATATTCTGGTAGAGTAGAGTATCCTATTGGAAAGTTATTTTAATCTACAGTTGTTGGGACTGATTTAAGGTACTTAGGAACAGCACGAACCATGCATTCTGAAAGGCTGCAAGTTATTCTTAGTGCATTAACTAGTGTATGTCGGTCTCACTCTTTGTGCACCAGGATACCTGGTGCTGACCAAGGCCCTCTTCTTGAAAAACATCTGTCCATTTTGCTCCTTGCACATGTTCCACCATACGTAAAGAATGGCACCCTGCTTCATGTTTCTACTGATCCCTGGGCTTATGCACCTTTGGCGTCCTATTAAAACTAGTATGCTGCTACTGCAGCTATGCTAGACCAGTGTGTTCTCGTTTGTTCATCACTTCCTGCACAAAGCTGCACTTTGATACCAGATGGTGGGGCATCTGAAGCTCCAAATTATGGAGCTCGTGTTCAATCCCTACCATATTTTAGTTTGACTAAACAGCACTGCCTATCTACCTTCCATAGCCGAGTTGTGTGATATATTTCTTTTTCTTTATTTTCTTTTTTTTTCTCTTGTGGAGCATTGTTTACCTCCTGTGTTTGCTATTTCCTCTGGATCCGTTACTATCGTATGTGACCTGTCAGTTATGTTAGTGGTAAATTATGGAAAGCATGTTGTGCCTCTTGAGATTCCGATGCGCTTAGTTATGCAGCAGCTGTACTACTAGTTTATTTGCTAGTATCTACTTGACTTGTGCTCCATAAGAGGAGCTTTGATCCTGTTTGATATCTTGTTTGCAGCTAGTGGATACGTTTGTAATAACTATTATAATTACCATTTGGTAGCTGATGGTTGTTTTCCAACTGGTTTGCAGGGGTACTCTGTAAAATCTATCATTGAATCGAAGGGCTCCCAACTTAGGAGTTGATAATAATGTGTTTATTAGTAGCTTTCAATCGTGTATGCTCAACTTGATTTCAATCTTGTTTCATAAATCGTGTATGCTCAACTTGCATATTTGGTAAGATGGACGAGGAGGTAGCAGGTTGGTTAATTTGCGTGTATGTGCATCGGCACTTACAATATACATATTGGACCTCCCGAAAGCTAGCTGTCCAAAAGTAATGGCCAGAAGTCTACCAAATACTAGTACAGTGCAGGCTTTGTATATTGACAGACAATACATATTGAGCGTGTGTTTAGTCTTAGGAAGTTGGAATTTGGGGTTACTGTAGCACTTTTCATTTTTATTTGACAATTAGTGTTCAATCATGGATTAATTAGGCTCAAAACTCGTCTCGTAATTTCCCACCAAACTATGCAATTAGTTTTTTTTCGTCTACATTTAATATTCCATGTATGGATCGTAAACATTTGATGTGATAGGGTACTGTAGCACTTTTGGGGAATTTGGGGTGGAACTAAACAAGGGCTGAGTTGTTGACATGTGAACAGAAGAAACTATCTTTACTAGCATGCACGCATACCATAAAGTTAAATTAAGACAGACTGGTCCTCTCAGGGAGTAAAACTGAAGGTCAAACTTGCTACTACATTAAAGTTACACCACCATGGAGGGTAAGATTCTGAGTACAGAAGGAAAATAAAACGGTATGTCTAGCTTCCATAAGTTCGGACGCCTGCACCTGCTTCATGCGGCGGTCCGTGCCGCTCCATGTCCCGTGCCCGTACAGTGTCTTGCGCTCCGCACTGTGGCCCACGCCACTTCGTGCCCCGTCCTCGCACCATGGCCCACGCGCGCTTCATGTCCCGCACCACTCCATGTCTTGCACTCGCACCATGGCGCTCCCTCCACATCTATGTGCATGCAAGCGGGCCCAGCAGCTACAACATGTGGCTGCTTTAGATAGGTCCCACTGCAACATGCGCAATACTAGATCTACTTTTGCAATATTTAGATGAAACACTTTCAACATACGTCCGAAACAATTGAAACACTTGCAACATACGTATGAAACACTAGGGAAACACGTGCGTAGCCATTACAGAACACATGCAACATTAAAATGAAACACTTATAACATCCGGATAAAACACTACTAAACATATGTGTGAAACATACGCAACACCCAGATAAAACACATGCAACATACATCTAAAGCATGTAAAACATTTGGAACAATATACTTGCAAGATACGTGTATAGCCACTGCAACATATGCAACATCCACATGAAACACTTGCAACTTATAACATGAAAACACTTACTGTAACATAAGATTAAAAACATATAAAATATTTAGAACATAATCTTGCAACACGTGCAACATCACGATCTGCTTTTGCAACATCCGTATGAAGCACTTGCAACATACCTCTGAAATATCTGAAACAATTTTGACATATGCTTGCAACATGCACTTTCAGCGTAGGGCAACATCTACTTGCTGCTCAGGAGAATGGTGCAGTTAATCGAATGATACTTACTTTTGATATTATAAACATTACTCATCCCTTTCAAATTATAAGACGTTTTGATTTTTTTAGATTCATAATACATAGTAAATAAAATCTATGAATATAGAAATGGCAAAACGTCTTATAATTTAGGACTGAGGAAAGTAGTATTTTTTATATATAATTTAAACTTAAGACTATTTAACTTTTCATATAAGTGATGAACACTTACTTCAAGACAGAAGGAGGCAGTACAAATAGGTCGCCACTTTCCTGTATAGGTAGCCACTTTGTTTTCAGTTGTTGTCTCTAGCAACAACCCTCGAATCAGGACCCTCCTCAGATCCATCTTAATAGACACCACCATTTGAGACCCACTTGTCATTCTCTATTCTTCTTCCTCTCTCTATCAACTGAGCTATGTGTGCAGTATGTGAAGGGAGATCACGATGATGAGGGCCAACGGGGGAAAGCAACAGCAGGCGTCGATGAGGGGTTAGCAAGGGCCAGACTTGGAGACACCAGGCGGCGGCGGTGGAAGGGACCAGCGACGAGTCGGCTCAAGGCGGCTGGGGTGGAGAAGGGGTCAGTGGTGTTGGGCGGTGCCATGGTGGAGGACAGGAGGAGGCACCTCATAGACCAGAGGAGCGCCCACAGTGGTCGTGGAGGTGCGGCTAGGCTTGGCGCACTTGGATCTGGCTATGGGGGATGGGTCTAGCGTTGGGGCAGGTGGGCGGCAGCTGGCGAGGTAGCGGACAGATAGTAAGATGGAAATAAAGACGGCTGAAACAGGTAGAGCCTATAGTCATAAGGTGAAAAGAAGCAAATGGATACAATTTAGGTATGCGCATGACAAAACACTTTTGGTGGATGCTTAATGCAGAGAGTGGGAATGGGCCATATAGGTTACTGTCGGGTATTGATATTAGGGATACCCAAAGCAAAGAAGTTAGCCCCCCCCCACTAACTTCCTCAGATGGAGCAAGACAGGGATCCATACCGCCGCCAACCACTCTAGGTCCAAGCGTATGGGCTTGGGTCAAAACTCTAACACTAGGGAAGAGACTGACATGACTCGATATAACCCGTGGTCATGATGGGCCATACCCGAGGATTCACATCAAGAACAGTGTCGGGCGTGCCGGTGCTGTTCTACCTAACCCTCGTACGAATGCTGACAGGCGTGTCAGCTCACCACAATGTTCGCCGGGATGGAATGGAACGCCATGATCGACGGATGACGCCTACACATGGCACTAGTGATGGACAGGGCCACGACATGGAGCCATCCTAGTTGACGCCTACAAGATCAGCGAGGCCCACATAAAGGAGAAGGAGGACCCAACGACCTTGGAAGCCTCCCTCTCTCTCGTTCTTCTCCTTTTCCTCCGTTGTAACCCGCACTTTTCCTTGCCCTATAAAAGGGAAAGCAGGGCGTCCCATGAAGGGGATCGATCTAGATCCGCACAGAACCGAACCACGAGATAAAAACACAAGAGCACTACACGAACATACGGCTGAGCAGCAATCGAGCTCTCAGCACCAGTTCACTCCTTTCACCAGAGACTTGGGATCCTTTTCCTCTCTTGCCCTTTTATAACCCCTACTGCAAACCAAGTGCTGATAACACGAGCAGCAACAAATTGGACGTAGGGATGTTCTGAGCCAGACGCACAAATACAAATTTACTCATCGGTGGTCCAAAAACATCGTCAGTTGCCGCGCCAAGTAGGGGCTTTTTGTGCGTCTCGACGTCAACATCAGGCCTTAGATGGCTAGTCATGGCGTCAGTTGGGTCCTGGGTGCACACGTGCGCTTCGAGAACCTAGACTTCATTGTCACAACGGAGGGAGAATTGGTGCAGGCTCCCATCGCCATCCAACCTCTCCACTCCGCTGACCTCAACACGATCACCGAGACGTTTGAGGAGCTGCAGCTACCGCATTGGAGGCCCGCGCCCCCAGGAGCGACCGGCTCCTCGGCTTCAATTACGGGAGGTTAGAGTGCCAGCTCGGCGCCTTCCTAGGACCCTAACTGTCCTGGGGGGACCTAGGCCGCCTCACCTTCTTGTTCGCCAATGTCATGACATGGCTTGCCGGAGGAGAGCCACTCTCCCCGAAATACCTCAATCGGAGCGCCCTGATAGCGCTCCTGTTCGGTCTACGCAATGCCGCAGGGACCGTTGGCCACCTTGCGACGCAATGTATGCCCTCATCCCCTATGAATGATGAGTTCATGGGGATGACCGAATATGTCGCGGAATCTTTCCACGACCTCCTCGTGGGAGAATCAGAGTCACCCTCTAACTCTGACTCTAGTGGAGGGAACCATCACCCCTCGCGTGAATGTTTCATGGTAGGTACCCCCGAGGGATACGTCGAAAGCATCCATGAGGGAGAGGCTACTCCAACAAACGACCTCAACGACGAGGTCGAGGGGGATGCAGGGGCTCCACCTCGCCTGCGGGTAGAGCAGCTAAAGGCCTAGAACTAAGAGCTCAAGGAAGTACGACTCTAGCTCGAGCAGGAACGCGTAGAGCTTGAGCGAGAGATCGAGCGCCATGGAGACGATAGGCGTGCGCGCGCCGTGGCCCGCGACATGAACCGGAGGATCATCGAGGACGATGAAGCCCTCCCACACTTCACCCGGGCAAGCAGAACATTGCTGCTATGGCGGCCTTGCTCTGGGGGCTTCTAGGGCCCGCGACGCCCGAGGATTGTCGGGGCGATCACGAGATTCACATGATACTTGAGCGTGCAGCGGCACAGCAGGCCGAGACACAAGCTTGCCGCCAGCCAGCGCACGCCCTCGGAGTGACCCGATAAGGACGTGTCAGTCCACCAAGCATAGCAAGGCAGCAGGCCACGTACCGTGGTCTCGATGCAGGAGTGTTTCAGCCTCCACCGTGACGCGTGCGACACCCTCGACGCCCGCAGGCGTACCTACAGCAATGCGAGGAAGGAGGCTAGCCGTGGCTACCACCCTCATCGTTGTAGACGCTACGACATCGACGAGGACCGAGGCCCAAGCCCTGACTTGCTAGGACCTCAGGCCTTTGGCCAACACATCCTCAACATCGTCTTCCCACCGCGGTACCGACCGCCGACTAACATCCCAAAATACTCTAGGGAAATGAACCCCAGACTATGGCTCAAGGATTATTGGCTTGCTTGCCAAGCCGGTGGAGCAGATAATGACGATTTCATTATCCGCAACCTTCCATTGTTCCTGGCCGATTCGACATGAACATGGTTGGAATACCTTCCATCCAACCGAATCCAATGTTGGGCGGACCTGAAAGAGATCTTCGTGGAAAACTTCTAGGGCACATACGTGCGTCCTAGGAACCCATGGGATCTCAAAAACAGCTGACAAAAGTCTAAGGAAACTCTTCATAGGTACATCCAGCGCTTCTCCCGGCAATGCAACGAGCTACCTAATGTCGCTGATGCCGACATCATAAGAGCTTTCTTGTCTGGGACCTCCTACGAGTTCCTGGTTCATGAGCTAGGACATAAGGGATCTCGCCTCCTTGATGTGTTGCGCGATCTCGGAGTTGGGGAGTGTTCCCTCGGTGAGCGCTGTTCCGTCGAACGATGCCTCGGGCGCCATCACGTATAGCGGGAGCACGAGCATCATCAACGGCGCCACCCTCCTCGCGTGGTAAGGCTCAATGATGCCCAACCCTTTTTTAGGCCGTTCTCCATCAGGATGTGGATGGCGGCGATGTGGTCTCGGATCTTCTTCTTGTCCTTCTCTGGGACACCCCACTTCCTCCACTGCTCCGAGGCCTCTTCGATCAAGCGCCCGGTGAACTCCGGCAGAGGGGCGGCGGCATCATTCTTGAGGTAGAACCACTACGAGTGTCACCCTTTGTTGGACGTCAAGAGCCACATGGACGGGTACTCACCTACCCGATTGTTCCGAAGTTGGATGCCGACGCACCCCATCGGCATGTGCAGCTCCTGCCTACCGCCCTTCTCCTTCTTCTGGAGGTTGAGGGCAAAGAAATATCTCCACAAGTCGAAGTGGGGGCTGATCCACAGGAATCCTTCACACAGCGCGATGAACGCCACCATGTGCTAGATCCTGTTGGGATTGAGATACTGTAGCTCAATCTTGTAGAAGTGCAGTAGCCACCGGAGGAATTTGTGGGCGGAGGTCGCGAGGCCACACTCATGGAAGTGGGTGAATGACACCACGTAGTCGTCGGGCGACGACAGTGAATCCTCATTGTCGGGCAGCAACCACTCCTCGACCGAGGTCTGCACACGAAGAAGACCGCGACAGATGAGGCCCGCCATGCACTGGAAGGTGATGTCGGAACGGCACCATAGATCCATTGGAGGTAGGGGCGGATGGATGCGAGCTCAACGGTGGTGGAGATGTGGAGGCAGGAAATCTAAGCGTTGGCGGTGGCAGCGTGGCTACGGAGGTAAGGATGCAGGCATGTGTATGAAACATGGAGGGCTAACTCTTTGGTTTTATAGGGGTGATGAGTGCGAGGAAACCAACCACCCGCCTAGATCTCCGCGCATGCCACGACCTGTCACCAAGTCTCGTCGCAGGGCGTGCACACGCAACCTAGGTCGTCCCCTTAGAAAACGCGCTGGTCATTTTGCCTCCCCGGACGGGCCACGACCTGTCATAGGTAAGAGGGATACGGAGCTAAAAACGCTCCTACGACCCATCTAGGCCCAGGAGTTCGAAGGTTGGCCCGTCGACGAGTTTGACAACCGTTCTAGTCACCTTTAGAGTGAGGGGTGGAAAGGGATAGGCCCGCTAACGGCCAATACCCGAGCGCACGAGCGTCGCGGGCATCCCGGCCCACGTTTGAGTCTCGGGCGAATACGATTCATGGTTTTTCCTCAAAGAAAGGCAGAGAGCCCTCGAGACCGGTCGAACGGACCCGAGAACTATATGGATTGACCGCTGAGAATCTAGAGTCGGTCACCAGCTGACCTAAGCTGGACCCCCACGATGGGATGCTAGGGCCCCACTCGGACTAGCCCGTTAACAGGTCACCGAGCACCATGATTCGTCCATAGAGGAAAATCGTGGCATGGCTTAGCCCCTTCGTTTTTATCAGAAAAAATGCTTTAGGAAAGATGATCACAAAGACAAGCCGACCCTCAATCGGACCCCTGCTACGGGCAGGGGCTCGAGGAAAGTTGGACTCGTAAGGAGACCGAACGCGCGATCGTAGAACGATAGACCCCCATAGGGGTCAGAATCAGGAAAGACCTTTTCCAACCCACCAAATCTCACGGCTATACCCCTGAGGGGTCCGATCATGACGAAAGAGAATCGCCGTCCCTAGGACATGCTGTGGGCGACAAAGGAAGGTCAAGGCCCTCAGAGTCCTCCTGTTCGGAAAAGCCTTCGAAAGAGTATTCTACTCCTCCGCAGGCTCGGGGGCTACTGTCGGGTATTGATATTAGGGATACCCAAAGCAAGAAAGTTAGTGTCCCCCCGCTTACTTCTCCGGATGGAGCAAGATGTATTAAAGGGTCTCGCCCGACCCCTTGGGTGTGGGCTCTGTCTCACCCGACCCAAGGATGTGGTTTCCGTCTCGCCCGACCTCGAGGTCGCGGGGGTCTCTCCCGACCCAAGGCCGCGGGCTCCGTATCGCTCGACCCTTTGGGTTCGTGCTCCGTCTCGCCCGACCCTAAGGCCGCGTGCTATGCCACGCCCGACCTCGAGGCCGCGGGCTTCGTCTAGCCCAACGGGGACCCATACCGCCGCCAACCACTCTAGGTCCAAGCGTATGGGCCTGGGTCAAAACTCTAACACTAGGGAAGAGACTGACACGACTCGATATAACCCGTGGCCATGACAGGCCATACCCAAGGATTCACATCAAGAATAGTGTCGGGCGTGCCGGTGTTGTTCTGCCTAACCCTCATACGAACGTTGACAGGCGCGTCAGTTCACCACGACGTCCACCGGAAAAGAATGGAATGCCATGACCGATGGATGACGCCTGCGCATGACGCCGGTGACGGACAGGGCCACGACGTGGAGCCATCCCTGTTGATGTCTACAGGATCGGTGGGACCCGCATGAAGTTGAAGAAGGATCCGGCGACCTTGGAAGCCTTCCTCTCTCTCGTTCTTCTCCTTTTCCTCCACTGTAACCCACGCTTTCTCTTGGCATATAAAAGGAAAAGCAGGGCGCCACATGAAGAGGATCGATCCAGATCCGCACAGAACCGTACCACGAGATAAAAACACAAAGAGCACTACACGAACATAAGGCTAAGCAGCAATCGAGCTCTCAGCACCCGTTCACTTCTTCCACCAGAGACTTGGGGTCCTTTCCCTTTCTCGCCCGTTTGTAACCCTACTGCAAACCAAGTGTCGGTAACACGAGCAGCAGCAAACTGGATGTAGGGACGTTCCGCTCGAACCAGTATAAACCCTTGTGTCCTCCGAACACACCATTCGAGCCAGACGCGTAAATACAAATTTACTCGTCGGTGATCCGAAAATACCGACAGTTACCTACTATGCCATCTCCATCTTTATGAAAGTGGAACCATATCTCTAATTAGGTTTCCAATTGACATATACTACCAAATACTATTCTTTTCTTTTTCTCCGAATCTAGTGCTATGCCTTTTACTATCTACTAGTGACAATTTTTGTCCATTCGAGGACAACATAAAACAAGTATATCTAAAATCAAATGACCACACATCATCTAGGATATTTTTGATAAGATACCTTTGGTCTCGTATGTGTTTAACCTCGGTCAATTCATTCCCAAGCTTATTTTCATATTTCAACTAAAGTGATCTTTGGATATACAACTACACCAAAAATTAATTTCACGATAAAACTCTAGGTGTATAAAATAAAATTCACTATGTTTGCTTGAGCTTATTCAGAACTACTTTTCAGCCATAGAACAGTGTTTTTCTCTCGTAATATTTAGCATAAGCATCAGTATAAACTAAATTTTAGCATCAGCGAACATGTGATTGACCCTTCCATGAGAAATAAAAACAAAATTTTGGAGCGAGGTCTAGAAGCACCGAGTACTCCTATACTGAGTCTGTTCGCTTGTTAGTTTCAATCAGAGCTTCAGTTATAATACAATATTTTTTTTTCATAATAAATCAGCCGTATAAATCAACACAAGTCAATTATCGAACCGGCGAACAGGCTGACTTATCGTAGCTGCGACAGCTGGTGATGGACCATCACAGCCACACAGACGACGACACTGACCTGTGACTCTTTGAGTTGAGTTGATGTGGACCATCGCAGCATGCAGTCCAGGTAAAGCCTTCCCAGGAAGATACGCACGCACCGCGGTGCCTCGATCGAGTCAGTGCTTATCAGGGGAGGTCGCTACTGGAACTGGACTGTCCTGCTCCACGGAACGGAACGGCTGCACTCATATCTGTCCTTTGTAGGTACGGCACCGTAACCGCAACCACCAACGTGTCAATTGAAGCTTCGTTTTTTGTCCGGATATGATCGTGCGGCGCCGGGAGGGCATGGAGTACTCGACGTGAAAAATATGGATAGATATTATTGATATTATATTTATTTTTATATTTTTATTCGGATTTGGATTTAGATTCGAATACGCAGCTATATCAGATAGGATATGATTCGGTATCAACATCGTAAATATGCGATTTGATTATTCGGATACGGATACAGCATCAGATATTAATATCCGGACTCAGATATGGACAGATCTGAACTCCTCTAAACGAATTTAGTTTCGCATATCGTACCGTTTTCACCCCTACTCCTACACCAGAGACCAAAGTGGTGCCGCTGCGGTGGAGCCTCCCCGGGAAAGACGAAGACGAGACGACACCTCCCCAAGAAATTAAAGTTAATTATTATCTTTGCTGAAACCAATTAGGAAGCTTCTTTGACTGGGTGTTTATTTTCTTTAACAAAAGTTTAGTCCAGTCACATTGAATCTTTGGATATCAATTAGGAGTATTAAACATAGGCTAATTATAAAACTAATTACACAGATCGAGGCTAATTTACGAGACGAATCTATTAATTCCTATGCTTTGACAACATGGTGCTACATTAAACATTTACTAATGATGGATTAATTAGGCTTAATAGATTTGTCTCGCTAATTAGTCTATTCATGTGCAATTAGTTTTATAATTAGCTCATGTTTAGTCCTTCTAATTAGTTTCCGAACGTCTGATGTGAAACGACTAAACTTTAGCGTCTGGATTCCAGTTCATTGGTTGAGGTGTCACTGTCCATGGCCTGATATGTTGATGACCATGGCGATTGGCAAGCTAGGGAAACAACACACATGGAGAGAAGTCGCCTTGTCATCGTCGTTCGTTATCTGATGATAAGTCAGCTTAGCTGCCATTATGGGCTTGTTTAGTTTCTCTCTCTAAAATTTATTCTCTATCACATCGGATGCTTAATATATGCATGGAGTATTAAATATAGACTAAAAATAACTAATTGCACAGTTTGCAACTACTTTGCAAGACGAATTTTTTAAGCCTAATTAGTCCATGATTTGACAAGGTGGTGCTACAGTAAACATGTGCTAATGACGGATTAATTAGGTTTAATAAATTCGTCTCGCGGATTACCGAGGACTTCTGTAATTTATTTTATTATTACTATCCGAACACTCCCATATAACATCTCGATGTGATATCTCTAAATTTTACTCTCTGGATTTAAACACCACCTATATTCAGCCTGCTGATGGTATTCCGTAGCACATTCGTACGGCACCATCATCATTTGATTGATTCATCTAAGGCTTTGTTCGGCTACTCGTAAAGCCATTTGTGCTGATTTGTATGAATGATTTGTTGGACGAGAAAAATATTGTACCATAACTGATAAGCCGGCTTAAACGAGCAGCCAAACAACTCCTAAAATTCCAAGTCAACGAAGGGCAATCTGTCAACCCCATGAACAAACCCTAGCCATTGCCATGCCATATTCACCTCTCCCTTTTATTTATCGTGACTAGCCAGAGGAACGGAGTCAGAGTACAAGATGCAAGGAAGGAAAAGGAACTGGAGATATTCATCCGAGCTCCACCTGAGCAATCTCCGTGGGTTTCTTAAGAGCCAGGTATCTGTAGTTTCAGAAAATTTTGAACATATAGTTTAGATTAAATATGGATATTTAGACCACTTTAATTCAGTTCTGAACCGTAAGTTTGATGCTCATACGACCAGAAATTAGGTAAAAGTTACACTCATAACAAGGATTCAATCATGGTAAAAATTCTGAATTACTCCCTAAGGTTGGGCTACATCTAGATAACCTCCTAAACTAGTCTGTTTTATCCCTTAATTAACAAGGTTTGTTTTTTCTTGTTTTCTCCTTACCACTTGAGCTTCATTTTCAAATTTTGTGAGGTGTCAGAGAACATCACAATTTATATTAAAACTCAACTTGTACATGAAAAAAAAGACAAAACTAGTACCAACCAAAGTAGTTTTCGAGAGCAAATAGAAATAGACATTAGTTTATTAGATTAGATTATCTCGACATAGGGGTGTTTGGACCCAGAGATTAAACTTTAGTCCCTGTCACATTGAATGCTTAGATGTCAATTAAAGGACTAAACATGAGGTAATTATAAAATTAATTACATAAACTGTGACTAATTTGTAAGATGGATTTGTTAAGCATAATTAATCCATGATTAACATATGCTTACTGTACCATCACATTTGCTAATCATGAACTAATTAGACTTAATAGATTCGTCTCGCGAATTAGTCACGGCTTATGCAGTTAGTTTTAAAATTACTCTATATTTGACACTCCTAATTAGTATAAAAAATATCCGATATGATAGGGACTAAACTTTAGTGCATGGGAATCAAACATCCCCATACCAGCTTTCATGTGTTCTGCTTCTTCGAAGTCACATATACGTGGGTCACATTGAGGCAGTCTCCACCAACCTAGATTAGAGGTTTAGTCCTAGTTAGTGCCTCCAACCGGGACTAGAAGGTGACCATTAGTCCCGGTTTGAGCCATCAATCGGGACTAAAGGTCCCCTCCTGCAAAAGCCTGTGCAAGCTTGCGATGCTAGCCGTTGGGCATGGGACTTTAGTCCAGTTTGGTGGCTGCAACTGAGACTAATGCTCTCCTTAGTTCCGGGCCCAAATCTAGCCGAGACTAAAGCCAAAAAGGAAAGTCCGTTCCCTATACTAGTGTCCAAAACATAATTTGACCACTTAATTTTTATAATACAATATAGAAAATGAAACAATACTATTTAATCAAGGCAGTCTTAAAAACATAATTTGACCACTTAGATTTTTATATTATAATATAAAAGAGTGAAGCCATACTATTTGTTGTGGAAACAACCATCATGTTTACTCGTACCATTTCCCAACAATAAAACTCAATAAAAAAGTCTTGTAATGATAGATCTTTGATTAAAGGAAATTTGTCTTAAGTCTAATATTTTAAGTTGACAAAATTTAAAGAAAAGAGTGCCAAAAATTATAAAACTAAATCAGTATCATTAGATACGTGATAAAATATATTGTGCATAGCTAATTATTTGGAGGGGAGAGTAAAATACTGCGGCTGTCTGATTCTGATAGGCACACGGCGAGTCGCAGGCTACGATGAGTGAGTTGATGCTGATTTGCTAAGCCATCGCAATTAACTATGCACCAGATTCCAGATAGCAGATAGAGCCTTTTCAGGAAGATACAGATAACAGAGAGCACAGCACAGGCTATCATGGAGTGGAGTGCTTATCACTGAATACGGACGGATATCACCGATATTATATTTGTTTTTATATTTATGTTCGGATTCAGATTCGAATACGGATAGTATCAACTGTGTCGGATATGATACGATTGGATATCGACATCATAAATATGCGATTTGAGTATTCGGATACGGATACGGTATCGGATATTGAATATCCGGACTCGGATACGGACAGATCTCAACCCCTCTAAACGGATTCGGTTTCGAATACAATCGAAAAATATCTTTACCATTTTTATCCCTACTCCTGAGTACTACCGGACAGCACAGCCTAGGCCTTGTTTAGATACCCTCAAAATTCCAAGTTTTTTCACTCTCTCTCCATCACATCAATTTTTAGCCATTTGTATGGAGCATTAAATGTAGATAAAAAAAATAACTAATTGCACAGTTTAGTTGGAAATCACGAGATGAATCTTTTTGAGCTTAGTTGATCCACGATTGGACAATATTTACCAAATAAGACGAAAATGCTACTATTCATTGGGTTGAAATTTTTTTCAATCTAAACAAGGCCCTAGTAGTGGTCGTCAGTGAACGGCCAAAGTGCGTCCGTTCCTCCTTTTAAGGTACGGCACCGCACCATCAAACGACCAAACGTCATTTTTCTATCCTTTAATTTCTCATTTCTTAACACGGTGTATGTATGAGGCTGTTTGGATTCCGGCCACCGCCAAACGTCCAAACGTCATTTTTTAGGTACGGCACCGCACCACCAAACGTCTATTCTTTCCCATGCATTTTTAACGAGACTGTTTGGATTCCGGCCACGGATAACCACGCCTAAAGTGCGGTGAATTGTGGCGGTGACAGTAGTTTTTGGGCGTCACAGTCTGTGGTGAATTTTGTGCCGTAAAAAAGTGTGATCGCCTCACAGCTGTGGCATGGCTGGCAGTGGCCGTCAACCAAACAAACCCCTTCATCCTAAAAAGAGACATTTTATTATGAATATGAGCAAACAAAAACGACTCCTTTTTTTTTGACAGAGAGTATGCTGTATTAAAAGAAGGAAAGGAAGCCACATTCTTTTTGAATCCAAGGGCAGAATGTTAGGTCTCAACCTCAGAATCAAAGATGCAAGTCTCACATGTTTTGATGGTCGGTGCGATCCAAAACTTGCTAAAATGAGATAGAATGGCGTGCCATGTAACCAATTTGGAGAGATAAATAAACTAAGCTAGTCGACCCACAAAAACACTGTTGAGTACCCTCCTCCAAAAGCAAAGCAACCATTGTTAAGGTCTCATTGGACCCATACACATAAAGATTGAGACTTATGTACTCATACACTTTATGCCAAAACATAGGGGGCGCTTATAATCCTCCTTGCAAAACAAATAAATAAATCAATAAGATGAAAGGAACGATAAACCGATATAATTTAGGTAATTAGGTATATGCGCATGAGAAAAGATTTTTGGTAGATGCTCAACCTAGAGAATGGCCCAGAGGCCACATAGGCCATCTCCTTTATGGAAGTGGAATCATCTCTAGTTAGGTCTCCCAATAGACAAATACCTAATATTCTCTTCATGTCCACATATTGGGCAATTAGTAGTGTGTCCTTATTATGAATATACTGGCATATGGATTTTTACATATTGATATCCTGTTTTTTTTTTTGTTCCTTGAAGACATTATATAAACATATTTTTCAAAAACCAAGTGCCAACATATCACCAATAATACTTACTCTAGACAATTCATTGAAGCTTATTTTTATAGCATACAACAAAATGATCATCGAAGATAGGACTACATCAAAACTTAGTTCTACCGGATTTATAGCCCATTTATGTTTTTTAAGTTTGTTAGTATTGTACAAACTAGTTGTAAAATTATAGAAACGACTAAAAGAAGAAAGTATATTATGGTTTGGCATACCCTAAAAAGCCCAATAGTCCCATGTATCATTTAATAGAATAAATAAAATGAACCATCTATCACACTCTCCAACTCCACCTTCCCCTTTGCCCATGCAAAGTCACCCATGTCGCTGACTACTGGCCACCACGGCTTGCTAGAATCAAAGCCCCTCCCGACAGCGAGGACCCTTTGCTCGCCCCTTTTCTCAACCCTCCTCACCGAATCTAGTTGTAGCGGTCCTATCCGGTGACACCAATTTGGTGAATTCCCAAGGTATGCAAATCCTAGCTCCTATTTGATAGGTAGATGGAATGACTTGATGTGTGTATGTATATGTATATGTATATGTATATGTATATGTATATGTATATGTATATGTATATGTATATGTATATGTATATGTATATGTATTCAACACCAAATTAGTTTAACTGATTTAGTGATGCTTTATGCAAAACCATTGAATTATAAAGAGGGGTCGAGACATAGTGAATTAGTTAAATTTGAGATTTACTATGTTATTTAGTACCCCATTCGTTCCAAATTATAAGTCGCTTTGATTTTTTTGTTACATCCATTTTGCTATGCATCTAGATATAATAATATGTCTACATACCTAATTGTGGGGCAGATTCTCTTATTGTTTTTCCAATTAATAAATGAACTTTATTGAATTGCATGTAAAACTTTTGATGCGGTAATGTGGGGGTATGGCCCTCGGTATCCACAAGACAAGATATGGGTCGCACCATCAGAGATGGCCCAGCCCACAAGATCAAGGCGTGCACGGCGCTACTCGGTGTGCACCGCAAGATATTGTATAGTACCAAATAGGCTACTTTCCTTGTAACCCTACCCCTCCAGAGTATATAAGGAGAGGCAGGGGTCCCCTAGTGGACACGATCCATACATCTCAATGCAATACATCAGAACACATGATGTAGGTATTACGTCACACTGACGGCCGAACCTGTCTAAATCTTGTGTCTTGGTGCTTGTATTACGAACTCGCTCCTGATCTCGCTCACCTCTATGACAAATCTACCATCGTGGGATACCCCTCGGTGGACTGCTGAGCATCTTTTGTCGACAGTTGGTGCGTCAGGTAGGGGTGTGCGCTTGATCCCATGGCGAGCCAGATGGACCTCAAAATCAAAAGTGCGTTCTCATCATCAATCTCGTGGAGATCCATGCCGGTCGACGACGATGATTCATCGCTGGCTACACCAGCCCCCGCGACAGCAGATTCGATCTCGGAACCACCTCCGAAGTCGCCTTCACCAACAACTCACCGCTCGCCAGGTGCTCGCCGTCAACGCCGACCAGATAACGACATACGTCGCCGACCAGACTTTTTGTCTAAAACTAAGTCACGCTTTAATATTTTCCTAAATATTCTCTAATCTCCGTATATCGCCATGATGTTTCTCCGAACTATTTTATCTATGTTTGCTCTCCAAACGATTTTCCGAACCCCCGAACAGTCGCGTTGATGCTCGGACATCTTCAGAGACGGCCCTGTCTCCGGCTCCTCCCTACACGTGCTACGGGCTCCACGCTCTACGTTATGGGTGGTCGGCAGCGGCTCCTTGGTCTCACCTGTTCCTCCTACACGTGCACGGGCTCCGCGCTCGACGTTATGGACTATGGGCTAGCTAGGGCTGGAGACTCAACTAAACACTAACTGGTCGAGCGGTTTATATAAATACATCTTCGCTCTAACTAATCGCCAAGCTACATACGCTATTTTTTCTCCGGAGTTCATATAATTTTACATCATGTACTACCCGTTCTACATGTTTGTATTGCAGGATCATCGTCCAGGTGATCGGACCACCTGGTGCTCGGACTTCTCCACCGATCAACTGGTCGGACCGCTAGGTTCATGGACTTCGTCGCCGACCAGTTGATCGGACTGTTCGCCGGTCGCTTCTACTCAATGCTCACTTCACCGCCGACCAGTTGACCAGACTGTTCGTTGCTCGTGCTTCATCGCCAGCTACGCCAGTTACTCATCGACGCTCGGATTCTTCGTGCTCGAGGACTAAGTGGGCACACTTCACCGCACGAACATCGCTAGCTACGTTGGGAACTCCTCGCTGCTCGAACGTCGCCAGCTGCGCCGAAGACTCCTCGGCGCTTGGTTTCTTCGTGCTCAAAGACTAAGTGGGCACACTTCATCGCATGGACATCGCCAGCTACGCCGGTGCTCGGACCTCGCCAGCTTCGCCGAGAACTCCTCGGTGCTCGGACATCGCCAGCGACGCTGGGGACTCCTCGCTCCTCGGTGCTCGGTCATCGCCAGCGACGCCGGGGACTCCTCGCTCCTTGGTGCTCGGACATCGCCAGCGACGTCAGGGACTCCTTGCTCCTCGGTGCTCGGACATCACCAGCGATGCTGGGGACTCCTCGCTCCTCGGACATCGCCAGCGACGTCAGGGACTCCTCGCTCCTCGGTGCTCGGACATCGCCGGCAACTCCTCACTCTTCGGTGCTCGGTCATCGCCAGCGACGCCGGGGACTCCTCGCTCCTCGGTGCTCGGACATCGCCAATGATGCCGGGAACTCATCGCTCCTCGGTGCTCGGTCATCGCCAGCGACGCCGGGGACTCCTCGCTCCTCGGTGCTCGGTCATCGCCAGCGACGTCGGGGACTCCTCGCTCCTCGGTGCTCGGACATCGCCAGCGACGCCGGGGACTCCCCGGTGCTCCCTTGGTGGTCGGATCTTGCTACGTCTCATCGGTGTGCTATCAAGCTGCTCTATGCTGTTCGGATCAGGGTGTTGATCTTGGGCAGCACGTCTGGGGTCTTGATACGCTCATGTCGGACGACGTCGGCAAAGCTCTCAGACTTCTTTTTCTTTGACCATGCTACAATATTCATTCTTCATCTTTTAGCAGACTCGGAGACTAAGTGGGCACACTTCATCTTGCGGTGAATGTGCTTGTTCTCATCTCGAGGCTACGCCTGGGGACTGACTACCTGCTCGGCTGGTCTTCTACTTTCTAACCTTGGCACCACGTGACTACGTCACCTACTGTCAGGCTCAGGGACTAGTTGTGGGGGTATGGCCCCCGGTATCCATAAAATAGGACAAGGGCCGCACCATCAGAGGTGGCCCAGCCCACAAGATCAAGGCATGCACGGCGCTGCTCGGCGTGCACCGCAAGATATTACATAGTACCAAATAGGCTACCTTCCTTGTAACCCTATCCCTTCAGAGTATATAAGGAGAGGCAGGGGTCCCTTAGTGGACACGATCCATACATCTCAATGCAATACATCAGAACACAAGATGTAGGTATTACGTCATACTGACGGCCAAACCTGTCTAAATCTTGTGTCTTGGTGCTTGTATTACCATCTCGCTCCTGATCTCGCTCACCTCTATGACAAATTTATCATCGTGGGATACTCCTCGGCGGACTGCCGATCATCTTTTGTCGACAGGTAATGAAATACTAGTTTATATCCACCACCGAAAAGAAAGACAATATTTGTTTGAATATGCATTTGCTGTTCGACTAATGGTTTTTGCAGCTGATGCTGTTTTATTGTGAGAGAAAAACATTATACGATGGGCTGATAAGTTCAAAGCGGACATGGAAGATTTTTTTTCCCTATTTTCTTGGCATGTTTTTGTGAGACCGGTTCAAAGTGTGTGCGCTAGTACTTACAACCGTCTTTTAATACCCTGGTGCTAATTAATCATGGGCGCTAATGGTATCATAGCGGGGCCCACACAAGACGATGCGTTGTCGCCTGCACAGACACACACCACGGAACGGGAAAAGAAAAGCCGTCCCGAGAGAGCACGGGACCAGTCAGCAACAACTACTCGTGCCTGCCTCTGACTAGATGCCAAATCGAGGTACCGGGGCCACATGTCTGTGTCACGGGTAGGCCAAGCGTCCGGTACGCTTGGTTTTGACGTTTCGTACCCGTCCGCACCACCAGGCTGTACGATTTGCAGTCCTTGGCGTCCTCCCCTCCCCACCTGGCTCACTTCCCAACCCTCCATTTTTCCCGTTCTGCCCCCGCCGTACCGTACCTTCGATTCCATACGGACGACGAGTTTACCGTCGTACCCCTGACGGCGACTCTCCTCAGTCCTCACAGAGAGCGTAGGGGCAAAGACGGAAATCACAGGCGCAGCCCCGTATTCCCCAGTACGACACGCTCCAGGGGCAGTCTCGTCTCGTCTTCTTCCCGCCTCACATCTCACCGAGTCTGGTTATTACTGTGGTTGCCTATCTCATCCATCGCCGGCCGCCCCCATTTTCCTCCCTGCAACCACCGCCGGATCAAGAAGCCACCGAGACCGCCGCCGTTGGCCGTGCCAAGAAGCCCACCCCTCCTTCCCCATGGCCGCGGCTTCAGCCCAGCAGCACAGGCGCCCCAAGCGCCGCCGCCTCGCCCTCGCCCTCTCCCTCTCCCTCTCCTCCTCCCCCACCCCCACCCCCGTCGCGCCGCCGCTCGACACGCTGGCCGACGAGCTGCTCTTCCTGGTGCTGGACCGGGTGGCCCAGGCCGACCCGCGGGCGCTCAAGTCCTTCGCTTTGGCCTCCCGCGCCTGCCACGCCGCGGAGTCCCGGCACCGCCGGACGCTCCGCCCGCTGCGCGCGGACCTCCTCCACGCCGCGCTGGTGCGGTACCCGTGCGCCACCCGCCTAGACCTCTCCCTCTGCGCGCGCGTCCCCGACGCCGCCCTCGCCTCCGCCTCCTCCTCCTCCTGCTCCGCCCTCCGCGCCGTCGACCTCTCCCGCTCCCGCGGGTTTGGCGCCGCGGGTGCCGCCGCGCTCGCCGCCGCGTGCCCGGGCCTCGCCGACCTCGACCTCTCCAATGGCGTCGACCTTGGGGACGCCGCGGCCGCCGAAGTGGCGCGGGCGAAGGGCCTCCGGAGGCTCTCGCTGGCAAGGTGGAAGACGCTCACTGACATGGGGCTCGGGTGCGTCGTCGTTGGGTGTACGGAGCTGAGGGAGCTCTCCCTCAAGTGGTGCCTCGGGGTCTCGGATCTGGCGATCCAGCTCCTCGCACTCAAGTGCAGGAAGCTCACCAGCCTGGATCTCTCCTACACCATGGTGAGCGTTGTGCGGGTTTCTTTGGTTTCGTTGGTCGTTTCTTGGATGATTCTGTCTTTTGTTTCCTTCTAGTACGTTTCTTGATTTGATTTCTTGGCATCAAATGGGCTTCAGTTATTTCCTTTGCTATAAATCTACTACCTTCATCAGTTACTGGTACATCAATTGCTCAATCTAATTTATTCAGTTAGTGCTTAGGGCATTGGACCACTTCAGTGTATGGGGACTTATAGGTAGTATAGTATTCTTGATCTGCAGGACGTTCTTATCTATAGACATGGCAAATCATCTTTGCAACAATGGATCAGCAGAGCAGTACTAGTAACCAACTCTAGTTTCTCTTGCATGTTTGTGCCTAGTGCCTACCGACCCACTTATCATATCGTGCTGGAGTAATAATAAAATGGAAACGTATCTTGTGATGCAGATCACAAAGGATAGCTTTCCTCCCATCATGAAGCTACCCAATCTTCAACAGTTGACCCTGGTGGGGTGTATTGGAATTGATGACGATGCCCTTGGTAGTCTTGAGAAAGAATGCAGTAAATCACTACAGGTGAGGTGCTCATGATGGTAATTTGCCATTTTTATTGACTTGCTTGTTACGAGCAATCACAGCTTCATTTGAAACACTATAGTAGTATTATTTTTCTTGATCTTACACTGCTAGGTTCTGAACTCTGTAGATGGCTTGTCTGAACTAGTCACTTGTACTAAAATATGTATTTTTGATAATTAACGCAAAAATATTTGATAGTAGCGCAAAGCTCCGCTTATTACTGAACTTGCATGCTTGCACGGTTGCAGGTGCTTGATCTGTCTCAGTGTCAGAATATCACTGATGTGGGAGTTTCATCCATACTGAAGTCGGTACCCAATCTATTGGAACTGGATCTTTCATACTGCTGTCCTGTAAGTAGTGAATCATCTACTCGTATTATTGTATCACTTGGGCATAACTTGAGCCCTCAGCTTAATTTACATCCTTCATGTATCAGGTTACTCCTCCTATGGTGAGAATCTTCCAGAAGGTTCCTAAATTGCGGACCCTGAAGCTGGAAGGCTGCAAATTCATGGCTGATGGACTAAAAGCTATTGGAACCTCTTGTGTTTCTTTACGGGAGTTAAGCTTGAGCAAGTGCTCTGGAGTGATGGATACAGAACTCTCTTTTGCCATGTCAAGACTAAAGAACCTGCTGAAGCTGGACATTACTTGTTGTCGCAATATCACTGATGTTTTACTAGTGGCCATAACTAGTTCATGCACTTCCCTCATCTCTCTAAGGATGGAGTCTTGTAGCCGTGTTTCCAGTGGGGCGCTCCAATTGATTGGGAAGCACTGTTCTCACCTAGAAGAGTTGGACCTTACTGACAGTGATTTGGATGATGAAGGTACTTAATACTGAACTGGGTACTGAATTATTCTTTGCCAAATGGACATGAAGTTGACTTTGAATATTTTTTGTGCAGGACTGAAACCTCTTGCCAAATGCAGCAAACTTTCGAGTCTAAAAATTGGCATTTGCTTGAAGATAAGTGATGAAGGTCTTACCCAGATTGGAAGGTCTTGCCCAAAACTCCGCGACATTGATCTGTACAGGTCATTATTAGACATGCCTTGTGGTTTTCTTTGTTTGGTTCTTTGTCAGTAAACTAACTTATATTTTCTGTTTCAGGTGTGGAGGCCTTTGTGATGATGGAATTATTCAAATTGCTCAGGGTTGTCCGATGCTAGAGTCTATTAATCTATCCTACTGTACAGAAATAACAGATCGTTCACTGATTTCACTTTCAAAATGCGCAAAGCTGAATACTCTGGAGATTCGTGGCTGCCCCATGATTACATCCTCTGGGCTCTCAGAAATAGCAATGGGGTGCAGGCTACTTTCCAAGCTTGATATTAAGAAATGCTTTGAGATTAATGATGTGGGAATGCTTTACCTTTCCCAGTTCTCTCATAGCCTTCGTCAGGTATCATCCTTTTCTCCTGTAACTGTAACTGGAATCTGAAGGTACCATGTATGTTCTGCAATTGTGCTAATACCATCTATGTCTCATCACAGATAAACTTGTCGTATTGTTCAGTCACCGATTTCGGACTTTTGTCCCTTTCTAGCATATCCGGCTTGCAGAACATGACCATCGTCCATTTAGCGGGTATAACACCTAATGGCTTGACAGCTACTCTTATGGTTTGTGGTTGTTTGACGAAAGTGAAGCTTCATGAAGCATTCAAATCCATGATGCCTGCTCATATGATAAAAAATGTTGAGGCACGCGGCTGTGTTTTCCAGTGGATTGATAAACCATTTAAGGTATTCTACTGCTCCCCTGGTTGCTTTACACAGCGTTAAACCCTTGTGTTCACCAACTCATTTAGGTGTCTTGCCTGATTTGCTACTTGAAAACACTACATACTATTTGCTTCAGAAAAGTTGTGGTTCTATTAAGCTATGTTTGTGCTGTGCAATGATTTTTTTTTTTAACTTTCAAGATTTTGTCTATGCTTCAAAATGCACAAATCATGATTTGCTTATGGATGGGGTTTTAAAAAAAATGCCTAAGAGCATAGCACAGTTGTCTTATATCTGTTGACTGTTGAGTGGATTTGTTCGTACTAGAATTACAAGCCTGGAAAAGTCACAAGTGTCTAATAACAGGTGTGGCCTTGTGCAGGTTGAGGTGGAACCTTGTGATGTATGGAAGCAACAGTCCCAAGATGTGCTTGTACGATGAGAAGACCTCAAGTGTAGCTATCGTGGAAAGCAAGGCAGGCATCTTGTGGATGGATGGGTTTGTTGACTGGCATCCAGAAGTACTGTAATCGGTGCGGTACCACAGAGGTGTATGTATACTAGATGAGTAGATCCAGTCCCAGTCCCAATCCCAGCTTTGTTGGGTGAGGTGAACATGCCTGGGGAGTACATTATGGCCCTGTTCGCTTAAGCTGAAATTTGGCTTATGCTGATGCTTATGTTGAAATGTTGTGAGAGAAACACTTTTTCATGGCTGAAAAGTAGCTCATGGAAGTGATGGTTTTGGTTGATAAGAAAATGGTTTTGGAATTTAGTGCCATAGATATGGCCTGTGTTTGTTGGCTGTTGTATTTATGTTTGTGATTAGCTGGAATGAAGTGGCTTGCATTGCATTTGTTTTCTGTTTGGGATACAAGTACAGAATGAAGGATACAGGTGATATCCGCTTGTTTATGGTGCTTGAATGAAGTGGCTTGCTGGTTGCATAGGCCATACAGGATCTGGTGCAACACCTCTGCTTGGTCATATCGTATCCTCTCAAACAAACGAGGAGACGCATTGATCCTTAAACTTTGCGGGTGCTGGAGTTTGGTCAAGTCCGATGTGAGTCAGTGTTGGACGCACACGGACGGGACCATGGAACTCAAAGCACAGGGTGAGACAGGAATGACGGGTTGAAGAGATCGGGGCAGCTAGCGTTGCGAACTTGCAATGGACAGGTAAAGAGGCAGGTGGCCATGGCCATGGTCAGCTAGTAGCACTGAAGAAGCCGCTGGCAGGAGCGAGAGCGAGGCGACATGGGCGGCGCGGCGCAGGCATCACGTTGGTGCCGGACAAGCAGTTGCCATTGCCGTTGCCAACCACGGGTAGCTGGCCTATGCTCCTGTCCCGTCCGTGACCCCTTCAACCCTTATGTGTCCCTTACCGAATAGGGATGAAAACGTTACGGATATTTTTCGATCGTATTCGAAATCGAATCCGTTTAGAGGGGTTAAGATCTATCCGTATCCGAGTCCGGATATCCAATATCCGATACCGTATCCGTATCCGAAAACTCAAATCGCATATTTATGATGTCGATATCCAATCGTATCCTATCCGATATAGTTGACACTATCCGTATTCGAATCCGAATCCGGACAGAAATATGAAAACAAATATAATATCAGTGATATCCGTCCGTATCCGATCCGTTTTCATCCCTACTTATGAGTACGTTGCGTCCAGGGTAGAGCGCAGCTGCTGCCACCTGCTGCATTGCTCGAGCCCTTTTCCTTCACCTCGAGGCAGAATTTTGACTAAAACCGGTTGAAAAATACTATTCTAGCTAAATTAGTGTTTTAAAAAAATACTGTTCCGGCTAAAAAAAAAAAATCCGAACTAATTAAATAGGGTAAGCCAAATAGTACCCGAAGCTGGAGCAAGTGTGGTTGCTACAATGGTCCGTCGTCATACGCTGCCCTACCCTACCGCTAGCGTCATTAATGCCCCCACCACACCTAAGAAACAACCAAGGTCTTGTTTAGATTGTAATTTTTTTCATTCTCTCTTCATCACATTAAATCTTTGATATATGCATAGAGTATTAAATATAGATAAAAAAATAACTAATTATAAAGTTTGATTGTAAATTACGAGACAAATCTTTTGAGCCTAGTTAGACCATAATTGGACAATAATTATCAAATACAAACGAAAATACTACAGTGCCCGATACTAATTTCTAACCCAAATCTAAACACGGCCCAATGAACCAAACCCATAACTTTAACCCACCGCAGCTCCTGCTACCACTGCTCCTCCTGCTCCTGCTTGGCAATCCAAGAAGAGGAGAGGAGAGGGGAGGACGGAGCTCACGCGCAAGAGCGAGCAAAGCATAAGCAGCAATGGGGATCTGCTGCAGCAAGGCGGCCGCAGGGGAGCTGGACGACGACGAGGGCTTGAGCTTCCCATGGATGCACGACGATGTGTTCCACAGCCACCTGTGGGCCAGCGCCGGCGTCTCCGTGCACACCAAGCAGGGATGGAAGGGCGCCAACCAGGACGCCATGACCGTCTCCCAGGTGCATGATCTCACCCTCCCTCCACTCTGTCTCTTCTCTGCTTTCACCTTGATCTCGGATTGGTTGCAGCGCCTCTGCCTACTAGTTAGTTTGTCTCACACTCTCACTAGATAGCTCCTTGCACCATTGATTTTCACCGACCAGTAAGAATGTTAGCAATTAAGAAAACTGGGATATTGTGTGTGTGTTTTCCCAATATGCAAGCTTTTCACGGTGTTGTTGCAACCTGCAATGCAAGCTGTGTTTACAACTTAGTTTGTGCAAAGCGCACCGGATCTATCTATGGCTGCTGAGTATTGAAACCTTACAACCTGAGAGAGATGTTAGTAGAAAGGAAAAAACAGATTTTTTAAGCATACCTGAAATTATGTACTTCACCATCTTTATTGCCCACACCACCAGTGTCCTGACTCCTGAGAGCTTGCATTGTACATGAACCTGCCTGGGCCGGAACATTAAAAGCTATGTTGGCACATCCATATCTTTGTACCTTACTTTTAGCATCTCCAATGCAAGTACACAGGGGCGGATGAACGGGGCTGCGCTCTGGGCGAGCTGCTGATTCACATTCAAAACAGTCTGATCTTGCTTCCTAGACCTCCTTTTGTCTAACTAAGATCATAGTTTTTTAGGCTAAACACCACGGCCTGGTTTAGATTGAGGTTAGGAATCAGTATTTGGCACTGTAGCACTTTCGTTTGTATTTGATAATTATTGTCCAATCATGGCCTAACTAGGCTCAAAAGATTCGTCTCGTAATTTACAATCAAACTGTGTAATTAGTTAATTTTTTTATCTACATTTAATACTCCATGCATGTGTCCAAAGATTTGATGTGATGGAGAGAGAGTGAAAAAACTTGCAATCTAAACAAGGCCCACATATGTTATAGGGGCTACATGGACTCGCCCCGGGCTGCAGCCCGGGTAGCCCGGGCCCTGGATCCGCCCCTGCAAGTACATTGTTTTTTCTCATTCACACGCACCCACGATTCGCTTGATCTTGATGTGTGGCAATTGTATCAAGATGCTTAGGACTTTGCTGGCCACAAAGGCCACATCTTCTGCGGGGTATTTGATGGACATGGCCCTCTTGGCCGGGAAGTCGCTCGCCATGTCCGCGACACCCTTCCAGTGAAACTAGCCTCTGCTTTGAAACCGAAAACTGGAGATGAAGACTCCTCAAGCGATACTTTGAAGCTTAAAGCTGAAGAAGACTCCTCAAGCGATACTTTGAAGCTTAAACCTGAAGAAGATGATTCAAGCAGTAATTCGAAGCTCAAACCTGTAGAAGATGATTCAAACAGTAATTTGAAGCTTAAACCTGAAGAAGATGACTCAAGCAATAGTTTGAAGCTCAAACCTGAAGAAGATCCCTCAAGCAATAGTGTGAAGCTCAGAACTGAAGAGGATCCCTCAAGCAACACAGATTTGGATTCCTTTGACAAGTCAGATAGCAGCTCGTTCAGTGATGACAGCCTGTTCGGTTGGCTGGTTCATATCGTTGCTGGTTCGTGAAGAAGTACTGCTGGCTGGTTTATGTGAGAAAAATACTGTTCCGGCTGGAAATTTACGATCGTTTACGACAAGCCACAGCCAAACGAACAGGCTGCTATGAGCGATGAGAGCCAGCTGTTGTCCACTTGGAAGAACATATTCGTGAAGACATTTGAGCAGGTGGATGAGGAGCTGAGGCAGCATTCAGGAATTGACTGTATTTTTAGCGGCACAACTGCAGTCACTGCTGTTAGAGAGGTACTAATTCTGAACTGTAACTACTAGCTGAACTAGAAATCATGTTTCGGTGATTTGGATTCCTTTGGCAAGTCAGATAGATGCTCAGTGATTTACTTGTACTGTAACTACTAGCTGTAGGAAATCATGTTTCAGCTGTATTGTCCTTGTTATGCACAGGGTGATCACTTGATCATTGCCAATTTGGGCGATTCACGCGCTGTCCTTTGCACCCGTGACAGCAAGGACCGTCTGATCCCCGTCCAGCTCACCACTGACTTGAAGCCAGGTCTTCCAAGTGAGCGTCAAAACTTCTCATTTCACGGCTACTAACACACCTGAATGCACTTCTTGTCTGAATTTTGCATTCCTGTTTACTTGCAATAGGCGAGCTCGCAAGGATTCTGAACTGCAAGGGAAGAGTGTTTGCCATGGACGACGAGCCAGACGTGCCTAGGATGTGGCTGCCGGATCAGGATGCGCCGGGCCTCGCCATGGCAAGGGCCTTCGGTGACTTCTGCCTGAAGAACCATGGCCTTATCTGCACACCTGAAGTCTACTGCAGGAAACTGTCCGAGAAAGATGAGTTCCTGGTGCTTGCTACTGATGGGGTAATTAAAAATAAAAAAGTTGAAAATTCATTTATTTGATTGGCACTTTCAGATTCCTGTCACTTTCAGTCCAGGTTTCTTTAATTAGAAAGGCTTGCATGCAGTTCTATCCCAGATGATCTGGGTACAGAATATAGCATAAATCCCTTTCAGATAAGACCCACAAAAGAAACTGTTAACCAAAACCATACATGCATATCACTGTCGTCTATTTATTATTGTCATGATAGTTTTAGCAGATAATGATTTGTTCTCAAATCAAAATGGACAACATTCTCAGATGATATGGTTTTACGGTAGCATGAGAAGTCTGAATTCCTTTTGCTGCCGAAACGGCGAAACCTGTTGCAGATTTGGGACGTGCTGTCGAATAAGGAGGTGGTGAAGCTGGTGTCATCGGCGACCGACCCGTCCAAGGCGGCGAGGCAGCTGATCGACCGTGCCGTCCGAGCGTGGCGGCGCAAGTACCCGACGTCCATGGTGGACGACTGCGCCGTCGTGTGCCTCTACCTGAACCGGGCCTTATCTCCTGGTCCTGACGAAAGCCTCCTCCGAGTCCCGGGCACAGGAGACGACGCGAAGCCGGCGGCGCATCCGGTCGTGCCGTTCACGGGCAGCAGCTTCCGCCGGGCTCTGAGTAACAGCGGCGAGGCGTCGCATGAGGAGGGGGCGACAGTGTGGAGAGCGCTGGAGGGGGTGGCACGGGCCAACTCCGTGATCAGGCTGCCGCGCATGGGGCGCGTGCTGAGCTGGCGGAGGCGGTCGAGTTCGCTGGACAAAGACGACGGCGAGGAGCGGGATTGATCATCAATTCCTGGCCAAATTGAAGGGAGGCCATCGTTTTCATGGGCGGTACACGTAAAATCGTTCGTTCGTGCATGGACCGATGGATGGACGCGAGGCAGCCAAATTGAAAAGGAATTTCTAGGATTTGATTGGCGTAATGGCCTGTCGCATTCAGGTTGTTGAAACGGATGAGGTGATATGGACAGGAGTAGCATTTCTTCATTCCCTGCTGAATCTGAATGGTTGTTCGTATTTTTTCAACCAACGAATAGTATTTTTCTCTCGCAACAAATCAGCCAACAATACTTTCAGTCATGCAACCAAGCGAACAGGGCAATACTGCTGCTACTTAACATTGCGTGACTGGTTGCGTGGACCATGAAGGGTTTGCCGTTTGCGTTTGCTGTAACTGTAATTTGTTGGTGAGATTAATTTTTGACACCATATCAACATGATCGATCTATGGAATGGTTACTCGATCATTCTTCATTCTTAAATTTAAAGATCAAATCATTGCTTGATGCATTGTGGGATGGCAACCGGGTGTTATGCATTTTAAAAAGATGAGATTTTATGCATGCATTTTTAACCTGCTATTTTATAACAATAATAATAGAACAACCACAGTTAAAAACATTTATTGATCGGACTTGCTAGCGCCCGCCTGGACGGTGCCTGCATAGGAAGGGATGGAGTGAGCGCCTAGCGCGTCGGGCTCACGAGTGAGCGCACCAGCAGTGGACCCGCTCCACCCCAGATGTCGCCCGCGCTGCCAGCCGCTTCCCACGCATATCCCATGTGCAACACCAATCTACTCTAAACATCTAGATGCAACAGTTGCAACATAAAAAAAACAGATGAAACACTTGAAACAAGTGTCCGAAACACTTGCGAAAACGCCCGAAAAACATTTGAAAATCATTGCAAACATATGCAACATCTAGATGAAATACTTACAAACATGCGTATGAAGACACCTTAAAACGCTTGAAAATGTATGCTTGCAACGTGTATGTATATGTAATATCCAGATCTACTTTTGCAACATCCAAATAAAACACTTGCAACATACGTCTGGACAGATGAAATATTTGAAACATACACTTGAAACACGTATAGTCATTCCAATATGTGCAACATCCCGATCTACTTTTGCAACATCGATATACAATACTTGAAACATACCTCTAGTATATCTGAAACACATGAAACATACTCTTGTAACATGCGTTAGTCTGGAGACGTCAACGGCCCAGCGTACACCCAGGCGCAGGCGCATGCCTCCCCTTCCTGCCAATGTGCGAGGTTGATGGGGGTGCAGGTGCAGGCATCCCCTTCCGCGATGGGCGAGGTGGATGGAGGCGTGGCACGGACCGCGGAGCAGCCAGGGATGGGGCGCAAGTGCGGCGTCGTCGCGCTAGAGAAGGCTGTGGCGGGCGGGTGCACTGTCTACGGCAAGCGGCCCTGCGCAGCTGCGCGGGAAAAGATGAGCGATTTTTTGGAGATATAGAGGCGCACTCTGCAGTTGATCAAGTGCGGGTGCAGGCGTCCGGAGGGACAGACGCCGCAACCTATCGTTACCGTTTATGATTATTTGATGGTGGTTCCGTACGTGAGGATCAAGAAGCACAAAAACGTAGTGGTCTTTTCTTTGAGCTTTGCAAGGTCTCCCTTTAGCACTAGGTGGGGGAAGTTCCCCACGGACTGCTAAAAAAAAACGTAGCCTCCTGGAGATGCATGCTTTGCTTGTTGTTGGGCTGCACTGTGCAGTGGGCCGTATCTTATTTGTTGGGCTTGGGCCGAAAGCTAGACAGGCGTTCGACTTTGAAGCCTAACCCGGAGTACCTTGGCGCGGGAAATGGAATGATCCTTGGTTTTTTCTCTATCATGTTTTTTATCCCCGAATTACACGATGCAGACCCTCAACATGCATGTACACTCAGCCTCTGTGAACACACGTACGCAAACCAGGCCTACACCTATGAGCAAGACTGTGCAGCCTCGTTTTCTGCACTACAGCTGCCGATGCTAATTTCGAGAAAGTAGACATCGAAGCTTCAATTGTTAAATAAATAGAATATTATTGATTTGTTAGATGGCAGTTAGGCCTTGTTTAGTTGGCGATTTTTTTTTGGAAATGGTACTGTAGCAATTTTGTTGTTATTTGGCAATTAGTGTCCAATCATAGTCTAATTAGGCTTAAAAGATTCGTATCGTGAATTTCATCTAAACTGTGTAATTAGTTTTATTTTTTATTTATATTTAATGCTTCGTGCATGCGTCTAAAGATTCGATGTGACAGAAAATCTTGAAAAATTTTACAAAATTTTGGGAACTAAATAGGCACTTAATTAAGTTGAGCTGTTGTATTTTATTGAATGCAGACCCATGCTGCATTGAATGCTGAAGCAACTGCTCACGTGGCAATGGATTGACGTTTCAAACCTCATCTACAATGCAGCTGCTTTTAAGGTGACCGTGCACTGTAGTCTGTAGCATAAGGAACAGATTTCTTCCACTAAGGTTTATTATGTTTACATAATAGAAATAGCTCTGGCTCACTTGAGTCCTCTCTAAGAGCATAAACCAAATTAGCCACAATTATTACAGACTCTGGACTCTGCGATGTTTCTTGATAAGTTATTCAATACATTGATCTAAAGAAAAACACACAAGGGAACAGAACAACGACATGCGTACATGACAAGAGTTCATGATCGCCAGGCAGAGTTCATCATCCTCGCTGTCGTACACCCCGATGAGCTTCTCTGCAAAAGTATTGGAGGCCCTGTGACCGCATCCGCAAAAGCCTCTGCAGTCACAAGCTTCTCACGTATCTGCACTGCGAGGCCTAAGAACGGCGCGAGAAACTTCATCAGCCTGTTCGTTTCGGCTGAATTGGCTTATAAGCCATGACTGAAAGTACTGCTGGCTGGTTTGGTGTAAGAGAAAAACACTGTTTAAGCAGTGGATTATAAGCCAGATACGAACGAATAAGCTGAAACGAACAGGTTCCTTTCGCCAATCCAGGTAGTGTTTGTAGGTACAGTTACTACTATCGCTTCAAGTACCTGCAACAGTAAAGGTGAACATGAATCATTGCATATATATATATATAGTAGTACCTTCGTATATGTATAGTACAATAAATGTATTCCGTAGAAAATTTGTACATACGGATACGTACCGTGGACAATGCGTTGGCCACTGAGCTCAGGCGATTGATCCAATCCTGATCTGCTGTGGACTTGGCACAAATTTGTGCCAACATTTCTGCAATCACCGCCCAGTACTCCTTACTGTATGCATCAGAAGCCATGATTGTGACCAGCTGCTGAATGTCTGGAAATTCGTCTCCACGGGCGATCAGTGCTTTCCCTGCCTCAATTTCTAAGTTGGCTGTCCTGAGGATCAAGGAGTAGGCGTCGCAGCTCGACAGTAAACTGGAGCCTTCTTGGTTCATCCAAAGTTGCCTCGAGAGGATCTCAACAGCAAAGTTTTAAATCTCCGGCTATAGCTGCAGCTATAGCCGGAGATAGCGGCTGGGATGAAAGCAGCTAAGCGATGCGGTTTTTTGCGCTAAGAAAAGCGGGGCGCTAATAGCGTCGTTTAGCCGGCAATAGCCGCTAAACTGGCCTTAATTTAGCGTAGCTAAATTGTGAAACGCGGCCGACGTGGCCCAACAAGGAAGCCGGCCTAATTGGACCAGAGACGAGAGGTGGCTAAAGTGCTGCAAACCCTAGCTCTTAAGCACCTAGCTTCCAAGCGCCCGCTCTCTAGCTGCAAGAAGAGGAGGCGACCGGCGGCGGTGGCGGCATCGAGCAGATCAACAGAGGCCGGTGGCTGTGCCCTTTGGCGGCGGCTCATGGAGGCGACCGGCGGCGGCGGCGGCGGCGCCGGAGGCAGCTAAGCAGCGCGCGCGAGTCTGACGAGGAGGTCCGTCAGCGCTGGGTGCTCCTCGTCTCTGAAGCACTGAAGTAGAGCACCAACGGCGACGGCATGGAACAACAATCTGGTCAGTGCTCACAACCTCCTCTCTTTTTTTTTGCTTGTATGTCGCAGATCTCACTATATGTAAACAAGCTGTCAATATTTGTTACCTCTAATTTCATATACTTGCCTCCCGTGCTTGTTTGGCCTAGGTGGTAAATGATAATAACTGCTATATCAGTTTGCATTATTTTGATTGGGGCATATGCAGATAAATTCTTTGTTCATATTTTTGCTTGTTGAAAGATCCGTGCTTGTTGAACCAGTTCTAAACAGTGGCTTACTTTGCCTTTGCAATAGGACCTTATCTTATTTAGGTTTTAATGTGGCTTAGTTTGCTCTTTGTATAGGTAACCCGTCCAGTGCTGCCTCTGTCTCAGTAGAAGCTGGACCAAAACAACCTGGTATCAACTCAGAACCCTGCATGGGCTCACTGTTTCTGCTCAGACATAACCAAGAAACATCACCTACGGTGCAAGTATTGTGACAAGCTCTGCAGTGGTGGAATTACAAGAATTAAGTACCATATTGCAGGAATTAAAGGTTTCAATACTACTAAGTGTGGAAAAGTTCTAGCTCCAGTGCAGCAAGAGATATTTGATTTGCTTACGAAGAAGACTAATGAAAAAGAACAGAAAAACAAAGAAAAAAAAATGGACAGAGCTGAAGTTAACATAGAAAACTCAGATTGTGAAAGTGGCGGTGAAGGTTCAGATCATGGCAATAATGCTCTTGTGGTGAAGCCAAAGGCGACAAGAGGATCTAGTAGCTCTAGATCTGTAGGAGGTGGTCAAACTATTGACAAGTACTACAAGCCTCCTTCTATAGAAGAATCTGCTAGTATGACATAGAGAGGAATTAATCTAAGCAATAAGGTTCAAACAGCATTGACAACTCAGAAAAGAGAAGAGAGGAGGGATAGAACTTGTGAGTACATATGTCAGTGGTTCTATGAAGCTAGCATTCCACACAACACAGTCACCCTTCCTAGCTTTGATCATATGTTAGAGGCCATTGGACAATTTGGTAGAAATCTAAAAGGGCCTAGTCCCTATGAGATGAGTGGACCGTTCTTGTAGAAAAGGAAGGAAAAGATGATGGATGGATTCAAGGAGCATAAGGAATCATGGGAGCTCACAGGTTGTTCTATCATGACAGATGCATGGACAGATAGGAAGGGTAGGGGAGTGATGAATTTAGTTGTGCATAGTGCTCATGGGGTACTCTTCTTAGATTCAGTGGAATGCTCGGGTGACAGGAAAGATGGCAAAAATATCTTTGAACTTGTGGATAGGTACATAGAAGAGATAGGGGAAGAACATGTTGTCCAAGTGGTGACTGATAATGCTAGCGTCAATACAAGTGCAGCAACTCTATTTACAGCAAAAAGACCTTCAATATTTTGGAATGGATGTGCTGCTCATTGCTTGGATCTCATGCTAGAGGATATTGGTAAGCTTGGACCAGTTGAGGAGACCATTGCTAATGCAAGGCAAGTGACTATTTTCTTGTATGCTCATACTAGGGTATTGGATTTGATGAGGAAGTTTCTTAAGAAAGACTTGGTTCGCTCTGGGGTTACACGATTTGCCACTGCTTACTTGAATCTAAAAAGCTTGCTAGACAACAAAAAAGAGTTGACAAAACTATTTAAATCAGATGAGATGGAGGAATTGGGTTACTTGAAGCAGTCCAAGGGGAAGAAAGCCAACAAAGTGATCAGATCCGAAACCTTCTGGAAAAATGTTGCTATTGCAGTTAATTACTTTGAGCCATTGGCTAATGTGTTGAGAAGAATGGACAGCGATGTACCATCAATGGGATTCTTCCATGGATTAATGTTGGAGGCGAAGAAAGAAATTTCTTAGAGGTTTGATAATGACGAGAGCCGCTTTAAAGAAGTATGGGATATCATTGATAGAAGATGGGACAACAAGCTCAAGACTCCACTACACCTGGCTAGGTACTATTTGAACCCCTACTACTATTACCCAAATAAGCCAAAGATTGTGAAAGATGGATCATTTGCAGCAGGTGTGATTTCCTGTATTACAAAGATGGTGGCTGGTGATGAAGAAACTCAAGACAAGATAATTGAAGAACTGGACATGTATCAAAATTAGCAAGGGAGTTTTGGAAGTGAAATTGCCACAAGGCAGCGAAAGAACAAGAATTTCAATCCAGGTGAACAACTGAATATGTGAACTTAATTTGATTGTTGAATATCATATTTTTATTCTAACTTGTTTAATGTTTATGCAACAAAATGGTGGCTGCACCATGGCACAAGGACACTAAATCTTAGGAAATTGGCAGCAAGGATTCTGAGTCTGACCTGCAGCTCCTCAGCTTATGAGAGGAACTGATCAGTATTTGAACAGGTAAAAAGAAAATTATGACATGCATCTTTGTGTGCATGCTATCTTTTTTGAATTTTAATGTTTGTACATGGAATTTAAATCTGACCTGTAGCCTTGTCTTCACTACTTGACTCGTAAGTTCATACAAAGAAGCGCAATAGGCTACTTCATGAAAGGATGAGAGATCTTGTGTTTGTTAAATTTAATTCTAAGTTAAGGAATAAGAGAGAGAAGAAGGATAGAGATCCTTTGGAGAAAGAAGTAGATGATGTTGTGGCAGATGATGATAATGAATTCATTACTGGTATTATGTCTTTGCCAAGTGAAATGAAACAACAACAATGTGCACAAGAATCATAGAAGCACACACCACAACAAGCACAACCACAAGCTAAAAGGAAAAGGCCTGTGCACCCTAAGAAGAGGAAAGTCAGGAGCCTGGAGTCTTTGATGAGAAATGGCCTAGTGCAGCCTGAAGCTCCATCATCCGATTCAGAAGATTGTGCTGATGGTACTCTAATGCAGACTACTGACTTTGATAAGTCTTCCTCTCCCTATGTCTCTGAGTCTGATTAGCGAGACTAGAAGAAATGAAGATTGCAATATTGCCTTGTATTAGTAATTTAGTATCCACTGTCTAGGACTCTTGATGACCTTTTGTGTTGTACTGTTATCTTTATTCCAGAATGTTGTACTTTTGTGAAACCGATATTTCAGTATTCTGTTAGCCACTTTGCCTGTTGTAATGTACTCCTATGAACCTATAATGTACTCCTTTCAACTGGTTATGTATCAATCGGTAATGGTTATGAAGTTATGCTAAGGTCATGTCTTTTTTTTTTGCAAAAACAGCTAAATGACATAGCTGCAGCTATCTTCCGCTATAGCTGTGCTTGGTCAGGAGCTAAGAGGCTTAGCCAGCTATTTAAAATCTTGCTGAAGAACAAGGGACCTGCCACCGCCGTCAGAGTCCACTAACATGAGCACTTGACCCCACTATCCCGAAGACTATAGGTATAGGACTCGAGCACAAGACACGATTACACGACGTTGGCTGACATGATAACTGACTAAACTAAAATACCTGAAACTAAGGGCCTCTTTGGCACGGCTTATGCCGGCTTCGGCTTCATCTATTTTGCGTAAATCGAGGCACTGTAGCGTGAAGTCATTTTGTAAGCCGGGGTTAAAATGAACTAGAAGTCCGGAAAAACCAGTTTTTCTTGCTTCACCGGCTTTGGCTTCACCGGTGAAGCCATTTTGGATGAGCCGTGCCAAAGAGGGCTTAAATACTCAAACTGACCAACCTAACACCACAGCTAGGATTACATCCTTCACTGTCCAGTGGCAGACTAGCAGAGCTCTGCGCCCGGCGGCTGCGTCATGCATTTGTGCGCCCCCCGCTGTGGAGCTCGTGCCCGGCGGCTGTGTCCCCGCGCGGCCGGTGCTCGCTCCCAGAAAAGCCCATGCGTTGCACAGCTCGCGCCGGCGGCTAGCGCTCGCACTCGGAGGAGCCCGCGTGCTGCAGAGCTCGCGCGCCCCGCGGCAGGAGCCCGGAGGCCCACGCACATCGAAGCTCGCCCATGGCCACAGCAGCAGCAGCCCGCAGGCACCCCCAAGCGCCACCGCCTCACCCCCGTCCATGATCCACAACGAGCTCAGAGTCTCGCTCCGTCGATTCCCTCTTCGAGCTTCGCGGCCTCGTCTTCTCCAATAGGACCATCCACGACACCGACGGGCGCCACCTACATATCGTTGACTACGGCCTCGGCTATGGGTTCTAGTGGCCAGGCCTGCCCGCCGGAGCTGCCGGAGTGGACGAAAAATGCTAAGCGTTGTAGGCTTTTGCTTTGAATGTGTGCTGAGTCGTTGGATACGGAATGGAGGGTGGAGATCGCATGAAAGTTACAATGTAACTTTGCTCCGTAAAGTCACCTAATCTGGCTCCCTAATTTATGCCCTGTTCGCTTGAACTTATCAGCCATGGTACAGTGTGTTTTTCTCTCACAACAAAACAACATTGGCTGGCTTATCGACCGCAGAAACTATCATCCGAACAGCCCGTTAGATGGTTCGGTGTGCAGTTTGTAAACGGTCTGCGTGTTGTATCAGATGCTTCGAGTGTGTAATAATTAGTACTCTTTGTTCTTGTAGTCTTAGGCGGTGCTGGGTTTGGTTCGACCCGCTACCATATGTGGCATGTCGAGGATCTCACAGATGGGACCCACGTGTCAGCGGCAGTCCTGTTTGGCTCCCTGAAGTTTGTATCAATTTTTGGACCACCTTAACGATCTCGAACGAAAAAACTCAAAACCAGGAATTTATAAATCTCATCGACAACAACAATTTTTATATACAAATTATCTTTATTCGACAACGAACAAGAATGATATTATTTTTCTAAGGTGACAAGTCATAATACGCGATTAATATGCTGCTGGAATATTATATTATTTTTTTAGCATCCTAAGGACCTTAAATGAAAAAACTTAAATATAAGAATTTATAGATCTTATTGAGAGCTCATGGCATGAAAAAACAATAACTTTTAGAATGGAGTATTTTCGAAGGGAGTCATTTAATGTTCAAAAATAATATAAAATTGCAGCACAACGGTAATCGTGACCAGGCTTGTCTGAGGTGAGACGTCCTCCTACTTCACGCCTTCACTACATAAAGCTAGCAGCTGTCACCCGCACCACACCGTCATGCCTCTCTCCTGCATAGGTACATCGCCTCCCCCCTCCAGTGCCGAGGAAGCTAAGCGCGCTACGCCCACAGCACACTGCACACATGGCTTCCTCTTCTCCTCCGCTCAACACCAACGGGACCGCCGCTGTCAAGAGGACCGTCGCCACGTACTCTCGGGGCCGCCGACGACCTCACGCCGCGCGTCAAGCGCTGACGGCTCACGTTGGCGTCCCCGGCACTGTCGTCAGTGAAAGCCGCCTCGCGGGCATCGTCTCCCTCCGGCTCCGCTGGAAAAACTGCCCCGCCGGCGGACAGGGCCGACAGGCCCAGGGCGTTGTCGTCGCTGGCGCCGTCCATGCATGAAAGCCGGCTCGCAGACGTCGTCGTCTCGCTCCACTGGAAAAATAGCCCTACGGGCCACGGCCGGTCAGGGGCGCGCCCAGGGCGGCGACGCCGCCAGCGCCATCCAAGTCCCAGCATGTGGTATGCAAATGCCTAAAAGGTAGCTATGGAAGGGAGAGATGCAGCAGCAGCCGTTGCAGCTAGCAACCTGCAAGTGGCCGTTGGTTGTTGGAAAGTTGGAATTGCTAAGATTTACTCTATAAAGGTTACACAGTTCGATCTGTAGCCTTTTGGTGAAGTTGCGTTCTTGTTTTTTGGTGGTGCCTGATTTAGTTTATAACTTGTTTAGAGCTGTGAATAAATCATTTGCTTATCATCTTAGACTGCCTTATGTACGTTGCTTTTCGTCTATGATGAAGAGAACCAGAACCGGACCATCGTCATTTCGTGGTTCAGTTTTCATTTTTTTATTATGACCATATTAGCAGTTTTGTGTTGAGTCGAGTGTGGGCAGATTGAACATGATTATTCCCTTGCGATGGTACATAACAAAGATCATGCTGGTGACTATATATAAACTTTTTTTAATTTTTTTATGAAAACTTTATTTTTTTATTTGCCTGATCATAAAAAGTCATCATCTCAAATGTGCCTGGAGTACTATCCCCAAGTCATTTTGCACCCCATTTGAGATTTGACTAGCAGCACTCTCCAGTTTGTAGGTAGCGGTACTGCAGGTGTAGTAGTATACTACTGCTCCACCAGTTAAGCGGTGCTCATGTCTTGGGCTCTTCAATTTCTGAGAAATTTGCTCTCCTTATTCTCTGCTTTCTTGTTCAATGCGTATGGTAAGTGAATGTTGCTTATATGTAACACTTTGGTTGCAGATGAGACCATGATATTTTGATTCATATCATCCCTCGCCTAGGTACACTGAAATTCCATGGCACGCCAAGCCTTGTTTGGCTGCACATTGTATTCACTTCAATCCTCTTCAACACACGTGGACTAAGTTGGATACGGGTGCAGCCAAACAAGCCCTAATGTCACTACTACAGAAATAAGATCTAGTCCCGGTTGGGAACTAGCTCTACTCCCGGTTTCCCAACCGGGACTAGCAATCCGGGACTAAAGATGTTGTTCTTTAGTCCCGGTTTGCCACAACCGGGACTAAAGATCCTCCCAGCTTTTAAAAAAAATAATGCCTCCCACCGCTGCGCCCCGTGAGATTAGAACCCAAGACCTCATGCACTGCCTCGCGCGTAGCTTACCACCCCACCTACACAACACATCTAACAATGGATGTGATGCTTTCCTTTTGAACTAACCCATCGGGGGACCTTTAGTCCCGGTTGGTGTTACCAACCGGGACTAAAGGGTCTACCTTTAGTCTAGGTTGGTATTACCAACCGGGACTAAAGGTTGGAGGACTTTTAGTCCCGGTTGGTGGCTTTAGTCCCGTTGGGCAGGAACCTTTAGTCCTGGTTGGAGACACCAACCAGGACTAAAGGCCTCTCTAGTCCCGGGGACAAAAAATGCCGAGGCTAATGCCAAATTGGGACATCGTTCTAAAGTCTGTTCTCTAGTAGTTGTGGACGATGATCGTGGAACATGCAACGATAGGTCATATTCAGGTTGCCAGATCCGACTACCATGGCCCACAGGGACCAATGATGTAGTGCCGCCTGAAGCGCTACATGGAATTGATTGACCATGTCTTAATGTTCATCATCATAAGGAAATAATTATTACTGTAAAACTTGGTGAAGCGTGTTAACCTCTGTAGAGGCTGCGTCTACGTGTTATATAACGCCCTGAGCTGACTAGGCGAACGTCTTGTACATACTACAAACCAACATCCTGAAGATCAGCCAGAGTTTATAACGTACGTATGTTATCTATATACTAACAACTACTAATATCTATCTTGTACAACAAACACTAATGTTGGCCAATGATCAAGTGTTGGTTCTCAGTTTATTACATGATATAAGAGATAAACACGGACAGACAAATCTTCATTTCGTAAAGAAAACCATGGCAATATGTAATACTGGTAGTAACAAAATTCAAAGCACTCATGAACAGACTTCTCTCCCACTTCCATTATTCATACATGCATGCATTGGCTAATTTTTGTTGAAGCGCCGACCATCGCCTTTGCTTCATGCTTGCTAATCAGTTTGTGTTTGTCTTGCTCTTGCCCATGTAGCAACAAGGACTATACTTTGCCGTACAACTTGTCCGACAGTCGAAAGCAAGCAATTCTACAGTTTCTCTTGAACAACAAAACACCAAATGCAATCCATGTACCAACCACGAAGCCGCACCCGAGTCCAAGATAAAAGAATGGTATCCCATAACCTTCTTCAGTTCTTCCCAGGCCACCTTGCTTTGGTGCATGACGCTCACTCGAGCAATTGTTTTGAAGAGGATGTCCACAAAGACCGATGTTGCCAATGTACATAGATGGATACTCTGCATACAGGGTATCAAGCTGTACTCCCGATGGAATTCTTCCTGTAAGATCGTTGTATGATAATTCCAAGTAACTTAAGAACGTCAGATTTGATACAGTGGCTGGTATTTCCCCTGAAAGCATGTTCCTCGAGAGGTCCAATGATTGCAGTGATCGCATTTCCCCGATCTTCTTTGGAATAACTCCAGTCAAGTAGTTCCTTGATAGATTCAAATTCACAAGCGCATCAAGAACAACTATTTCTTCTGGAATTTCACTGGTTAAGTCATTTGAAGATAAATCAATGCTCGTCATACTTGTGTCGAAAATTCTTTGAATGGAACCATAGTTCAATTCCTGCCCCTTCCAGACCGTAGAGAAATTATTAAGATGATAATAACTTATTTCATTGCTGTTAGAAACAATTATTTCAATGCCATCGGAACAACCCATCATGGATGTGTTTGTCATAAATTTAAGATTTGATAGGTAGATCGGCAGAGAGCCTGATATCTTATTGTTATTTAGGTCCATGTACTGAAGGCAAGAAAGGTTTGTGATGTTCATTGGAATGCTACCAAAGAACTTGTTGTGACTTAATCGTATAACTCTTAATGATGTTAAGCTTCCAATCCACATTGGCAATCTTCCAGAGAATTTGTTCCGAGACAAATCTAGGAAGTGCACATTTGTCAAGTTTTGCAGAAAAGACGGGAACTTTCCTGACAAACTATTGTTACTTAAGGCTACAAATTTCATATATTCCGTTACCCCGAGGCACAACGGTGGTTCTCCCTCCAAAAAATTGTTGGATAAGTCCAACACACACAGTCTCTGAAATTTACAAAAAGATTCAGGAATATGACCAGTGAGTCGGTTGGAGAACAGAGAAAGCTGTCTTAGATTGGCGGATCCAACAGCAGAGTGACCAGTGAGTCCTAACAACAAGTTATTGGATAAGTCCAACCATGTTATGTTTGGTGGCAGCGTGGGTATCTGACCAGTTAATTTGTTTGAACTGAGGTAGAGTTGTAGAAGTGACATGGAGCCCATATCAGCCGGCAAAGTTCCGTTGAGTTGATTGTTGGAGATGTTCATGAATTCGACATTTGAAAAGCCATCGGAGAACCACTGTGGAAGCCTATCAGCTATACCTGCACTCGAGATATCAAGATAGGTGATGCTCATATTCCACTGAAGCCACACAGGAAACAGTGGGCCCATCTGGCAGGATGCAAAGTTTACATACTCTAATGTAGATGGTGGTTGCCAGTCCGAGCTGATCTCAATCTTGAGGGCATTATATGACAAGTCTATATATTGCAAGCTCCTTGCACTAGCAAAGTGTTCCTCAGTTATCGTGCCATCCAGCTTATTTATACTTAGATCCAGATGGGTCAGATTACTAAGCTTACCAATCTCATATGGAACATGTCCTGTGATGTAGTTCGAACCTAAATCCAGAACAACCAAGCTCATGAATTGCCCCATCCATCTTGGTACCATCCCGGTTAAATGGTTCCAACCGAGGTCCAATTCTTGCAATTTGTTGGGTGAACATTGAGGTAGATTCCTAAACAGCTCAGCTACGTCACCATATAAGAGAGTGTATTCAAGGTTCAGGACCTCCAAATTGCATAGGTTCTTAATATTCGTGATCATGCTGCGCATGTTCTTGTCATCATCATGATAATCATAAAGACAATAATTATATGAAAGATCAAGGACTTGCAGGGATGTCATGTCTCCAAGAGCATCCGGAAATTGACCGTACATACTAGTGCCGCTGAGGTAAAGGAATCTAAGGCTTGTTATGTTCCAGAACCAGCTGGTCACCATTGGATGGTGGAAGGAGTTCCCGGAGGCATCGAGCTCCTCGAGATTTGTAAGGTTCAGGTGTGGCAGCGATTGGTTTGCGCTTGCAAGAGAGCAGTATGAAAGATGGAGGGCCCTCAAAGAAGGAAGCATATTCATGACACGAGGCCAATCCTCTACTGTGCTGAGGTTCACTTGGTCCAAGTAAAGATATTGTATGGAAGGAATGTGTGTTAACCATGAGAGATCCGTCGAGTTTGTGCCTTCCATCCAGTTCCATGAAAGATCTAGATACTGCAGCCTTGACAAGTTGCCAAGCTGGGGAGGCACGCCACCGTAGAATGGTATGCCAGAGAGGTTAAGATACTTGAGATTCTTTAGAGAGCCTAAGAACTCAGGAATTCGACCGGTTGGCCCCTCTAGTTCATTCCTGCTGAGATCAAGGTGCTCTAGGTGATCGAGAGCAAGCAAAGAAGGACTTATCTGGCCGGCCAAATTATCTGGTCCGAAGGTCGATCCAAGTCGAAGCTCGTGGACGTGGCCAGTTCGGTTGCTGCACCGGACGCCTCTCCACCGGCAGCAGTCTTGCTCGTCGTGGCGACCGTCTCGCCGCCACGAGCTGAGGATGCCGCCAGTGTCGCTGGTGACGCCGTGCTTGAATGCCAGCAGGGCGTCCCTCTCGTGTGGTATGCAGCTCGGGCTCGCTCTGTTACCACCGGCGGCTGGCTGGAGCTGCTGCTGCTGCTGCGTGGCGAGGAACAAGCAGCAGCAGCAGAGCAACACGAGCATGGCAGCAGCTAGGTGATGCATGGTGGCAACCACGGACAATAATGTCGCTATGGTAGAAGAGAATGGCAGGATATATCAGTTCTGGAGTGAGAGTGGATCCGTTCTGGAGCCCGAGTGTTATTATTATAGTAGACGGATGCAGAGGATACTGCAGATCGGTCAATTGACCGTGGACTGAGGTCGTCGGTCACCTTCCGTGTAGAAGCGGTCAGGCATCTTCGTACTGGCCCACGCGCACTCCTCCGACGCGGATTGGATTGGTCATGTATCGGTCGTCTCACTCATCTGCTGCCTCCATGGGTTTATGTGGAATTATCCCATCCATTTAGCTTCCTTCGTTGAGTTATTCTGGGTTTATGTGGAATTGTCCATTCAGCTTCCTTCCTTCGGTTATTCTGGGTTCATGGATATCTGCCTGTAAGATGGGCTTCATCTGCTGACCGACGACCTCAGTCCACGGTCACCTTCCGTGTAGAAGCGGTCAGGCGTGTGTCAGTGTGGTCATCATCGATTCCATTATTGCCTCTGCCTCTCATCAAATAATTTCTTTTTTTTCTTCTCTTTTAACCTTGAAACTTTTTCTACTCTCCACATACAACATGTGATATTCCATGTTAAAATTTGGTATGTTTCTGGATCTGTTTGCTATATTTAATTAATTTATTGCATTTCTAGAAATTTTTTGGTATAAGTCAAATTTGAACAGCAAGTGATTCAAATAATAGAATAAAATGAGTAGAAAAATGATATTCATGTTATTGAGTCCATTGTGAGGCCTTACCCGGGAAATGAAAAGAAATTTCGAACATCTTGTTCAGAAAACACGACCACGAACGTGTGGCTGATTGATTTTTAAATTCTAAAAAAAGCAAACAAAGTCTGAAAATCATGAGATTTGTCATGATGTGATGATATCATACATGGAGGCTGTGGTAAAAAATTCAGAAGGTTTCGCACAATTTATCACGTACGATGTTTACAAACCGAAGCATCTCAGAAAAAAGATCTCAGCGTTGAGAAGGATACGGTAAGATTTGGAGTCAAAGTGACGGTCGAATTGGGGTTTGGCTTCAAAACTTTTTGTATAGGCAATAGAGAACATAGATTGTTTCATGTGAAATTTTGGTAATTTTTTGGATCCATTTGATAATTTTATTTATTAAGTGCAATTATAGAATTTTAATTGATATAAATTAAATTTGAGTTGTAACTGCATAAAATAATGGAATAATATTCGTAGAAAAAACAAATATATATTGTTGAGTCCATTTGACAAGGTATTTTCAAAGTACATCGAAAAAAAGAAAAACACGTTATAGAAAAGAAGGAAAAGAAGGAAAATGAAAAAAAAAGCGGGGTTTGCCGAGTGCCCCATTTGACACTCGATAAAACTGGGCTTTGCCGAGTGCCCCGATCCGACACTCGGCAAACCTTCTTCATATCCAGCCCGGCGCTGCCTCACCCGCACACACGCACCTCCTGCGCCCGCGCCCGCATGGGACTTAGGGGCAGCGACAAATGGGACTTAGGGACTTAGGACCAACCCCTACCGAGCCCAAATGGGACTTAGGGGCTCAGGTCGCCCGACACCAACTCAGGAAATCAACCGACCGCATGGGTCACGGGCGGGACAAACACGGGCGAACACCTCGAACGGCAGTCTGCGGCTCCAGGAAAGAGTACCAAGATGCTCAGCCTCCAACCGACTCACCAGTCGGACGTAGGCTCAGGGGCTACACCCGCGGGTGCGCTCGCGCGCACCCGCTGTCAAAACAAAAAATTCCCCCACTAACAAAACGAACCCCCAGACGATTCTACCCGAATTGCCTGGGGCCTCGGGGGCTACACCTGTAGGTGTGCTCGCGTGCACCCGCTGTCAAGACAAAAATTCTCCGCTGGCAAAATGAAAACCCCTCAGACGATTCTACCCGAATCACCCGGGGGCTCGGGGGCAACACCCGCCGTCAAGATGAAAAATTCCCTAGACGATTCTACCCGAATCGCCCGGGGGCTCGAGGGCTCCTGTTAAGTTCATAAACCCGGGGTCCCTCATGGACCTGCTTCTCAGCAAAAGCTCGGCCCAACAGACAATGTTGCGAAACAATGCGCAACTCCTGGGCCGGCCCAAAAACCTAACGACAGGCCAGGAGGGCGATCCAGTCTCTGATCGGAAGGCCTGGCCAAGGAGGAACGACGCTAGCTTCCATCGCTTCTGACTCCGACCCGCCTCTCCGACCAGAAGGCCTGGCTAAGGAGGAACGGCGCTCGCTTTCGTCGCTTCCGACTTCGGTCCACCTCTCCGACTAGAAGGCCTGGCCAAAGAGGAACGACGCTCGCTTCCGACTTTGACCCGCCTCTCCGATTGGAAGGCCTGGCTAAGGAGGAACGACGCTCACTTCCATCGCTTCTGACTCTGGCCCGCCTCTCCGACTAGAAGGCCTGGCCAAAGAGGAACGACGCTCGCTTTCGACTCTGACCCGCCTCTCCGACCAGAAGGCCTGCCCAAGGAGGAACGGCACTCGCTTTCGACTCTAGCCCGCCTCTACGACCGAAAGGCCTGGCCAAGGAGGACCGATGCTCGCCTCCGACTCTGGTCCGCCTCTCCGACTGGAAGGCCTGGCCAAAGAGGACCGGCGCTCGCCTCCGACTCCAACTCGCCTCTCCGATCGGAGTACATCGAACCTCTGCTTACAGCTCTTCTTCGACCAGGAGGCCAGAGCCGACTGGGGAACGACCGACCGGGGACGCCCGCTCGGTGAAGACCTAGGAAACGGATAGAGCAAGTAAGGCAGGGCGCTCTAGTCAACCACAATATCAAGGATCGTATCCTGCACACCTGTAGGACAGTACTGTTAGGTCATGTCAGAACTGTACTTTGTAACCTTCTAGACATGTCAGAACACCAACAGTATTGTGGGCGTCGACATTTATCCTACAGTATGGTAGGCGCCGACATTTGCCATACCAGAAGAAGACGATGGAGCCTACCACATGCATCTGAGCGACAACAATGTTGTAGTCGCTGACAAACCGTCTTGTACCCGATGGCATGGGCAACAAGACTAGGTAGCACACACACTCTCTTTCTCTCATACACTCTCTCTCTTGTAAAGCCATCCCCTTCATCTATAAAAGGGGATGCGCTCTCTCCAAAACAGGGATGATCGATTGCAACGACTTGAACGACTCTGACAGACAACACATGGATCATTCCGATTCTCTCTGCTTGGCTCTAGAACTCTAAGGCCAAACAGAGCATACACTCGAACACTTAGCGCACATCGGAGCTCCCGTCACCCTTGGGCCTTCGGTCCGGAGTCCGACCAGACCTCTTACACCCCCATCTTACTCCCTCTCGTTTGTAACCCCACAGCAAACTTCGAGCACCTGGGCACAGGAATAAAGTCACCGATCGACTCAAACTGGACATAGGGCACGTTGCCTGAACCAGTATAAACCCTGTGTCATCGAGTGCTAGGCCACATCCGATCACAATGTGCAGCGAAACTACAAATATTTACGTGTTGGTCACTTTTCGCACCGACATAATCTTTTCTCCTTTATGATGTGCGTATGTTTCTAGTTTATTTCTAGTTTGTAGTTAACCTTGTAATCACTGTTTCATTCTCAATCATTGTAACTTAGCTACTTTTAGTTTTCGCAGAATTAATCACTATTTCTAGTCGCTAGTTTATTTCTAACACTTGTATGTTTCGTTCTCAATCACTGTGAATGATTTATCTGTTCTCCTTTGTGCAGAATCAATCTATGGCATCGAATGAGCATTATGACCAACCGTGGTCACAGTGGTCATCGTGGTCACAATGACTACATTTATTTGCATTTCTGATGAGCCTGGAGAACGACTGTGAACAAACTTACTTGTGAATGTGAATTTTATTTGCATTTGTGATTGTGAATGGACCTACTTGTGATTCTAAAGTTTATTTGCATTTATGTGTTGTCAATATATCTATATGAACTACCTGTGATGCTTATTGTTAACTATCTGTGATGGATGTAATGTTTATTTGAGTATGGTACGTTATATATGACCGAACCAAATAAACTGGATATATATGGTATCTTTGTCGAGTGTTACATTCAGCAAAAGGGCTATTTGCCGAGTGCCATGCTAAATACACTCGGCAAAGAGGCCACATGGCAAAAATCTGTGCGTTCTGAGCCTAAAATGGCCATCTTTGTCGAGTGTCACTGTGACACTTCACAAAGAGGCCAAATCTAGGCCTAGAATGGCCAGTCTTTGCCGAGTGTCTGGGATGTGACACTCAGCAAAGAAGCCATGTTTGCCGAGTGTCTGATCCTGGACACTCGGCAAACAAAGGCATGTTTGCCGAGTGTCATGGCCGGGGCACTTGGCAAACAAGGGCATCTTTGCCGAGTGCCCAGGCCATTAGACACTCGGCAAACGCGTCGTGACCGTCTCCACGCCGTCACATTACTTTTTTTTGCCGAGCATCGGTTTTAGCACTCGACAAAGTCTTTGTCGAGTGCCCGATAAAAAACATTTGACAAAGAAACTTTTGCCAACACTGTGTACGCCATGAGCTGTTTGCCGAGTGTAACACTCGGCAAAGCCTTTGCCGAGTGTTTTTTGGGCTTCGCCGTGTGAAAGCCCTAGTTTAGTTTTGACTAATTGATGAAACCTATTTGGACTAACCTAAGTGCTAAGTGTGTCTAGCAAAGAAAGGATTGTTCCAAAATCAAGTTGAGTGTTCGGCTATGACACTAGTGTGCTCGGCCAAAACTCTTATGTGGTCGGCTATGGCACTAGTGTGGTTGGCAAGGCACTTGAGTGGTCGGCGTGTGGTCGGCTGTGCTTTGGAGTGATCGACCAAGGTAAAGGAGTGGTCGGCTATGATGTTCTAGTGCTCTAACTTGAAAAGAAGAAAGAGAAAAACAAAATGGGCTCAAGCCAAAGGTATACTTGATAGGGCAATTTTGTTTTTGGCACTCAAGACACCATAGAGGGTGTGAGTGTATTTAGGATTGATAGCCGTACTATGAAGAGGGGCGAAATTCATTATGAAATGCGGTTATCAAAATGCCACTAGATGTTCTAACTCATTGCATATGCATTTAGATTCTAGTGAGTGCTAACACCCTTGAAAATGCTTTCAAAATATGCTAACACATATGCACAAAGGTGATACACATTGTGTTTAGCACTTGGGAGCAAGGGTGAAGTGTTGGAGATAAGAGAAGGGGTCACTGTTGTGACTGGATGCTGGTCCCCGTGGGACCGGACGCGTCCGGTGACAAACCCAAGGAGAAGGGCAGCAGTGCAGCGGCGACCGGACACTGGCCCTCGGATGCGACGCTGCCTCGGTTCCTCGGCAGGCAGAGCAGTGCAGCGGCGACCGGGCGCTGTGGCGTGTCTGGTCGGGAAAAATCATTTTTGGAACCTCTCTGAGTTGGACCGGACGCTGAGGCGTTGCGAGTCCGGTCAGTTGACCGGACGCGTCTGGTGCGAGTGTAGTGAGCATGCGCAAAGGAGCCATTGTGCGCCAACGGTAACATTCAAACGGCTAGGACACGTGGCGTCCAAAGAGTGATCAGACGCTGGTGACCGGACGCGTCCGGTCCACCCTATAGTGCGTCCGGTCGATGTGTAGTCAGCCCACTAAAGGGGCCAACAGGTATGTTTTTAATAGGGTGTCTATAAATAGTAGTTGGCCGGCTTTGAGGTATCTCTCTTGGCATTTTGACATTCTTAACATCCCTTTGAGCTAAGTATACTCCCTCCCACTTATCTCCTTGCTTAATAGTGCAAATCAAAGTGAGATTGAGTGATTCCATGTGCATTGCTTGAGTAATTGCATCTAGAGGCACTTGGTGATTGGGTTTCGCTGTGGATTTCTCTTGTTACTCTTGGTGTTTGATACACCTAGACGGTTCGGAGCAGCGAGGATCGTTGAGCGGAGGATGGTGTTTGTCTCCGGCTCCGATCATGGTGATTGTAAGGGGTTCTTGAGCCTTCCCCGTGGGAGTTCACAAAAGACATCTCTAGTGGATTGCTCATAGCTTGTGAATCCCCATCTTGTGTTGGTTGTGCTGCACCCGATTGCGGTTTGGCTTGTGAAGCCAATTAGCTCGTGAACCTCCAAGTGGGTGAATCGCTACAACGAGGACATAGCTTGCCGGCAAGCAAGTGAACCTCAGATAAAAATCTTGTGTCATTACTATTCTAAGGATTTCATTGTATTTATTGTTGATCACCTGCCACGGCGGTATAACCCTCTCTATCACTCTATTGTATTTACTTTGATATACATCTTGTGTAGTGATAGCTTTCCTTGCTAGTTGTAATTAGCTTTCTTGCTAGTTCTCTAGTAGTAGTTTTTAGTCTTAACTTTTGAGTGCCTAGAAAAGTATAGCTCACTAGACTTGTGGATAGGTGGCTTGCATCTTTCTTGTAGTGCTAGGGCAAAACTTGCATTACGCCATTTAGTTATCTAACCATCTTGTCTTAAGTGTTGCTGTAGAAATTTTTATTAGGCTATTCACTTCCCCTCTAGTCATTTAGGACCTTTCACCGTTTGCTGTGGACACACAGCAAAGCTACTGTTTCCGGTAATGAACCATCATGCTGCTGACTATAACTTTAATTTTTACGTCTAGTGATAAAGTAATCTCAAATGTGTCTGGAGTACTACTGCATCTCAAACTCATTATGCACCCTATTTTACTGGCACCTCTCCAGTGCGTCGTCAAGACTACAAGGAACCATGCATGTTCGTCACTAGGCAAGTAGGCAGTGGAACTCCTGCTGTAGCAGTTTACGCCCCCAGGGAAACTGTGCTCATATATTGGGCTCTTCAATTTCTGAGAAATTTGCTCTCCTTGCCTGTCCAATGTTTGTAAGTGAATGTTACTTATAGTGTACTTTGAGTATGCAACTGTTTTTTTTTTTAAAAAGAAACCGGCAGGACACAGGAGAGGAGATCAGCTGCTCAATCATACAATCTCCGAGCTAAAACAATGTTTTGCCAGCAAAGAAACTTCTGAATGCCAGTGCAATCCATCTATTTTTTTTAGAACAACCAGTGCAATCTATCTACCTAAGCAACACCACACAGGAACCGATTTTGAACGGCTGGATCAAAGTCAGAGTGGGCCCACACCGGAGCCGTCCATCTGGAAGAGAGGTGGGACCAATCTCCATCTGGAAGAGATGTCGGCCAAATGTAAAATCAGAGCAATCAACCATGAAATTTAATGTGGATGTGGATATTATGTGTGTCTGTAAGTTGTGTGCTAATTCTACACTGAACATAAGTGCAGTCACCTCTTTCTCACTTCAGCAATTAACGGTTGACGACGAGCATGGAAACAATGGTCATGGAGGAGACGTGAGCCTTCCTTGATGTGGATGACGAACATGGAAACATGGCACCACAACACGAGTAAGCAATTAGGCAGAATCCGACACCAAAACAGGGACACTGTGATCAACATAAGCACAAGCCCAAATTATTATTAGTATTTAATGTGGCCATGTCATCATAAGGGACGCTGTGATATTACAACTCTTACGGCAAAGGGTGTGGATAGTCAACAGCTAGCATTCTCATTCCTTGGTTGTCAGTATTGCTCAAGATCCAAATTAAGTTTTCAGCTGTCCTGCTGCCATATTTTGTTGTTGTTGTTGTTGTTGTTGTTGTTGTTGTTGTTGTTGTTGTTGTTGTTGTTGTTGTTGTTGTTGTTGTTGTTGTTGTTGTTAATTCATGGCATAATTTCCTACCGCTCTCACCTGCTGTCCCGCTGGTAAGCTTGGACACCACGCGCAAGGATTCCCTCACAACCTCAACTGCTGTTGCATCATTCTTGATGGCCACATGTAGTCCACTGCTAATTGGCGCTACGATCTTGGGCACAAGATCCATGGTGTTGTACATCTCTGTGCAGTTATCCGGGTCCGTGGCAAGCTCGCGAAGAATCACACGACCATGAACAAAAGGGGGTTTGATCTCTACCTTCTCGGCCATGTCAATGGAATGAGAATCATAGGTGCGGCGTGTTTGTGCTGCCTTTTTCATGAGATGAGGATCAAGTAGGGATGATATGAAGTGGGCTGCTCCAGGTATGTCTGCTGTGCGCAGCTTGCAGGCAAGCTCCGTGACAATCTGTGCGATGTATTCTTTGATATCTGCATCAAGATCCTCCGAGGGTAGCATCCGAACCAGCTTGTAAACCAACTTCTCCGAAGAACAAATCTGCTCAACTGCTCTGTGTGAGCGTTCTTCGTTCTTAATCACCAGCAAGTGTAGCACTAAAACTGCAAGGACGTGGTCATCGGGATCTTCAGATTGCAACAACAATTCTGCTGCAAAAGGAGACCAGAGTAGTATTTATGGTGCTATACACGCCTTTTTGGATGCGCGTGTCCGCTATGCTGTCAACATATCCATGCCACCATAAGTGTTTCAAGTACTGCCAACCCAAATCTGCAGCTAAGCCCGAACGATTCATGGCGACTGCGAACCACAGGAGAAACAATACACCTTGAGTGAGCACCAGGGCATAGAACAAGAGGAGCGCTGGCTTCAGATTACCGTTGCTGGCATCAATACTGGAACTTCCATAACCATGCGTCGCAATGCCAACAAGACGAATGATTGATAGCAACATGCAGGCTGTTGCTGCGAAAATGGGAGCTAGAGCAAGCCATGTTGGCCCCATGGTAAGTAAACGTACAAGATTTATAGTCCTTCCGACCCGCATGTTCTTTTGGGAGAAAGCTGCTGCAACATCGACGAAGAATTTGGCCTCAGGTGCTGAATTGTACCCGACGATTCTACGAATATAATGGATAGTTTTCTGATTAGCCCGAATTTGTGCAAGGTGACCATCTTACTATAACTAATTATAGAGTGCCACCACGTTAATTCCCACCGAATGCGTTAGGGAAAAAAGATAAATCTTAGAAATTCTCACAATAATAAAAAATATCTGACCTTTAATTTTATAGACTCGAGTCATCGTCGCTGATAATAGCTATTGGATCTATCGTAATTTATAAAAAAGTTACCCACCCCTGATATTATGAAAAATACATAAAGGAACCCCTTAATTTTGCATCTAAATTATACACTTATGTCATTACGCAGGATAATTCAAATAACCCCCCTAAATTTGTATATAAATTATCCACATCTATTATTACAAAAAATAATTCAAAAATAACCTCCTAATTTTACATCTAAGTTACACACTTTTATCATTATGAAACATAATTCAAAACAACTTCGTAACATTGTATCTAAATTGTTGACCTTTTTCATTGTGAAAGATAATTCAAAATGACCCTCTAACTTTATATCCAAATTACCCACGTCTACCATCATAAAAGATAATTTGAAATACCTCCTAATGATTTTATAAATTACTCATATTGGTCATTTTAAAAGATAATGCAAAGCAACCTCCTAAGTTTGTATTCAACCTACCCATACATATCATTATAGAAAATAATATAAAAATTACTTTTATATTTGTATCTACCTTAGTCGTTATAAAAAAATAAACAAAAATATCTCTCATATCCTCATGTAAATACTAATATATGTTATTACTAAATAAATTAATATTCATAAAGTATGATACATATATATTTGTATATTATAGACTTCTACAACATTTAAATTAAATAACCAAAATGCTATGTTTCACCATATATAGCAAGTAAACATATCATGTATGCATTAGGATAAATATTTATTTTAATTATGAAGAATGGAAGAATGTTTATTTAACAAACCGCATAGCAATACCACTGACAGCTCACTTTATAATTTATAATAATACTCCATAATAATAAGTTTTATAGGTTATTATTTTAAATAAGTTTATACATTTTGACTGAAACATTATGTCATATCGATGTAGGTAATTTATTTTTAAGTACCCATATACAAAACAATACACACATATAATCTTGTGATATAACATATTCAACATGTTCAGTGTCGGGGTGCAAGCTAAGTTTCAACTTAACATGTGAAAAATAATAGTACTAGGACCTAAACTCTTTTTAATAATTGAACAAATTCTGAATACAAGATAAAAGAAACACTAGAGTTTCTACTTAACATGTGGAAAAATTTGCAACAACTCCGTTAAAAGTTAAAAGCCAAACTATAAATTTATAAAATCACAGAAAGAGATGCAACAAGAGTTTATATATCTTAAGATTAGTTGTTCTCTCAGGCCTCTCCACGCACATAGCAGAGCACGGAGAATAGCAGCAATAGAGTAGACCGTGGGAATAATGCTGAACAATTCTTGGGGCAGTTGCAGAGCTAGAAATACGATTTTTATTTTTTAGGGGAGGAGACAGAAGTACATTTTTTTAAAAAAAATAGTAATTAAAAAAACAATAGAAACAGTAGGGGCTTAGGGTGCCCCCTCCCCCCTCTCCTCCTCTGTCTCTGCCACTGTCTTGGGCACACAAGTATTTTTATTAAATTAGATCTAAATTTTAGCCATGATCTAAACAACCTCATTATCTAAAACTCAGCGGCTAAAGTTTAGTTTTTAGTTTGATAATAGGATCAAATAAACCTTAGGGCCTGTTTGGATTGGAGGATTTTCACAGAAATTTCAAAGGAATTTCATTCCTTTGTTTTGCTAACGTCATACACCGTTTGGAACGGAGGAAAGCAGCCAGCCGTTCCAGAGAAAAGGAATCACGTGCTTCACAAAACACGGGAAAAAAAGCATCCACTCCGAGCCGTGGTTTTGCGGAAGTCCGAGGCGAGTGAGGAGAAAAGAATCATTCTGCTCGCCATCAAAACTCATGATGACGGGTGCTGCTATTGCAGTGAGGAAGAGAAAAAAGACAGCAGCACTAGTTAGCTCTTATTTACTCTAAACAACTATGCTTACTGCAAACCAATAGATTACTATGTTATTAGTATTCATGTGTTCCAAACACCAATTTCTATAAAAATCCTGTATTTTTCAATCCTCTGTTTTACACCTCTATTCCTTTCCTATTCCTGTGTTTTCTCCGATTCATACGTTTTACATTCCTATGTTCCGAACATGCCCTTAGCGTTTTCCACTGTCAGCTAATAGGTATCCCGGTGTTTGCTGCTCTCACTGACCTCGAAGACGCTGCTAAGATGGAGCAACTCCTCGCCCGTTGGAAGCTAACGGGTGGCGACAACCTTGCGTGGGATGTCCGGCATAGGTTGGTTAGGCACTGTAGGCCGCGCTGCCCAGAGCTGGCGGCGGCCAGACAGACCCAACCAGGGCAGAGAGCAGACAGCAGAGCAGGGCCGAAGCCACGATAAGATATCACCGGGGTCGATCCAAACATACAATACTACTAATTTTTAGCTTATAATAATATTATAAATAATATTAGTTAAAGATAATAATATAATACTATGGATATATTATATAAGATCGAACATTACTAATATAAATGTTATTTTCATGACTATGATCTTTTAGTTCTGTAAAATTGAAATCAATAAGTATAACTTAGCCAAGTTTATTAAACTCTAAACTAATTTTGAAACCCTCAAAAGAATTTTTAAGATTGAAGGCCGCAATAATTTTGCTTAAGATTTTTAAGATTGAAAGCGGCAATTGACAAAAAGGTGAAGACAAGCTTTGACTGACATCTTGTTGGAGAAGAGCAAGGCAGCAAGCTCCTAATTTGCTAGAAGTCTAAAACACAAGGAACATAATTGTATCCTTCTTCGTCAACTGGGGATTAGGGAACTCTAAGGAATCAACAAAAAATGTAGGTGCTTGTTAAGGCGAGAAATTGAGAACCTCCTCTCCTCACCGTCGCAGTCGCCGCTAAGCCGCCAGGATGAGAGGCGATGGGCGGTGCTTCGACTCATGGTGCGAGTCGCGAGACGAGAAATCCAAAACAAGGACACGGAAAATGTACTTGGACGGTCGAGGAAGTCAGGGAGAGGAACCATAGATTAGTGTAAAGGCCAACCTGGTGCTGCACGCTAATAAATTGGCCTATTACCTAGTGGGCTTGCTGCTTGCCCTTGTTGGACCTTGCGACTTGCGTTGGCTGCTGGGCGCTTATCAACTAAATTAGCCAGCCTGCCACCTGCTTTGTGCCGGCCGCCGGGGTCAAAACATATTTTTTGCCGGGGTCTAGGCTGGTAAAATATCGTAGGATACATGACACGGTGGCAAGTCGTCGGGGTCGGCGGACACCGACGGTATAACGTAGCATCGCCCCTGCAGCGAAGCAACGTTTTAAATAGCGGGCCAAGGTGTTTAGCGGTACGTCTCTAAAACAGCTAATAGCGGAGCTATACTGGGCCATAGCGAGAAAAAACGGCTAAATTATATATGAAAACAAGGCTCAAAAGGCTATAGCGGGAGATTGGAGATTTAAAACTATGCAGCAGAGTAGAAAGATGCATGCACTCAGGATAGTATACAGAAGATTGGGCTGAGTACGAAAGCATTACATACCTGTCAGTTTCTACGAAGACGATGGCCGTAGTGAGCCAGAAATCCAATCTCACGAGCATGGTAGAGTAGCCGCCCAGCAGGACGACGGTGGCCCAGACGAAGGCGAGCGTCCCGAGCCCCGAAGCAAGCAGCTGCAGGAACGCCTCCGCTAGCAGAGACAGGTTGAGCTTCAGCTCCGGTGTACCCTTGCTCCAGGTCGCGAGTCGTGCCCGGTTGCGGGCGGTGGGCAGTCTGAAGGATTCGATCAGAGCCGCCGCTAGCCAACTTTCATAAAAAGCCATTCACCTCGCTTCAAAGCAGCAACCTGACTCCGATACCTTGGCGCCGCAGCACCAACTAACTCGATCTCCTCGAGGAAGATAACAGCTTCAGTCCTAGGAAAATTATTTGTCCCTCAGGGTCTGAACCAACAAGAGATTTGGATAGTCGTATGGAGATTTGGATAGTTAATCCGTGTGAAGAAGTAAAATAATAGCGGGTGCCTTTGTAATGCTGGAGGTGGTAAGTGGAGTTGGTAACAATTACTATTTGATTAGTTAGTGGAGTGCTAATACTAGGTGCTAATAGTTCATTTTGTGTGTGCGAGAGAGTGGGTGGGTGAGGGACTCTGTTTCTTTAATGCTTGCACACGATAAGATGCTGCGGAATTAGTTGTTTTTGACGTGACAGCGTGTAGCCTCTCAAAGTGCACACTAGCTTTTAACTCCACTAGTGGTTTAGAGCATTGGTATCTTCATATATTTTGTTGTTACTAACAATTGGAGATTTTTTTTGACATATATCCTCATCTAATCGTACGTGACTGAGCTAGAAAGAAGGACCTTTATTAGTAGTAGTTGGTGTAGTGCACAGAGCATTCAGAAATTTAGAATGCATAATTGCATAAAAAATATTACTAGTTGGTGTTATGAATTTATTAAGGAAACTTTACAGAACGACCTTGGAACTTTTAAAGTCGCGCGTCATATAGTATTGTTCTTGTTACTCCCTTTTCATTCTCACGCGTGTACCTGTTAAGGAAACTTTACAGAACGACCTCTTGTGTAATATAACGCTCCATGTTGGTTGGTGCTCCATGTTCATATTAGTTTTTGCAAAGCACTGAGCTGGTTAGTTTTTGTTACAGCCTCAGTTATTGTATATCTGTTTTTATATCTTCCACTGACGACCACATACATAATATATTGCTGCATGCAGCTATGTATTCCAGTAGTTCATGATGGTCATTGGAGTCTGTATGCTTTCAACATGAATGACGACAAGCTCAGCATTTTAGATCCAAGACGAAATTGTAAGTGCTACAAGGGCATTAGGCTGAAGATCTGCAAAGCTCTTCAGTTTGTGAAGGTCAAATTCAACATTTTCAAAAACAAGTCTAATGATTTTAGCGGCTGGACATTCGAGGTTGCCAAGGAATGTGGTCTCAACGGCAGAGAGAGAGAGAGAGAGTGTGTGTGTGTGTTGAATCATTAGCGTAAGCTACAATCATTAGGATGCATGGTCTTTGTTTTCTTCTTTACTTGTATTATTATCATGGATTTTTAAGCTAATGACTTTGTTGTTTTTCTGTGGTGGTCTTTGATACTATACAGGAATCGATAGAGATGCCAAAAGAATTCCTTGCATATATTCTCTCTTTCAATGGTAACGAATCCTACCAGCTTCCTTCTGAAATCTCTGAGCTGATAAAAGATCTTTCTGAAGGTAGAAAATCTGATCAAAAATATGCTTCAAGTACTTATTGTCTCGAAATCTTTTTTCTTTAATGCAAAGGGCGTGTGCCTCTACCTAAACCGGCGGGCCTCTCCTGATCCTGACTGAGAGAGAATGGAGTAGGGAATACTCAAGACATTACTCAAAGGAAATCAGTGCATACGGTAGTGAGCCTAGGTCGGTAGGCCCACGGGCTGGTTTACTCTTTAACACGCCCCCGCAGTCGGAACTGGAAGCACAAAACTTTGTGAAGACGGACGTTGGCAGACCTTTGGTGAAGATGTCGGCGTACTAGGACGAAGTGGGAACGTGTAGTACACGGGCTTCACCGAAGGCGACTCGTTCTCGAACGAAGTGCAAGTCAATCTCGACATGCTTAGTGCGCTGGTGCTGGACAGGGTTGGTGTAGAGGTAGACAACACTAATGTTGTCACAATAGACAATTGTGGCGTGGCGAAGAAGACCAAAATAATAAGATCAGCCGGTGAGGTCCATTACAGGTGAAGACCAAGATCCAAAGTGCCCTGGAGATACTGCAGGACATGCTTTATGGCGCCGAGGTGAGGCTCTCGCGGGTCATGCATGTGAATATAGATTTGTTGTACGACATAGGCAATATCCGGGCGGGTGAAAGTGAGATACTGGAGGGCCCCAGCTATGCTGCGATAATGGGTGGGGTCAGACATGGAGGCCCCATCATCGGCGAGCTTGGAGTGAGTATCCACAGTGGTGTTGCACGGCTTGCAGTCACGCATACCAGCATGATCCGGAATATCCAACATATAATGTCTCTGTGAGAGGAACAAACTGTCATCTCAGCACTCAACAGTGACACCCAAAAAATAATAAAGAGGCACCATGTCTATCGTAGAGAATTCTCGGCAAAGAGCTGAAATAATGTGCTAGAGAAAGCTCGTAGATGAAGCCATAAGAACAATGTCATCAACATATAGGAGCAAGAAAGCCATATCAGCGCCTCAATAGAAAATAAACAGGGAGGTGTCAGACTTAGCTTCAACAAAATTGAGGGAGGTTATGTGAGAAGCGAAGCGACTGTGCCAGGAGCGGGGAGCTTGCTTCAATCCATAGTGAGACTTGTTCAATCGACAGACATGGTCGGGTCTGGAAGAATCAACAAACCCGGATGGCTGAACACAGTATACTGTCTCTGTTAATGTCCCATGTAAAAATGCATTCTTGACATCATATCTAGCTGTTGAATGGAACAAGAGCGAGACAGTGCCAATGTGAGTACCACCCGAAAAGTAGTAGCTTGACGATTGGGCTGAAGGTCTCATCATAATTAATTCCTGGATGCTGGGTAAATCCGCGAAGAACCCACCGAACTTTGTAGCGGTCAAGTGAGCCATCAGACAGGAACTTGTGATGGAAGATCCATTTCCTTGTAACAACATTAACACCAGACGGGCGAGGAACCAAGGTCCAGTGTTATTAGCTTGTAGCGCATCGAACTCGGCTTGCATAGCAGCACGCCAGTGCGAGTTAGAAAGAGCAGTGTGAAAGGTCGTTGGCACTGGGGAGAGGACCGCCGTGTTGAGGTTGAGGTGGTCCATGGGTTGGCGAATGCCAGCTTTGCCACGGGTGCATTTATTGTGCGCATTTGTCACCGGCACAATGGCCTGTGAGGTCGTGGAAGACATCCGGCCAGTAGTGCGCCCGGTGCCATTGGCAACAACCTGGGACAACGAGTCCATAGGGCCAGCAACACTGGGCACAACAGGCGATGGTAGCGGCGGCGGTGGTGGCGCTGACGCTGGTGAGGTGGCTGGAGACGAGCTGGTTGGTGGCAAGCTGGCTGGTGGCGCGTCGGAATCAGCGAACGAGGCGGGCAGCCGCGATGAGGTGGAAGCAGGCGCACGCTTAGATGAAAGCCCTAGTTTGGTTTTGATGAGAAGAAACCTATGTGAACTAATCCTTTGCTCTAAGTGATGTATGAGATAGATTGGTTCACATCCATGGTGGAGCTAGATGGCACTCAAGTGATAGAGATGACCAAAATATGTTGTTCTAGTGCTCCAACATGGAAAAGAAGAAAGAGAACAACAAAATGGGCTTAAGGCAAAGGTATAAGTAAATGGCTATTTTGTTTTGGCAATCAAGACGCAATAGAGTGCGTGACTAGGTTTAGGATAGATAATCTTACTATAAAGAGTAAAAATCTTTAATTGCAATGGTTATCTAGTGCTACTAAGTGTGATTTCATTTGCATATACTTTGCGCGCTTAGTGATGTGGTGAGGATGCATGAGAAAACCCTAAAACAATCTTTGTGATAAATGATATCTCTTGCTCAAAATTGTTTTAATCTTTTGAAAGAGATAATACATGAAAAGAGGAAAAAAGGAGAAGCAAAACTACGCCAAATAGGGAAGGTCCGCCCGGCATTTTATCTTGCCCTAACCGTAATTTTTCCGTGAGAACCTTTGCCCTGAAAATTTTTAGGCCCTACCCGGAATTTTCGGTTCAGCTCACATCTGGCTACCCCAACAGTCAGGAGCACGAGCTGAGTGTTTTTAGGGGTGCTCTCTCTTTTCGTGAGAACCTTTCTTGCTCTCTCTTGCTCATTTCTTCTTCCCTATTGCTCATTTGAGATCCAAAAGAGAAGAACAAGCTCTCTCCTCTCCTCTCTCACTAGCTCCCAAGGATTTGTGCTCCATTCGTGTGAGAGGTCGAGCTCTAGTATTGATCTTGAGAGCTTCAAGAGCATCTCCTCCCTGTCCTCTCCTTCTTCAAGTGTGGTGCTCATTTGAGAGAGGATATGAGAACCCTAATATGTGCATTTGAGGTTGCATTTGGTGGCACTAGGCCGTGATTGCAATTGTGGATTTCCTATTACGCTTAGTGATTACCCCAATCAAGTTCTTGTGTCTATTCCCTGGCGGAGATCACGAAAAGTAACTCTATTGGAGGTCGTCGTTTTCATGGCCGGTACACGTAAATCCATTCGTGCATGGACGCGAGCCAAATTAAAAAAGAATTCTAGGATTTAATTGGCGTAATGGGCTGTCGCATTCAGGTTGTCGAAATGGATGAGGTGACATGGACTGGAGTAGCATTTCTTTGTGGAAAAAGTTTATATTACCTCACTCAACTTTCGCGAAAGTCCGTTTTTCCTCCCTAAACTCTAAAACCGGACAAAACACCTCATTTAACTTTTAAAACCGTTCATCTTACCTTCCTGACCCTGTTATAAGCAGTTTTGAAGGTGGTTTTGTCTTTTTCTTTTTTATTTATTTTGGCTAAATCTTTGAAAAATCATAGTAAATCACAGAAAAATTATAAAATAGAAAATCCAATTTTGTTGGACTCCACATGAGTAAATCTACACAGTGAACATATAATATGATATGCTTTATTACAAGGTTTTTGCTGTGGTTTTAGATCTATGCTTTTATGTACTTAATTGGAATAATTCATAATTGGATTTTCGATTTTATGTTTTTCTGTGATTTACTATAATTTTTTTAAAGATTCAGTCGAAATAAATAAAAAAGATAAAGATAAAATCATCTTCAAAACTGCTTATAACAGGGCTAGAAAGGTAAGATGAACGGTTTTAAAAGTTGAGGGAGATGTTTTGCCCGGTTTTGGAGTTTACGGAGGAAAAGCGGACTTTCGCGAAAGTTAAAAAAGGTAATGTGGACTTTTTCCTTTCTTCATTCCCTGGCTGAATCTGAATGGTTGTTCGTCCTGCTCGCATGTGATTTAGACAGCTATATACTACTGCTACTTTAACATTGCGTGAGTGTTTGCGTGAACCGTCAAGGGTTCGCCGTTTGCGTTTGCTGCTGTAACTGTAATTTGTCGGTGAGATTAATTTCTGACACCATATCAACGTGATCGATCTATGGAATGGTTACTCATTCTTTCTTAAATTTAATGATCAAATGTTTGCGTGATGCATGGTGTGGTGGCAACGGGATAATATAACAAGCACAGCTTAAAACATTCATTGATGGTGGATCAAGAAGCACAAAAACGTAGTCTGCTAGAGATGCATGCGTTGCTGTGTTGTTAGGCTGCACTGGGCCGTGTCTTATTCATTGGGCTTGGGCTAAAAGCCAGACAGGCGTTCGATTTCTTGAAGCCTAATTCGAGGCACGATCTCAAAAAAAAAAAAAATCTTGAAGCCTAACCCGGAGTCCTTGGCGCTAGAAATGGAACCATCCTTGGTTTCTTCTCTATCATGTTTTGTTTAGAGCATCGTTTAGCTACCTATGCTAATTTGGAGAAAGCAGACATCGAAGCTTCAGTTGATAAATAAATACTGTAGAATATTATTTATTTGTTAGATGGCAGTTAAGTTTTTTTATAGCAATGATATATAGCAGTTAAGTTGAGCTGTTGTATTTTATTGAATATAGGCCCATCCTGCATCGTGCATTTGAAGCACCGCTGCTCGCACGAGGCAATGCATTGACGTTTCAAACCTCATCGACACTGGAGCTGCTCTTAAGGTGACCGTGTAGTGTAGTCTGTAGCATAGGGAACAGATATCTTCCACTAAGGTACGTTTACTATGTTTAGATAATAGAAATAGTTCTGGCTTGAGTCCGCCTGTCTTAGAACATACATCAAATTAACCACAACTATTACAGATTCTTGCCAAGTTCCATAAGAAAAGAAAACCACAAGGTTTCTTTTATACAGTACATTGATCTCAAAAAAAATCACACAAAGGAACATATATAACAAGGACATGAGTAGATGACAAGGGTTGAACTTCCGCCCCGGCACCCATAGGTTTGGTTTGCATTCTAACGCTGCTGCCATGAAGGTGAAACCAGCTTGTTCCTAGCTGTTTCCACAAGCATCTGAAGCGTCACATAACCTTTGTTCTCATCAGCACCACCAGTCATAACCATGTACCTTTCGAGGTGAGCCATAGCCTCCACGGCGTCCTCCAGTTTCTTAACAATGTTGTCCCGCGGGAAGTACTCTATGTTATAACCGGGGCTGATGGTGTCGATTTCCGTCATCCACGTAACCAGCTTAGTCACGGACTTCATGATCGCAAGGCAAGTTTCATCCTCGCTGTCGTTCGTCATCTCAATGATCCTCTCCAGCTTCTCTGCAAAAACATTGTTCCCCATTGGAAGAAGCCCTGTCACCGCGTCCGCAAAAGCCTCCGCGGTCGCAAGCTTCTCACGTATCTGCACTGCAAGGCCTAAGAACGACGAGAGAAACTTCCTGTCCATGCCAGTTTCAGTTACTATCCCTTTAAGTACCTGCAGCAGTGGCAATGACAAAAACAAAAGATTCATAAGCTGCACTACCGAAAACAGTAAATATGCCGAGTATTTATTTATTTGCCGAGTGCAATTAATCAGACACTCGGCAAAGAGCTAATTTACCGAGTGTTGTTAATAAGACATTCGGCATATAATTACACTCGGTAAAAAACTAGATTTGCTGAGTGTAGAATATAAGACACTCGGCAAACCACAATACGACACTCGGCAATAAATTAACACTCGGCAAAATCATATCACGTGATCGGCAGGTGCGACGGCCGTCTGACGACGTGCCGGTCGTTAGCAAAAGTGCAACTTTACCGAGTGTTTTGCCAAAGCACTCGGCAAAATGATCAGTTTGCCGAGTGTTTTTAGCCCGCACTCGACAAATCCAAAACTTATTTTCCTCTCTTGCCCTCCAAACTTTTTCTGTCATCCACATACAATATGTGTTACTGCATGTTAAAATTTGGTATATTTCTAAATCCGTTTGATATATTTAATTAATTTATTGTGTTTAGAGGAATTTTTTGGTATAAGTCAAATTTGAACTACAAGTGATTCAAATAATGGAATAAAATGAGTGGAAAATGATATTCATGTTATTGAGTCCATTTTGAGGCTTTGCCCGGGAAATGAAAAGAATTTTTGAACATCTGGTTTTTAAATTCTAAAAAAAAAGCAAACGAAGTCTGAAAATCATGAGATTTATCAAAATCTCATGATTTCATACGTGGAGGCTGTGGTAAAAAATTGAGAAGGTTTCGGACAATCTGTCACGTACGATGTTTACAATCTAAAGTATCTCAGAAGAAGAATCGTAGCGTAGAGAATGATCCGGTAAGATTTGGATCGAATTGGAGTTTGACTTCAGAACTTTTTGTATAGGCAGTAGAGAACATAGATTGATCCATGTGTAATTTTGGTAAATTTTTGGATCCGTTCGATAATTTTATTTTGTTAAGTGCAATTATAGAATTTTAATTGATATACATTGAATTTGATCCACGTATGTTTCTCATTTTATGTATATCGGTTAATTCAATAAAACGCACTACTGTTTTGTCTAACACTTGTGCATGTTGATGTCATCTTGCTTCAACGATAGCGTGAGAAACTTAAAACCCCCAAAGCTATTATACTTCGAGATCAAAGAACTACAAGACAAACTAGCATCCTTGGCCATGGACGATGTCTTGAGTAAAAGAGTATCTTTCAACATTGATCAAGCCAAGGATAAGAGTAGTATAGATCCAGAGATGACGAAACTTCTATCGTAGTATATACATTTTTACTGTAACGACATATACATTATTGTAACATTTGTAATATAAAATCTTGATGGATTTGTGATGTATGTGATGCTTTAAATATCCAGTCCAGTAACCATAGGAAATAAAAAATATATTACACAAAAATAATATAATAAAATAATGAATAGGCATAAGGAAAAATCAAATCAGTTTGCCGAGTGCTCGATATATGGCACTCGGTAAATCTCAATTTTATCGAGTGTCATACCTGGGACACTCGACAAACCCCTTCACGGCCCCACCAAGCAGTTTAGTTATTGAAAATTAAAAAACAAAACAAGGGTTTGTCGAGTGCTAGATCGCGGGCACTCGGCAAACCTCCCTTGTAACCACCCCAATCCCCACCCGGCCGCACACACACGCACAGTCAAACACACAGCCGTGCGCCCGTGCCCGCCCACACCGCCGGCTAGCCCCGCCGCCCGCCCACACCAGCCCCCGGCGCCGCTGGTCTCGCGCATCGTCACCCGCCCACACCCACCGACGCCGCTGGTCCCGCGCCCACCCACAGCAGCCCCCGGCGCTGCCCGCCCACACATGTCCCCTCCGGCCCTGCGCGCGCCCGGCGGTCGGCACCCCTGTTGGTCGGCGCCCGGTGCCCTCTCCTGGCCTCACGTGTCCACGCCGGCCTCCTGCGCGCCGTCCCCGCAACCCTGCTGGCCTCCCGCATCGCCACGGAAGCTCGACGCTGCCACCGCCCAGGTTCGCCACCTCCATTGGTCGGTGCCACTAGTGCCAAACTTGCTTTCTGACAGGAGAGCCGTTGCAAAATGGAATGGGATTTGTTTTAGTTCATTGAACCACCATTTTCTTAATTTTCATGTCCTTTGTTCCGTAATGATGGAAAGCTAAATCTGTAGTCAAAGAACCACCATTTTTTTAATTTTCAGCACCTTGATGATGATTTGTTGAGGACAGTATTGCTTCCTGGGATCTAGGATGGGGATGTTCTTTGGTGGTTGTTAGTCTACATACTTTTTTCTTATTCAGCATAAGCATTGGTGATGCAAATCTGCAGGAGTTTCGTAACTAACCCACCACCTAACCAAGTGGCCAAGTGCTGCAGTGTGGGACGTCGCACAGAACAAATTTGTCCATTTTGTGTTTGCTTGTACTAGCTTCTGCAGGCCATGGAGTTACAAATTTATAAGAAAATGTCACTGTTTGATAAAGTTGAGTCGCAGTGGTATAGAAGAGTGTCAAGAATACTTTCTTTTCTAGTAAGGTTGGGGGGATCAATATCATTGGGAAAGTGACTGATATTGGTGGGTCGTTCCTGTAGAGATTTGAAAGGACAAGTCTGAGACCACTAACCCAGTGCTATGAGAGTAAAAATACAACCGACATACTCCTCCCCTCCTCCCTTCGTTCCCCTTCAGGGAAGGTCTTGAATTTTAGAATGAAACATGCATGCAACATCAGCCTCCCTGTACTCAGCAATTTCTATGCCATTGGAGTATTTCTTTTTTGCTAGTCCTGATTCTTTGTGTGGTGCCGTACTATGTTTAAACAAATTATGAAAATTCATTGCTTTGTAGCAAGGTGCATATGCATAAAATTGTCTGCACATTTGAACTTTTTAATATCCATGTATTTCACATAGTCTCTCATGGAGGAAAAAACCCACAAATGTTGAACTTTGCATCTTGGGATGAAAAACTGAGCTTTTCACTTGATAATTGCACAATTGCGCGTGTCACCATCTAAAATTGCTCTGCCACGCAACGCCTTACTTAAATGCATGTGCCTTGTTTTTTCCGTCCAATAGCCGAAATTTACAATTGACACTATTATGTTCGTTTGTTGCAGGAGAGGCTATTGCAAGGATCATTCCCCACCGTCCTCGACTCGTCACTTTGCAGGACAGCAAGGTGAGGCATCCTACACCCCTCTTTCCATACCATGTCCGTATATCACGTAACCTAGCTAGGCGTCTCCCGTTCGAAAGAGATATGGTTGGAAATATGCATATCTTTGCATATCTATAACCGTATCTGTTTTGAATTATCCATGTTTTTTGGACAGCCGAAGGATGTGTAGATGGAGTTAGTTTCCATGCTCTACTCAGATCCGAGACAGAGTTTCAGCAGTATCTCCCTGTTGTTCTCCGGATACACAATCTCTCTGCCAGGACGTGTATTTGGAGAACAGCGGGGAGGTGCTGCCAAAATTCTGTCTCGGATAGGAGTAGAGCATGGAAACTAACCCCATCTACACATCCTCGGGTGGGATTAGGACCTATCTTCACCTATTAGACAGTATAGGAACCTGTAGATGTAATTGATTTTTATATTACTTGGTGATAGGTTAGAGGATGGATGATCGTGAGTGGATGTACACGGGACGCTCTAGTTAGGGTTCGATGACTGATGAATGGATTGCGAAGACCGATGTTTTCTTGGAACTAGCATTTGCAAGGGTTAAAGGAGCGCGTGGCACTTGGTGTCCCTGCAACATTTGTGCAAACACGTGTCGACAAACAAAGGTGGTCATGGATAAACATCTTTGCAAGAATGGATTTACGGCGGACTATACCCAGTGGATCTACCATGGTGAATCCAATCGTGTGAGAGACGAGGTCGTGAGACAACACATCGAGGATTATGATGCTGATGCCGGGGTAGGAGACATGTTAAATGACTATCATGAAGCTCACTTTGATGAAGGACGTAGGGAGGAGGAGCCAGAGCCAACCACAAAGGTGTATTATGATATGTTGTCTGCGGCACAGCAACCCCTTCATGGGCATGCTAAGGTTTCTCAACTGGACACCATTGCACACCTAATGGCCGTAAAGTCCCAATTTAGCTTGAGTTGAGAAGCCTTCGATGTTATGCTGACAGTTGTTGGTACTCTGCTCTCGGATGGTCACATCCTGCCAAAGAGCATGTATGAGGCACAGAAACTCCGTCGTGCACTTAAGATGTCATATGAGTAGATACATGCTTGTCCGAAGGGATGCATCTTATTTAGGAAAGAACATGCGGAAGCAAAGTACTGTGTGAAGTGTAAATCGTCTAGGTTCCTAGAGGTAGAATCTGGTGATGGTTAGAAGAGGCAGCTCGCCATCCCCGTGAAGATCCTATGGTACCTTCCATTCATACCGAGGATCCAACGGCTTTATATGACTGAGGAATCCATAAAATAGATGACATGGCACAAATATGGGCGTCGATACAATCCTGAGAAGCTAGTGCATCCATCCGATGGTGAAGCATGGACAAGGTTTGGTATGATTCATCGTGAGAAAGCTCAAGAGGCTCGTAATGTACGTGTTGTGCTGGCAACAGATGGGTTCAATCCTTATGGAATGGCGGTTGCCTCATACACTTGTTGGCCCATGTTCGTTATCCCTCTCAATCTCCCCCTGGCGTCCTCTTTCAACAACAGAACATATTCTTGTCGTTGATAATTCCTGAACACCCAGGGAATAATATGAGTGTGTATATGGAGCCTCTGATTGATGATTTGATCCATGCTTGGGAGGAAGGGGTATGGACATATGACCAAGCTACAAAGACAAACTTTAAAATGTATGTTTGGTACCAGTACTCCTTGCATGACTATCCGGCGTATGGGATATTCTGCGGCTGGTGTGTTCACGGGAAGTTCCCATGACCAGTATGCAAGGCGTCTCTGATGTTCATTTGGTTGACGAATGGTGGCAAGTATTCTTCGTTCGACAAACATCGACAATTCCTCCTTCTTGACCATCCATTCAGACGAGACATCAAGAACTTTACAAAAAAAATGTAGTAGTTGAAGGTCCTGCACCCCAGATGATGATTGGTGCCACGGTTCATGCCTAGTTAGACGCTCTCAAGGTCAATGACCAAGGAGATCGTTTTTTGGGATATGGTGAGGAACATGCATGGACTCACAAGTCGTGCTTGTGGAACCTCCCCTATTTTGATGACCTTCTACTTCCACATAACATTGATGTAATGCACACTGAAAAGAATATCGCCGAGATAATTTTTGGTACAATCATGGACATTCCTGATAAGACAAAGGATAATGTTAAGGCTAGAGTGGATCAGGCGAGGTTATGCAATAGACCAAAGCTAGACATGGCACCTTCCAGAGACAGAAAGTCATGGAGAAAGCCTAAGGCCGATTTTGTTCTGATGAGGGGCCAAAGGAGGGAAGTACTAGAATGGTTCCAAACGTTACTGTTCTCTGATGGGTATGCAGCGAATCTAAAGAGGGGAGTGAACTTAGCTACTATGCGAATCAACGGGCTCAAGAGTCATGACTACCACATATGGCTTGAGCGGCTACTGCCGGTGATGGTTCGAGGCTATGTCCTTGAGCATGTCTGGATAGTGCTGGTGGAGTTGAGTAATTTCTTCCGCCAGCTTTGTGCTAAGGAGTTATCTCATACCGTGGTTGCAGACATGGAAAAAATGGCGCATGTGTTACTCTGCAAGTTGGAGAAGATCTTTCCACCTAGCTTCTTCAATCCGATGCAGCATTTGATTTTGCACGTCCCATATGAGGCATGAATGGGGGGCCTGTGCAAGGTCGTTGGTGCTATTCAATTGAGAGATTTCAAAAGGTTCTTCGAACTAAATGTAAAAATAAATGCAAAATTGAAACATCCATAGCAGAGGCATACATTCTGGAGGAGGTGTCAAACTTCACAACAAAATACTATGCTGACAACCTTCCTAGCGTGTATAATCCACTTCCTCGTTACAATGCTGGCGAAGATGAATTGAACCTTAGCATTTTCTGAGGGCAACTAGGAAGTGCAAGTGGTGCGACTAACAAGACCTTGAAACATGAAGAGTGGCGCACTATTATGCTATATGTGTTGACCAACCTATCCGAAGTGGAGCCGTACATGCTGTAAGTTCTCAACAAACTTTTTTTCAAGTAGTCACAATTCTATGTCCAACTTCCTTATTTCTTGTTGGTACAGGGAATTTTATGAACGATTCTGGCGAGAATCAAGGGAACCAACCCCGTAGGAAACTTCGACCCTTCTTAGAGAGGGTGCGGGAAATGGAATGCCCGATTTTATATCTTGGTTCAAACAGAAGGTACTATCCATTTTGGCTCGTACTTAGTTTGACATTACAAGTTGCTCGTACGTGCGACTAATATAATGAAGAGGCTTTTTGCCGAGTGCCAGGTGACATTACAAACAGAAGGTACTAATTATTTGTGGCATCTTTGCCGAGTGTAACACTCGGCAAAGAGGCTTTTTGCCGAGTGCCAGGTGTAAACCACTCGGCAAAGTGGACACGTGGCAAAATTCTGTGCATTCTGGGACTAAAATGGCATCTTTGTCGAGTGTCTGCTCTATGACACTCGGCAAAGAAGCCAAATTCTGTGGATTTTGGAACGGTCTTGCCGAGTGCCCATACTTTGACACACGGCAAAAGGAGTCAGTTTGCCGAGTGCCCCCTCTTTGACACACGGCAAAAATCAATCTTTGCCGAGTGTTCACACTTTAACACACGGCAAATGGGCCAGATTTGCCGAGGGCCCAAACTTTAACACACGGCAAAAAGGCAAGCTTTGCCGAGTGCCTAATATTTGACACTCGGCAAACGTGCCGTGACCGTTTCCACTCCGTGACGTACTTTTTTCGCCGAGTGTCGTTTTCAGCTCTCGGCAAAGTCTTTGTCGAGTTCCCGACAGAAAACACTCGGCAAAGCTGTTGTTTGCCGGTACTGTAGATACCGTGTGCTCTTTGCCGAGTGTTACACTCGGCAAATCCTTTGCCGAGTGTTTTTCGGGCTTTGCCGAGTGTTCGTGGCACACGGCAAAACTACTGTTTCCGGTAGTGCTGCCAGTGAGGAGGAGAAGAACTGTTGTATGTCAGCTCACCTCATCGAATTCGTTTCAGTACCTGCGGTGTTTGAACACTACTAGTACGATGACAAAGAATTCTTGCAACCTAAATACTGAAAATTTCACTGGCCAACGGTCTACCACTATTTGTTTTTTTTTTCCATAAAAGGACCCTTATCTATGTGAAATTGGTGTAAACATGTCTCGTGGTGAGGACGAAAATCTGAAAGATGGGCAGGGAAAGGTGAACATGAATCTTAATTTTTCCATATATAGTAGCATGCATCTTAGTTTTTTTTTAACCTACATGCATCTTAGTTCGTATTGAAACAAATATATTCTGTAGAAGATTTATATATATATGTAATTAGTATGTATATATACGTACCGTGGACAATGCGTTGGACGCTACTGAGCTGAGGAGGTTCCTATCCTGATCTGTTCTGGACCTGGCACAAATTTTTGCCAACATTTCTGCCATCACCACCCGGTACTCCTTACAGTATGCATCATCAGCAGCACCCATGATTGTGAGCAGCTGATGAATGTCTGGAAACTTGTCCCGAAACTCGTGCCCACGGGATGTTACAAGGGCGCTCAGCGCTTTCCCTGCTGCCTCAGTTCTCAGTGGGCTGTCCTGATCAGGATCGACGAGTAGGCGGCGTTGCAGCACGACAACAAAGTCGTGCATTGTTTGTTTACTCAGAGTTAGCCTCGAGAGGATTTCAGTAGCTCTCTGTCCCATTTCCTGGTCCCTGCTGTTTCTCAAGATCCAAAGTAAGTTTTCAGCTGTCCTGCGGCCATATTTTGTTGTTGTTGTTGTTAATTCATGGCATAATTTCCTACCGCTCTCACCTGCTGTCCCGCTGGTAAGCTTGGCCAGCACGCGTAAGGATTCCCTCACAACCTCAACTGTTGTTTCATCATTCTTGATGGCCATAAGTAGCCCATTGCTAATTGGCGCTATGATCTTGTGCACAAGATCCATGGTGCTGTACATCTCTGTGCAGTTCTCCGGGTCCGCAGCAAGCTCGCGAAGAATCACAAGTCCATGAAGAAAAAGGGGCTTGCTAGTTTCTTCTTCCTGGTCCCGGTCCCGGCTCTCGCTCTCGATGTCAGTGGTTCTCAGCTGATAATTTACACCTCCTCGATCGTCGTCGCTGCGGCCTGCCTTATTTCTCACCTTCATGGAAATGGGATGTGAATAATCAAGTAGGGATGATATGCAGTGCCCTGCGCCAGGTATGTCTGCTAGGCGCAGCTTGCAGGCAAGCTTCGCGACAATTTGTGCGACGTGTGCCTTGATATCTGCATCAAGGTCGTTCTTGGTTTGTTTGGCAATTTCTATTCTTTGAGGTTGAGGAATAGAAACAAGATTCTCTGAGGAGCGTAGCATCCGAACAAGCCTGCAAACCAACTTCTCCGAGGCACAAATCTGGTCAATCGCTGCATCTGAACGTTCTTTGTTCTTAATCACCAGCGAGTGTAGAACTGAAACTGCAGAGATGTAGTCATCGGGGTGTTGAGACTGCAATAACAATTCTGCTGTAAACGAGACTACAGTAGTGTTGATGGTGCCAGACACGCCTTTTTGGATGCACGTCTCCGCTATGCTGGTAACATATCTGTCAACCAATTCCATCTCCTCCTCGTTTACCTGATCTTTATTGTTATTTCTTGATGAACTGTAGTTTTCCAAGTTTTTCTTTCTTCGAAGAAGCTCGTTTGCCAAGTACTTGGAACCCAAAGGTTTAGCAATGTTCAGGCGATTCATCGCAACCGGGAACCACAGGAGGAACAGCACACCTTGAGCGAGCACCAGGCTGTAGAACAAGATGAGTGCTGGCTTCAGATTACCGCCATTGTTGGGACCTCCGTACTCATCATGCCTTCTAGGATTAGTAATGCCATGAAGACGAATAAGTGATAACGACATGCATGCTATTGCTAAGAAAATGGGAGCTAGAACAACCAATGCTGGCGCCATGGCGAGTAGGCCTACAATATTTGTTGCACTTGTGACCCGCAAAACGTGTTTCAGATGGTAGAAAGCAGCCGGAACACCGAGAAAGAATTTGGCCTCGGGTGCTGAGTTGTAGCCGACGATCCTATATATGAATGGATGGAGAGTTTTCATATATATTACTACGAGTTCATGCATATATAATGACCATTATTGCTATCTTAGCCATAATAATATTACTAAAATGATCATAATATCTAATCTGTTTCCCGTTAAAAAAAATACCTACATACGTCTGCCATTATTTAAAAATACACAGAGCAATCCCTAACTTTGCATATGAAACATAATTTAGAATAACTCTAAAAAATAAAATTATAACTAAATTATCTACATATATCATTATAACAGATAATGCAAAGTACCTCCTAAATTTGCTTTTGAGTTGACCACATATGCCATTACAAAGATATTGTATAATATAAATTAAGCACTTGAATTTGATTTAGGCCCTGTTCGGCTTACCCATATTCGACTTGCTCGGCTTCTTTTTTCAGCCAGAACAGTGTTTTTCTCTCACAACAATTCAGCCGGAACAGTGTTTTCAGCCAGTTTCAGTCAAGTTTCAGACCAGCGAACGGGGCCTAAGTTACCTCACGTTATTGTTATAAAAAAGAATATTCCTCAGATATATGTATAAGTACCAATATAATCTACTATTAAAAATATTTAACCTTAAAGTACGAGCTCTCTCTCTCTCAGAATATTCCGGCTTGTACGCTAGCAAGATGGATTGATGAAGAAGCGAGATTTGGCGGAGAAGGTTGCAAGGAAGGTGGGGCCCCCATTAATGTGACCGTCATTGAAGGCAAGATTAACCATGCACCCTATCACTGTGCTAGGGTATTGCAACTTTCTTAGGTGGAGGGGAGTAATTTGGGCTTAACAATGATCATGACCAACACCACCGACTAAGAGCCTGTTTAGAACAAAGGAATGCAAAATAGAGGAAAGAGAGAAAAAAATGCAGAAATGGGGTATATATATGTTGTTGGAAAAAACAGAGGAATGGAAAAACACAAGAAGATAGGGTTGTTTGGACCGTAGGAATTATAACATAGGATTCCTAAAATATGAGGTATGATTGAAAAAGATGAATACTTGTTTTATTATTCAAATAGCTGTCATTACAATGTCAAATTTTAATTAACAAATAAAATATTTGTAAAGATATGTTTTTGGTAATAAGGAGTAAAGAAAAAATAGTGACAATTTAATTAACGGAGGCACCATCCGAACGACCCCACCTTCTCTATGCCATGCGCCCCTGTCCGCTTGGATGACTAGTCCTGCCCACGGCGCCTAGCGCCAACGTTTCCCATGCGCAAGCAGGCCTGCCCCCACGCCCCTCGTTTCCCACACGTACGCAGGGCCCACCCATGGTTGTTCCATTTCACGCACGCACGGGAATCCACACGCCCCACCTATTGATGCGCGCCACATATGCATCACGGTGATACACAACGACGTCCTAGTGGTTGTAGCAGGCTACGATAGGTGGGTCCTATTACAACATGTGTAATACCAGATTTACTTTTGCAACATTCATATGAAACAATTGTAACATACGTTTGAAACAGCTGAAACATACATCTAAAACACCTGAAAACACTTGAAAAAGCCATTGCAAACATATGCAACATACAGATCTACTTTTGCAACATGCAGATGAAACACTTGCAACATATGTATGAAACACTTGAAAACATACGTTTGGAACAGGCATGTTATGCAACATCTACAATATCCAGATGAAACACTTGAGACATACGTCTGAAACACTTGAAATGTAGGTTTGCAACATGCGCATATTGTCATTGCAACATATGCAAGATGCTAGATCTGCTTTTGAAACATCAAGATGAAACACTTGAAACATAAGTCTGAAACGCATGAAACACTTGAAACACGGTGTCGCCGATGGCCACAGCCTACTAGGTGGGATCGGGTGAGCGAGGAAGCAGATTGGGCGCCTAGAGAAAGAGGGGAAGGCCGATTGGTCACCGCTCTTGGCGCGAGCTGTCGTGGAAGACAGACCAAAGTGGCGGGGCAAACGTGATGGAGAATGAAAGTCGCGCAACGGTCGGTGAGCGCAGTGGAGAAGGAGGAAGGCGGCCACCGGTGCTCGGATACAGTGGAGATGGAGGATCGAGGCCGCCGGTTAGGCGGGCGTGGTGGAGAACGTCGCGGCGGGCGGCGCTATGGAGCAGTCGCGGCGGCCTGATGCCGCGGTGGAGTTGGCCACACGGGTAGGATGCGCCGGTGGAGCGTCCACGGGGGCAGAATGCGGCGGTGGAGCGGCCACGCGGGCAGGATGCTGTGGTATTGGAAATAGCGTTTTTTTTTTTTTAGTAAAGGGTAGTAGAGATGAGTGCCCGGCTGCCTGGGCCGGTCCGCAGGCTCAGCAAGCGAGTGTCCGGGCAAACAGTGACTGACGGACGCCCTAGCTGCAGCATTATCGTTTAATTAATAGGCATGTGATTGTGCATGATTATTATTTATGTTTGAGGAATCAGTGGGAGAGGTTCCTACTGTAGTTTTATTAAAAAGTTAAACATTACAGTACATAATTTGAAAAGCAGACGGTAGACAGCAGACAGCAATCAAGTATGACATATTTGGGAATCTCTGGTATCGTGGTTTGGGTTAAAGAAATTGTATGACATGTGGGGCCCTTGGTCCATGAACTAAGTTTCTCTGCCTCCTGCAATCGTCGTTCTTATAATCTTATCCATCTACCCACCGTTCTCAGGCAGTCAGGCTCCCAGCCATTACCATCGTTTACCCTGGATATTTGCTGAGACATTTTCCACGCCGTCGCAATCACCGAAATCAAGCAAGTCCGAGATCTTTGCTCTTGGCAGCGATCTTGCTTGATTTTCTGTAGGCGGTGCTTGTTGCCTAATCTCCGGTTGTTCGCCGAGTTACGCCGTGAGCTGCCTCGGACTTATGCGACGGAAGAGGAAACAAGGGCTAGGACTGGGAGTGGATTTTTCCTTTCCCGCAAAATTGGCATCTATATCTATAGCATTTCAATTCCGGAGGAAAGGGTTTCGTGTTTCTTGCGTTGCTTTCCTCTGTCTTCGTTTCCTTCGTTTCTCCCGTGAAAATCCTTCATTCTAAACGCGGCCTAAATTATATATATACCGAATCCGAAGATCTCGAAATGAAAAAGAAGGATTTTTCGAAAGATAAAAAAAAAAGATTCAGAATAAGGAAGATGCATGGGCTGAGACGCTGAGTATGAAAGCACGTTAATTACCTGGCGGTTTCAACGAAGACGATGGCCGTGGTGAACCAGAAATCCGTTCTCACGAGCGCGGTGGAGTAACCGCCGAGAAGGACGACGGTGGCCCAGACGAGGGCGAGCGTGCCGAGCCCCGACGCGAGCAGCTGCAGGAACGCCTCCGCTAGCAGCGACAGGTTGAGTGCTAGCTCCTCCCGTGTGTCCTGGCTCCAGGGCGCCAGCCGTCCCAGGGCGCGGGTGCCGGAACGTCTGACGGATTCTTCCAGAGCCTGTATCGCTGCTGCCGCCATTATTTGCCTCATTCCCCCAAGCTGTCCAAAGCAAGCAGCAATCGGACTTGAGGAAGATGATGACAGCTTGTTTGCTGGTCTCCTTGACCTTGAGTTGAGGAAGATGATGACAGCTTCAGCCTTCAGGCCTAGGCAAGTCGCCGAGGGTCGGTCTCAACCAAACTGGCTCAAAAAGCCTCGAGTAGACAGGTTGTCTTTCTTTCAAACTAGCCAGAGGGCGCGTGCTCTTTGGGCCTCCATGGGCCGTGACTTATTCGCTGGTCTTGGGCTGGAAGACAGATAGGCGAACGATGTTAAATGGAAAAAGTCCGTTCTATCTTCATGAACTAGCGTGATAGTTTTGATTTTTCCTCCTCAAACTTGAAAACTAGACATTTTACTTCCTGGATTTTTAAAAACCATTCAAATTACCTCCTGTCTAGGTTTAGAGTGGTTTTAATGGTGGTTTTATTTTTTTATAAAAAAATTGATAAACACTTTGGTAAGACAATCTCAAAAAATATCTCTAAACTTTTAAAAATCCAAAAGAAAAAACTAAAGATAGATTGGCATACACCAAATACAAATAAAAATTTTAGAGCTCATGAAAATATCTCTAATCAATGTAGAAATGTATTTAGTTCAAGGAAAATAGAAAAATCTAGAAAGATAGAAAAAATCTAAATATTTAGAGCTCGTGAAAATATTTAGTTCTAGGAAAATAGAAAAATCTAGAAAATTCCCAAAACATTCTAATCAATCTATAAACGTATTTTAAATACTTATCACAATAAAAACATAATTCACAACCAGCACAAATGCATAGCATGGATGCATTCAGCGTTAATGATATATGTTGCATTCATGCTAGTTGCATTTTTGCCATGCAAAATTTGAAAACACATTTATACATCGATTAGAATTTGGAATTTTCTACATTTTCCTTGATTTTTTTATTTTCCTAGAGTTAATTCTATTTCTTTAAGCATCTACTGATATTTTCATGTGCTCTAAATATTTTATTTGGATTTGGCGTATCCTAATCTATCTCTAGAATTGTTTTCAAAATTTTCAAAAGCATAGAGATATTTTCTGGTTTATAAACCTTATTGAGTAATAATCATTTTTTAACTAAATAAAAGAAGGACAAAAGCACTCCAAATCAGAACGGGGAGGTAGTTTGAATGGTCTTAGAGTTCAAATAGGAAAATCACACTTGGCGATGGTTTAGGGAGATATAATAGACTTTTACCATGTCGAATCTCAAGTCATGAGCCAGATATTTTTATAGAGACCCATCTAAAAAATTTTAGCCCACGAGCCTAGAGCCTGGCGCACTCTTTTCTGGCCCGTCTGCGCGAGCGCGATGGCAACGCTGCCGTCTGGAGCAAAGCCGTCGTGGCCCTCTTCGCTAGTTTTTTTTCCCGTACTTTTTCACGGAAGAAACAGTGTTTTATCTCATATGGTACTTTTCAGCTTGTGTTTTTAGCGAAACGAATAGGGTACGACATCTCCATTCACATCCATTGATGAGCCCTTGCTGGCGATCTGCATAGGTCGATTGAAGAAGAAACAATATAAATTTAAGAGGAGGCTTGCTAGCGCCCCGACGTCTGGACGCACGTGGCGTGCCGCTTAGCCCAACGCGTGCTCGCCCGTGCAGCCCACGTAGCGCACTCGTGCCTGCACACTAGCGGACGTGCGGTTGAACAGCTAGCGGAGCGGAGCTCCCTATGCTGTCAACTGGGCCCGCCAGTAGCCAAAACAGATCGACATAAAACGGCAAAGCTCCGACGCCCCTGCCTCTGCTACGGGTCCCACGTTGAGTGGCTATCTCCCACATGCTCCTCTGGTTACCCCCACACAGGAATGCGCATCGGAGCATGCATGCTTGCCCTGCTGCTCGCCGTGCTCTACTCGCCCTACTGGTGCATGCCCGCGCCCCTGCTCCTGCTCGTCTGTGCCCTATTGCTCGCCCGCGCCATACTGCGCGCCTGTGTCTGCTCGCCCTGTTGTGCCCCTGGCGCATGGGACCGCCTGCGCCTCATGAAACACTTTGCCACATGGAGGACTTGTTGCAGTATACGTCTAAAACAGATGAAATATTCGGAACACATGCTTGCAACATATGTGTGTAGCCACTGTAACATATGCAACATTCAGATAAAAACACTTTAACATATGTATGAAATAACTGAAACATTTGAAACACACACTCGCAATATGCTTCTGAAGCACTTAAAAAACACCCGAGAACACATGAAAAATCTTTGCAAACATACGCAATACCCAGATAAAACATATGCAACATCCAGATAAACGCATTTGCGATATACGTTCGAAAACACAGATGAAACATTGGTAATAGGCCTTTGCAACATACGTGTCCAACCATTGCAACATATGCAACATTTCGATCTACTTTTGCAACATTCATCTGAACACTTGCAACATACCTCTGAAACATCTAAAACACTATAAATATACACTCAACATGCGCTTTCAGTAAAACCTGATAGCCGGGTGAGCAGAGCACTGCACAGCGGGATCCGGTTGTGCGGTCATGGTGGAGAAGGAGGATGACAACGGGCGGTGGCTACGCAGCCCCCAGTGAGCGGCGGCGCTGCCCCCGGCAATAGGGGGGCACGCGGCAAAAGTCGGGTGGGTGTGACCTTGTGCGGCGAGGCGGCAGCGGCTGTGCGGTCCGAGGGGAGCGCGCCGCGGCGCCGGTGGAAAGGAAGGCCGGCGGGAGGCGCGGTGGAGAGGAAGGCGTGCGGGAGACGCAACGGAGCACGGTCGTGGAGCGCAGTGTCACCGTTAGTTTTTTTAATCTGCGGCGACGGAAGCAGAGAGCATATTACGGATAGGATAGAAAGCCTTTTGATCGTTATGTAAAAAAAAGACGTCCGGTGTGGAGCCGTGGACGGACGACTGATTCCTACCATTACCGATTTGTTGAAAGCGACCAAGTTACCCAACATCAAGCTGCTTCATCCCATATCTTCAGACTTGTGTAGTACTGAAGTTCAGTCCAATCCAATGTTTGCCTTCAACTGCAACGCCCCTGCATGTAATTATTCTTTCAAATATTGTTACAGTCATCCTTGTTTCTATTTATGGACCAATATCTTCAGGTTCCGTCTATTGTCCCTCTCATCCACAGCTGAAAATAGGCAAATCAAAAGCCCCTCCTCTGCCATGCGTGCATTGCCCTTCAGTGTCTCACAGCCACACTGAATTGATGCCCTTATTGCCCAGAAAGAAACACAAGAAGAGCCGGATCGATCCAATTCCAAGCAAATGGCAGCAACCAATGCAATGGCGCATGCAGCCTAGGTAGCTGACAAGATCATCACTTAATCAGCATCCAATTCCAGCAGAGAGGCCGCCGGAGAGCGAGATGACGGCGGTGGCCAACCTGACGTCGCGGGCGCTGGAGCCGACGGTGAAGCCGCTGGCGGCGGCGTGCTACGACAACAACCTGGTGAACTCGCAGGGCATGTTCCTGGGCGACCAGCCGCTGCGCTTCTCCCTACCTCTCCTCCTCGTGCAGGTCTCCGTCATCCTGATCCTCTCCGCGGCCGCGCACCTGGTGCTCCGCCGCCTCGGCCAGTCCCGCTTCGTCACCCACATGCTCGTCGGCATCTTCCTGGGTCCCTCCGTGCTGGGCCGCAGCGCGTCCTTCCGCGACGTGCTCTTCTCGGAGCGCGGCACCTACATACTCGAGAGCGTGTCCCTGGTGTCGCTCATCCTCTTCCTCTTCTCCATGGGCGTCAAGACCGACCTCAGCCTCCTCCGCCGGCCCAGCGGCCGCGCCGTTGCCGTCGGCATCATGGGCGCCGTCGTGCCGCTCGCGGTCACCCTGCCCGTCTTCCACGCGCTCCAGCCCACGCTGCCCGAGGACCTGAAGGGCTCCTCGCTCGTCACCGAGCTCGCCGTCCGCCTCTCCCTCTCCTCCTTCCCCGTCATCGCCGACGCGCTCTCCGACCTCGACCTCCTCAACACCGACCTCGGCCGCATCGCGCTCACGGCGTCGCTCATCACCGACGTCACCTCGTGGTTCATCCGTGCCTGCACCGCCGCGGTCATCCTCATCGGTGATGCCAGGTCGCCGGCCTTCACGGCCAAGATCCTGGCTTCCTTCGTCGCATTCGTGCTCTTCGTCGGCTTCGTCGCGCGCCCCGCCGGCCGGTACATCGCATACAAGCGCACCCCGACGGGGGCGCTCCTCTCCGAGGGCTCCTTCGTGGTGGTGGTCATCGCCGCGCTGCTGTCGGCACTGGTGACGGACGCCATCGGGTTCAAGTACATGATCGGGCCCATGATGCTGGGGCTGGCGCTCCCCGGCGGCATGCCCATCGGCGCCACCATGACGGAGCGCCTCGACTCCTTCTTCATCGCGCTCTTTCTGCCCGTCTACATGGCGCTCTCCGGCTACCGCACCGACCTCGCCGACTTCACCAGGTCCGAGGCGTCGGAGAAGTGGTGCGCGCTGGAGCTGTTCGTGGCGCTCTGCGTGTCGGGCAAGCTCGTCGGCTGCGTCGCCGCGGGGCTCTTCTTCACCATGCCGTTCCGGGACGCCATCGTGCTGGCGCTCATGCTCAACATCCGGGGCATCGTGGAGGTGGCCGCCATCAACAACTGGGGCGACACCATGAAGGCGACGGCGGAGCACTACTCGATGCTCACCATGTCCATGGTGCTCATCACCGCCGTGTCCACGCCGCTGATCAAGCTGCTGTACGACCCGTCGGGGCAGTTCGCGCGGGCGAAGCGGCGGTCGCTGGAGCACGCGCGGCTCAGCGCCGACCTCCGCGTGCTCACCTGCCTCTACAGCGAGGACCATGCGGCGCCGCTGATCGACCTGCTGGAGGCGTCGGGCTCCTCCCGCGACTCGCCCATGTCGCTCATCGTGCTCCACCTCACGGAGCTCGTCGGCCGCGCCGCGTCCGTGCTGAAGCCCCACCGGAAGAGCACGAGGTCGTCCAACAGCGGCGGCAACCCGACGCCGTCGGACCGCATCGTGAACGCGTTCCGGTACTTCGAGCAGCAGGCGGCACCGGGGGCGGTGACGGTGAGCCCGTACGTGGCGCAGGCGCCCTTCAGCTCGATGCACCACGACGTGTGCTCTCTGGCGCACAGCCGGAAGGCCAACCTCATCCTGCTCCCCTTCCACAAGTCCTCCGACGGCGCGCGCAGCACGGCGAACAACGCCATCCGCTCCATCAACCGGAGCGTGCTGCAGTACGCGCCCTGCTCCGTCGCCATCCTCGTGGACCACGGCCTCGCGTCCGGGTCGGCGTGCGCCACCGCCTCCAACAGCCTGCTCCAGCGGGCGGCGCTCTACTTCCTGGGCGGCGCCGACGACCGCGAGGCGCTGGCGTACGCGGCGCGGATGCCCGAGGCCGGGACCATGTCGCTGACGGTGGTGCGGTTCAAGCTCCGGAACTGGGTCGGGATGGGCGGGCAAGACGAGGCGCGAGACGAGGAGCTGCTGCAGGAGTTCTGGGCCAGGCACAGGGACAACGAGCGGGTGGTGTACGTGGAGAAGACGGTGGAGGACGCGGAGGGCACCGCGTCGGTGGTGCGCGCCATGAGCGAGAAGTTCGACCTGCTCATCGTGGGGCGCCGCGGCGGGGAGAGCGAAGGCGACCCGGAGGGGTCGACGGCGCTCACCAGCGGGCTGTCGGAGTGGAGCGAGTTCCCGGAGCTGGGTGTGCTGGGGGACATGCTCGCCTCCGCGGAGTTCGCGTCCAAGGTCTCCGTCCTCGTCATCCAGCAGCAGCCGCCCAAGAAAATGGCCGCCGTCGGAAGCTCCGTCAATGATTAGAAGGATCCATCGATCGTCGTTTTTTTTTCCTTTCGCTGCTGAAATTTTATCAATCTATATCTCTTGTAATAACTGTAATCAGTTCATCAGCTAGGAGGGATCCTAAATTACTCTGCAAATTTAAAAGCTAAAGCAAAAAACAACTCAAGCGCCACTCATCGAACAACTCTGCAAATCGGCTCTCCATCCTCTCTCTCTCTCTCTCTCTCTCTGGACGGCGAATATATATACACACACACACACTTTGGACGGCGAATAAATTGAATAGAGAAGAAACCATCAATTTGCATCACCAAGTGTTTTCCTGAAAAAAGGTGGATTTGGGAGAGAAACATTAATTATTTATTAAGAGCATGGGGGGCTTTTCGCTTGAACTTATCAACCGGCTTATCAGCTAGAATCTACAATATTTTTCTCTCACAATAAAACAGCTTCAGCTGACTTTAATATCAGCCGAACAGGGCCACCAAGAGTGATGTATGCAATACCATTACGCCATAGTTTCAATTCAACATACTGCTCTCACTTACATAACTTTATTTACTGTATGATGAGTACAAGTCATAGGCATGCCGACATAGGTAACAACACCAAGCTGATATAAAGGGGATTATTGCAATATAAACCTATAAGCAGCCCCTTCTGCCAGACAAGTATTTGGAACCATTACATCAGGCAAAGCTGAAGATATTAGTAAAAAAATGCTTGTATCTGAAGATACCAAAAGTTGGGCATCAGGCTACTCAGATTTCCAAGAAGAGAGTGAGGAGACTCAACATACTTCCAGGTGGTGCCCATCAGAAGGTATCGGTCTCCGTGGACATCATTCGAAGCAGCGTATGACTCAAGTTCCTTCATTTCCTCCGGTGTGAGCTTCACACATAATGCTCCGATATTTTGGTTGAAATTTTCGACTTTTGTTGTCCCTGGTATGGGACAAACATCATCGCCTTGATGGCAAACCCAAGCCAATGCAAGTTGTGATGGCGTACATCCTTTTCTTGTTGCCATTGAATTAACACGCTCAAATATTTGGGCATTCTTGTCAAGATTCTCCGGCTCAAATCTGGGGAAAATCTACAAAACAATGAAAAGATGAAACTAACCATCCATATTACCATTACTAATTAGAGGTCTCAACACATCCTCATGGGGCATACTAGTACAAAAAAGATATATCTTATAAGGATTTTCAAAATATCAGAAAGATTAGGCCATCACTACATTAGAGTATAATCTCTATATATAATATATAAGAGCAACGTGATCTACTTTGTTTTCTAACAAAATTACACGCCTTTTCCATTTAACCACTAAAATCGTGTCTAAATTACACACCTTTGCCATTATGAGACAATCTAGTAACATCTAAATTTGCATATAAATTACCCACCCTGCCATTTTGATTGATAATCTAAATAGCCCCTTAAATTGCATTATTAAAAATAAACGGAAACGTCCCCACAAGCTACATCTAAACTACCAAGCTGATATACTAATACGAAGACAAAATAAATAATTATACGTTGTAGCTACATGTGTTAAGAACTCTCAAATGATTTAATAGCTCCTGGTATCAACAAGCACATATATGAACTAAATACACTAACAGATAGAGCACAAATTTAGGAACCTAACAAAATTTGTTTCACAATTTTTGGATACCTACATGATTTTATATGATTTACCAAACATCAGCTCAGAATTAAAATGAAAAGTTATTTCTATTCTCCACGAAAAAGATAAATCGATTTCGGCCCAACGTGGCCCACGCCAGGCCGGCCTACAGCGCGAGGCGGCCCGTGGCGGGGGAATCCCGCGCGCGCTAGTACATTAGCAAAAACACCCCTGGACTATGAGAAAAACAACACGCAGTCCACGTTACTATTTCTATAGATAACGACTTTGCAACGAAGCCCTCGTACTCTCTTCTCTTTACAACGGCATGGTCCTTGGCCTCCCCCGCGCGCTCCGGCGCTGCGAGCGGTGGCACTAGGCGGTACGTCGGCCACCCGGGACCCTTGTAGACCTGGCTAGGGGACCAATGCTCACCTATGGGTTGATGCGCGACGATGGGCGGTGGTTGCACGAACGGGGGTGAAGCAGAGCGGGCTCTCCCTGGAGGTGGGCGACCTGCAATGGTGGCAACCGTGTTCCTATGAGCCACAGCGCTAACAGGACAGTAGAGATAGGGGATAAGCACCAGAGGCACACCACGAACCCAACCAAAGTGGTGGTTCGGCCGGCGACTACCTAAGTAGTGCTGGCCACGTGCGCGCGACGAGCCGCGACGGACACAGCCGCGTCAGCGGCAGCGGGGAGGCGGTAGCGCTCCCACTAGCGTGCACACGATGGAGAGGGAGCCAAGGCGAGCTAGTGGTGCAGAGGAATTTACGCAGGGTAAAGTGGTGAAGGCTGGCCACGACGCGGGTGGCGACGGTTCATAATGGCACGGTGGCGGCAAAGCTCTAAAATTGGAGCTCGGCTGAGCCGCAATCAAGGTGGGGTGAGGGCGGTTGGAGAGGGGACGTGAAGGTGGAGACACGAGCATGAGAAATTGATGAGAGGTGCTTGCTCTCTGACTCGCCGTGACGCGACGCGACGGCGGTGAAAAATAGAGAGACAAAAGAGAGAAAGAGAGAGATGGCTCGACAGGTGGGCTCGGCTCGTCCTCGCCTTGGTCGGACGCGAGCGGCGAGACCGGGAGGCCCACTTGCCGACGCTAGCCGATAGGCACGCGCGCGCTCGACCGACGTGGCCCACGCGTCCGCAGTGTCATAAATGACATGGCGATAGTGGCACGGCCATGTGCGCGCGGCATCAAACTGGGCCAGCGACGCAGCGCGGTGCAGCGGTTACAGTGTACAGGCACGGACGCGACGACGATGCGACAACAACGGCAGCATCGCGACATGAGGAGTGACGGTAGTGCGGACGTGACGACAGCGCAGCGCGGCCGCGGCGGCACCCAAGACGGCAGCGCGAGGCAGAGCAACAGGGCATGGGGCTAGCGGCTCGTTGCGGCAGACCTCGGCCAAGCCCAGGCGGCTCGACCGGTCGAGCGCGGCGGCATGGGTGATCGCGCGGGACACGACCGTGTGCGCGGCGTGGGGAGGCCGCGCAGTGACCGTGCACCCGGCGCTAACCAACCCGAGACATGTAATGCGCACGAATTTTAAAGCGCTCAACACGACCAAACGGTTGCTCCTAAACCTAAACCGTCTTCACTACACTCAAGATGGCATATGAAACTACCAAATCGAATCATAACACTACACCACTCCTTAACCCAATCTCTCACAATAAATTGCTAAACATAGCAATGTCTAGCTGTCGACAGACTTGAAAATTTCTAAGTTTTTGAGCTGAATTTGATTTCCATTTGCGATTTCTAAGCTAGTGGAAATATTAGCTAGTAATATCATTTTTCGACCGCGGGTATTTCACAGTCATCTATAAAGTTTGTACTTCCAACTTTATTAAGGTGACACATAAATGTTCTATAGCATTTTTGCTTAATAAAAATTGGTTTTCAACCTTAAGTGATATAACATGACTATTGAATCAACTTTCGTTTCGTATTTTAGTTGATCGTTTTGAGTTACGAAAATTGATCTACACACTTTATCACATGTATTAACACATAAACATAATGCTCATAATATATTTTAGTAGATGATTTACGGTGTAACACCGAGGGTGTTACATATTTAGACCCTAATGGAGTAAATACCATCGGGTATCGGGTTGCGGGTCTCCATTGCCATCTTTACTCGCACAAAGAAGCCGTGTACCAAGTAGAGAGATGGAAAATAAATATTTTTAGAAGAAATATTAATATAGAAACAAAAATAATATATGGCAGAGGTTGAACACTAATCAAAAGGTTATAGTAATCATCCCTCACCACTACACCATACGAGACGATTTGTGTTGCTTATAAAATATTTATATTATTATAAACCATATCAGAGTATTTAAATCTAATAAAACATATTCTACCCTCACAAGAATAATGTTTTAGATTAAAAAACACCACGTGACATCTCATGAAATATATAAAAAAAAGCTACGTGAGAGATTAAACAAAATAAAAGTATAAAAAATAGAATACAGTCAAAAGTAACAGAGGAAACAAGGAAAAAGAACCTAAAATCATTAAAGAACATCATATGAATACTACATAAATACCATACATCTCATGGTTACTATATAAATACTTAAAGATAATTGTAGAACATCTCATTTATTAAATGCGAACATTCTAAAATACATCGTAGAACATCATAGGTATACTACGTGAACATTACAAAATACATCATATAACATCACATGTATAGCACGTGAACATCATAAAATAAATCATAGAATATCACATGTATAATGTATGAACATCATAAAAATATATCATAGAACATCGTGTGTATACCATGTGATCATAAAAATACATCATAGAACATCATAAAATACATCATATAACATCACATGTATACTACATGAACATCGTAAAATATATTATAGAACATCGTGCCTATACCATATGAACCATATATATTACGTGAACATTATAAAAATACATCACAGAACATCATAAAATATATAATAGAACATCACATATATACTACGGACACCTCATAAAATACATCACAGAAGATTACAACATATACAATAAAACATCACATGTATACTACCTGAACATTACAAAAGAAAAAAAGAAAGAAAGAAAGAATAGAATCACGGAAAGAAAATAATAAAAAGGAAACAAAAAAAAAGAAAAGAAAAGAAAAGAAAAAGAAGATAAATAATAAAAGAAAAGGGAAGGAAACATCTGCAGTATCGTCGGCCAGCCCAACAAGAAAAACAATATTTCACGATTCCCGTGCTAACTCGGTTCCCGTGCTCGTCGTTTGGCACGCGGTCCCGTCCGAACGTTCGGACGGGATGATTTCCGATCCTTTCTCCCCCGCGCGTGTCTGTAGCATTTTTTATCAGAACAAAAATTCGCGTTTTGTCCGAATGGCAAGCTGGTCCCACCGACAGGTGGACCCACCTGTCAGTAGCTGTTGCCTCACAAGCGAAGCACGGAAGCAAAACAACACTCGCCGTCGCCGGTGACGGCCTCTCGGCAAGGACACACACCGGCGTAATGACGCTGTAAAGAAGTGCACCAGAGGCCAGCTACTACAGTACTCCGCATTTGCTAGGTGCCTATGAATCAGTCAGTGTTCAGTGCGCGCCGCAACTGATGGAATGGCAGTGGAGTACAGGCTCAGTCGTTCGGCGTTGTCTCGCCGACCACTCCGGCGGCCTCGGCGCCCCGACCCTCACCGCCGTCACACGACGCTCCTTCTCCAACCAGCCGCTCAAATGCCGCCGCATCAGCCGGGGCAGCGCAGCAGCCGTCCCGCAGGATGTCCAGCAGCAGCGGACGCGCCGGCGCGAGACAGCCGCCGGCACGCAGAGCGGCGACCAGCTCCGACAGCGCGGGCGCGTCCCAGCGCAGGCCCCGCCCGACGGCCTCCCGCGCCACCTCCCTCGCGGCGTCCACATCCCCGGCGGCCACGCACCCGGCGGCGACGACGCCAAACGTCCGGGCGTCCGGCGGGCACCCGGCGCGCTCCATGCAGCCCAGCATCCGGCGCGCGGCGGCCAGGTCGCCCCCGTCGCAGAGCGTGCCGAGGTAGACGCCGTAGACGCGCGCGCTGGGGAGGAGCCCGCGCAGGAGCATTTCGTCGAACGCCTCCTCGACGGCATCGAGCCGTCCGCGGTCTCGGAAAGCCCGGAGGAGCCGCTCGAACTCCGGGAGGCCCGGGGCGACGCCGTCGCGGTCCATCCGCCTGGCCACGACCTCGTACGCCTCAGCGGACAACCCCTCGCGCAGGAGCGCCTCAACGACGGCGCGGTGGTCGGGTCGGTCCGGCGGGACGCCCCACCGGCGCATGTCGTCGAGGAACGCGAGCGCGTCCCGGGCGGGGGCGGCGCCCCGGCGGCAGAGCGAGGCGAGGACCGCGCGGCAGTGGCGCGGGTCCGGGTCGACGAGGAGCGGCGGCATGCAGCGGAGGAGGTCCGCGGCGGCGGTGGGCTGGCCGGCGCGGCAGAGCGCGGAGGTGAGGATGCGGAACGTGGCGGCGTCGGGGGCCGCGTGCGGCGCGGCGCGGAGGAGCACGGCGGGGGCGGCGCGGAGAAGAGTCGGGGACCGGCGGGACGAGCAGAGCGCGGCCAGGAGGGCGTTGAGGGCGCCGGTCGTGCGGTGGGCCGTGCAGAAGAGGGTCGCGGCGGCGGCGAAGCGGCCGTGGCGCGACAGGGTGGACAGCAGGCGGTGCTGGTGGCCCGTGGCGTCAGGCCGCGGTTCCGAGTGGCGGCTCCGGGCCATGGTAGCACTGGTCTGGAAGCGTGGGCGCGCGCTCGCCGCTGCGACGAAGCTTTTATGCTCAGCGATCCTGCAGTTTCAGAAAGACTTAGGGAACTTGCATTGCAATTAGGGAAAAGATCACACATGATGTTTTTCCTTTAAATAAAAGCAGCCAGAGTTGTGAATTATACACTAGAATAACATTTATCGACACAAGATTCACAGTACATTTTATCTTTCACTCAGCACACTTCCACAACACAGATATGTATCTCCACGGTCATCTGATAACTCATGATGCAAAGCAATCCATGCCTTTCCTTATGGTTCCCGAAGTTAACCGAAATCTCAAGCGGATCAAGACCATCATTCCATTGACAATGCAGCCTGCTGTAAAGCCTCATTCTCTGTTACAGCACAGAACGGCAATGGGGAAAGTGATCAATCACTCAACGAAGGCTCACATATCCTCTACCATCAATCACCTCAACAACACGGTGGCCATTGCTGGGGATTACAGTTACAGATCACAAGACCGCCTTCAACTGTTCCAGCACCTCGGCTCATCTCTACTGGAATGCACCAGCGTAAGACACATCATTGCACGGATCACAACTTGGGGGGACAGAAAGCAGGCAACTGTACAAACACGATTCATATATACAAACGGACAATCTATCCAAGGGTTACAATGCAAGTCACTCGACAACATTCCTTCATTCATGCAGGCCAATACTACCCCCATCTAGCGCTATATTAGCTGGACAAATGCATCTATCTATTCAACATCTGTGAGCAGACATGTGCAACCATTCTACCTGGGCCCATATGAACAACCCCCACTTGCCCAGGCAGCAGCCCCTACCAAGCCCTGTTTATCATATCAAGCATCTTCAGAACATTTTACACTTGAAAAAGGAATAATGCTGGCAAAGTACAACCCGAATCTTCGCTGGCTATTTACATTTTGGTTAACCTAGGTATGATTAATTATTTGGGGGGAGCCTCCGAGTTCAATGGCAGGATCAGGGTAGGGTCCACAAACCTTCTGCAAGGAGGCTAATGAATCTTGACTGTATCTTACAACACGCCGTCCAACAGGCAATATATGCACCGAAAGCCACGGCGCCATCAACACTGTCTCTGTGACAAGGCTTACCATCATCTTGGATCTTGAAGCTGGACCATGCTGTGGAGCATCACTTGGCCAAAAATGGAAGGCCTACCGATTGCACTGTGGCTGCATTGTCATAAGATATAGGCCTCATCTTACTTGTAATTTTCCTCAGCATAGATAGAGACAAGAGCATTATCACTAGCACCAGCAGCCAGGAGTGATTTGTATGGATGAAAAGAAAGGCAATTTACACTGCCTATTCTTTGACCCATAAAAGATGGCTGGTAGCGAATAATCTTCAACTGCTCTCCTTCAAGACTAAACACTTTAATCATCTGCTTGGCTGAGCCACTAGCAACAACTGGGGCATGCCGATGAACCGCTAATGCTGTAAGTGAACCCCTGTGTGCCTCAATAGTCAGGTACGGTTCTGCTGCCCTTCTAACATCAAGAAACTGAATGTCTCCAGCTTGTGATGCACTTACAATCTGTGATACCACAAATAATACAAAAGGGAGCATTGTAAAGCTTAAGGAAAGCCCAGACAACTATAGAATTGCTTAGTTGCTTCAACAACGAAAATACATAGCAATGTACAGTGGAAGTATTTACCTTGTATGGATCAAACCCAGGCTGAAACCCTATGCCCACAACCTTTTCCGTTCTTGGGGCATGCGGCCTGGCCACATAGACAAGCCTACAGTGTAGAAAAAGAATATTCAGAGTACAAATAATTAAGTTGGCAGAAAAGAAAGAGGAAATAGGACATTTCATAGGGCACATATGCATGAAATGCAAGGCCAGAGGATGTAGACACTACTGTACTTACCTATCAGGAGAGCGAACATCATATATCCTGACAGAACCATCAGCAAAACCAGCAGCAAAGTGTCCGGAGCGGACCTGAGATGCAGACTGAAATAGAAGCAACAAGCAACATCTCAAAAACAGATCAACACAAACCAGATTAACATAAAACTTGCTGCAGCAAGAATCAAATATATAGAGTAATCAAACAGCTAATTTCACACCTATGGAATGAAAATGTGTTCTTGAGAAACAAACTTTTAAAATGTTATAAAAGTATAACAACAAGATAAGCTAAAAAAAACATTACACTGGACTACTGGAGGACAGTACTTATTTTTTGATGAGTAAAAACAAGTCAGAGCTTAAGACATAACATGAGCAAATCCTTTGCCAAATTCACCTCTTGTTCACATTGTTCAACCAACTTAAGACAAGCTAACAACTTTCCTACAGAAAGCAACAACAAATGCCACTTCCATGCATAAAATCTTAACCATATGAATGGCACATAATGTGAACAAGAGGTAGTCCCAAGCAAGTTGGGGTAGGCTAGAGTTGAAACCCAGCAGAAGCAATCAAGGTTCAGGCACGTGAATAGCTTTGTTGTTGTTGTTGTTGTTGTTATTGTATATGAATGGCACATAATCATTAGGAGTCTAGGAGGATGCATGCATACAATCATTACTCATGCAAGAATAGTGTGACTCCACTTTACCTCTACTAGCAACTCACATGCAGATGTACCTAGAGTCCTTCCTACCATGTGTACTATTTTTTTTGTCACAATTTCACTATCAAAAACAAACCCATGATTCCATGGCACTTAATTACTGGCGGTGAAACGCAGTTACAGAGTAATGTTCTAAGTTATTGATTAATATGACGGGAAGATCAAGTACACAGCATGAACCGCATAATAGAAAACACAGAATCACATATCTATGGTTATTTCTTCAGTGACAATGTGTAACATATAGCCTAGTCAAATAATAAAAAGAAGTTACTTGTATAGTTGTATGAATATTCCAATTTCTCAGACAGCGCAAGGCCACAGGAACTCACCAGGGAAGAAATGGCACTATCAGCAGTTGACTGAATGGTGCTGAGAAGCTGTTCCTTATCAAGGTCCCATACCAAGATGCAAGACATGTCACCAGATGCATACTATTGGACAAGGAGAGCAAGTTGTAATAGAACATGCAATGCGTAAAATAAAATAATACAACTACAGGAAAAAATAGGATGTACCAGATAACCAGATTGCTGCTGCCAGTCAATCACAATACTGCGACCAGCAGCTCGATGTCCCTGAACTGATGAGAAAGCAGTTACAAGTTTCTGTCCTCCCTTTTGAGCAAAATTTTTCCATATACGTACATTTCCATCACCTGCAACATAAAAATTAGACAGTGCAATGGCAGAAGTTAAGTATAGAAGGAAAAGCATAGAGAAGAGAGGCATACTTGAGGCGGCCAAAAGCAAGCTCTCATCAAGCTCATTGATAAGCAAAAGTTTAGATAGCCCTCTGTCGGATAACTTATGGTTTTGAAAAGAGTTCACTGGTAGTGCATCGCTGTAGTTCCACACTCTGGAATGAGACAGAATTTCAGCACAGTCGTAGCAGTGCATATTAGGCATTCAGGCACTAGGATTTTTAATTGCAATAATAATTTCACCTTATCTGTTCATTTTCATCAGCTGCAACGACGATTGGAGAAAATGGCAACAATAAAGCTGCTTTTGTTCCCAAATCAAACCTTGTATCCCAACTAGCAATTTGGCTTGTCATCTTGCAAGCTGTTATTCCCAGGGTGAACCACCAAGAAAAACAACAGGTAAATAATCAAGAAAATCAACAACAATAATGTAATGCAGACAAATGTACATCCACGTACAGGAGCGCTGGCACTTAGTGATGTAGTCTAGTGCAATTCGTTCTCTCTCTTCTCTTCTAGCATTGGTTTCTTCATTATCATCAGAGACAGTTAAAAGTGGCCTAGAGAAGTGACCACAACTCCAGTTGTAAATTGTTGATTGGGGAAGTGGTTCTCTATTACTGAGGCCTGAAGCAGAGCTTAAAAGGCGATCAGCTAAGCCATCAGGTGAATTTATAGGATGCTGTCCAAACTCCATAGAACACACTCGGCGTAATCCTATAAGATAATCATGCTGAGGGGGGCTAACAGGAGGGGTCATAAATTTCATCGAGCTGCTACCTGAAAAATATAGGAAAACTCAAGTCGACAATTCTTGTCTTTCCATGAACACCCAATGAGGCAAGGTGTTACAACTTCCAAGCACATCATAAGTAAAGTGGTTATAACTTACCAGAATTCATATCACGCCAAGAAGAAGAGCGTGCCATTCCATAGTTTGACGAAGATGTCTCTCCTCGATGTGGACCTCCACTGTTAAATCTAGTATTTTTCATGACCACTAGTTCAACATCTATAAGGGACAGTGCTCTCCGACCAATACTTGCAATTCTTGGGTCAGGATCTTTAGAAACAGAACACATAGTTGATATAAATTGAGAATAAATGACATTATCGACAGGCCTCGGCCTAGCATAGCTGAGACCACCATTACTTGCATTCTCCCTCAGTAATATGCCTGAATCAGAGTGTTGGGAAGAATCATCTGACTGGGGAGAGCCATGCATGATGCTACTTGTTGCAATTGGGCTGCTTGTAGAAATTCTTCCATCACGACCAGCGGCACCGTTATCACTGCCAACCCTCAGCACAGGACCAATGCTGTTGTTGGGACTGTAAACATTGCTTGGATTACTTATATTTGCCAATGATGGTAGTGACTTCAGCAACGAATTGGATTGAGGTTTCCAATACTCCGCAGCAACAGATTTGAGATGTTTGTTGTGACCCGACGCAAAGCGAGTAAGCGCTGGAAAAACATCAGTTCAACCCAAAATCATTGTCATAAGGTTAAAAGAAATCTCCTATGTTCAAGACACTAAAACAAGTGTTCTAGGAAAAACAATCTAATTTTCCAATGCACATACCTATAGCAACCTCAGATCTAACAAGGGGACTACCATCTGAAGACATCTGCAGAAGGCTTCGAACTACATTTATTTCAGCTTTCACCTTTTCTTCATCATCAGAATCATCATCAGAGCCATTTAACGTATTATCAAGGAGATTCCCAAGTGCAAAAACAGCAGCAGCTCTGACCTGGCAAGACCAAATGTTTAATATGTATCTTGGGAAGTAGGCAAAAGAAAGAGTACACAGAATATGAAGGCATCATACCTCAGGTTGAGGCTCTGACAATAAGCATATTACAATTTCTGGTGCATTTGTTTGCAGACCAAGTAACTGAGCCTTAGGGAAATCTTCCCAGAGTTTCCCAAGGCATAAACAAAGCCACTGCAAAAGCAAAGGTTCTGTTTGTGCATGAGGATTCTCAGGTTGCAGATGACTCAGGCAAACATCTATAAGCCCTGCATTCATACAAGCCTCTTGACCCGTCCTATGCCCATCCACAATGACTGCTATAACAAAAGCGGCCATTGCACGCTGTTCTGGGAAAGCATCCAAACTGTCAAGAAACCTAATAAAATATCCATGTCCTCCGTCTTTAACCAAGTCAACCTGACATAACTGCCATTTGGGAAAATGTTACAGGTTAAACACCAGAATCTAATCTAAAACAACAAAAGGACCTTAAAAGATTACAATGAAGAGTGCATACCTTATCAAGAGAGAGAATTTTTGTCCATATAAACACTAGAATTTGACGTAACTCCATTGCACTTGTTTGAAGTAGTTTGAGTACATAAGGAAATATTCCGACAGACAGGGCCTACAACAATGAAGTGCCAGAGGTTGAAGACTAAATAAAGAGAAAAAACAACAAACATTTCATAAAAAAAGGTACATGCATAAGAGGTCACTACAAACCAAATCAACTGCCCATGGTCCCATGTCAAGAAATCTTCCAAGCAGAACAAGTGCTCTAAATCTATGTGATTGACTAAGCAGGACCTGCAAAAAAGAGAAGATGTAAGAAGGAAAGTAAAACAATAAAAGAAATATAATCTCTCCAGTCATAAAATAGTGTATTTTGGGTATTGACACAATCCACAAGACATAACTTGGCCAAGTAATTTGTACTACAACAATTTATAAGGAATAGTAAAATTATATAATTATGGGTATACATTTTGGGACAAATCTACCCATAACATTTTCAAATGTCAAATCTCAATGTACACCAGAGCAAATAACATCGAATTTTTGATAGGCTGGCTGCACACAACCCAAAATGAGAGTCTTTTTGTGATTGAATAAAGGAATATGAATATTAAATTTTACTAAATTAAAACTATAGCAGCAAAGAGAAGGGTAACGAGGGTACAAAGTTAAACTGGGTTTTACAAAAAAAATGACTTGTATGTAAGTGTAAAAGCAAAATGCCTTACCTGAAGTACTATGGGTAACTGTTCAGGAGGTTTCTTGTCCTCAGAGCCATGATCGAGCCACACTTCGAAAGCCATCAGTTGTTCCGTAAAAAACGGACTTGGCTGGTTTGAAGGAGAAAGAAATTAGCAATAACAACACACAAAAACTATTAATGTTTCTTGAAGTGCTAAATGATGAGTAGAAAACCTGAAACTCTGCATTTGGATCAGCGATTAACTGAGGAAGCTTGGAAAGGCAAATCTCAGCAGCCATGTCCCATGCATCCCTGGGATTTAGCAAGTTACAAAATGCACAAAAAGTAGTTGAAGCAAAAAGAGAAGGACGAGTCAGGTTAGTTACCACATATGGTGTTGATGTGTTGGTGGTAACAATGGATAAGAAACTGGAGAACAGTTTGCAGATCGCATGATTCTCTCAGCAAGCAAGAAGTTACGGAAGAGACTAGCAACAAGAAGGTCTTGCCTGAAAAGCCTTTGGAACAGATCTGCACAGTGAAACTTGTATCATATACCAAATATAGGCTAACATTTATATTGAACTTCAATAATCTTCTCTAGTTTTCTTGTTCCCCAAAACATTATTTCTCTCCCCTAAACACCGTACCATGTGGGAGAACATTCCATGCGATAGTATCTGTTATAGCAGTAAAAATCCAATTGAGCTCTCCAAGAAGTGTTTTACGGTCATTTTGCCTTCCAGGAATTTGGTCAATAAGAGAATGATCCAGAGAACCACAGAGTAATGTTCGCTTACAAAACCTGCATGGTTTACAAGCATGTCCTCATGTAAGCACGACATGCTAAGAAAAGGAGAGGAGATAAGGAACTGTGCACACCAATAAGCATGTACACACAAAGAAGAGAAGGGAAGAGGGAGAGAGAAAGAACCAGTGCAAAGCCATTTTGATGGGAGTTGTGAGGCAGGCCGTAAACACATCAGCAGGAAATTCTGCACTCTGGGGTAGCATTTGATGTGCTTCGCAGGCAGCAAGAAGAATGCAATCCTTCTGTGAAGATGCAGAGGAGGTAGAACTCCAGTCTAGGCGCTGAAATAAACAAGTCACTATGAATATTAGGCAGTCCAGGAACAAAAACAGAACACATAAATCATGATGACCTTCAACTTCAAGCACAAGAGAAACAAATGATAATTAGAAACATGTAGCATACCTCTAGAAAAGCTTTCACAATAATTCCAGCTGCTGAGCAATCAAAAACATAAATGGAAGGTGTCTTCAGCCATGAATCAAGATCAGTAATTGGAAGTGGAATATACTGTGTGTAACTCTGCAGCAAAATGCAAAAACAACCATTTTATCAGAGACACCTATCATAAATAAAGCATGCGGCAAACATTACAGTGTCTTCATAATATTACCTTGTTAAACACCCAAATCTCACCATTAGATGTAGGCTTTGGTACACCATGGCCGTTATAATGGAAAAGGACTCTCTCTGATCTGGCATATTTGCGGCAAGTATTACAAAGCTTCTTAACTTCCTCCACTGTTGGATCCAGCTGAAGCTTGTATCGAGCCTTCAAGTGCCATTAGAAATAGGACATGAAGATGCTAATAATCCTCACCAAAATAGCATTGAAGATAAACAGGGAAGCAAGTTCTTTACCTTAGGTTGCCAGCGCTCATACTGAGAATGCAAAGTTTTTCCAATACTTTCAAGAGCTTTAGGAGGTACCATAGAGAAAGGATCTGAAAAGAAAGGAATAGACCTATGAACATATCACAAAGCAGCTCAACGAGTGCAATAACAGTAATGCAGTACAAACCTATCAACAAATGTAAATTACCACCGTTGCCTAAAGTCTGGTAACACTTGCTTGACAAAATAACCATCCAATAGATGCAGTATCTTACATTAGAAAATTTCACTTCCTTTACAATGAAATGCCAATTCTTAACTTAGATTCATCTAAAAACTATGGAGCAAAATCTCATTTTCAGAATATAAATTTTAACAGTGTCTTTTGAGAAAAGAGGTGCCAGATAGTTTCCTTGTGATTTACTTCAAATTAGCAATATACTAAAAGAAAAGTTACTTGGAAGGACTGAATACATGCAAGGATTGTCCTTGGATGGAACTATGGAAGCACATGGAAACCAGCTATCTACAAGAATGAACCATGAACAAGGCTCTAGATCCTTTAATAATATTACTATACTGTTGATGCCTTGTGTATATTTGTACAAGTTTTTCCCTTTTCTTTTTACTTCTTGTTGGTGCTCATGTTGGGTATCATCTCCAGCCTACCCCAATGTGCTTGGGACTAAAAGACTTTGTTGTGTACTTCTAATTAACAATATGCTCTCATCTGGCATTCAGAAATGATATTCACGAAAAAGAAAGACACAGTTTCACTCAAATGGTGAAAAGCAGTTCATTTACTGTATTTTTTCAACTAATTTGAAATTTGGAAATATATAGCCAACTAAAAGTTTACCTATCCAGCACTCCATTCTTGCACAAGGGGAAATCTTAATTACATCAGGTGGATCAACACTTATGTTTAAACACAATACAAGTGCAACACATCCAGTCTTCATCTGCACTACAAAATCCATCATTAGTAAATATCGTGTAAAAGATGCGGAAAACTTATAAAAAGAAATGGCGAGCCATCCAATGGCCAAACGGAAACAATAGAGAGAATGGCTATAAATTCCACAATGACTAAATTAGTAATGTATGGTGCAAATCAAGGCACCAGAGAGAACACACAGGGAATTAAATAAAATAGTAAACAGAATAAATAACAGGTGTGGGTTGTTTAAAGTCAACATGATCCTCAGACAAGTGAACATAAGCTGCAAACCGAAGTGACTTTGCCTCAAGTGTGAAAGGACAACTTAATTTATATGGTGCATTGAAAATCCAAAAAGGATCTAATGTTTAGAAATTCCAAGCGGTTCTGCATTCTTTGCCCAAGAGCATCAATAGTCTCTAATGTTTCTCACAGGGGAACTTCAAGGCTCATAATGTTCAACCTTATATTTATCATCAAAACCTCCTATCTAGCAATCATATATGTCTGGTGCCATGAACTGAAACACCCTATTTCACATGGTGCTTCATGTCATTGCAACATGTACAATATGGCGAGTGGTAACCCTGAAACAACCATGCGCTTTCATGCCAACTTTGTTACTGGAATGTCTTAAGCCTCTAATGACATCAAAAGATTGGGGTCAGCCAACTTTATCTTGACCAGTGGCTACTAATTGACATGATCCAGGCATTGTCTATGTTTTAACTTTGGCAAAATTGAAAGTGGGATGTTAGCAAAATGATTCATAGAGTAGTGCTATTGAGGCAAATTTGCCTGTAACTTACAGCAACACGGTAAGACTAGATATGATGCCAACAAGTCACTGATAGTAGTAGTATCACTAGGAACTTGAAGGGGGCTGGCATTTTTTGCTCTGTATGTATATACGCCACCATGACCATCAAAATATTTACAGGACCAGTTAGGTATCCAGAATAATACTGTTTACATTTTATCTGAAACATACTAGTTAAAAGACCGGTGATCATCATGCCACATTTAAGTGGTTAATGAAATTAAGAATTTGCATGAGTGATGTTACAGCCCACAGCAACACAGTTGGGTACAATATTTTCGTTTTGCATCCATTTTTATTACGAACAAAGAAATGGTCAGTGTCGTACAGTAAAAGAGTAATACGACATGTAATTCCAACAACATTTCGAAACACTTAAGCAGCAGAAGATACTAGGCTGTGGCAAGCAATAATTAATTCCACCATATCACTATTGTCCTGCTCACAAGAGTAGCGAGCAGAACGTTACATGTTCCGTGACTTCTGGGGTGTTTTTAGCGATCATAACGTATTCCGTAACGGAAATTGATAAATAGCGTTCAGTTTGCAGATATCATAATCAATTCACACGACCAGCAGCTGCACCCAATTTGCCATTTTTAAGCTCAGTCAGTTAATTGCTATCCTAAGAATGTCCCGCCCCATTCCCACGCGACGCGCCAAATCCAGCGAACAGTCTAGTATACCATCAGTGCAAGCACTAGGAACAGCATCTGCAAACAAGCATCACATCCATTACCCGGTCCTTGGGTCGCCACTTTGAGACGAGCCCGCTGGTGGAGGGCGCTGCGGCGGCGGCCGTATCCTCGTCGATCCCCTGGTGGCGCTGCTCGCACAGCACGACCACCTGGGGCAGGTACGCCACGGGCGCCGGCTTCTCCACCTCGGCGACCTCCAGCCCGTTCCTGGGCTCCGGCCCGTTGGCAACGGGGAGGTCATCCGCGACGTGGTTCTGGTGGTTGTGGTGCCGATGGGGCAGCGGCGGCACCGGGGCCGCGGCCGCGGCCGGCGACGGCGACGGCGAGGACGAGGAGTGGCCGAGCCTGGACTCCATGAGATCTCCCAATGCCATCGACGCCTGCTGTGCCTGTCTTCCGCACCCAGTCACCCCGCAGCTATCATGAGGTCGGGAAGCTCGCTCACCTACATCGATCGAATCGGGCCAGCGTGGCGAGTCCGAGGTGGGGAGCCAGATCAGTGGGGGTGCGGAGACTGGGCGGAGGTTGGTGGGGGAGGGGTTTAGGGTTAGGGTTTGGATGCAGCTGGGAGGAGGGAGAGAGAGGACAGGGAGAGAGAAAGGTGGGGGAGGGGAAGGGAAGCGGCGTCTCGGTGCGGGAGGGAGCGAGGAGGAAGCAGGCGACGCCGAGAGAGATTGACCGGTGAGAGGAAAATAAAATTGCTATAAAAAGTAGAAATGGAAATCGATTTCTTTTTTTCTTTTTTTTTTTGGCTAATTTTGGGGGGCGTGGCCCGTGATGCCCTTCTTGTTTTCCCATACCATTCTTTCTCTTCTCTCTCGTTTTTGAGAAATATTCTTTCTCTAATATTTATAAGATGTTATTTGTTTTCCTGAGGGTTTTCAAAATCTATTAAACCATCTGTTCGGAATTGTTTTAGTTTGACCTCATTTAAAGTTACCTATTTTGATATATCTACATAAAATACACCAAAATCTGCAGCATCACATTAAACCCATCATAAAATGTATCTCGATATTGCATGTATTTGTGTATCACAGTTGTCAACATGTTTTTTATACAAAATATTTAAAATTAGATAAGTTAAAATTAAAGTTTTATTTGGCACAGCTTTACCAATAGCCTCATGAATTATTTGAAGCTGTTTTTTTTTCAAACAACTTTTTGCAGGCAGCTTTGTGGATGAAGCTCGTTAAATCCTGCTCTCGTTGAGATAGGATAAAACTGAAATAGCAGCTTTTCACAGCTTTCACGCTTAGGCCCGCAGTCTAGGAACCCAACCTCTAGTTCACAAAAAAATTCATGCATTTGCCACTAAGCACCATATCAATCTGCTTCCTGTATTCTCTCCCGACTAATTCCTTCGATCGCAAGCGTCGCCGCCATGGATGCCCCTTTGCCTCCTGCACGCGATGCCGGCCAGGAAGCAGATGGGTCAGGAGGCCAAGAAGACGATCCAATCAGTGCACCAAGGGGATCCTTCTCTGCTCTTCTCGCACGAGCTACGGGCGCTCCGTCTTAGGTGGTGTTTGATTGCCCCTCCTAAATTTTAGTCGTTGTCCCATCGAATGTTTGGACACGTGCATGGAGTATTAAATATAGACTAATTACGAAACTAATTACATAGTTTGCGACTAATTTGCGAAACAAATCTTTTAAGCCTAATTAGTCCATGATTTGATAATGTGGTGCTACAGTAAACATATGCTAATGATGGATTAATTAGGCTTAAAAATTTCGTCTCGTTGAGTACTGACGGATTATGTAATTTATTTTTTTATTAGTATCCGAACACCCCATACAACATCATTCCGACATACCTCCTAAATTTTAGTCACTAGATCCAAAACACCACCTTAGCCAGGCGGGGCCTTGGCTGATGGCCCCGACCCCCCCCCCCCCCAAAGCTAGGCACCGTAAGGTAGAGCATGATTCTTTTAAATTAAAAATATGAAACTAGTTTCATAATTTTTCGAAGAAAGACATAATTTCTAAGATTAAACCATATTTTTAAGGATTTTTTCATGTAAAAATATTTAGATTTTTTTAAAATTCTAAATTTGGATATTCCTTTTGAAAATGTTTTAGTTCGATTTGTCTATGTGAACTTTCAACTTAGTTCGATTTACGCTCTATGATGTGGTAGCACATCAGCAAAATCACCATCAAAACCATCTAATGTGCAAAAACAAACTGTTTTAAAAGTAGGAGACATAAAAATGATTTTGTAGTTCATTGAGCAAAAGCGGACGACTTAATACTCGCTATGTTCTTTTTTACATTTCATATGAGATTTGTCCTAAGCCAAATATTACTACCTTTAACAGTCCATTTTGGAAAATCCTTACTCCCTTCGTCCCAAATAAGCGTCGCTATGGTATTCGTGTCGATCAAACTTTCTTAAGTTTGTAGAAAATATTAACAATATTTGTATCTCCAGATTAGTTTACTATGAAAATAGATTCAATGATCTATCTAACGATACTAACTATGTGCTATAAATATTATTAATATTTTTTATATATTTGGTTAAAGTTAAAAGAGTCTGACTCCTCGAAAAACGAGAACAACATTTGTTTAGAGACCAAGGAAGTATAGTTTTACAAAGTACGAATTATATAGTATATTATAAAAGTATTTTTTCTCTCATACGGTGAATCTAAAAACATGAATTCTATGTCATGAATTTTCATATAATTTTTAAAAAAAACGATCGTCCAAAATATAAATATTTGTACATGTAAATGAAAACTGCCGAGTAGTTGAGGGGGTAAATTGGATCATGGGCCTTGTGTTTCCCCTCTGAAACCAGAATTTGTGTTTTCTCTGTGGCCAATCACATAACAACACACTAATCGTGGATTGTGGAGAGCAGGATGGAGCGCAGGCTACACATCGGACGGCCACGGAGCGCTGTGACGTGGATCGACTCGTCTGGTTACAATGCCATAGCTATTGATTTAGATGAAAGTGGTATGACAAATATAAATTCATGTTTGAATCTATATATTGTCATCTATGTATACTACTTGTTCACTCACTGTGATGTGACAGTTAGGCAGGTGCTAGGATATAAGAATGAATGTTCACTCATTGTGACCATGTGGCAGTTAGGCAGGTGCTAGGATATGAGAATGAATGTGTGATTGGCAATGATCATGAATCTAGTGTGACAATGAATGTGGGATGCTTGTGTGACTCGACGTCATGAACGTAAGGTCAATTTTCTAGAGAAATGACAATACAAAATTAATTGTTGATGAATATAATGTTTAGTCGTATGTATGACTGCTTGCTTTATCTCATTTACAAGCATTGGCTATGATCGAGTATCTTCTGGTAGTAAATAGAAAGAGAGGGAGCTAAATGAGTGAGAGGAATTCCCTCTCCACCTTCCCCCTCTCCTCCTTTTATAGAGGACGTGGGAGGGAATGTTTTCATTATTTCCTGGCGAGGCTTGTATTTACAAAAGAGCCTCTAAAGGCTACAAATGGGCCCTAAACATATTATCTCTCAAGCCTCTTGGCTATGTAATTCAACTCTAAACATACTAATGAGGGTTTCTATAACATATAATACACCCAACAATAGCCCCTTAGGGCTCTTTTGGAAGCAAGGGGGAGCAAAACCCAGGATGAAAAACCCTCCAATAAGAACTAGAATGATATCCTCATGGATTACCCACCCAGGGAAAAGTCTGGGATCCCGGAGGGATTGAAGTTTCCAAATTAGCCCTTAGTTATTCAGTTTTGATCAGAAGTACAAGACTCAATAGTTGAATACAACTAAGTGTGGCCCAATTGTAACTTAGACCCGGCTGCGAGGATCATCCTTCGCAACTGCACGCTTGCACATCACTAAACCCGTCCCAAAAACCCAGTGGAAAAAAGGTAGAGAGAAAAAAGCACACACACGACATTTGTCTATACTCAGATCATCTAGAGATGCTTTTAACTTCAGCGAAACTTCACTCTAACCTCCAAAACTTTGCCTTTGGTAGCTTGCTCCTTTGTCTAGCCTTGAATCCTTGGTAGCTTCTCTTTGTAACTGAGCCATCGGAGAAGCAGTTGATGTGGTCGATGTAGGCGGCGTAGTTATAGATGATTGTCACACGTCTTCAAGCTTTCGCTCGTGGGTGCCAGAAAAGTCTTGGGACTTTGGGTTTATCGCTTGTCTAATATGTTCCTCACTAGCCCCACTTGGCTGGCGCTTGTGAGAAATTATTTCACATGCTTGAAGTAGATGACGTAGGCGTGGTTATTGTCATAGATGGCAACCTCCCCACTCCAATTAATGGTGAAGGCAAAGTCAATGATGCCAATGGTGACCCCTAGCTCCAAATTGATGACGAAGTCGAAGTTGATAATGCCGATAGCGACCCTTGCTTCAAATTGATGGTGAAGGCAAAGCCAAAGATGTCGATGGCGACCCCCTGCTCCAATTGACGACGAAGGCAAAGTCAAAGATGGTGATGGTGATCCCCACTTTAGATCAATGGCGAAGGCAAAGCCAAAGATGTCGATGGTGATCCCCCTGTTTCCAATTGATAGCGAAGGCAAACTTAAAGATGCCAATGGCGATCCCCTCGCTTCAAATTAACGGTGAAGGCGAAGACGAAGATGCCAATGGTGACCCCCCGGTCCAATTGATGACAAAGTGAAGTCGAAGATTCCGATGGTGATCCCGCTGCTTCAAATTGGTGGCAAAGGCGAAGTCAAATATGCCAATAGTGATGGCGAAGCCCCTCAACAAAAATTAAAGTTAGCGAAGGTTAGTTGATGACGTTGAAGTCGGTGGCAAAGCCCCTTGCCGAAGTCAAATTTAAAGCCCCTCGCTGAAACATTGAAGAAGGCGTAGTCAATGACATCGAAATAGGTGGTGAAGCCCGTGACGAAAGGTTGGTGAAGACATAGTCGATGATGCCAAAGTCGTTTATGCTGATGCTTATGCTGAAATATTGTGATAGGAAAACATTGTTCCATAACTAAAAAGTAGTGCTGAATAAGCTCAAGCGAACAGGGCGGTGTCGACGCCCCTCGCCAAAACGTTGGCGAAGGCAATATGTCGATTACGCTGAATCGACGGTGAAGCCCCTTGTCGATATGTTGGCATAGGCGGTGTCGATGTCAGCAAAGTCGGTGGTGAAACCTCTTGACAAATAACGACAAAGGCATAATTGATGACGCTAAATTCGAAGTTGAAGATGTTTACACCAAAATTTGGGAAGAAGAACGCGGGAATTCGAAGTTTCTAGGATTGTGTCATCAAGGAATCGATTAGATATAAATCAGTATAAGCTGATTTAGATGCGATGTCAGAATCGGCTATTTTATAGATGACGTCAGCAGACGGCATCAATATGCTATGCTTGAATGGCGCCAGGAAGATGTGTTGGACTCTACAAATAAAGAAAATTAGGGTCCAAGTTATTATTCAGTTAGGAAGTTTTCTTTTATTCCAAAAATTATAATAAGTCGTATTTGAGTAGGATTTATATTTAGGTTCCGGGTATAAATATTAAACCCTAGTTATTGTATAAAAAAAGAACACTCAACCAATACAATCTTTTCGGCTTTCGCCATCGCATTAGGAGTAGGAGTACTGTAGATCTCGGCAAGTTCTTCAGCAAACAGGGTTGCATCGACTGATTGACCTCCAGCTTGCTTATGAGTAGCATCACGACTTGTATTGTGCTTGTAAAGCTGCATCAGCTGATTAATCTTTTATGCGCCATAATATAAGTTAGTTATCGATCTGTATCGTAGTTTGTAAGGCTGCATCAGTTGATTGATCTCTTACGAATCATAATATAGATCAAAGTTATCGATCTTGTGTTAAATAACTTATTGTTTAATACAATATCACCAGTTATCGAATCTGCTAAGATTAGTAAGATTTTCCTTCCTGTTTTTGGTTGATTCACCAGTTATCGATCTTATTATAATTAATGTTTTATTAATTATAACAAAATCACCCGATTAAGATAGAGATAGATCGGCATCATACCATCTTAATTGGTCATCCTTTGATCTGGTCACGCTTTAAATCTTATAATTGATGGCTTAATTCCACTAGATCGGCTATTTTATCTCTATTTCAATCAAACATAGTATGCATCCAAAGACATGTTTTAATCTTGAATAAACTCATTAGTTAATGAGATCTAATCTAATGACACTACCATAGCTGCATCGATCCGGTCGAACCTTACTGGTAAGACTTTCGATTAGAAATTATCGATTAGTGGTCTTGTTCATGATCAAGATATGTACTATGTTTATTTGCTATGACTACATCGGTTATTTTAATCGATTTGCCTATACTCTCATGCATATAGCATGTTTTCTTAAATCTGTCAACATATAGACGGTTTTATAGATTATTTGGCTTTAGTTTATTATCATTATCATAATTGCATCGATCCAATCGAACCTCACTGTTGATGATAATAGATTAGATTCAAACTGTTTGTAGATTCATTTATATTAGATAGTCGATTTGTTCGTATGTTATACTCTTTTCATCAAACTTATCGACTCGACACTTTATATTGATTATGTTCCATTTAGCCAATGATGCTTTCTAATGTTCCATGAGTATCGGTTATTTTGATTCATATCATTATCATTTAAGATTAGCCGATAATCCTTGATTTAAAGATCTTCATTTCATGGATACGCTGGATATCGACTATTTAGTCGATAGCCTTATTAAATCGGCTATCTAGCCGTACATTTGGAACTGTCTGGTGCAATACCGACATGTTCCACTTTAAATTACTGATAAGATTTTCTCTCCATATCAATTGCAGGTCAAATTGACTGGCACATCGTTGGGTTTTCATAATCGGCTGGTTCTGTGTTGAAGCCAAGCAGATCTTTGGTCTTGTTCCACTCAGATCATCTGGCTTGCTGTGTGTTGATCACATCACCACACTTTTGTGTCAATAGAAGCCCCTCACTGAAACGTCGCCGTAGTCAATAATGATGCTGAAGTTGATGGTGAAGCCCATTGCCGAAATGTCGACGAAAGCATAGTCGATGGCGAATACGTAGCGAATGCTGTAACCTCACCTGATATAGTGAAGATTTGCTGGTTGGTGCCCGTGGTTTTTTCCCTTCTTCTTTGAAAGGGTTTTCCATATTAAAATCTCATGTTCCCTATGTTTGATCTACTGTTCTTCGTCGTTTATATTGCCTATCATTTCTAACAAGTGGTATCAGAGCTAGGTTTCACATTAGGGTTTCACGATGGCATCGATGAAGTTTGATCTATCGCTGCTGGATTACAAGATGAGATTTGCGCTGTGGCAAGTCAAGATGCGGGCGATTCTGGCATAATCTTCGGATCTTGATGGGGTGCTAGATGGTTTTAGAGGCAAAGGGCAAAAATCATGGACCGCTGAAGAGAAGCGGAAGGATCGTAAGGTTCTGTCTCTGATTCAACTTTATCTACATAATGATATTTTACAAGAAGTGCTGTAGGAGAAAACTGTCATAGAACTTTGGCTCAAGCTAGAATCGATCTACATGTCTAAGGATCTAACTAGTAAGATGCACGTGAAGATAAAGTTGTTCACGCACAAGCTATAAGAAGGTGGTTTGGTGATGAACCACTTATTGATCTTTAAGAAGATCATTGCTGACTTAGTGTCGATAGAGGTAAAATATGATGATGAAGATTTAGCTCTTCTACTGTTATGCTCACTGCCTAGTTCATTTGCAAATTTCCTAGATGCCATACTATTAAGCCTTGATGAACTAACCCTTGTGGAAGTATATGAGACCCTCCAGTCAAGGAAGAAGATGAAAGGTATGGTTCAGTCTGACGTGTCGTCCTCCAAGGGCGAAGTGTTGCAGGTTAGAGGTAGGCCCGAGCAGAAAAACCTACAACAACAACAATAATTAAGACAAGAGCAAGAACGGTAAAGGTCGTTTGAAGCCTAGAGGCAGGGATAAGTTCTGCAGGTATTGTAAGAAAGATACTCATGTCATTGAGGATTGTTGGAAGCTGTAGAGAATAAGGAGAAAAGAAACAGTACGTATAAACCGAAAAACAAATCCGATGGTGATGGTAAGGCCTCTATTGTCTCTGCTGTTGATACTTCTGATTCAGGAGACGTTCTTATTGTTTTTGCTGGTTGTGTTGCTGGTCGTGATGAATGGATACTTGATTCTGCATGCTTATTTCATATATGCTCTAACAGAGATTGGTTCAGTTCTTATGAGTCTATGCAGAGTGGAGATATCGTGCGTATGGGAGATAACAACCCATGTGAGATCATGGGCATTGGCTCCGTTCAGATCAAGATGCATGATGGCATGATACGCACACTGAAAGATATGAGACACATACCAGGGATGGCTAGAAATCTCATCTCCCTCAGCACACTTGATGCCGAGGGGTACAGACACTCTGGTTCAGGTAGAGTGTGTAAGGTATCAAAAGGCTCTCTCATTCATATGATAGGTGATATGAATTCTATAAAAGTTATATGTTCTCAGAGGAAGTACTTTACATGGTTTCGTCACTGCTGCTACTGTTTCTAATGATGAACCAAGTAAGACTAATCTCTGGCATATGCATCTTAGGCATATGAGTGAACTTGGTATGGCAGAATTGATCAAGAGAGATCTGCTGGATGGCTGCATTGTGGGTAAGATGAAGTTCTATGAGCATTGTATTTTTGGTAAGCACAAGAGGGTAAAATTCAATGCATCTGTTCATATCACCAAAGGTACACTTGATTATGTACATGCTGATTTGTGGGGGCCATCTCATAAGCCCTCTTATGGTAGTGCTTGTTACATGCTTACCATTATTGATGATTACTCTAGAAAAGTGTGGCCTTATTTTCTAAAAAATAAAGATGATACTTTTGCTGCTTTTAAAGAATGGAAAGTTATGATATAAAGGCAAACTGAAAAGAAGGTAAAATTGCTTCGTACTAACAATGGCGGTGAATTCTGTTCGGATGCTTTTAATGATTACTACAGGGAAGAAGGCATTGTCAGGCACCACACCATCCCGTACACTCCTCAGCAAAATAGTGTGGCTGAGCGCATGAACAGAACCATCATCTCGAGGGCTCGTTGCATGATGTCCAATGCTCATATGAACAGGCATTTTTGGGCTGAGGCTGCTAACACCGCCTGTTACTTGATCAACCGGTCACCTTCTATCCCACTTAATAAGAAAACTCCCAATGAGGTATGGTCTGGTATGTCTGCTGATTATTCACAGTTGAGAGTTTTTGGTTGCACTACTTATGCTCATGTTGATAATAGAAAGCTAGAACCTAGAGCCATTAAGTGTATGTTTTTTGGTTATGGTTCTGGAGTTAAAGGATATAAGTTATGAAATCTTGAAACTAAAAAGACTTTCATGAGCAGGAGCATTATTTTCAATGAATCTGTTATATTTAATGATAGCTTATCCATAGATGTTTCTCCAGTTGGTTCTGATGAGGAGCAGCAACATGTTAGCGTGCAGGTGGAGCACGTAGATGATCAGGAAATTGAAATTGTTGATAACAATGTTCATGATATTGTTCAGCACTCACCTCCTGTTTTGCAGCCTCAAAATCAGTCTATTGCAGATCATAGAACAAAAAGGAATTGTAGACCTCGTCTATGTTTAATTGAGGAATGTGATATGGTTCATTATGTCTTTAGTTGTGCTGAACAGGTAGAGAACATTCATGAGCCAGCTACATACACTGAAGCTGTTGTTTCTGGTGACCACGAGAAGTGGATTTCTGCTATGCAAGAGGAGATATAGTCACTTGAGAAAATGGCACATGGGATGTTGTGCGCTTGCCTAAACAAAAGAAGGCCGTTCGTTGCAAATGGATCTTCAAGAGAAATGAGGGTTTATCTCCTAGTGAGCCTCCAAGATTTAAGGCAAGGTTAGTAGCAAAAGGTTTCAGTCAGATTCCTGGTGTTGATTATAATGATGTGTTCTCTCCAGTTGTAAAGCATAGTTCATGTCGGGGACCTAATACCGGGGTACCCCAGAAGGTGGAACCAATAACTGCCGAACGTAAAAAACTTCTGGATGCATAAGGGCGCCGTCTCATCCCTCGTTCGGGTAAATAGGAGTTTGGTTCCGCCTCGCCCGACGCCTTTGGGAGATAACTCTGCCTCGCCTGAGGACTCAAGGTTAATCTCCGTCTCGCCCGACGCCATTAGGATAGGCTCGGTCTCGCCCAAGGGCCAAGGGATAAACTCCATCTCGCCCGACGCCATTGGGACAGGCTCGGTCTCGCCCGAGGGCCAAGGGATAAACTCCATCTTGCCCGACGCCATTGGGACAGGCTCGGTCTCGCCCGAGGGCCAAGGGATAAACTCCGTCTCGCCCGACACCTTGAAAGCGGGCTTGGTCTCACCCGAGGGCTGAAGGATAGGTTCCGCCTCGCCCGACCCCAGAGGGGCGAGGTCGGTCTCACCCGAGAGATAGGAACTGGTCTCCGTTTCGCCCGATGGCAAGGAACGAGTCTCACCCTGCTCCATATCTAAAGATTGGATTCATCCTCCCTGACAACTTCTCCCCATTCCCTCGAGATGATAAGTACAGGGTAAGACAAGACGTTCAGGTCAACCGTGGCTCCTAGGACCATACCCTACGCCCTGGCAGGAAAAGTACTGCCAGGGGATGATAGGACAGGTGCTTTAGACCCTTCCGGGCGCCGCAGAGCCCGAAAGGTTGTACAAATGCGTGCTCCTCGCCCTATAGGGTTGTAGGCGCCACCTTCAGCCCTGGAACACGCAACCCGACGAAGATATACGACAACCGCTACGATCTAGAAAAGGACTTAATATCTCCATGCACGACGGACATTCCATCATCATACTATGGACCTAAGGGAGCGGCACCCACTTCCCGACCCCTCAGGTCCGCCAAGTCAGAAGGCCTTGACCACGTCGTCGCTCCAGACCCCGACCCCTCGTCCCTCCGACGAAGACTCATAGGAACCAGAAGGCATGCGGAGCAAGGCTGGGAGAGGCCAATAAGTCAAAACCACAGTACTACAGCCCACACCCTGCGCAGGGCAGCATTCTGTAATCAACCTGACATTCTATAGAGACATCAACAGTATTGTAGGCGCCTATCTTCCTTCGCACTCACCAGAATAAAAGAGGAGGATTGGGTAGACGTGAGCCACAAGACTAAGTAGAATATACATCCTTAACCCTCGCCCTTGTAAAAGCCCCCCCCTTCCTCTATAAAGGGGATGCGCTTCCTCCATCAGAAGGGGGAACACTGAAGACCGAACAATACAATGCACTCATACACACAGTCAAGCGGCTACGAAGCTCTTAACCACCTTTCAACCCTTCCATCAGAGACTTGGGACCAGTCCCTCTCTTGATCGTTTGTATCCCTTACTACAGACCGTTCACGGTGCTAATAACACAAGCAGCAGCAAACTGGACGTAGGGACATTCGGCCTGAACCAGTATAAATCTTGTGTCCTTTAGCGCACCATCCGAGCCTAACGCGCATTACTATAAATTTACTTGCCGGTGCTTGTACAAAACACCGACAGTTGGCGCGCCAGGTAGGGGCCTTGCGCGTTCCAAATCAGGCCTCGGATGGCCACCCACGCAATCACCTAGGCCCCGGGCGCACACGTGTGTTTCGGCGACCTAGATTTCATCATCACACTAGGAGGAGAGCTGGCGCTGACTCACTCAGCCGCCCCATCTCCCCCTTCCATCAACCTCAGCCGTCTTAGGCTTGAGGGCCCGCCGGGCAAATCTTGGGGAGTCCCGTCATCAAAGGAGGCCTCCCACAACGCCACCCTATGTCCGGAAGGGTCCGTACGGGGCACCCCGATGGCGTTTCCGTTCGGTCTCTGCAACGCTACGGCGACCGCTGGCCGCCTTCTGGCGCTACGTATGGTTCAATCACCCACGGACATCGAGTTCGTGGGGGCGATTGAGCGGGATACGGAGACCCTCTACGGGCTCCTCAACGAGGAGCCAGGATCGTTCTCTAGCTCGGATTCTAGTAGGGGGAGCCACCACCCTTCTCGAGAGTGCTTCATGACGCAGACCCCCGAAGGTCACGTCAAAAGCGCCTCCAGGGAAGAGGTCACCCCTACAAACAACCCTGACAGTGGATCTGGGGAAGAGATGACAGCCCCATCCCACCTAAGGATGGAGCAGCTGAGGGCCCGTCATCAAGAGATCGATGAGGCCAGGCAAGGGCTCGTCCGGGAATACGTGGACATCAATCGCGAGATTGAACGCCGCAAAGACAGGGGGCGCGCGAGCGCCACGGCCCGCACCGTACATCAAAGGATCCTCACCGATGATGGGGCCCTTCCTCACTTTGCCCGAGCCAGCCAGAACATCACCGCAGCAATCGCCTTGCTGCATGGCCTTCCGAAGGCCGCGATGTTCGAGGATCACCGCGCTCGCTGGGAGATTCACACGTTGCTCGAGCGTGCAGCGGCACAGCAGGCGGAAAGTTCGTTGTCTCGACGACGTGAACCCGACACTAGCCAGCGTGCGCCCTCGGTGCGTCCCACCAAGGACGCATCCGTACACCAAACACCGCTAGCCAGCGGGCAGCCCTCCGTCATCCCAGTACATCAATGCCTCGGCCATGGCCGCGACATACGCAGCATCATCGACGCTCGGAGACATGCCCACGGCGATGATGGAGAAGCAGCACGCCACGGCTATCATCCCCGACGTGGCGGGCGCTACGACAGCAATGAGGACCGAAGCCTGAGCCCTGGCCTACCAGGCCCTCAGGCCTTCGGCCGACACATCCTCAACGCTGTGTTCCCCCTAAGGTATCGACCGCCTACCAACATTCCTAAATATTCTGGCGAAACAAATCCCGGGCTTTGGCTCGAAGACTATCGGCTTGCATGTCAGGTCGGTGGTGCGAGTGATGACAACTTCATCATTCGCAATCTCCCGCTGTTCTTGGCCAATTCGGCTCGAGCGTGGCTGGAGCACCTGCCGTCCAATGCTATTCAAAGTTGGGCGGATCTGATGGAGATCTTCGTGGGTAACTTTCAGGGCACGTACAAATGCCCTAGAAATCCATGGGACCTCAAGAACTACCGCCAGAAGGCCGATGAAACCCTCCGCGGGTACATCCGGTGTTTCTCTCGACAGTGCAACGAGCTCCCGAACATCGCCGATGCCGACGTGATAGGAGCCTTTCTGTCCGGGATGACCTGCGAATCCCTGGTCCACAAGCTAGGATGCAGGGGCCCACGGACTACCAAGGAACTCCTAGACATCGCCACCAGTCACGCCTCTGGAGAGGAGGCAGTCGGAGCCATCTTTGATCGCTCCGACGGAAAGACAAGGCGGAACGAGGACGCCGGCGAAGGCGCCTCCAACCGTCCCGCCAAAGGGAAAAATAAGAAGCAATGGCACGACAACTCACTTGTGGCCGCTGCCGACCGCAAAGGTGGCCAGAAGCCCGTGGAGGGCACTCTGAACCACTTCGAGAAAATGCTCGAGGGGCCATGCCCAAACCACGCCTTCCCAGCCAAGCACCTATACAAGGAATGCAGCCTTATGCGCAAATACTTGGCTGGGGGCCTTAATAGGGGGAGCAGGGGAAGGAGCCTGTCCCCACCACTGATGACGCAGAGGAGAAGGACGACACCTTCCCAACATCGACTGGCGCCCTCATGATCTTCGGAGGATCAACGGCCTATGACTCCAGGCGCCGCCAGAAGGTCGCACGTCGTGAGGTCTATACCACCAGACCGACCACACCAGCCTTTCTCCGGTGGTCGGAATCCGCCATAACCTTCGACCGAACCGACCATCCGGATGCCATCCCACACCCGGGAAGGTATCCGCTTGTCATTGACTCGATCATCGGTCCAAAGCGGCTCACCAAGGTACTGATGGATGGGGGCAGCGGCCTCAACATCATGTATGCCAAGACGCTCGACGAGATAGGCGTTGACCGAACGCACCTCCATCCCATCCGAGCACCTTTCCATGGCGTCGTGCCTGGAAGGCAAGCCGTGCCACTGGGGCAGATCGACCTGCCCATCACTTTTGGGGATCGGTCCAATTACCGGACTGAGACCCTCACCTTCGATGTAGTGGGGTTCCCGGGGACTTTCCACGCCATCCTAGGGCGACCATGCTACGCGAAGTTCATGGCCGTACCCAATTACACATACCTAAAGCTGAAGATGCCGGGTCCCCGTGGGGTCATCACCATCGACACCTCCTTCTAGCACGCTTACGAGTGCAAGGTCGAATGCTGCGGACACGCATCCGTAGTCATCGCATCCGAAGAGCTCGCCACCCTTAGGGAGGAGGTCATTGAAGGGACACCCGACGCAAAGAAGTCATCTGGATCATTCGAATCGGCAGAAGGCTCCAGGGAGGTCCTCTTGGATCCCAGCAGCTCCGAGGGCAAAAAAGTCCATATCGGGACCGCGCTCTCCTCCGAATAGGAAAGTGCGCTCGTCGACTTCCTCCGCGCCAACAAAGACATCTTTGCATGGAAACCCTCGGATATGCCGGGCATCCCGAGGGAGGTCGCCGAGCATACCCTCCAGATCCTCCCGGGCTCCAAGCCGGTGAAACAACGCCTACGCTGCTTCGACGAGGAGAAACGCAGGGCCATCGGCGAGGAGATAGCCAAACTACTGGCCGTAGGATTCATTAAGGAAGTATACCACCCAGAGTGGTTAGCAAATCCTGTTCTTGTCTGAAAAAAGAATGGGAAATGGAGAATGTGTGTCGATTATACCGGCCTCAACAAAGCGTGTCCAAAGGATCTGTTTCCTTTACCACGAATAGACCAAATAGTCGATTCCACCACGAGGTGCGAAACCCTCTGCTTCCTTGACGCATACTCCGGCTACCATCAAATTGCGATGAAAGAATCCGACCAGCTCGCGACATCTTTTATCACGCCCTTCGGATCGTTTTGCTACATTTCAATGCCGTTCGGTCTGAAGAATGCTAGGGCAACGTACCAGCGCTGTATGCTTAATTGCTTCGGAGACCTCATCGGGCGAATCGTTGAGGCCTATGTCGACGACATCGTAGTCAAATCCAAGCGAGCTGACCACCTTGTCGCCGACCTTGAACGAACCTTTGCGAAACTCTAGGCAAACGGCATCAAACTCAATCCCGAAAAATGTGTTTTCGGGGTCCCGAGGGGCATGCTGCTCGGCTTCATCGTCTCTGAGCGTGGCATCGAAGCCAACCCGGAGAAAATATCAGCCATCACAAGGATGGGCCCAATCCAAATCATAAAGGGGGTTCAGCGGATCACAGGGTGCCTTGCCGCCCTCAGTCGATTCATTTCACGCCTCGGTGAACGAGGACTCCCCCTTTATCGACTCCTGAAGAAAACTGACCGCTTTGAGTGGACAGCCGAGGCTCAGGAGGCGCTTGACATGGTTAAACGATTTTTAACTAAGCCGCCGGTCCTAGTTCCTCCATGCGACGGAGAATCTCTCCTACTATATATAGCGGCCACCACCCAAGTGGTTAGCTCTACCTTAATAGTAGAGCGAGAGGAAGAGGGGCACGCCTTCAGGGTGCAGCGCCCTGTATATTTCATCAGCGAGGTTTTATCCGACTCCAAAACCCGCTACTCCCAAATCCAGAAACTTCTCTACACCGTCCTCATCACCAAAAGAAAGCTACGCCACTACTTCGAGTCACACCCCGTGACAGTAGTGACGTCATTCCCCCTCGGCGAGGTCGTTCATAGCCATGATGCTACGGGAAGAACCGCAAAGTGGGCACTCGAGCTGATGGATCAGGGCATTTCTTATGCCCCCCAAACGGCGATCAAATCTCAGGCACTAGCCGACTTCATCGCGGAGTGGACCGAGGTCCAGATGCCACCAGTAGCCGTCGATCAAGAGTACTAGACAATGTATTTTGATGGATCGCTGATGAAGAAGGGCGCTGGGGCAGGACTAGTCTTTGTATCCCCCCTTGGAGTCCACATGAGGTACATGGTTCGGCTTCATTTCCCCTCATCCAACAATACTGCAGAATACGAAGTGCTCATCAACGGCCTACGAATCGCCATCGAGCTGGGCATCCGACGCCTCGACGTCAGGGGCGACTCTCAGCTGGTCGTCAACCAGGTCATGAAAGAGTCATGCTGCCACGACACCAAGATGGAGGCATACTGTCAAGAGGTCCGATGTCTGGAGGACAAATTCGATGGCCTCGAACTCAATCACATCCCCAGGCACCTCAACGAAGCGGCCGACACGCTCGCAAAAGCAGCATCCAGCCGAGAGCCAGTCCCAATAGGCGTCTTTGCTAGTGATCAACACAAACCCTCGGTACGCTACGCGGGGTCGGAACAAGCCGACGATGGCCCTTCTAGTCCGACCCCTGGGGCCGATCCGCCAACTGCTCCGCCCAACCCCGAGGTCATGGAGCTTGAAGAGGACCCAGCAGTGGAGTCCGATCCTCCCGATGATTGGAGAACGCTTTACCTCGACTATCTCCTCCACGACGTACTACCTATCGACAAGACGGAAGCCCGACGGCTCGCACGACGCGCCAAGTCCTTCGTTCTTGTAGAGGGCGAACTCTACAAACGAAGTCACATCGGAATTCTGCAACTCTGTATCCCTGGCGAACAGGGAAAACTTCTGCTGAGCGACATCCACGGTGGAGCATGCGGTCATCATGCCGCACCAAGAACCTTGGTTGGGGATGCATTCCGACAAGGTTTCTACTGGCCCACCGTAGTAGCCGATGCCGAGCAAATTGTACGCACCTATGAAGGGTGCCAATACTACGCTCGGCAAACACACCTCCCAGCCCAGGCTCTCCAGATGATCCCCATCACGTGGCCCTTCGCGGTCTGGGGGCTCGACCTAGTTGGGCCACTCAAAAAAGCGCCTGGGGGCTTTACCCACCTGCTTGTCACCATAGACAAGTTTACAAAATGGATTGAGGCTCGACCAATATCCACGATCAAATCCGAGCAAGCCGTGCTGTTCTTCCTCGACATCGTCCATCGCTTTGGAGTACCGAACTCCATCATCACAGACAACGGCACGCAGTTCACCGGTAGGAAATTCGTTCGATTCTGTGATGAATAACACATCTGGATCGATTGGGTAGCCGTCCACATGACCTCATCGATCTACTTCCCTCCGCGTGGAAAGGGAAGGGCCCCTGCACGGATGGGTGGCCACTCGTCAGCGTGTCCTCATCCTCCAGGATGTCCCAATCCACGCCGACGGCTACCTCGTCGTCGTCATCATCATCATCGTCATCGTCATCGTCCTCACTGCTCATGTCCTCTCCCCGATCCCGTGCCTCCTGCTTCAGTCATTTTGCCTTCTTCATCTCTTCCCTTGCTTTCTTATCCCACTTGGCCGTGAGTCGATTCGCCGCCACCACGACCTTGTCCTTCGGTAGTGAAACCGGGCTATCCTTAAAGACCAGCACCCTCGGCTGGTCCCAACGTCATAAAGCAAGTGTTAAAAAATGGAGATCCAGGAAAAAGAAAAGAGCATGAGAGAGGAGGGCTTACGAATTCAAAGAATCTAGGCTCCGGCCGCATTGGGGGGTGTTCGGGCACCGGATACACAATGTCGAGGACCCTGCCTGTAGAATCCTTCATCGGCTCCGTCGCCTCCTTGATGCGCTGTGCCACTTCCGAGTAAGGGAGCGCCTCGTCAACAAGCACCGTCCCCTCGAACGATATCCCGGGCATCATCCGATGCAGGGGAAGCACACGCGCCATCAGGGGCGCCACCCTCCTAGCGTGGTAGGCACCGATAATCCCTGTCCCCTTTACACCCCGACCCTTCTGGGCTTGGAGGGCGGAAAGAAGGTCGGAGATGTGTTTCTTGTCTTTGGACTGGACGCCCCAGCCCCACGACTCCGGAACGTCCACAATAAGACGTCCAGTATACTTCGGTAGGGTGGCACTCGCATCATCCCTAACATAAAACCACTGCGAGTGCCATCCCTTATTGGATGTCGCCAGACGCATGTATGGGTAACCCTTCGACCGGGTATGGCGCAGATGAATGCTGGCACATCCCATCGGCGCGTTCACGTCTTTCCCCCCAATCTTCCTCTTTGACAGACTAATGCTAAAGAAATACCGCCACAGATCAAAATGGGGATCGATCCCCAGGAAACCCTCGCACAGGGCAACAAACGCTGCCATGTGCTGAATCCCATTGGGAGTTAGATGCTGCAGCTCTACCTCATAGTAATCCAACAGCCCCCGAAGGAATCTATGTGTGGGTACCCCAAATCCCCGCTCATGGAAGATGGCAAAAGAGACGACATACCCTTCAGGTGGCACCGGCTCACCCTCGTCGCCAGGTAGCAACCACTCCTGGACGGCGGACAGTGGGCGGAGAAGGCCACGGCGGACGAGGCCCTCTAGACGCCGGGAGGTGATGCTTGATCTGCCCCACAACTCCATTAAAGCAGTAGGGGGGAAGGGTAGGCGCGAGCTTAATGGCGGCTGCAACACGAACGCAGGCCGGTCGACGGTGGTGATATGGGCACGAGAGGCTGGGATGATTGGCGGCGGATGTTTCAGAACGCAAAGGCAGGGGAGCGAAATACGGAACCCTGGGGGCGAACCCCGTGGTTTTATAGGGGGCGACGGATGCGAGAAGGGTAGCCGTCCGCCTCGATCTCCAGGCCTGCCACGCGCGCCACCGCGTCACGTCGCGGGATACGCGCCCACAGTCCCTATCCTCTCACCCCAAAAATCTCGGTGGACGGTTCGCCTTCCCCAGGCGAATCCGGACTCTCTACCCACCTGGGAAATGCAAGCCATGAAGGCCTGTTCTTTTCTCTTTGGCCCACCTAGGGCCCAGAAGCTCGCCGGCCGGCCCAACTAAGGAAGGATCCGCGAACGATCCGAAATCAAGGGCAGAAGCACCAGTTAGGTCAGCCCTGAATCGGTTCCCCGCGAACGGGATGCCACGACCCACTCGGAAAAACATCCAGTTAATAAAAAACTAAGTCCTTCAGCCTTACCCGCGAAGGGACCGATACAACCCCCCGGGCGACTCTACTCAAATCACCCGGAGGCTCGGGGGCTACACCCATCGGGTGCGCTCGCGCGCACCCTCTGGCGAAGTAACTTCGACGAAGTCAAAAAACACCCTCCAGGCGGTTCTACTCGAATCACCTAGAGGCTCAGGGGCTACTATCGGGGACCTAATACTGGGGTACCCCAGAAGGTGGAACCAATAACCGCCGAACGTAAAAAACTTCTGGACGCATAAGGGCGCCGTCTCATCCCTCGTTCGGGTAAACAGGAGTTTGGTTCCGCCTCGCCCGACGCCTTTGGGAGATAACTCTGCCTCGCCCGAGGACTCAAGGTTAATCTCCGTCTCGCCTGACGCCATTGGGACAGGCTTGGTCTCGCCCGAGGGCCAAGGGATAAACTCTGTCTCGCCCGACGCCATTGGGACAGGCTCGGTCTCACCCGAGGGCCAAGGGATAAACTCCGTCTCACCCGACGCCATTGGGACAGGCTTGGTCTCGCCCGAGGGCCAAGGGATAAACTCCGTCTCGCCCGATGCCTTGAAAGCGGGCTCGGTCTCACCCGAGGGCTGAAGGATAGGTTCCGCCTCGCCCGACCCCGGAGGGGCGAGGTCGGTCTCACCCGAGAGATAGGAATTGGTCTCTGTTTCGCCCGACGGCAAGGAACGAGTCTCACCCTGCTCCATATCTAAAGATTGGATTCATCCTCCCTGACAACTTCTCCCCATTCCCTCGAGATGATAAGTACAGGGTAAGACAAGACATTCGGGTCAACCGTGGCTCCTAGGACCATACCCTGCGCCCTGGCAGGAAAAGTACTGCCAGGGGATGACAGGATAGGTGCTTTAGACCCTTCCGGGTGCCGCAGAGCCCGAAAGGTTGTACAAATGCGTGCTCCTCGCCCTATAGGGTTGTAGGCGCCGCCTTCAGCCCTGGGACACGCAACCCGACGAAGATATACGACAACCGCTATGCTCAAAAAAAGGACTTAATATCTCCACGCATGACGGACATTCCATCATCATACTATGGACCCAAGGGAGCGGCACCCACTTCCCGACCCCTCAGGTCCGCCAAGTCAGAAGGCCTTGACCACGTCGTCGCTCCGGACCCTGACCCCTCGTCCCTCCGATGAAGACTCATAGGAACCAGAAGGCGTGCGGAGCAAGGCTGGGAGAGGCCAATAAGTCAAAACCACAGTACTACATCCCACACCCTGCGCAGGGCAGCATTCTGTAATCAACCTGACATTCTACAGAGACATCAACAGTATTGTAGGCGCCTGTCTTCCTTCGCACTCACCAGAATAAAGGAGGAGGATTGGGTAGACATGAGCCACAAGACTAAGTAGAATATACATCCTTAACCCTCGCCCTTGTAAAAGCCACCCCCTTCCTCTATAAAAGGGGATGCGCTTCCTCCATCAGAAGGGGGGAACACTAAAGACCGAACAATACAACGCACTCATACACACAGTCAAGTGGCTACGAAGCTCTTGACCACCTTTCAACCCTTCCATCAGAGACTTGGGACCAGTCCCTCTCTCGATCATTTGTACCCCTTACTACAGACCATTCATGGTGCTAATAACACAAGCAGCAGCAAACTGGACGTAGGGACATTCGGCCCGAACCAGTATAAATCTTGTGTCCTTTAGCGCACCATCCGAGCCTAACGCGCATTATTATAAATTTACTTGCCGGTGCTTGTACGAAACACCGACAGTTCAATTCATACATTTTTCGGTATTGTTGCTATGCGAGATCTTGAGCTTGAGCAGTTAGATGCAAAGACTGTGTTTCTACATGGAGAGCTCGAGGAGGAGATATACATGGACCAGCCAGAAGGGTTCATAGTACCTGGTAAGGAGGATCATGTTTGTAAATTAAGGAGGTCCTTATATGGTTTGAAATAGTCTCCTCGTCAATGGTATAAAAGGTTTGATTCTTTTATGATGTCACATGGTTTTAAGAGGTCTAAATTTGATAGCTGTGTGTATATTAAATTTGTTGATTGATCACCTATATATTTGCTGTTATATATTGATGCTATGTTGATTGCTACCAAGAGCAAGAAAGAAATCACTACGTTGAAGAAACTATTGAGTAGTGAGTTTGAGATGAAGGATCTTGGTGCTGCTAAGAAAATTCTAGGTATGGAAATTACAAGAGACAGAAATTCTGGTTTGTTATTTCTTAGTCAGCAAAGTTACATTAAGAAAGTTCTTCATCGTTTCAACATGCATGATGCAAAGTCTGTTAGTACTCCTATTGCTCCTCATTTTAAATTATCAGCTTTACAATGTGCTAGTACGGATGAGGATTTTGAGTACATGTCAAGAGTTCCATATTCTAGTGCTGTTGGTTCTTTGATGTATGCCATGGTTTGCTCTCGTCCCGATTTATCATATACTATGAGTTTGGTTAGTAGATACATGGCTAATCCTGGTAAAGAACATTGGAAGACTGTTTAGTGGATTTTTAGGTACCTTCGTGGCACAACAAATGCTTGTTTGAAGTTTGGCAAGACTGATAAGGGACTCACTGGCTACGTGGATTCAGATTTTGCTACCGATTTGGATAAGAGGAGATCTCTCACAGGTTATGTGTTCACTATTGGTGGTTGTGCTGTGAGTTGAAGGACAACATTGCAGCCCGTTGTTGCCCTGTCTACCACTGAAGCAGAATACATGGCTGTTGCTGAAGCATGTAAAGAATCGGTTTGGTTGAAATATTTGTTTGCTGAGCTTTATGGAGATGATTCTTACATTAATTTATTTTGTGACAATCAAAGTGCTATATGTCTCACTAAAGATAAGATGTTCCATGAGAGAACGAAGCACATTGATGTCAAATACCATTATGTTCGCGATGTTGTCGCGCAAGGTAAGTTAAAGGTATACAAGATAAGCACACATGATAATCCTGCTGATACGTTGACAAAGCCAGTTCCTGTTGCTAAGTTTGAGCTTTGCTCAAGCTTAGTTGGTATAACTGTTTAGCCCAAGAGGCTATTTGGCACCGAAAGTATTTCTTTATTGTTTCAGGGTGAAGGTTCGTTTTATGCTACAAGAAGGAATTTATCTCAAGGTGAAGTTTGTTGAGTTGTGATCCAAATTCAATTATATACAAGATAAAGACTAACTTATGCCGGAGCGAAGCAAGGCCCGTCGCCGGGAGGTTTGGGCCGAAGCGAAGGGTAAGAAAAGTTGCTTATTAGGGTTTTCCATCTCTAGATATACCTCATGTAAGCCGTCGTCTTGGGATAAGAAAAGTTGTAAATCCCCGACGTTTGTAACCTCACCCGATATAGTGAAGATTTGCTAGCTAGTGCTCGTGGTTTTTTCCCTTCTTCCTTGGAAGGGTTTTCCATGTTAAAATCTCGTGTTCCCTATGTTTGATCTACTGTTCTTCGTCGTTTATATTGCCTATCATTTCTAACAAATGCCAATTATCAATGAAATCCATCATTTCCATGAAATCCAATATTACGAGGGCCAATAGAGAATCAGTGATCGACTAGAACCAATATTCATTTAGGCCCTGTTCGCTTCGCTGAAAAAACAAACCGAAACACTGTTCCGACTGATTTGTTGTGAGAGAAAAATATTATTTCGACTGAAAAAACAAACTGAAAAGTACATATTATAAAACAAGCGAACGGGGCCTTAATGTTAATGATTATGCAAAAACCAATACTAGATGGATACTAAAAAATACCAGGGTATACTCCTGCATTTGAGAAATAATTTTGCTATATAGACATGTTAGTTGAGAGGGGCGAGAGATCTCACAGTGGTGTAGCCCTGCATGCTTGAAATAAAAAAAATGAAAATAAAAGATGATTATTTTGGGATAGCCACTTGGGCTAAGCATGAAAACCACTTGGGACGGTTTTTGTATATACAACTAAACTTGTTGCAAGCATTTTAGTCACCTTGGTGACTTGTCATGCGAATTGTAGGATTTAACATTTCGCAAAGATCAAGTGAAAGGTGGTGGATGATCACAAAAAGACTAGCCGCTTGGACCAAAATGATCAGGCATCAAGAGATAAAGAAGTATTCACAGATACGTAAGAACCTGTGAATATGAATTACCCATGACACAGTTGCGAAGGGTAAGTATTTTCATGTGTATATTATATAAAAATGCAGGGGTGTTTGTTTCCACGGGGCTAAAGTTTAGCCCTGTCACATTGAGTCTTTGATACCAATTAGGAGTATTAAACATAAGCTAATTACAAAACTAATTACACAGACTGAGGCTAATTTACGAGACGAATCTATTAAGACTAATTAGTCCATGATTTGACAATGTGCTGCTACATTAAACATTTACTAATGATAGATTAATTAGACTTAATAGATTCGTCTCACTAATTAGTCTACTTCTGTGTAATTAGTTTTATAATTAGCTCATATTTAGTCCTCCTATTTAGCATCTAAATATTTGATGTAACGCTAAACTTTAGCCCTTGTATCAAACACCCGATTGCACGAATAATAGCTTATGCGTGGTACCTCAGTGAGATAGGACAATCCTAAGGAATTTGGTAAAGGAGACCCGCTACGGCGGGGTGTTCGATAGTTTTTATGCATTGCAGCATAAAAGTTACTGTATCAAACAGTATGCGGAAGCGGTCAGAAGCTGACTGATTTTAAAAAGACCATGCAATTCACAGAATGACAGAACAGTGCTGCTTTTGTGGCCAAGGGATGGTGTCCAAGAGACCAAGACATGAGGTTCCTGATGCATATGCACTTGGGAAAGAGACAGCAAAGTCTTCTCTGCATTACATTTAAACAAGAGAATCTTGATCACATTCAAGGGAGAAATAACTAAGTGTCTTGCAGCCTGACAAGGACAACACTTTTTTGCAGATTTAAAACGAATTATAAAGTGTTTCAACTTATCTGCACACTTCTGAAGCAGTCGAAACTTGGTTGCCAAGTAGCATGTCAAAGTGGGCCGTATAACGTAACGGTGCCCTGGAACTCCCTGCGTCGCTGTGGTCTATTTATAAAACTAAGAAAGAAAGACAGCTAAAGAGTCATAAGATTATATAGTAGCCTCAGTAGCACCTCGGTTCGACTCCTAACGGGAGCGAATTTGCTAGAATTTAACAACGTTGTATATCATGCCTCGCTGTGGTGACTTTGCTAATTTCGAGGATTTGCTGGTCCATTCTTCGAACATGCTCATAAGGGTAGGGTTTGCGTGCATTCGTTCATAGAGTGAGTGTGCGTGCGTTGTGAGTGTTTGCGATGTACTGTGTATTAAAAAAAGAGCTCCTTACAGACCAAAGGAAGCACACACCTCCACAAGTAACAAAAAGATGGGTACTCTTTTTATTCAGGAAGGATCAAATGCATCTCCAAGACTCAAATCAGGAACTTCAAGTAGGTGCTTTCACATGACGTCAGATGCTAATAAGTCGATCAGTTGACCGCGTAATAAGTTGTGCGTTTTTTTTGCAACGCAATCTATATACCTAATATCAAAAGAGCAGATGGTGCATCCTTTTTTTACTTTGTGCAAATGACCTTGCGTTTCTTCTTGTCTCGTCTCGAACTCAGACTTACGACCCATACTCAAAAATAAGTTAGAACTGCGGGCGTTTGTACATCAAGTGATGGTATATGATACAGTTATAATCAGTGTTATCCTAAACGTTAAACGGTAAACAGTCGGTCACCTACCGTTTAGCACATTATTCGGGCAAAACGGGTGTCTAAACGGTCAAAACAACCGATTAAACAGAAACGGTGTACCATCATGTAGCGTTTAAACGGTGTGTAAACGGGTTAAATGGCTGTTTATGCGAACAGTGGTTATAATATACATTGAAACAAATGACATGACCATCACATAAATCTCCGAGCCACAAGTCTCCCAGATGATCTTGTAAGGAGGTATACGTTCTCTTGCAACACATGAACACAAATATGACCCTCTTTCACAGGGCTTTAGCTTCTCCATTCTCCATAAATAGTAAAGCTAGGAAAAGCCACATTTTCATGGCTTCGACTTTTAGGCCAAAACAGCTTCGGCTTCGTCATTTTTTTTTACTTTGTTTTTGGCTTCAAAGCCGTTTTCAAACGTGAGTGTTTAACAAAGCTTCCTACACGCACAGAAGCCATAGGTGAAGCCTCTCTAAAAGCCTTACCAAAGATGCCCTCGGCTCGGCAATAACCTAACAAGAACAAATATGAAAGCACTTCCAAATATTTTTTGAATTCTTCCTTCGAGTGACGCACGTGATATACAATGCTAACTGTTACACAGTTCCATTTCTCTTCTCTTTTTTTTTCAGCATTAGCAACAGAAACATTCATCAGTCAGCTCCAAACCCATCTCATCGTCAAACATTACATTCAGTTCACACGCTAGTCTCCCCAGCATCTACAATCGCACGCTCCATTGCAATTTCTAATCAACATTATTCATCCTCTTCCGCTTCAGACTTCTTCCTTCTCATACTCGGAGTCAGAACCTTCTTCGTCTCCAAAAGGATCCTCATCATTGGTACCATCATCCTCGTCCTCGGACAATTCATCGGGATAATCATAAAGTGGATTGTCTTCGGCTGCATATTCGATATGGAAAGAGTTTCAGATAATTTAAGTAACTAAGGATCTCACTAATTAGTTAAGGGGAGTAGAATGATGGTACGGTTACCATTTGAATCATCTGTGTCATATGGATAGTCATCTTCGTAGCATTCATCTTCTCCATCGTCCACTTGTAACCTTATGTAACAAGACCAACTCGTTAAGAAGACACTCTCACAGGAACCCAATGGAATAAGACCATGCGATACATATTTAGTTATTTACCTTGGATATGAAGCTGCTGACGTGGCCTCCATGTTTGTATCATCCACCTCCTTGACAGTATAGATATCATAAACTTCAGAATCTGCTAAACAGCAAATTTAGACTCGTCAAAACTAGTGTGGAGCTAAACTGTTCACCGTTACTACTTGGGCACTAGTACTACTACTAGAGTTTGAAATCACTTTCTATTACAGTTAATAAAGAAAGCACCAAGAACCTTTCCAGTACTGTTGAGAGCATCTCAAGGCAAGAAGCTTCAATACCTTCTGATTGTGCCAATGAAATTATATCTGACTCAATTTCCTCTGCAGCTGATGGCAAGTACTCCCGTATAAGCGGAAGAAAGTTGCATAGAACAGCGCCCTCTTCGAAAGAGGTAATCCTGCAGGGAATATTGTAAGGGAACATGCAACTATACAACTCTACATTCCAAATGACTTGATAAATTGTCATAAATCAAGACTTACCGTGGTTCTGCTTGATGCTTCTCATCATCGGGATCTACTTGGACAGCATCATAAAGATGGCATATTTCTCTCAATGAGTCATCAGCATCATTATTTTCTCCTTTTCGACTCTTCCATATTTGTGCAAAGCGAGCATTTCTACCCATATCCTACGGTCAATGAACAAAACCATGCATAAGAGTGCATGAAAAAGAACAATAAGGCATTTATAAATAATTAAAAATAAATACTATCACAATTTTCTAGTCTCAGGATAATTAGGGAGTAGCACTTCCCTCATGAAATCCTAATACACAATCTAACACTACAAGGCCCATGCTATAGCAACTCCTGGGGACTAGCCATGTTCCGTAATGGACCAAACCTGCTCACTTGCAACAATCAAATATGCTGCTCCTAAAGAACCTGACGACCACATTATTTAAAATACTAACACAAGTAGTGTCCAGCGCCATCCATCAATATACACAAGTGCACCCAGGCCTCCAGGTTTGGTAGTGTGGACCATAGAATAGTTAATTTAGCATGTATAATCCTTTTACTAGCTAAATCTGCATATCTAGCTTCCATGTGCTTGTGGCAAGGGAATGTTCCCAGAGTCGAATTCCCAACCAATGACCTTATTTGGGAATTGGGATGCAACACTGTTAGCATAGATTGGTTAACATGGTCATTCCCACAGCATTATGTTGCAATCAGGCTCATCAACATGGATAAATCTGTGTGATGTGGAGCTAAAACAAATTCACATATACTTGCAGGTGAGGTCAAACTAGAATGCAGAAGTAGCAATGATGTAAGCACTCAAAAATCTAAACTAAATCATTATTGTGGGAGCACTCCTGTACTAGTCAATTAAATTTATGTACCAATCAGAGTATGGGAAACAAACTTCTACGCGGAACAAAAAAAATTACATAATAGAAAACACAACTTTACCCTGATGAAATAGAATAGGCCAAAAGGGAAATGTTTTGCAAGTTAAAAATGGTTATTGGTAAATGATGTACTTAAAATTTGCACAGCAAATTACATGAACCCCTTTTGCTCCTATAGATAACCTTATGCTTGGTTTACACTTTACAGCCATTTCATCATATACACCAAACATCAAATTCATTTTCTCCTTAGTACTTGCAGAAACTTGAGAAGAAGAAATTAACTGCAGTCAGAAACTCAGAATAATATGACGTGTACCTCATGCCTCTGTCTGGCTGCTGATCGTAGCTCCTCTGGTTTCTGTTCGCACAAAGAGTGTCCACTTTAGTATTTAACTAACTAAATTCATTTCAACAGCTATAAATACGGAAAACACTATTTTGCTAATAGTAAATGTTGGTGTCAACAATGTCCCAGGAGAAAATTAAAAAGAATCCTAGTGGGAACCAGTGAACACAAAAAATAATGCAGTAGACATTATCAGTTTTGCTTACTTTGTCTTGCTTGATTCTGTCATTCCACTCCTTTGTCTTGCTCTTTATCTCCTTGGAATTTGAGTCAGCAAGCTGCAGAAACAAATGGAGTTGTTTACATATATAACCCTTGTGCATCTGATATAGAGAACAAGTAATGCCCATCCATTGTGTAAACATGTTTGAGTGCATAACAGAAACAGACTCCTGTTTCCCTTTCAAAACAATAACAAATATAAAAACTTAAGGTGCAAATGGCAACATTTTTTTCCTATTTCAAAGAAGCTATTCAGTTGCAGTATTTTAACAACAGAAATGCATAAAAGATGCTGTGATAAAGATCAATCGTGATTTATATAGAATCCACAGAGAAGAAAAATAACAAATAAGCCATATAACGCAGTAGTAGCACTGGATACATATGAGAAATGAAATATCAACTGAAATCAAACACAGACAAAGAAACAGCTATGTCATGCCAAATCTGTGCTAAAGCCAGTATAACAAGAAGGAATTAAGAAAAAGGGCAAATGAAAAGGCAAGAAGTATTTATATTACCAAAAGAGAGTGCAAAACATCTTCAACAGCCTCAGAATGGTGTACTGTCTCGATGTGCTGGACAAGAAGTTTCTTAACTCGTGGTTCCTCTGAAGCTGTGGGCATGGCAAGCAAGTAAATCATTTTGCAGGTGAAGGAGGAACAACTATCTTTTTTTAAAAAAATTTCTGGCCTATAATTGTTCGTCTGAATAAGCAGAATTTGGTATTATATCATGTATATTATCAATGGAAGGTGGCAAATCCGCATTGGCAAATTTCAAGTCTTGCAACATCATCATTCAGCAGACAGGGCAATCACACATTCTTGCGGGGTAATTTGCATAAACAAGTTACTGACAATGTAAGAACCATCAGTACCAGACTACCAGTGACAAGTTAAATCATTTTCTTGGGGGCTCGTGTACCTTTAGCACTGGCGGAGGAGGAAGAGGGTGGGTCGGAGATGGAGAGGCTGGAGAAATCGAGCATGGCCTTCTTCGCCGGCCTCTCATTAATCTCTAGCCCTGATAATACAACAGGAAAAATAGTCAAAACCCTCGCGTCGAGTCGAAATTTAAGGGGACGAACAGGAAGGAGAAGGGGAGCTCACAGAAAGCGTCCGGGCGGGTCTGCGAGGGCTTGCGCTTGACCCGCACGACGATGGGCTTCCCCCTCTCCGTGGGCTCCGAGGTGGAGGCCTCGCCCGCGGGCGCTGCCGCCGCAGACGCCATGGCCGGCGGTCGGGCAGGGTTAACAAGGAGGGACAAGGCCACAGGGAGTCCCTCTTCCAACTTCGGCCCGTGCTTTAGGATTCGTGCGCGCCGCATCCGACGGACGTGTCCGACAGGCGGAGGGAGACGGGACGGGCCCACCTCTTGCCATCCACTCCCCATTGGTCTCGTCGGTCGCCCTCGCCGCCGCCACCGCCACCGCCACCGCCACCGATGGAGTCCAGTTCCAGTCCGTCTACAGCATCTCCTTCCCTTGTGGCTGGACTCATTCCCTCGTCACCACTTCCTTGTTGGATTAGATTGGATCCAAACACTTCTTTTTTTTTTGAAGAAGAAGAAGAGGAAGCTTTGATTTCTCCTCGTCGACGAAGCTAGGACGTCTATGGAGCGGCGGCAAGCCCAAGCCACTGGTGAGCCGCCGCCGCCTGCTCCTTCTCTTTCTCCCTGTGGCTTCCGCAGCCGCCATGTGTGAATTTTCTGTTGATAAAAACTAGAAGAAGATTGTTTGGGTAGGAGTGGGACTGGGACTGGGAGGAGTTTCACTCCAGGGCTATATATCGATCTAAGTGGCTCGATGGCCGATAACCGTCTTGCTGCTTAGCTTTTATCAACTAGATTAAAAATCTTGTGTGTAGACTGGAATGCGCTTGCAAAATTGTATGTTCAATTGAATTATTGAACTGTTCGCCCTAAAACTCACGACTTGGTCTTTGTTCTTTGAAAAAACAATAATATAAGAAAACGAACTGCTAGCCTTGAGGGGAGGGAAGCTGCTAGGCTCTGCATTGAGAAAAAAAACCGCTTACATGCACAATTTGAAGTTGTTGGTATTGTTGCACTAAAAGTTGGACAAGACAAACAAATGTTCTCCTCCATGTGTACGTGTTGGTGTGTTAGTTGCTGCTTTGTGCCTCAAAATTCTGAATTATTCATAACAATGTGTGCTGTGCTCCAGATGGATTGTTTGCTTCACAGGCCAAAACAAAGGCCTTGCCCTGTCAGCGAGATGATGATTCTCAGGGTGGTGAACGTGGCATACAGATACCATACCTTCCAGAGGTATGCTATGACATTTTTGTTAATTGTAGGCTCAGTGCAAGTACAATGCCAGTGAACCATGTGTCACGATGACTCCTAAACCCTCGCTTTTTACCAACTGTGCATAATTAACTTTCAGCAACAGATAGTGTTTAAGTATAAATGTATAATAATGTCTCAACCATCTTATTAGCCTCATAAGTTCCATCAACAACAAGCACTTTCCATTGCATCATCTATAAGTTCCTTATAATTTACAATCGAAAAACAAAACGGTTGCTTTCTAGGTAGGTCATAACTTGTGTCTTTGTGGCATCATTAAGTTCCAGTCCCTTGAAGTCTTAACAAGTGTGGCATGTTATCTTCTGCACTAGACCATTACAGGCAATAACATTGTAACTTAGGCCTGTATATAGCCTTGTAGGTGTACGACGCCATTCTTTTATCTGACCTGCTCAATCAGTTATCCTATGAATTCAGTTATTAAGGTTTATATCACATTTCTTACAGTAGCGCTGTTAAAATTGATCAATATTGCACAATTACATGGACCTCCTGTTTATATATTATTATGGACTATTGGTATGTTAGAGTATATCAGGGGCCTATTGGGCCTAGGCTTGCGGCATAGCCAGAGCGACCCTTATCTCTAATTAACCCTAACACTAACGGGCTATGCCGCAAGCCTAGGCCCAATAGGCCCCTGACATACTCTAACATGGTACCCTGTCCAGAAGTGCATGCTCTTTTGGACAGCACACTGTTGTATAGTAAAACATAATCCTATCCATCGTAGTTGGCACAAATGCAAAGAAACCAGTAAGTTGGGCACATGCCTGATTTGGGCATCTACACAGTTTTTTTAGTTTTTGTAGTGTCTAATCTGGTCTGGCCACTGGCAGTGTTTTGTAAGCTTCCATTTGCCTTTATTATAGTTGTGATACTGAACTTCTCTTCCATGCTTTTGCATGCAGGACATCTGGCGTCATATACATTCCCTGATGCCAATGCGAAATGCTGCCCAAGCTGCGTGTGTCTCTCATGCTTTTCTACGATCCTGGAGATGCCATCCCAACCTCACTTTCCATGGTACAGCATTGGGTATGAATAAAAAGGCATATGGAAATGATGAAATTGCCAGAGATTTTTTCTAGCAAAGTGGACCACATCCTGAAAAATCACTCAGGCATTGGTGTCAAGAAACTTGTGATTGACATGTGTAGATATTACACTGCCAACGATTCTTGTTATCTCAACAGTTGGCTTTTGACTGCTGTTATACCAGGAATTGAAGAACTTTCACTTATACTGCCAATGAGGGAACCATACAATTTCCCATGCTCACTTTTGTCTAATGGGAGTGGTGACTCAATTCGGTATCTCAAACTTGGCGGTTGCTCCTTGCAACCCACAACTGAACTTCCTTGGTTAAAAAGCTTGACAAAAGTGCAGCTTAATGCTGTCTCTTTTACTGGGGATGAGTTAGGGTGCCTTCTATGCAATTCTTTTGCTTTGGGGTTGGTAATCAGGTATTGTGGTGAGATAGTTTGATTGAAGATCCCTTGTATGCTGCGGCAGCTCAGGCACCTAGAGGTTATTTGCTGTGGCGGTCTGCAAGTGATAGACAACAAAGCTCCAAATATATCCAGCTTCTTCTACGCCGGAGATCAGGATCATATTCAACTGTCACTTGGAGAAGCATTGAAAGTGGAGTACATACGCTTGATCTTCTCGGGTGCACTTCATTATGCTTGTGTTGCACTTCCATCCATCGTGCCAAACCTTAAAATTGCTAGTATACTTTCGACAAGTGAGGTATACTCTTAAAAGATTGAACTGGGCTAGTGATGTGCATATCTTGAATCCTACCTCAAGTAGTCTTACTTTGGAGTATGTATAACTAACCTAACATCTTTATGCAGATGGCCAATATGCCAAATGCTGCACAGCAAGTTTCTCCACCTCAAGAAGCTAAGTATTGCTCGGCCTATGATTATTTTTCTCTAGTTTCCTTTCTTGACGCTTGTCCCTCCTTGGCGACACTGGTCTTGGATGTTTCTGTTCATATTTCTGTGATTTTAATAGCTATCTCACATTGAAAACAGTACTGCAATTATTTTTTACTTTCTCATCTTAGGTAGCCCAGGAGAAAATGGAGCATGTCTCCGTATTCACAGATCCCTCAGATCTGAGGAAGATGCAAGGACACCAGCATCATAACATCACTTGAACACCTTACGCTGGAGTCCTATTATAGCTGGCCATTCGGGCCGCCCGGCCCGGCACGGGCCCGTGCTAGGCACGGCCCGGTAGGGCACGACACTGGCACGGCCCGGTAGGGCACGACACGGTAGAGCACGACGGGCCGCCGGGCCGTGCCGCCCCAGTCCACCGTGCCTAACCGACGGCCCAGGCATGGCCCGTCGGGCCACTTTCCGTGCCGGGCCGGCCCGGAAAGCACGGCCTTTTTAACAGGCCAGGCCGGCCCGAGGCCCGCCTCAGCAGGGGAAGGGAGAGAGGACGGAGGACGAGGTCAAAACAGCGGCGGCGGGTGGCACGGAGGGCAGGAGGCCCGTCTCCCGCGTCGCGCGTGGGGAGAAGCGGGGTGCGAGTGCGGCCATCCCGAAGCCCGCAACCACAGCCAAGAGAAAGAGAGAGAGAGAGAGAGAGAGAGAGAGAGAGAGAGAGAGGTGGGGGGGGGGAGGCCGTCGGCGCGAGCTGCTCGAGTCGCGGGAGGTGGTGGGCTGGCGGCGACCGCCGGATCCGGTGTCAGGAGCCAGGAGGAGGATGGAGGAGGCCGCCCGCTCGACGCTGCTGCTGCTGCCGAGCTCGACGCCGCGCACCCGAGGCGGATCCGGCTGGAGGCGAGGGGAGGCCATCGGCGCGAGCTGCTCGAGTCGCGGGAGGTGGCGGGCTGGCGGCGACCGCCGGATCCGGTGGCAGGAGCCAGGAGGAGGATGGAGGAGGCCGCCCGCTCGACGCTGCTGCTGCTGCTGCCGAGCTCGACGCCGCGCACCCGAGGCGGATCTGGCTGGAGGCGGCGGCCGTGCACCCGCGCGTGGCAGGGGCAGCCCGCGGGAGGTGACGGTGGACGCCACCGAGGAGGATCCGGCCGCGTGCAGCAAGAAGAGGTAGGGAGGTGAGGAGCCCCGAGCCCACGGCGGCGCACCTCAGCGGCGGAGTGGAGAAGGAAGGGCGGAGGAGCGAGCTTGCGCGTGTGGGAAAGGGGGACGGAGGGCGAGCCAGGCGAGGCGAGGGCGAGCTTGCGCTGTGGTGTGGAGCCAGCCCGTGCGCTTTTATATGCGGAGGGGAGGGAGGCAGGGAAGGTGGGCCGGCCGCGTTGGGCCTTGGCCCTTGGGGAGGGGAGGATGAGTGAGGAGGGGGAGGAGGGTGGCCGGGCCGGGCCGTGCCAGCCCACGGGCCTGAGCAGCGGCCCAGGCACGACCTGCTCCCTCGGGCCGGGCCAGCCCGGGCCCGCATGTCATCGGGCCGTGCCATGCTCGTGTCTGGCTAAAAAAGCGGGCTTCGTGCCGTGCCGTCGTGCCTCGGGCTGCATGGCCAGCTATAAGTCCTATCAGAGCTGTGCTAGGTGTTCTGTGCCTGCTCACAAAAGTCGCAAGTGCTCCCCACTGCCCGTTGATGTTCTCAGGGAAGCTCAACGAGGACTCTTGGCTATCAGGACATACATTGAGCCTAAAGTTCCTTCCATGGTAAAGCTACATGTTGTTGAGCCTTGCCGCCGATGCCATGCTGTTGTTGAACTTTAGATGCATAACTCATCATTACTCATTGTTTTATTATCTAGTCTTTGGAAGTGTCGTTGTTTCTTTCCATTTTGTAGCACTAGTACTTGAGCGCCTGTGCTGCTGTTTCCAGTTTACTGTGTCGTAAGCCAGCCTGTTCGGTTGGCTGGTTCGTATCGTTGCTGGTTTGTGAAGAAGTACTGCTGGCTGGTTTGTGTGAGAGAAAAATATTGTTCCAGCTGGAAATTTACGATCGTTTACGACAAGCCACAGCCAAACGAACAGGCTACGATCGGGATGTGTTGAAGCTCTCTTGTCATAACTCAATAAATAGTGGAGAACCTCTTATCAGGTCAGCCACCGCTGCATCGTGTAGCAGTGCTGTGGCTCTGCTTGCTCAAAGGAATAAGGGAGGAGCTTTGGGAGGTATGCGGCGTGTATAGTTGGGCGTGTTTCTCATTCTGCATGATACAATGTAATGTAAATTGTTTTAATATTGGTGGGGTGGTTTTAGACCAAATGAATAGAACCGATTGGTTCTCACACATTAATCGTTTTCAAAGAAGTGTTAAAACAAAAAAAATTGCAATTTAAATTGATGCACCTTCTTGTCCTCGGTGTGATGTACGCGGAATTGAGCTCCCGGCCGGATTGGTTTAGACCTCGTATTTCTTGGGTCCAAAATGATTGTTGCTATGGCTTGGAACTTATATTCTTTGGCCGGAATACTTTGTTCCTACGATTGGAAACTTGTTTTGCTCTTGTGAAGTTGTGATCTGAACCTGGCAACGAGTCTGGCAAGTGCCTTCGAATGCCTGAGGATGCTCTCATGGAAGCAAGTGCCCTCCATAGTAAACCTGCATGTTTCGAGCCTTGCAGCTGACATGCTGTTGAACCTTTACAATTCAGAACAAGATGTCAATGTCTATATCGTATAATTACTAAAGGTTCAAGTATATAGTTCCTCTATCCAAAAAAGAATACGCAACTCGTTTTTTTAAGGATCATCAAATATTTTTAAAATTGACTAGATTCATATAAAAATATTATCAACAGTTATACCTCTAAATATATTTATTGTTAAAGTATAGTATGATATTAATTTAGTTATGTTTATTACGATCATAAATATTGGTATTTTTATATATAATTAGTTAAATTTAAAAAATGTTTCCTCAAAAGTGAGCCGTGCATTCTTTTTTGATAGGGTATTTCATACGGGCTGTAGTTTATAATATAATATAATAAAATAAAATTATTAAATCGCCAATGTTAATTACTACTGGTGGTATTAGTTTTTTTACGATAATGATACGCCATGGCGTCCGTCACGTCCGGACGGACCTTTCCGCGCGCCCCGCCCACATCGCCCGTGCCGTTGGGTCTATGCGCCCTACGCCTCATCCGCCGACGCACCATTGCTCGCTCCCACCCACACCCTCATTCACCTCGCCCGTCGTGGAAAGGGAGGCAGGGGAGCCATACGCCTGCACCCCCGTCCACCTCGCACCGTCGGCAGGAAGGGGAGGCCTGCGCCACCGCAGCTCCCCACCAGGTAGGCCGTGAGCGCGGGCGACACTTGTGTTTCAGGTGTTTCTGGCATTTTCATATGTGTTGCAAGTTAATGTTTCAAGTGTTTTAGTTGTTTCAGACGTATGTTTTAAGTGTTTTATCTGGATGTTGCATATGTTACTATGGCTATACACACATGTTTTCAAGTGTATGTTTCAGATGTTTTTCAGATTTATGTTGCAAGTTTTTCATCTGGATGTTGCAAAAGTAGATTTGGATGTTGCATATGTTGTTATAGCTATACACGCATGTTTCAAGAATATGTTTGAAGTGTTTCATCTGTTTTCATGTTGCAGGGGTGTGTATCTCGATGTTGCATATGTTGTAAATGGCTATGTTGCAAGTATATGTTCCGAATGTTTCATATATCTTAAGCATATGTTGCAATTGTGTTTGTTTGATTGTTGCAAAAGTAGATCGTAAGTGTGGAGGAAGCCTAAGCCCATAGTGATCCAGCTACCGCTGCTCCTGGTGTGGTGAAGATGGAGGCCGCGAACACAAGAGCAGCGGGGGCGGGAAGCCACGACGGATCGGTCGGGGTGCAGTGGGATGGGCGCGGGCACGGTGCATCTGGCGAGATGGGATGCGGGCCTCCATGCTGCATGCTCTGTCCAGACGGACTGCTTCCAGAGCGGGGATGGGCGTGGGGCATGTGTTGGGTGCGAGTCTGGGCCTACATCGAGTGCGGGGGCGGGAGGCGTGTCCGAACGGGTCGGGGCGCTAGTCGCTCTGTTTTTTTAATGCCTACTAGTGGTATTATTTTTGTTGAGAGGAACTAGTGGTATCATTACTTGCAATACTGATTGTGCTGTTTTGCTGGGTTAGGCTAATGGGCTGAGTGCTATATATCCTCGTGGGCCGTGGGCCTTGCGCGAAACGAACCGGGCGTGGTATTGGTATGTGAAGGCCTGGGGCCTCCTGACCCCTCCGTCGAGCCGCAGCAATGGCGACCTCCACCACTCCACTGGTCGTCTCCTTCTCCCGCAGCTGCCGCTGCCCCTATCCAAACTGCCACCCCCGCCACTTCCCCGGCAAGCCCAAGCCCAAGCTGCCCCCACCCACAACCTCCTGCTCCCTCTCCCTCCGGACCAGCCCCCTCGCCGCCCTGCCGCGGCGGCCGCGCGACGTGTCGGCGGCGTACGGCGACGGCGACATGGACGACGACTTCGGCGACTTCGACCCCGACGACGCGGACGGCGTCGGCGAGGACGACGACGTCGACAACGAGCAGGACTACGACGTCGACTACGACCGCCTCCTCGCCCCCGTCGTCAAGCCGCTGCCGTCGGGGCCGTCGACGGCGGCCCCCGGGGAGGAGGGCGACATCGCCATGGTCGCCGCCGAGAGCTTCGTCTCCACGCGGGACTCCGCGTCAGACACTGTTGTTGACTACGCTGTGGATGAGGACGAGTTCCACAAGATTAGGCTGCTCCACTGCGACTTCCTTATCCGTAAGGTGCCCGACCCCGACGACGACGTCTTCGACTTCAGAGAGGTATAGGTAGCAATAGGCTATCCTCCTCATTAGTCAGTACTACTGCTGAGCTGCCTAGTGCAATTTGTGACAACTATCTGCGGCATTTCAATCTCACCAAACCTGCTGTCTATAATTATGCTTCTGGTCAAGTGCGGCATTTCATTGAACACGTGCCTGGCGATGCTATCCAAATTGACAACACCACATGTAGATGTCTTCTGGGTCAATTGTGTGGTTGGCATTTGCTGAACATGTCATTTCTGTGCAACAGATGTATGTCACGCCACCGGACACCGATATCTACTCCATTCCAAGAGTTCTTGCCCCGATGCCGCAGAAGGTAGGAACATGCATTTCAGCTATTTCATATGTCAGTTCAGATGAATGTGAATGTGCCCTGATGTGTGGTTCTTGTTTATCTTGTTGGGATTAGTACGTGAGGTGCACCAAGAAAAACTTTGGCCGTTACCATGTGAGCGAGCCACCAGTAGAGCACTTGCGTGATCCCCTGTACAAGACAGAGAGGGAGATCATGAAGGTATGCTGAGAATCTTTTCTGCTCTCTTTATTCTTCTTTTCCCTGCCACTGCTACTATGCTTCTTTCTGACAAGTGCCAAGATGGAATGTGTTTTGCAAGTTACTATCCATATTTAGCACTTATGTGTAAGCTACTACTCATGTGAAGCTGATTTAGTGAAGCATCTTATAAAGCATTTGGCAGAGCTTTGAGTTCCTCATGAAGCAGATTATTTTCTGAACTTTTATATTGTTTGTTGTCCTAGCGGCGCAAATACTGTAGATCCTAAAACATGAATATTTAAACAGTGAATTGCCTAGGTTTCTGCTTTTACTTCGACAAAAGGCAATAGCATGATTTTGCATGCTAATTAGGAAGAAAGTGCAAAGGCTGACATCTTACAACAAAATGTACTATCAGGGTGCTATGAGAGATTAGCACCCTGTTAAATCAGAGAAACAAGACATACTGTAGGCTTAGGGGATAGCACTATAGCAGCATTATATTGGGTGACCCAGCTTGCACCATAGTGAGAATTTACTTCTAATGGTAGTAGCAATCCCAGATTTGTTTCTGAAAGACCCTAGATCTTGTTGTCTCTTTTACTCCAAAATCCCAGAACTAGAGATGTCCACCTATGTTTCTATATTATCCTTGGGTCAGTTTTAACTCGATACTACCCTGGAATGTGAAGCGTGACTGCTAATCAATAATGCTGAGAATTTTTTCTGGTCTCTTTCGTTTTTTCCCTGCCACCACTGTTATGCTTCTTTCTGTCAAATGCCAAGCTGGATTTGCTGGATGTTCTTTGCAAGTTGCTTTCCATATAGAGCTTATGTGTAAGCAGCTGCTCATGTTAAGTTGATTTAGTGAACCATCTTATAAAGCATTCTGCAGAGTTTTAATTTCCAAATGTAGCAGTTTATTTTTTTGAAATTTTAGATTGTTTGTTGTTCTAGTGGGCCAAACACTGTAGATATAAGTCAGGAATAGTTGAACAGTGATGTTTCTGCTGTAACTCTGACAAAAGTCAATGGTGTGCCTTTATGTGTTAATTAGGAAGAAAGTACAAAAGCTGACCTCTTGCAACTTAATTTACTATCAGGGTTTTACGAGAGATTAGTGCCCAGTTGAAGCAGAGAAATAAGACATACTACAGACTAGGTTAGGGGATAGCAGCATTAGATTGGATGGCCTAGCTCACTCCATAGTGAGTATTTACTTCTAACAGTAGTACCAATCCCAGATTTTATGTATCTTTGTTCTTGAAGACCCTAGATCTCGTCTATTGCAGATTGTCCTAGTCAACTGAACTAGAGATGTCCACCTATGTTTCTGTATTATCCTGCTTTGCTTGCCCTTAGTCAGTGAGCTTCTGGTAAGTTAGCTTAACTCAGTTCTACCCTGGAATGTGAAGCCTGACTGCTAATGCATAACATGTTAAAGCTTTATTCTTATATTGTTTATGTGCATTATGGTTTGGCACTGGTACGGCCTTATGGTTTTTCATATTCAGAATATATGTTTTGTTTTGTTTCATATTGCAGGTTTTCTTAACCAAACACTATAGAAACAGGCGCTCTGATGACCCAGATTTTTTTCTTGATTTTGAGGAGATTTATGTTATTGACTCGAAAACAAGGTCAATCACAAGAGCTAAAGTTGTGGTAAGATATTCAAAAACTAATTTTTTTAAGCTTTTCAAACAGTACTTGTCTTAATACAATTCAGTTCCATGAGTTGTGGCATCAAGAATTTTGGAATATTTCTCCATCTGTCAATGATCTTTGAGAAAATTCTACATGTTAGCAAGTACAAAAAAACAAAGAAAAGAAAATGCCTACTTTTGTGTTCTTAGATCACTGATATCCACCCATGTGTGATAGGTTAGTGTTCCTGAAGGAAAGAAAAGAGATAGGCGAAACGACCTACTACTGATACGCGATGGAGGAGAGTCTTTCAGAATTATTGACAAGGTAGTGTGCTTGCTTCTGATTAGCCTTCTTTTTTGTTGTAGTGGGCTCCAGTAGTAATTTTGAGTCTTTTGCTAATGAAATGATCGCTATACCAGACTAAAAGGGACGACGCAACCACTGTCATTAAAAGAGAAGAGTGGGCAAAGTCAAGACAAGACGTGGAGAAGCATTTCAGGAAGCTTAGAGACTTTGACTACTCGAATTGGTTCTAGATAATGATATGCTGTGATTGTGCCGTATCTACTGTTGATTCTCTTAGAGCTAGCCACTTGTTTGATCAACTGAGAGATACAAATTTGAATTTAGATAGGTTCAGTGTAACACTAGTTATAGCAAGTAGAATATATGCCATCTAGGGAGCATGTAAGCTAAAAAATTGTGAATCTGTTGAATGCGCTATGTTTTTTTTATTTATAAAATGATGGCACTACTTGTTGAGTAGCGAACGAATATGTGGCGCTTTTGAGCTTGTTTCCAGAACTGTGGACTTGCAGTCTTTTTTCACAGTTGATGACAAGGGACGTGTTTTTGGAGCTTGCCAATCTTGCTGCAAAACAAAATGTGAAAAGAGAAGCCATGTTTCGAGCAGCGTAGCACATGGATTTTGTGTCGAGAGAAAAATGGCTCAGATTGGAAAATGTGAAAAGAAAAAAAAAGAAACAACTCAGAAAGAAAAAAGGAAAAAAAAAGAAGGGTTGCAAAATGTGAAAAGAGAGAGAAACGGCTTATAGAAAGAAAAGAGAAAAAAAAAAGGTTGCAAAATGTGAATAGACAGAGAGAATTGTGAAAAAGAACAAAATTAGGGTTGTAAAATATGAAAAGACGAGAGAAAGAGGAAATATCAGGGGTGGTGCGAGAATCGAACTCGCGACCTCTCGCACCCGAACGAAGAATCATACCACTAGACCAAACACCCATTTTATTTTCTGCTTTACAGCTAAAAATATAAGAATTTAAAGTATATTTTGTCCAGAACATAATTTGTTACGGAATGTCCTATCCCGGGTAAAATTTCTTTCGCTAAAAATGCTCCAAATGCATATTATTAGCTTGCACAACTGAAGTTGAGTACCATATAAGGAGGGAAGTAGGAAATTAAAGCTAAGGATAGATGGCAATGGGTCAGGTATGATGTTGGTATACCGGGGGATCAGAGCAAATACCTACTTAGGGAAAATGTTGGCACACCCGCCCTCGAAACCAACGTTGCACCCCGGCCTTGTGGGTTTTAGACACCAGTTGGGTGCAGCGGCGGATCTAGGAAATATTTCAGGGGGGCTGAACAACACTACTGCTCGATCTTAAGTCTCAGCCCCCTACACTATAGAACTTTGTCTAAAAATTCATGAGAGCTCCACAGAGGTTCTATTGTTCCGGCATGGGTAGGGGGGCTTGAGCCCCCCGCCCCACCGTTGGATCCGCCCCTGGTTGTGTGTGTTAATATCACAATTAATATATCGTTATATTTGTATTGATAAGTTAGAGAATGTTAACAAGCGAAAGTCATCTTATATGAGACGTTCTTCAAGCCACGATAAACACCGCATATGCGGGTACAATTTAGCACCCACACCGCATTTCGGCCCTTCACCCGTTGAGACCCGTGGCACCTGCAACCCACACACAAGCCAGTGTGGCGTCCACGGAAACCCACATCCACGGGTTTAACTGCCATCCCTAATTAAAGCTGGCTACCCATGGCTCGATCATGCATTTGCTGCATATATATTCAGTAGCCAGCTACAAAATAAGTTATTCTATAATCACCTCAATTTATAATAATTTTATATACTAATTTACGATAATGTCAATACATATTTACGATAGTTGGGTTACTATAACACATATGGATATTTACCATAACGTTATAGTAAACCACTTAGTAAGAAGTTACTATAATCTCGTAAATTAATATAGTAATTATCGTAACTCAAAGTGGCTACAGAATAAGTTATTTTGTAGCCAGCTACGTGGTAGTAGTTATATATATATATATATATATATATATATATATATATATATATATATATGAAATTTTTTTTCTACTAGTTACTCCCTTCTCCTATCACTGTACTCCTGTCCATGCGTTAGTACCCTTAGTGGGTCACAACCAATTAAACCCGATATAGCTGGCAACGGGGAGAAGATTCAAGAGCACATGTAGCCATGTGCAAATCTGCATGAAGGAGAACATGAAGAAAGCTGTGAGTTGTTTTTTATTCATGTTACTTTTAGAAAATAGTATCTCTGCATACTTTTTTTTTCATATAAGTGTATCGTTGGATACTTCTTTCACGGATTGGAGTATCACCTGGTACTTTCTTTGATTAGAATAGTGTTTTTCATATTAAGTGTATCGCTGGATACTTCTTTCGTTGGTAAATACTCCATCTGAAACTGCGAACTTTTACCCATCAGATCGAGCACGAGACAGGAGCAATGGCGCCTACAATTCCATGTTTTTTTAGATGAGAGTATCATCTGATGCTTTTTAGACCAGAAGAGTATCTTTGGATAATTTTTTTTTTCAGATTAGATCCAGTATATGACTACATACTCCTTATAAGCATGTAAATATTCATACTCCATAAAAGCATGTACGTATTCATACTCCATAAAAATAATTATGTACTCATATACTCCTTATAAAAAAGGTATGTACTCATACTCTCATTACACGTGTGTGCGCTCATACTCCTTTGGTAGGTATACGTATATACTCACTAGCTAGTAATGTACACATACTTCTCTTGTGAAGAAAAGTATATGCATATACTCTAAGTATAAATGCATACGTGCTTCTAATAGTATAAATACATACTCTAATTAATCTAGTGATACGGTGGCTATATGCATGCATATTAATTAATTTAGGCTCCGTTTGGCAGGGCTTCACTTCACTAGTGAAGTTATTTTTTTTTTCAGCTCCACGAACAGTTCCACCGGTGGAGCTGAAGCGATTTTGGTAAACCATTTGGCAAAATGGCTTCCTTGTGAGAGCATGTTTTTAGGGACCTGGAGGAGGAGCCAGGAGAAGCCACTTTTTTTTTTTTTTGGCTCCATCCCATCCAAAATCACTGTGAGAGCATGTTTTTAGGGGCTTCACATGTGAAGCTATTTTACTTTATCCCGTTTAGTAGAAAACGACTCCAAACAGGTCTTGAAGCCGATGAAGAAGCCCTGCCAAATGAGGCCTTAGAATGCCTATATACTCACTGTTAGTTTCGATGTATCTACTAAGTTTTAGTTGGTTGTTACGATAAAAAAAACTAACCACCGTGGGTCCGTGAGTCAAGGACACAGGACACAGAAAAGCTAATTTATTAATAATTAATTAAATCACTTAACTAACTAGCGGATCCGTTTCTGTCCACAGCACTAATATAAATGGAGTAACTACTTTCGGTAATATATATATATGCAGTGGTGGATCTAGGATTTTAGATTAGGGTATGCCATAAAAATATTTCATATACAAATCGGTAAAATTATTTGACAATTCAGTAACAATTATAAAATTTGCAATGCAATTCGGCATATATACAATAAATAACATGATAAGTTTTAAATTTTAAAGATTAAGTTGAAAAACATCCACATATTACAATATGAATAGTTCAAGCATCTTACTGATAGTTCCAAATATATGCATAAAAAAGAGTAAAAGACTTACAATACTACTTATCTGACTTTTTTAACAGATGCTTATGTATTGATTATATCACGTTCATCCAACCAATTGTTAAAAAGCGATGCAATATCTCCATCTCTCTCTCTCTTTTTGTTTTTGAGAATTACTCCGTACCACGCAGACGTACGCAATAATTATTAACAACACAATACCAAACAATTAAAAAAATTGCAAGTGCACGGATTGAATCCTCAATCCTCATATGTGATGACATACAAACACTCACATGATAATAAATTGTTCATCAATCTTGCTAATCTGTGGACGATGAACACCAGGTAAGGATTTTTGAGAAAGAATCAAAGATTATTGATGCAGGTGCAATATGCAAACGACAAATCTATTCATAGTATCTGACCTGGACCCCCATGGCAACATGCATCCCCCTCCAGGCTCAGCGGTGCGCCACAGCTGCAACCGCTAATCGAGCTAGCTGCTACGCTTGGCCTTGGGGGCCGAGGCTGAGGCTTGGCGTATGGGTTCCATGCCTGCGTACATTTCCTATTACGACGCACGACGGGATCGCAGGGTATGCCGTGGCATATACGGCATACCGGCCTGTAGATCCGCCACTATATATGTATGTTTATCTGCATTATTTCAGTGCTAAAACAAGTACAGCGACAGGCATGGACGTCGTCTGGCTCTATGGGATAGAGGCACAGCATACTGGACTGGCATATAAAGAGCCCGTGAGAGGCAGTTTGGATGCACGTACAGCTCACGCCCCCCCACGAGAGCTTGTTGTATGCATGTACACCACCTGGATTGTACGCGCTACCTAGCCAAAAAACACTCAAGCACACACGCAAAGCAATCATCGATGAGACACGTACGTACGTCTAGCGTGCGTGAGATGGCATTCCTTCCTTCCTTCTCAGGACGCGTTTTTGTTTGCGTCACCATGCAAGCTAGCTTAATCTCGCTCGTCGTGTACAATACAACATGCATGCAGCTTTATTATTTCTCTCTCTATATATGTACTCCATCGTTTATATCCATCTTCTTTAATTAGGCGACTGAAAGATACCCGTTTGTTCAAATTGAAAGCTCTCAATAGCATTGGATGATTGTGAATGAAATGAAACCGTGTTGACGCATGCATAGTTCACAGAAAAATAAAGAAAGCGACTGCTGTAAAATGTTGTATGTCGTTTGTATATCAGCTACTTTCGATCTAACAATAGTATTGTCCACATCAACTTTAGCGCTGCCAGACTAGGAGAGGGAAATAAAAAGATCATCAAGTGGTTCAAAACTTGCACGAATTTAACAATCAGCAAGACAAAATAGCTTCCGGCCAACAAGTTTCAGTAATAACCCAGTTGAGTCTTGGACCACCCTACTGTTGATCCCTGGCTGCCCTGCACAGGTAAGCAACTAGCTTATCAACACACACACTCACTCACTATGGCTAGAGGTAGAAGAAGAGATTGAGAACAGCGTACACACACTCAACACAAGCACCCGCGTTGGCCGAAGCCCAACCCTTTGGTTTGTGATAACTGAACTAAGTATTACATTGCCCTTTGGATGGAATATATACAATTCTAGCTGTACCTCTACCAGGCACATAGTTGTTGGCCAACTACCTACTCCTGAGTACAAGAGTACACCAACTACCTACTCCTAAGGTACATGGTACACCAACTACCTACTCCTAAGGTACATAGTATACTCACTACTTCTAGCAGTATAAAGCTTACCTCAGCCCACTACCAAGACATGGCTAATGTAATAGCTACCAACTAATGTACTAGAGGTGGCCTATTGCAATACTGCTACACCTACAGGAACTGGTCGGCAGAGCCGATCAGTCCCCAACTTCCAACAGAGAGTGGTCGGCTGAGCCGACCAGTCTCCAACCAAGGAGAGAATATGGAGCAACAGATTATGTCTAACACCTACTACTTGTGGAAACACAACAAGTTAAACATACAAGATGTGATAAAATAGAAACTAAACCAAATGCAGAAACGAATGATCACTCAACCTCTACAGCAAGAACTTAAAACTAATCCATTGAACAAGATCATGAGATCTACAATATATATTTAGAATGAAACGTAACCATATCATAATTAAGGACGACAAGATACGGCAATCGAGCAATTCTGCACCCAGCAATCAACAAAGTACTTATTAAACTAACTAGTACAGAACAAATCCAAGTAAGGACAAGAAGAATAAACTAGAGTACAACCGATCTGTGTCTTGGGATACTCCAGCATGATCATGTGCACCCCAATGAGGCAATGATGCATGGATCAGTACTCAATACAGTATAGTGATGTCGTCTACTGATCTTCAAATTAAAGAGGTAGAGAGAATATACATGTGTCGTCTACTTAGTCCTTGTATATATATATATAAAACCTCGAGCGAGCTGCTGCTTCCTGAAATCCTCACTGCAGACTCTGCTGGGAGGGAATGTGTGTGAAGACTGAAGAGAAGAGTGTAGCAGGAGCGTGGGGAGAGAGATGTCAGGAAAGGAGAAGAAAGCAGCCTTAGAAGAGAAACTCCAGCTTCTGCGCTCCGTCACAAAGTCAAATGCGGTAAATAATCATACTTTCCTTCCACTACAAACCCATTTCTGGATTCTATCATTTAGTTATTAAATTAAAGTAGAGGACAAAAACAATAGTAGGAATCTTTCAGTCTCTCCGTTGGTTGGAAGCTCGATGCGCGTGCTTGTTTTAAACATTTCTTTAGTTTTCTACCCTTCAAAATCTGACGATAAATTTTTCAAAAAGAGTTCATATAAACTACTCAACATATATAGTCATCACGAAAATGACAAGACTTGTACTTCGTGCATATGTTGGTTGTGATTGTGAAACCCATTCGGCGGTGCACTTGACCGTTTCTGACACATGCCGAGACTACTCATTGATCGAGCTAGTTAACTGATGATCCGCAATTTTTTTCAAAAAAAAAAAAAAAACTGACGATCCGTACCTACTGATTTTTATTTTTTCTGAAAAGAGAGAAAAAAATAGCACATCTATTGTTCATTTCTATATGAGCAATGAAATGCATGCAGGCAAACAAGACGTCAATCCTGGTAGACGCGTCGAAATACATCAAGGAGCTCAAGGACAAGGTTGAAGAAGCAGCAGCTGCAGCCTCATGGTCACAAGCTGACACTGACAGCAGTAGTGCTTTTGGTTCTGGAAGCGCCATGCCAGCAACGGTACGTAACGTAATCACATTGTTACAGCATCACAACCCCTAGATGATGATTGCCATTATATTTGCAGAGGCAATTTTGCAAGCAACGCAACATGCCTACATGTATGAATGTATACATGATAAAACAATTGAACCTCTCGATGCATTGCATCATGCATGTCATGTTTGCACAGGTGAGCGTCTCGTCAGTGGAGCTTGATAGCAACAGTTGCAGCAGCAGGAGAGGGTTCCGGATCAACGTGTCAACGGAGAGGAGCCGACCTGGGCTGCTGGTGTCGGTTCTGGAGGCCTTGGAGGACCTCGGCCTCGACGTCCTGGACGCCGACGTCTCCTGCGCCGACGACACCGCCTTCCGCTTCCAAGCGCTTGGTGGATCAGGCCAGCAGGGCAAGCAGCAGCAGCACCAGGGGGGAAGCGTGGATGAACAAATGGTTCAGCAAGCGGTGTTGCAGGCCATCAGCAAATGCATGGACGATGACAATGAGTAATAAGACAGAGAACTGCAGAACCTGAAATTTGCCTGCTTTAATTTGGGCCTTCAAGCGCAAGCTTTATTGCCCAAACAATTCGTGAAGTTATTTTTTTGTTGCTTATGATTCCACAGTGAAACATTACTTCAGGTCTTGGAAACTTTGTAATAGTACTTCCTACCCGGGGACGAAGGGATAAGCAAACAACTGTGAATTAGAGCAGTATAAAGATACTGCAGAATTTAGAAAGAATAAGACAGTAGCTTCAAGTATTGGAACTTCTCCATCAGGCATCAGTAGCAGTGTTGTTGTGGTCACCTGTGTTTTGCAATGTGAAGGTGAAGGTATGAGTGCAAAGCAATACATGGATGAGAAATGTTTCCATCAGTAGCAGTCTTGGTAAGTTTCATGCATGCACGCATCTGGTACAACAAATGAACAAACACAACGCAATTTAGGACATCCAAGGCTACTGCATCTGCATCATGGGTCGGAGTTAGTCCGTCAGAAGCATCTAGCCTACTGTACACACCTGGTTTTACATCCGGTGAATCATGCATCAGAAATCGAAACTGCAACACAAGAAGGTTACCTTCATTACCAGAGCAAGTCCTTGAACGAATTTATTACTACAACAAGGCCTGACTGACTGACTGACTGAGTAGAGTCCCGAAGGAATAAGGAATAGCAGCAGCAAGCGTACTAGCTGTACATATCTGGTGAATCATATTCATGCATCATAGTTCAGAAATCCAAATTGCAACACAAGAAGGTTACGTTCATTAGTTATCAGAGCCAAGTCCTTAAACGAATTTATTACAACAACAAACAAATGCGAGAGTGAAGACAAGAGAATAAAAGGGAGATTATTCCCCAATAAAAATAATGGCATGCATGACGATGGCCACACATAATACACTCTCCACTGGCGTCTGTACCGCACCCTTTCCATGATACACAGCCTCAAGCAGTATCCCATACCAGCTAGGAAGGAGCCAACAGTCATCAGTCAACAGAATACATGGGAAGACAATACTACAATACGGAGTAGATCAGTAAAAGGGATGATTCTCCGATCGCATGAGTGAGAGTGACAATCATATCGCCTCGTGGTCTGCACCGCACTCTTCACGGTTCTTGTTCACAACCATCTAATAAGCAGTATCCCAGGTAGGAGTCACGGCACCCAAGCTTCAGTGTACCTTCAACACGTGCCCCTTTTTATTCTTATCAAGCTGCTCCCACAGCTCCAGAGAAAATGTTTCCTTGGATTCTTCCGGAACATAATATACCAGTACTTTTTTGATGCTATGGAGATATTCTAGCCCAGAAAAGCGAATATGTTCTCCAAGGATCAGATGCAGCATCTCAAGTTTGGGCATTGCTTCCTCGGCAAACTTGATTGACTCGATTTTCTGAGCGCAGCCAAAAACAAGATCGAGAACCTTGAGGCTCTTAAAAAGGCCATTCGTGAACTGGACTTCTCCAATAGCTATGTCACACCACTCCAACAAACGCAAAATCAACAGGTTTCGTAGCTCCCCAATGTCTTGCATGAGCATGGCTGCACAATCCCTCGAGAGACCGGCGTGTTAAATAGTGTGAGCTTCACCAGATTCTGGAGCCCTTTGATCCATTCCGGTAATCTGGCCATCCTGCAATGACACAGCTTGAGGCTCTGGAGGTTTTCCGGAGGTGGTTCCATGCCATTCAGACAGTTAGATAGATCTAGATATGAGCACAGTGACAACGATTGAAGGAGGCTGAGCTTGGAAATTGCCAAACATAAATTCTGACTATTTTTCTTGTTGATGCCAACCACTCCTAGCTTGCGCAGGCCGGTGAGACCTTGTATCTCCTCCACAACAGCATTTCCCCAAGCGAGATGCACATACTGCAGTGTGTGCAGCGATTTTACTTTCCTCATACCTCTCGGCACCGTAACACCACCATCATCTGGAAATCGCCTGCCCATTACAATAGAAGGTAATGCTGCGCAGCAAGCTATAGCGCACCGATCACGCCTGTTTATATTCATGAAATTAGGGTACTGAAACCGTTTGAAACATGTTGCACATTGTACCTCCAAGAGTTTCACACACTTCCCACGGTAACTTAGCCCTGACCTATGAGGACCAAAGAAAAAACCTCCGCCAGCATGGATGTAACTTAGCTTCCTGAGCCTAACTATGGTTTTGGGCAGCACTTGTACTTTGGTCCTTTTGATGTCCAGTACCTCAAGTTGACCTAGATTACCCACTGAATCAGGCAAACTAAAGATACTAGGACACCCTCTTAGAGAAAGGTATTTGAGATGTAGAAGCTTCCCAATGTTCTCAAGGCAATGGTTACCTAGACCTTCAGTGTCTCCCAAGTTCAACACTCGGAGAACCCTCATCTTGTCAGAAATGTAAAATGGCTTCCACTTGCCAAACACAGTTAAGGACCTTATACGGGACATCTCCACTATGCTCTGAAACCCACTGTCATCTCCCTCCCAGTTGCTGCTTATGGCAAGGTGACGTACTGTGCCATGAGTGTTTAAGTTACAGCCTTCCTCCAACCTGAAAACAAGATTTTCTTTCATTGATATTAAAATGCTGATGTCTCGGATGAGATCATGTAGCTTGCAAGAGTCAGCCTTTCGTCTGCTGTAAATTGAATTATGAGTTGGTAGTATCATGCTCCTCTCTCAATGAGGTTCTCAAAGTAACCATCTGCTATTACCATGCAAGATCTATCTCGTGCCTCTGCTGAGTAACCCTCTACAGCCCAGCGACGTGCCAGACGTCTTCGGCTGATATTGCAGTCTTCAGGAAAGATGGACATGTATAGGAAACAAGGTTCAAGGTAATAGGGCAAACCATCATAGCTTTTCATAAGAACTGCTCTTATAGGCTCAATCTTTGGATTCATCTCCATCTCAGAAGTAATGTGTGCATTCAATTTTCTCCACTCCACAACACTTTTTGTTTCTTGCTCTGCCAAGAAGCTTCCTATGGTGACTATTGCAAGGGGAAGTCCATCACACTTGTTTAGGATCAGTTTTGCTGGTTCAACTAACTCAGGATATTCCTTGTTCAAATCAATTATCTCCTTGAATACCTGAAATTGGTGCAATACAAAATGTTCAGTACATCAAAATTAACTTATATGCAAGATATCCCATGCAATACAAAATGATTCTGGAGCATCACTGACTTTATTTGGACCAATATAATTTTTTATCCGAAAGCTAATTATGGTATAAAATACACCAAAAATAGGTAAACACACGTTAAAGTGCCTCAGTGGTGTTGTGAAAGATAGGGAAAATAAAATGGCTAGATTGGGCACTAGTGTGTTAGGTTTTATTCTTTTTATATTGGAAGGTGCAAATCCTTATTGGGAATAAAAAATCTGTCTCCATCTTGTAGTATCACTGGCGTATCAAATGAGATGGTTTCAACCTTTTGGGATGACTTTTTATATATAGGTGGATTATTACACCTCCTATAAAGCATGTACAGCAGATATAAGTCTTTCCCCTTTTCATAGTTTTACCCAAAAAATACTCTAAAGAATCTATTTTCGAAGCCTGTTTCAGTAGAGTTGTGCTTTTTTTTAAGATAATGGAGAATAGAGTTACATTGTGCTTACACAAAGCATCATATCAAATGAAATAATCTGAATATGAGTCTTTTCAGTACCGTTTTTATGAAGTGTTCATGAGCTTCCTTAGCTTCTAGAATGTTGAGCATGTGCATACATTCTGGTTTCTTGCAACAACGCTCAGCAAACATCCTTTTGCCTTGTTGTGATCACTATGGTCCAGCAAGCTTTTCCAATTTCACAAAATGCTTTTATTATTGTATCCCATTCTGTGGTATATAATAGGTTATCAACAACAATCAAACAATTTCTATCCTGTGATAGCCCATCCAATGCTTTAGTCAAACGTTCAACAGACATGCAAAATCCATCGCACCCTTCGTTCCAGATGAATTTGCATTTAGCTGGATAGCTATGCTTCTAAGGAGTTCCTGAAGCTTGAAAGGACGCAACACGGTCACAAAGGCACGCTTTGTAAACTTCTCATTAAGCTCTTGTCTTTGGTAAATATCTGTAACTAGAGTGGTCTTTCCAATACCACCCATTCCCCATACTGTGAGCACCTCAAGATGTTTGTCAGAGTGTTTTAAAATTAGATTGGCAATGAGTTATTTTTCTCTCTCTCGCCCAGTAAGCTGAGATTCCTCCACAATTCCTGATGTCATGCTTTTAACATCATCTTTCCATTAGCATCCTTGTGTTGGTCAACTTGAATCTCAGATGTGGGCATTGTTGAGCTAGACACCGGCTCAGCAGAATGTGCTATGTGTTGAGAGCTCTGTAAAAAGGAAAAAAAAAAGAATATTCAGTCACATATCATGTATGCAATTAGCTGATAGTATTACTCTATAGACTATAGTGTAACTAATCCTAGCGGTGTTGTATACTTCTAACCCACGTTGTATGTGACTACTAATTTGTTTATCTTTATTACTGGTAGTAGTCATTATCGTTTTGGTCCTTATATTTTTTTTGAAATAAATGGTCCTTATATTTTAGAGGTTCTGAAACTCCGCCTACGTTGTCTCAACATAGCAGGTCCCAAGTCCTGTTAAAGGAGGAGGATTGTAATAGGCGTGGCGAGCCAATGTTAAATCTAGCCATTCTAATGGAGATGAAACCCAAAAAAAACCATTAGGACGTAACCCTCTTAGCGACGCGCCATATCGGAACCCGGGTATGGTGTTAAATGGGCAAGGGCCGGGTCGGCACCCCCTTGGTGACGCGCCGTGTCGCGATCTGGGCATGGTGTCAAGTGAGCAAGGATCGGGTCGTCGCTTCCTTAGTGGCGCGCTACATTGGCGCCCGGGTGTAGTGAAAAATGAGCAAGGGTCTTCACATCTGAATCGACGGGTGCGAAGGGTAAGGAAGCTAGTCGAACCAACTAGGATCCGTTTAGGTAGTTGGAATGTAGGGTCGCTTACAGGTAAGTTAAGAGAATTAGTTGATACCGCGACTAGGAGGCGTGTAAATATATTATGCGTTCAAGATACTAAATGGAAGGGTCAGAAGGCAAAGGAGGTGGACAATACAAGTTTCAAGCTTTGGTACACAGGGACGGTCATGAATAGAAATGGATTAGGAGTTTTGATTGATAAGAGCCTCAAGAATGGTGTGGTGGGAGTAAGAAGGCAAGGAGATAGGATTATCTTAGTCAAGCTTGTCGTTGGTGATATGGTCTTAAACGTAATTAGTGCGTATGCCCCCCAAGTAGGCCTCGACGAGAGTGCTAAGAGACAGTTCTGGAAAGACTTAGATGGCCTGATTAGAGCTGTACCTAGTAGTGAAAAGTTTTTTATAGAAGGAGATCTTAATGGGCATGTATATACTACAAGCGCAGGTTTCGAGGCAGTTCATGGAGGTTTTGGGTATGGTAGTAGGAATCAGGAGGGGGAGGAAGTTCTGGACTTCGCGGTAGCTTTTGACCTGATGATAGCCAACACTTTCTTTAGAAAGAGAATCTCATCTAGTGACCTTCAGTAGCGGACAACATTCTAGCCAGATTGACTTTGTCCTCGCAAGAAGAAAGAACAAACGAGCATGCTTGGGTTGCAAGGTGATACCGGGGGAGTGTGTTGTTTCTCAACATAAGCTTTTGGTGGTAAACTTTCGTTTTTAGGTGCGTGCCCGTAGGGATAAACAAGCTAAGATTGAAAGAACGAATTGGTGAAAACTGAAAGGGGAGATGTCAGAGGTATTCAGGGAAAGGGTTATCAAAGAGGGCTCTTGGAAGGAAGAAGATGACATAAACAACATGTGGGAGAAGATGACAACTAACATTCAAAAGGTGGCCTTAGAGGTGTATGGAGTAACCAAAGGAAGTGGAGGTGAGGCTAAAGATACTTGGTGGTGGAACGAGGAAGTCCAAAGAGCTATTAAGAAAAAAAAAGAATGCTATAGACGCTTGTACCATGACAGGAGTGTGGACAACATAGAGAAGTACAAGGTGGCAAAGAAGATTACAAAATGAGCTGTAAGTGTGGCAAAGGGTAGAGCGTATGAGGACCTTTACCAACATTTGAGTACGAAGAAAAGAGAGAAGGACATTTATAGGATGGCTAGGGTTCGTGAGAGAAAGACAAGGGACTTCAACCAAGTTAAGTGCATTAAGGATGAAAGAGAGCATCTCTTGGTGAAGGATGATGAGATCCGACATCGATGGCAAGAGTATTTTGACAAATTGTTCAATGGTGAGAATACGGACACAACCTTTCAGTTGGATGACTTTTTTTATGACAGCAATAGGCGCTTTGTGCGGAGAATCGAAGAATTTGAGGTCAGAGAGGCATTGAAAATGATGAAAGGAGGTAAGACGATGGGACCAGATGGTATCCCAATCGAGGTGTAGAGATGCCTCAGGGACATAGCTATAGTATGGCTAACCAAGCTGTTCAACCATATTTTTTGATCGAACAAGATGCCTGAAGAGTGGAGAAGTATATTGGTACCGATCTACAAGAATAAAGGGGATATTCAAAGTTGTACTAATTATCGGGGAATTAAGTTGATGAGCCATACTATGAAGCTATGGGAGAGAGTTATCGAGCATCGCTTAAGAGCAATAACGCGGGTCTCTATGAACCAATTTGGTTTCATGCCCGAAAGGTCAACCATGGAAGCCATTTTCTTAATAAGACAAGTTATGGAGCGGTATAGGGAGAAGAAGAAGGACCTACACATAGTTTTTATTGACTTGGAGAAGGCTTATGATAAAATACCAAGGAATGTTATGTGGTGGGTTTTGGACAAACATAAAGTCCCAATGAAGTACGTCGAGCTCATTAAGGACATGTATAACAATATTGTGACTAGTGTTTGAACAAGTGATGGAGAAACGAATGACTTCACGATTAGGATAGGACTACATCAAGGGTCAGCTTTGAGCCCTTATCTGTTTGCCTTAGTGATGGATGAGGTCACAAGGGATATACAAGGGGACATCCCTTGGTGTATGCTTTTCGCGGATGATGTAGTGCTAGTTGATGAAAGCTGGACAGGAGTGAATCAGAAACTGGAGTTATGGCAGGAGACTTTGGAGTCCAAAGGTTTTAGACTCAGTAGAACTAAAACTGAGTATATGAGATGTGACTTCGGCACTACTATTTGGGAGGAGAAAGATATTAGTTTGGAAGGTCAAGTAGTGCCTAGGAAGGATACATTTTGATATTTTGGATCAATGCTACAGAGAGACGGGGATATTGATGAAGATATTAGCCATAGAATCAAAGCAGGGTGGATGAAGTGGCGCCAAGCATCTAGTATCCTATGTGACAAAAGGGTAACACAGAAGCTAAAAGGTAAGTTTTATAGGACGACGATTAGACCTGCTATGTTGTATGGTGCAGAATGTTGGCCTACGAAAAGACGACATGTTCAACAGATAAGTGTCGTGGAAATACGTATGTTGCGTTTGATTTGCGGTCATACAAGAAGGGATCGAGTTTGAGATGATGATATACGTGATAGATTAGGGGTAGCACTAATTGAAGAAAAGCTTGTCCAACACGGGTTGAGATGGTTTGGATATGTCCAACGGAGACCTCCAGAGGCACCGGTGCGTAGTGAAATTCTAAGCCATGATAGTAACGTGAAGAGAGGCACAGGAAGACCAAAATTGAGTTAGGTAGAGGCAATAAAAGGAGACTTAAAAGGATGGAATACACCCAAAGACTAGCCTTAAATAGGAGTCACTACTGGATTCAGGCGCTTTGCCGAGTGCCTGCAGCACTCGGCAAAGCCCCAAATACACTTGGCAAAGGCTTTGCCGAGTGCCGCACTCGGCAATGGCCACTTGGGAAAAAATGGCCGGCAAAGCAGCCTTTGCCGAGAGCCATTTGTCGGGCACTCGGCAAAGCTTTTGCCAAGTGCCGAGCCAGCCCTCGGCAAAGAAAACGAGCGGTCACGGCCCAGGAAACGGTGACGGCGGCTTTGCCGAGTGCCAACCCGGACGACACTCGGCAAAGTTTTTTGTTTTTAATTTTTTTAAAAATTCTTTCTTTGCCGAGCGCCGCCCGGGATGGCACTCGGCAAAGTTTTTTATTATTTTTTGTTTAAAAATTTCTTTGTCGAGCGCCGGACAGGTGGCACTCGGCAAAGTTTTTAATTTTTTAAAAAAAATCTTTGCCGAGTGCTATGGTCATGGCACTCGGTAAAGCTGGGAAACGGGTTGCTATATTTTTCAGCTTTGCCGAGTGCAGTGACTATTGCACTCGGCAAACTGACCAAAAACAGTGTTTTTTTTCATTTTTTACATTCCATCACGACAAACACAAATTATCACATATATCTCACATCCATCCAAACATGCATCACATATTTATCACATCCATCACATATATCACATTCATCACATATACCACATACATCAATCCAAACATCTATCGCATATATCACAGTTATCCAAATATACCACTAGTGCATGACAAGTATATCAGAAATTCATCACGAAGTGAACAACAAATGCAAATACAACTAATGCTACTCATCAGAAAGGTGGAAACTGAGTGCCTGGTGAAGGAAAAGCTGGATCAGTCGGAGGCACATGAGTTGGATTATTTGAACCCTCCGACTAAGGCTGCATAAAGGAGAAGACATTGCATGTGTTAGACAAGATTACTTGGATAGCTAATCTAGGTCATACAAGCAAAGCACAAGCGAAAACTCACAGGAGTAGCTGCAACTGCAGGAGTCGGAGGTGGAGCGAACAGCCCAGGTGGCACAGCTAGACCCATATGTTGCCCAAGAGTCTGCATGAACTGCATCATTTCCGCCATCCTTTGCGCCTAGGCCTCTCGCGTGGCCCGCTCGGACTGCAGCTAGGCCGCCAGGTCCTGACGTTGCCTTGCTTCTTCATCCAACCGGGCCTGCAATATTTCACTCTAATGTTTCAGTAATGCAAAGCTAATTAAGGTGTGTAAAGATCAATCTACGACGAGTAAAACAGGAATAACCTCGAGTGCGTCGACCCGTTGCTGTGAAGCGCTTGGCCATGGCCGTATGGCCAGGCCTTCACTCGTGCTCCGTGCTTGGATCTGGGAGAGAGAGGGAGTAGAGGTCGAGTCGATGACGCCGTCACCAAGCCAGTACCGCCCATGCTTCTTGCCTCCACCCACCCTCATGACGATCTCTGCATCAAAGTCCTGGGTGCTCGGGTCGTACTGTGGCCCATGGACCAACCTTACCGCCGACTTGTACTCACTGATGCAGGTGTGGACGCTCGGGTTGGTGTACGCCTTGGGCGGGTCCTCCGGGTTGTAGGAGACGGCTGGCGTCGCCTTGCCCTTGTGGGACATACACCATGCCTGGAAGTTGGAGCATTGCTGACCACCATGTGCCTCCGACTACGAGAAAGACAGCAATATAATTAGAAATCAGGCATAATTGAGCGTCAGAATAGATAAATGAATTTGCGTACCCATAATTGTTTGTATCCGGCGAGGTTGCGGTTGCCTTGATGGTGTGCTGGACCTTGCATCTGCAAACGCCGCTCCCAGGCAGCTTCGTGCGTCTCGGCCCACGCGGGCGTGAACCACTTGTCCACGATCATCGCCCAGCACTCAGGATACGAGGAGCACCACCAGGGACACATCTACACATCATCAAGTATTTGACATATAAAAAGATCAAATTAAACCAACTTAATCTCAAAACGAATCAATATTAATGTTCTGGGCCAGCGTCATCTTTCTTGCTTCTTCTTTGCTGACCTTCTCTCCAAGTTATGACCTGTAGTAGGTTATGATGCTCTGGATGCGCGTCTCGTGATGCATGTCGGTGATGAGTTTTTTACAGGCTTTGGTAGCCACCAAATCTGCCCTGGCCTCAGATCCCTCCTCGCATCTGAAATAAGTCTGCATACAGACGCGATGTATCCATTCATTATTTCAAGAAAAGTCCAATGAATGCGATGTATTGAGCAGTGTAGTGCGAGGGAGACTTACCCAAAACTCCACCTTCACCCGCTCCGCCTTGTTGGGGTAACCCACATCGGGGGCGGCGGCGTAGTGGTCAAACGTCCAGGCCGGCTCCCTCCTGCTGGTGTAGTCACCCAGGCCAGGATAGTGTTGCCTGCACAGAAGGCCTAGGACGCCATTGATTAGGCGTCCGTGACCACCACCCGACACAATCGTCCAGTTCCTGCACAAGTAATTAAGAAAAAATATTAGTTTCTCTATCGATTTTCAACATATCATATGAAGTGGTGGTGATTAAATCTAAAGTTACTTACTTTTGCCCTTCGGGGCGAATCATTGGGCGTTGGTGAGGAAGCGGAACCGGAGGGAGGCTCGCCGGACCTCGCAAGTAGACGTTGGACGAACCAGAGGAAGCGGAACCCGTACCATCCTCCTCGTGCGTCCCCTCCCCCTCGTGCGCCTCCTCCTCCTCGTCTGTCTGCCGAACCAGCTCATCGTCATCCCCAGGCCTCGCCTCCTCCTCGTCCTCCTCACGCTGTGTGGTAGGAGGCGGCGGCGGCTGCCTCATGCGTCCACTCCTCCTCCTGTCTGACGGCCCCTCACCTGGAGCGGCATCTGCAGTGCGTCGTGTTTGGTAAAGCGAGGACACATCCCTATGACGGTCGCTTCGGCCCGCCATCTTTGTTCAATCACCTGCAATTAAAAAGAATAAACAAGACGTAATTAGAAATAGAAATAGATGCAAAATAAACAAAACATAATTACAAAAACATAGTATTACATGTATTAGAAATAATCTTCATGATTGGGATTAGCTGGATCATAGGTCTCGTCATCACTATCACCATTGTCATTACCCAAATAATCAATACTATCCGAAGGAGGAATGTTGTCTTCATTGTCATTGTCTAAACGTAATCGCTCGAGCATTTTGAAGTCCTTCATATTTTGCACCTCATCTCCAGTGTCCTCGTCATCAACCCTTTCATTGTCTAGTTCCGTTCCAATGGCTTCGGTTAAGTCTATCTCAAACCTCCCTTCTAGACCCTCTTCTTGAAAGAACTCTCCGTCATATGTGTGTGGGTTGAAGTTGTAATCTTCATCGTTTGGGACAGGTAGTTTACCGTGTGATGAGACCTTGTGCACAATATCCCAACCCTTAAGATGCCCTTTGGTTTGGCACGCGTATGACGTATAATAAACCTGCGTGGCCTGTTGAGCCACAATATAGACATCGTCTCCTGTTGAGCCACAATATAGACATGTGATATCTGATATCATATGTGGAGATGTCCTGATTTGTAAGCATCGTACGTGATAACTTGCACCAAACCTTCTCAAATTTTTATCACATCCTCCACATACGATATCATGACATCTCGACAAGTTTCATGATTTCCAGACTTCGTTTGCATTTTATAGAATTTAAAAACAATTCGTCCACAAGTTCGTGGTTATGTTTCGTGAACAAGATGTTCAAAATTTTGGGTCCGTTCCTGGATACGGCCTCACACTACAATCAATACCATGAATATCATTTTTTGAATCATTAAATTCCATTATTCGATGCACGTGCAGTTCAAATTTGCATTTTCCGAAAAAATTCAAGTAAATAAAATAAATTAAATAAATATAGTAAACAGTTCGAGAAATGTACCAAATTTCGACATGGAGTACCAAGTACTATAAGAGGACTACATAAAAAGTTTGGAGGTCAAAATACAAAAAAAATTTGGTTTGTCGAGTGTCATCTTTTGACACTCGACAAATATGCTCTTTGCCGAGTGCCAGATGGTAGGCACTCGGCAAAGTGTTCCCTTTGCCGAGTGTTCGTGGGGACACTCGGCAAAGAGCGTGCCAATTTTTTTTAAAATGTTTGCTGAGTGCCTCTCCGCCCGACACTCGGCAAAGTGGTAATTTTGTTTTTTTAAAATACGATGGAGTGCGGTTTAGGGTTTAGATTTAAAAAAAAATCTTTGCCGAGTGCCCTGATCTGACACTCGGCAGCCCTAGTCCTTTGCCGAGTGTCAGGGTCCGGCACTCGGCAAAGAAGTGGTTTGCCGAGTGCCTACCTGCTGGCAATCGGCAAACCTGGACGGCAGGTGGCGGCCGTTACCTGACGCCGTTTTTTGTCGAGCGCCAAAGTTTGCCGAGTGCCTGACACTCGGCAAAAAGGGCCTTTGCCGAGTGCCTGAAACTCGGCAAAGCCTTTTTTGCTGAGTGTATATCTTTGCCAAGTGCGGCACTCGGCAAAATAGCTCTTTGCCGAGTGCCCGATTTTTAGCCCTCGGCAAAGAAAGTTGCACTCGGCAAAGTCCTTGTTTCCCGTAGTTAGTGCTTGGAAAACAGCTATTCACGTGCCTGAACCTTGATTGCTTCTGTTGGGTTTTAACTCTAGCCTACCCCAACTTGTTCAGGACTTAAAGGCTTTGTTGTTGTTGTTGTTGTTGTTGTTGGGCATGGGTCAGGGTTATGCAACTATCTTAATGACAATAGAAGTACTTAAAATTGGGCAGCCAGTAGACCTAACCATGAAAATTACAGTTTGCATACCCAATTAGTTGGCACATGTGGCCATGTGGGATGCCTTGGCATACTACTCCGATCCCGTTCTCTTCTATTTGTCGTTCCTACTGCTGGTCCAACTAATTTGAACTATTCTTTATTATTCAGGTCATCATCCCCTAATAATTCTGGTGGATCTAATGTGCAAGCAAGATAGAGGTGAAAAATGTAGTACACTGCACAGAGCATGTTTCAGATTTCACTGAAATGCAAACTGCAGTATGCAATGAATCATACCTCGGGGATGGAGAGAAGATAACCCGTGCGACGATGACGGCGCCATCTCGGCGATGTAGAAGGGCACGACGGCGGCGCTGAACCTGCGACGCCTCCACCTCTGGCGACACCTCATTCCGGCGGCCACCACTCTGCATCCCTTCTCCGCCTAGAAGAGGCGCGCGAGGCGTTCTTCGGCGGGTGGAGTGGAGTCTCTTGCCCGGCGCCCGGCGGAGGCGTTCTTCGGCGGGTGGAGTGGAGTCTCTTGCCCGGCGCCCGGCGGCTCCATCCCGAGACTCTTGCCCGTCGACGGCGGTGGCTCCATTCCAATCCCACGGTCGTAATAAATTTCCAGCCTGTTCATTTGGCTTTGGCTTGTCGTAAACGATCGTAAATTTTCAGCCGGAACAATATTTTTCTCTCACACAAACCAGCTAGCAGTACTTCTTCACAAACCAACAACAATACGAACCAGCCAACCGAACAGGGTATGTCCTTGTGTGGAGCCACCCGATGCTGCCCCGTTAAAGGACACCCGTTTTATGTCTCCGTGCACTTTTTTTTTTCTTTTCCTCCGTTTTCTTTTTATTTCCTTTCTTATTTTCCTATGTTTTTTTTTTCATACTAGCAAAAGGACTCATGGGTTGCAACAGGTCATCCGCACACTTAAGTTGCAACATCCGTCTGTGTGCTCAACAACGAAGTACCAACACCCTTGAAGCACCTTGAGACATTAGTTAACTGCCACCTAATAATGGCGTGTTTAATACACATGAGTAGTTACTAGTTATGGTTAAAAATTAGCTTAAGGACCTGTTTGGATGTTGCTAGAATATATACAGGTGTAAATTGCTTACACCTGTAAATTGTTGTGCACAACAAAACCAGGCAATAACTATCCATTTGTAAAATGCTACTCCCACCAAGGATGGATCAACGATGCGGGGCTGCCGCCAAGGATGCCGTTGCCACCTTGGAGCCATCCGTGCCACTGCTATCCTTCGCCAGGTAGCGCTCGGCGCCACCGCTTCGCTTGATAACTCGTGCTCTTCTACGCCGCCGCCGAGACGAACGAGTGGAGTCGAGGGAATGGAGGTGGCCCGATATTCGTCGTTTTGTTTTCCAGGCCTCACGAGACTTTTTTTATTTTCCAATGGTTTTGCCCCAAACCGGATGTAAACTTAGAAGGCTGACCAGTCATCCAAACAACAAAATCCAACTCAGGAAAAATTTACATGCCTGTAGTTTTCAGAGGTTTTGAACCCAATACACGTTTTCCAAATAGGCCCTAAATTAACTATGGCTGGCTAGTTAGTTAGTTAACAACTAGTTAAGACATGTCTTAAAAATTAACCTACCTATTAGGCGTCCTATTTAGTTACACTAGAGCTAACTTTTAGCTAACTTGCCATTAGCCCTTATCCAAATAGACCCTAAATCTAGCTTTGAGTGCCAGCTGCTTCATTATTGATGGTGCCATTTTCGAGTTACACACAAAATATTTTTTTGGGATAGCATGGGTGTATCATTCGGAATGAGGCCGTCATTCCAAGTTACTCATCATGATGGAACATTTTTATGTTGACCGGGTGTGTACCAGTCAATCATTCGGCCCTGTTCACTTTGCTAAAAAGCCATAACTGCTGTTCATTGATTTGTTCTGAGAGGAAAATATTATTCGTTCGCTGAAATAGTACGGCTCATAAGACAAGCGAACAGAGCTTGTATTGGAAGCATCCATACCTAGTCATTCATCGGGGATCAAACACAGTACACATATTCAATATTTCTACTTTTGGCGAGTGAATATACTGTACACATCCGGTGAATCAAACCAAACGACTAAATTATTACTACTACATACAGCCAACAAACGCGACAGCAAAAGACAAAACAGATCGACACAAAAGGGAGATTATTCCCTACTATATATAATGCCTTGAATATAATGACGATGGCCACTCAGTCTGCACTGGCGTCTGTACCGCACCCTTCCATGCATGATACACAAGCCTCGAGCAATATCCATTCCCAGCTAGGAAGGAGCCAACAGTCATCGATCAACAGAACACAAGGGAAAGACAATATACTACAGTAAAAGGGTGGATTCTGCGATCGCAAGAGTGACCATCATATCGCCACGCTCGGTCTGCACCGCACTCTTCACGGTCACAACCATTTAATAAGCAGTATCCCAGGCAGGACGTAGGAGTCCTTCGACAAGTGCCCCCCTTTTTATTCTTATCAAGCTGCTCCCGACGAAATGAGTCCTTGGACGACGTTGCTTTTGAATAATAAGAATATACCCCGTACTTCTTTGATGCTTTGGAGATATTCTAGCCCATAAAAGCGAACGTGCTGTCGAAGGCCCAGATGCAGCACCTCAAGTTGGCTTAGGTTACCCACGGAATCAGGCAACCAAAAAATATCACCACAACCTCCTAGAGAAAGGTATCTGAGATATGTAGAAGCTTCCCAATGTTCTCAAGGCAATGGTTAGCTAGGCCTTCTGTGTCTTCCAAATCCAATACTCGAAGAAACCTCATCTTTTCAGAAATATAAAATGGCTTCCAGTTTCCAAACACTGTTTTAGATCTTATGCATGATAGTTGCACTATGCTCTGGAACTCGCCCTCATCTCCCTCCCAGTCGCTGCTTATGGCAAGGTGACGTACTTTGCGGTGAGTGTTTGAGCTACAACCTTCCTCCAACCTGAAAACAAGATTTTCTTTCGTTGACATTCAAATGCCGATGTCGCGGATGAGATCATGTAGCTTGCAAGAGTCAGCCTTTCGTCTGCTGTACATTGAATTATGAGTTGGTAGTATCATGCTCCTCTGAATGAGTTTCTCAAAGTAACCATCTGCTATTTCCATGCAAGATTTGTCCCGTGCCTCCGCTGAGTAACCCTCTACAGCCCAGCGACGAACCAGACGTCTTCGGCTAATATTGCAATCTTCAGGAAAGATGGGACATGTACAGGAAACAAGGTTTAAGGTAATAGGGTAAACCATCATAGCTTTTCATAAGAACTGCTCTTATAAGCCCAATCTTTGGATTCATCTCCAACTCAGCGGTAATGTGTGCATTCAGTTTTCTCCAATCCACAGCACTTTTTGTTTCTTGGTCTGCCAAGAAGCTTCCTATGGTGACTATTGCAAGGGGAAGTCCATCGCACTTGTTTAGGATCAGTTTTGCCGGTTCAACCAACTCAGGATATTCCTTGCATTGTCGAGATCTACAGTCTTCTTGAATACCTGAAATTGGTGCAATATAAAACATTCAGTACATTAAAATTAAATTATAAAGAAACACAAGGTTGGTTAGTATGACTAGGTTTAAGCATGAGCTTTTATGCCGAGGTCGGAAGTGAATTATGATTATTGTATCAACTTGATGAATCCTTCATTTGTATAAAAAAATGACTAGAACACATTTTAATATGAATCCTTCAATAATGAATAGGCCAAGGGTAACATATTTATGCGATTTGAAACAATGTGAAGTCAACACATTCAATATGGGATTTGAAGCAATGTGAAGTCAATATGCGATTATTTTCGGAAAATGCGAGACAGTCCCGTGAATGAAGATTCTTAAATGATTCTTAAGCATCACCAACTTTATTTTAGAGGGTTATAATTTTTTATCTGACAGCAAATCATGATAGAAAGTACAACAAAGTATATAAACACACAGAAAAATGCCTGAGGTGTTGTGCCAGATAGGAGAGGGGAAATGGAAAATAAATTGGCTATATTCTTGTCAGCGAGCTAGTGCTCTGTCTTTAGCCAATGTGTTAATGGAAGAAAATGGCAAGAAGCAACAGTGTTGACTAGGTCTATTATGTGTCTACTACTATTTTTTATAATTTATATTGGAAGGTATGAAATCAGACGGTTTCAACCTTTTGGAATGAACATTTATATTGAAGTGGATAATTATCACCCCTCCCATAAGAATATATGTACAGCAGGCAAGTCTTTCCAGTTTTCATATTTTTTCCCCACAAAATATTCGAAAGAATATCTTTTCGAAGCCAGTTTCAGTACGGTTGTGCTTATACAAAGCATTATATCAAATGAATTAGACTGAATATGAGTCTTTTTCATTACCGTTTTTATGAAGAGTTCACGAGCTTCCTCAGCTCCTAGAATGTTGAGCTCGTGTATACATCCCGGATTGTTGCAACAATGCTCAGCAATATCCTTTTGCCTTGTGGTGATCACTATGGTCCAGCTTTTTGCCTTTTTAATTTTACAGAATTCCTGTATTATTGTATCCCATTCTGGGGTATATAATAGGTCGTCGACAACAATCAAACACTTTCTATTCTCTGAAATCCGGTCCAGTGCATCAGTCAAATCTTGTACAGACATCGATGCATAATTTTTTTTTGTTGTCACGAACAAAATCCATCGCACCCTTGTTTCCAGATGACTCTGCATCTAGTTGGATAGCTATACTCCTAAGAAGCTTCTGAAGCTTGAAAGGGCGCAAGACGGTCACAAAGGCATGCTTTGTAAACTTGTCATTGATGTCTTTTCTTTGGTAAACATCTGCAACTAGAGTGGTCTTTCCAATACCACCCATTCCCCACACTGCGATCACCTCAAGATGATTGTCAGAATGTTCTAAAATTAGTTTGGCAATAGATTCTTTTTCTCCATCTCGCCCAGCGACCTGAGACTTCTCCACAACCCCTGCTGTCATGTTTGTGCGTGTGTGGCTCTCTCCAACCGTCATCATTTTATCAGCATCCTCGGATTGGTCCTCTTGAATCTCAGAAGTGGACCGTGCTGACCTAGACACCGACTCTGCCGAATATGTTGTAACCAAACAAATTTATTTTTCTTTGACCAATAAAATATTCAAAAAATAAATTTATTCGGAAATGCACACTACTACAGATCCGAACATCAGTGCCGGTTCAAAATCCCCATCACTGTAGGTCTTTGAACTGGCACAACCAAAGCGGCAGTGATGTGGTTTCTATAAAACCCAAAAACGGACAGAAAAAATAGGAATTTTTTAATACCATGAGAGACCCCACTGTCATGCAATTTTTCATGTGAAAAATGCGCGCTTCATGGCTGCCGGCACTTGAACCCCTACCTCTGGCTTCATGTGTTCGTACCTTAACCACTCCATCTGTAAGACGTTTGTGTCCATTTGGGATATTTACATCCTCCCCATTTTATGTCACTCTTGTTTTGAAATAAGTATTTAGGATCCTAAACGAGTTCAAATGAAAAAGTTGTCAACTACAAAGTTTTATAACTTTTCGAGATCTACAACTTTGGTTTCGATTATTTCTCCATCCGATGTTATTTGAAAACTTGGAATTTCATATGTAAGGAAATTTAGCCATAATTTTCCTTGGATAAATGATTTCAAATGAAAAGTTGTCAACTACAAAGTTGCACAACTTTTCGAGATATACAACTTTTTTGGGCGTTTCTCCATCTAAGACCGTTTGAAAAATTCAAATTTTAAATTTGAGAAATCAAACGTAATTTGGGTGCTTGATAGTTGATGTACAAATCATATGACCGGATAAAGGAGTATGTTTTCATCATATTCCCCGATGTCACACTCAAATGAGAATATTATCTTTGGAGACAATTCAAAAGGGGAAGTAATTGGTCTTGATAAAGTTGCTATAACTCTTGAGTATTGAATTACAAATATTTTACATGTTGATTCGTTAAGTTACATTTTATTACCCATTTCACAATTATGTGAGATGCGTTACAATTGTCTCTTTACCGATAAGGGTGTGAAAGTCTTGTCCTCGAACTGACCTACAGCAAATCCTTGAGCAAGATGAAGTCGAAGAGCCAGCAGACCAGCAAGAAACCCTTGAACACCCAAGGCTAAGGCAAACTATACAAAGAGATCATCCTATTGACAATATCCTTGGGAGTCTTCGAAAGGGAGTAACAACTCGCTCTCATTTAGCAAACTTTTGCCAATTTTACTCGTTTATTTCATCTTTGGAGCATCTCAAGGTAGATCAAGCACTTGGTGATCCGTATTAGGTAATGGCCATGCAAGAAGAGCTCAACAACTTCGAAAGAAATCAAGTATGGTCCTTAGTGGAAGGACCCAAGACTAATGTCATTGGCACCAAGTGGGTCTTCCGGAACAAGCAAGATGAGAATGGCATGGTGACAAGGAACAAGACAAGATTGGTTGCTCAAGGTTTCACTCAAGTAGAGGGATTGAACTTTGAAGAAACTTATGCACCGGTGGCAAGACTTGAAGCAATCCAGATGCTTCTAGCCTATGCCGCTCATCACAACTTCAAGCTATATCAAATGGACGTGAAGAGTGCATTTCTCAATGGTCCCATACAAGAACTTGTCTATGTTGAGTAGCCACCGGGTTTTGAAGATCCCAAGTTCTCCAACCATGTCTACAAACTCCAAAAGGCGCTCTACGGGCTTAAAGCAAGACCAAGAGCATGGTATGAATGTCTTAAGGAATTCTTGCTCAAACAAGGCTTTGAAATAGACAAAGTCGATCCTACAATTTATACTGCACAAGTGCAGACTTGACGAAATACCGGTGTTGTATAATTTAAGACACTAACTGCAGCTGGTGCGAACTGAGCCTAGCTCAGTTGGTCAGGTTCCTTGTGGTGGAACCTGTCTATCCGGATTCAAGTCCTCGACTTGGCACGGGTGCTCACATTTTTCTGGATTTATTCTAGGATTTAACGGCATTGTGCTTTCAGTGGTAGATGACTTTCCCGTCGACAGCGAGAATACGAGATGCCTGTGGTGACTTCGTCAATTTTAAGATACGCCGGCACAGTCTTTCGGAGGCTCATAGAGGTAGGATTTACGTACGTGTATTCATAGGGATGAGTGTACGTGCGTGCTGAGCGCCTGTACTTGTGTAATTCACAAAAAGAAAAAACTGCAGCTGGTAGTTCCAAATGAATTTGCACGACTACATTAATTTTTCAAATAACTCGTCCAATTCAAACATCATTGAGAATATGGACATGTGTGCACGTATGTAGCATTTTCATATTATTAGCACACCACCCTACAAAAAATCGAAGCCCGGGTTTTGTAGCTAGTACTAGAAACATGCATGTACGTGTCACCCTTTTTCTTGTCGTAATTTATATTTGGTATTTAATCATGCAATTCCGTGCTATTCCAACATCCAGTTGACTCACAGTGAGGTAGGTATAGTATAGGAGATGTATATGGTCAAACATCAGACTAAAGATTAGTATTTAAATGGTTGTCTTATGTATAGTACCGTACAAGCTATATGTACATACTCCCATGTTTCTAAATATCTGTCGCTATTGGCTTATGTGCATATATGTTTGATTTGATTTATAGAAAATATTATCAACATTTATATGCATGTACGATCTATTTAATGATATTAATTATATACTATAAATATTAATAATATTTTATATATATTTAGTCAAAGTTACTTTTCGGAAAGTGAACGACAAATAAAAAGTGACGGAGGGAATATATAACTGTACGTACATACGTACCACTATGGAGTATTAGCAAGTACAGATCAGAATGAAGCTGAGATGGAATTTAAAGCCCGGCGCCCGTATATTCATGTGTACGTTTTCATACATACTGTGATATAGTAATACTGATGATCGATGATCACATACAGGGTCGGCATGTGCAATTAGTGCTAGTCGATGGGTATCTTGTTGGCATCGTAATAAAAGGTTTCTTTATCTTTATCGAAGAAAATCTGGTTGGGATCGTGCTTAGGCTTGGCCATAGCAACCAGGAGCCAGCCTTTGAACAGCTTAGCCTTCACCTTCTTGCCGTCGTAGCCGGAAGGCACCAGCAGGCGGAGGTCCAGCGAGCTCGCCGGGCTGTCGTCGTTGACGTCGCCGGTGTACTTGATGACCAGGAGCTCCAGGTCGTCTGTTGTTTCAACCTTGAGTTGATCCTTGCTCGTCGACTCTCCCACCTTGAGCTTGAGGATGATGAGCCTGTCCTTGTCTTCCATGATGCTACAGTAGTCGCACACCAATGCCGGAGTTTTCAGGGCTTTCCTTCCAAAATTTCAAACCCAAGTTATATGGTATATAGCAGCTTATTAATTATAACGTGATGCATGTTAGGTAGGAGTACTTATTAGTTGCAGTATACAGGGGTCAGGATATGTACTGCACCAGCTACAGCTTACCACTGGGTTGGATGTCCTTGTAGTCGTACTTCGCAGCATGGCACACAAAAACAGGAGCCCGCCGGCGGGACCGGGACTCCTTGCCTGAGGCCCAAGGCACGACAACTACTGCCGCCGCCGGCGGCGGCGGTTGTTTGCGAAGCTGCAGTGCGGCGGCGGGAGAGAACTTTCGCCCCGGCGCCAGTTCCGCCGGCGCCGGCGCCCGGCTCAGGAGGGTGTAGGAGCTCAACATCGCCGCCATCTATCACCGTTAGTGCCAGCTACAAGGACGACACACGGTGTGTTCCTGTGCAAACCGCGGCCTGCATGCTGTGGCGATGCATAGTCGTCCTTGTAAATAAATATATAGAGAGGCCTTGTGTTGGGTGCAAAGCAAGTGCTAGCTAGGTAGCTTTGCTTCGCCTGCCGGTTCCGAATATATGTTTAAATGATGAGAAGTGAACTGAACAAGCTGCTAACTTTTGTAAAAGTATAAGCATAAGCATGTGATTTGTGATGGTTAGCTTTGCTTTGTCTGCCGGTTCTGAATATTTAGTGAACGGAAGAAGCAGCTTTTGTTGTAAAAGTATATATTGAATAGTTATGTGCTAATGAGTGTGCTCCTCAAGCAAGCCAATCTTTGATTGAGCAAAATCTTATAGAAAATCATGAGCTCAAAGAAGAAGTGGAAAGACTAAAGAAAGATGTGATTCGGTTGAAGGATAAGGAGAAAGCACAACCTTCTCAAGATAACCGTGATAACACGGTGAAGAAACTTGAGAAGGGTTCAAACCTTGCTTTCTCCAAAACCCAACAAAAGAATCACTTATCAAGCAATGTCAAAGCAACCAAGAGCAAGAAACATGGAAAAGGCTATGCTATGGTTGTGGATTGTATGGACATGAGATTGCCATGTGTCCACACAAGAGTTGGGCCAACAAGGTTGAAGCTGCCGAACAAAAGGCTTCCACCAAATTGGCCAAGCAAGTAAAGAATGATGGACCAAGTGCTTGTCTCATGTGCAAGAAGTTGGGCCATCCTACCAAGAATTGCCCCTTGTACAAAGAGGCAAGGAAGAGAGCCCAAGTTGCAACAAGAAGATGTTATGGATGCAATGAGTTGGGGCACATGGTTTATGGGTGTCCCAACAAACAAAAGATGCATTTGGCAAACATAGGCCACATTTGCTACACATGTAGAAGAAAGGGGCATCTAAGCTATGATTGTCCCAATGGTAATGTCCCTAAGCCGACAAATTTGCTTATAATGATATGCTTAGGAAGACCACAAATGGAGTTAGCACTAGCAAGGTGATGTGTTCACCACAAACTAGTACTAAAGCCATTTGGGTGCCTAAGCACTTGTTGACTAACTCAAAAGGACCCAACAAGAGTTGGGTACCAAAGTGTGCTTAGGGTGTCGATGTAGGTACTTGGTGGTGAGATGAAGGCTTCGAGGTGCTTGAGCAAGCAAATTGAATTTATTCACTCAAGCTATCAACCTACTCATATCATAGTTTCTTATATGGTTGACCCGAAGATAATTTAATGATCACATCTTCTACCTCATCTTCACTATTGGTGAAAAGTACCTTAAACTTAGTAGGATAGCCACTTTGCCAATATAATGCTCAAAAGCTCACAAATAAGCATACTTGTGATTTATATGGAAGTGACTAGTTAGATTCAATTGATTATCATATTGTTTGTGATTGGATGCTCTTAATGGCTCTCTAGTAGAGCAATACATTTGTTGAGATGCAGGAATGTCACAAGTACCTGTGCCAAATAAGGATCTCAAGTGGAAGATCATTTGGCTCTGTCCTGCACATACCGGACGTGTTCGGTATGGCAGGAAATAGAACAGTTTTGTTCTGGATTAAACTGAGATATATGCCACCAATTCATATATATTCATTCACTTCTTAGAGACTTGTGATTAACTAAATCTATTTGGTTGAGTATCTCTTGACTAAATTCAATTTTGACAAAACACTTAGTGATTGGGCAAAATAGAAATTGAACTCCCATATTCATAATAGAATTAAAATGCCTCTCTCAAGTCATTCTAATCACTTGTGGCACATATTTAGGGGGAGATTGGTTTCTATTTTGTGCCACTATGGACTAACAATCTCTTCTAGTGATTTTGCTGTCCTATATGCACAAATTGGCTTCTTTGTGAAAAGCATGACTTACTTGACATGAGAGGTTAACTTGATAATTGTCATGCTGAGAATTTCTTGGTGAAACTCGGTGTGGGCTCAAGGTAAAGGTATGTATTTACATACATGCATTGTAAGTGCATCTAAGGCCCTTTATGCTAGAGTGTGCATTTGAGTGACATAGGGTAGATGTTTTTCAAAATCTATACTAGATTGAATAGGATGTGTGGATTTTGAAAACTATTTGATTCTTTGTCTTTGTGACCTAGTCTTGTCATCTTGTGATTATAGTTCTCCATGAATGATTGTTTGGCTAATCACAAGTGACATGACTCTCTCAATTCCATTAACTCCTGTATTTTTTATTATACTCTCTCAAATCTTCAAAATCATAAAAGTCTCAAGTATTTTGAAAAATGAGGATCAATTGGAGCTTTGGAAAAGAAAGGAGTATATGTGCTAATTGGATAAAGAATAAACATACTTTTGGACTAAGTAATGACAGAGAAGGGTATTGGAAAAGAGAAAGCAAAATTTGGAACGTTTTTTGACCACCCGCAAATTTTGGACGTGTCTGATATTGCTACTGGACTTGTTCGGTATGCGCGGGGAGTTAAGGGAAGCGTACCCCTTCGGCCCTAGTTCGTCCTCTCTCTCTTCCTTCTTCCCAGCCAGCACCCATCCATGTTTGGTGATCCATTGATTCAACCAAAGAAAAGTAAGAAGGAAGATTGGATTGGAGGGAGGTCGCATCAAGGTTGAAGGCTCCGAGACCTGGATTTCAAATCTCATCTTCTTTCTCTCTCTCAAGGTACCCTAATCTTAGAACTTGTCCAATCTATTGGATATGGCTTCATTTGTCGATTCCTTTGGTAGAGATGCCACATACATGTCTAGAAGTGATGCCCAAAGTTTGGATTGGATTGGTTAAGGATTGAACCCAAGGGCCTCGGCTACACCGGACGTGTCCGAAAGGAGCCAGCAGAGCAGGACATCTGCTCCCTTTTGATTCAATCCGATTCAATAATTGTATATTAGGCTTAGTATTTTTTGTATCTATAGTTTTACAAACCTTATGGCAGTGGTGCGTCGAGGTGAATATAAGACCACGGATAAAAGATTCTGTGTCTAATTGCAATTTGAGACTAAGACTTAGGCTTGTATCTAAAATTCCTTGCAAAATAATTTGGATATAAGGCAACAAGCTATGGGTGATAGAGTTGAGCCTCGGTCCAAGAAGAGGCATGATCTAGCTTTTGAGAGGCACAAGAAGGCCAGGCAAGAAATGTTCCCCAGACACAATGAGCAGCTGTCTATCAGGAGATCCACTAGGGTAGCTGCCAGTGCTGCTCCACAGTACAGGGAGGGAGATGGCAGTTCTTCCTCTGACACAAACACAGATGAGTATAGAGTGGAGCTCAGGAAGAGAAAGAGCACTAACAGAGGATCAGATGATGATAGTTTAGATGGTGAGCAGGAGATTGAGGAGGAGGAGCCAGTACCTCCAGTTCAGCACCCACCTCAGCCAGGGCAGTCTGTTCCTGGTATGTAGTTTGGACTTCTTGAGGTACATGCTCCAGTCTTACCCAACTATGTTACCAAAGTTGATTATCGTGGTAAGGTTATGACTAGGAGAGCTAGAGATCAGAGGAGGATAGATCACAGAGGCTTGCAGAGGATTCAGTATGATCACCACTTTCACACTATGTTCCACATGGACTTCTATACCAGTGTGATCCTTGCTAGAAATCCAGTGGTTGCTAGATCTCAGTGGATAGATTGGCATTATGTCAGAGAGTTATAGAAGCCCTCCATTGACCAAGCTATTGTTATTTGTGAGCGCACAGGGTGTATCAGCTCATGGAGTTTTGGCATGACTAGAACACTAAGGTGATTGCATAGTTCTATGCTACACTATTTATTGAGGAGGAGCCGAGACATCTACATTGGATGCTTGAGGGTCAGCGGTATAGTGTTGACTATGACGCCTTCGTAGCCTTACTTGGTTTTTTAGAGGAGGATCTTCAGAGAGACAGGATTCACTCAGAGTAGGTCTTACCCCAGAGCAGCTTGGTTACATGTATCCACCAGGGGGTGAGAGAGGAGCTGTTGGGAAGGTGGTTGGTCTTCACCCTACCTTTAGGTACCTAGATAGGATGTTTAGGAAGACTATTGACTGCAAGAGTGGAGACAAGGGCACAATAGCAGATTGCTCTAGGAACTTGCTCCACAATATGACACTAGATGCACAGCCTTTTAGTATCTTTAACTTTATCTGGTGTGAGATCCAGAGTGTTGGCAAGAGGCCCCTCAAGGGCTATGGCTTTGCTCCTTACATCATACATATGATTGAGCAGATGACATGGCACACTTTTGAGTATGACAGGCCCCACAAGGTTTTGAAGATTGTGGCTAATCTGGCAGAGATTGGAGTCCCCCTAGCTGGTCCATGGGGAGCAGCAACAACAACCAAGGCAGATGCACCTGTAGGTGGTGCAGTAGCAGGAGGAGCTTCTCCTCCACCACATGCTCCTTCACGTTCTACTTCACGTCGTGGTAGCCCTCCTTCTCCTATTCACAAGTTTTTAGCTCCATATTCGGTATGTGCAAGGACATTCAGGCCAGACAACAGATGGAGAGGGAAGCTAGGAGGAAGAACACCCAGACTCTCAAGTAGATTACTGCTAGACTTGAGCTTGAGCCTCCTAGGTCTCTACCATCAGCCGATGCAGTTAGTGAGCTAGAGACTGAGGAGCAGCAGCAGGTCAGGTACAACAGAGAGTTTGTTGAGTTTCTTTAGCGACAACAGCAACAGGCACAGAGGCAGCCTGACACCATACAACTACAGGCTAGAGTGCCTCCTCATGTTCAGCCATGCCCTAATGCAGGAGAGGAGGTTGGTTCTGCTTGGTGGTAGGACATCTTAGGCAGTGGTCCCGGATACTCGACTAGCAAGTATGGCTTTGGTGGTTACGGTTCGTATGAGGGTCTTGGTGCTGCCGGTCAGAGTTCTTCTCGCCCACCTGGTGCTCCACATTCAAATGATGAGGGTGATGGAAGACGTGATGATGTTGATGATGAGTCATCACATCTTTCAGATGCAGCTTGTAGCCCCTTTGATGCTTAGCTTATCCTTATTAGATCTTTTATGGTGATGGATGACAAAGGGGGAGAGATAGTGATTAAAGCTTCAAAGTGCTTCATATGTTTAGCTTTGTATCTGAAGATTTGCACTGTAGCTATAGTCTTTTGAGTTTAAGCTTCATTGATGTATCTTGTGAGAGTTGTGACTTTGTGCTTGATGGATGTATCCCATGAGACATGAGCTTTATTTATCTTAGTGGCTTATGGACTTGAGAAATCTTTGTGATGAGTGCTATGTGTGTGATATATATATTGTATTTACTTTCATCAGGACCATGCATGTTTTAGAATGAAAATGTATGGTGTGTTGCTTTCTATTTATTCTTGTGTGATATATCTTGTCATATGCATTACGGTTTTATTTTGTCACACACACATGCACCCCACGGATATAATGATTTAGTGGGAGTCTCCTATGTATTTTAGTATGTGCAAATTGACATTTGAGGTCATTATTGAATTCGATTCATATTGCACATATTAAGGGGGAGCCTCTCATAAATCATTAAACCCAAAAGCCTCAATTTTATATCATTTTTGTAAGCTTTAATAAGGTTGTCATCAATCACCAAAAAGAGGAAGATTGAAAGTGCATCTTTCCTTTAGTGGGTTTCGGATGATTGAATGACAACACGATTAAAGATCTAACATATTCTCTAAGTGTTGGACAGGAAATTGGTTATCTCACAGATGCTTGATTAAATTATATAAAGCCAAAATGATGTGTTGTTGTATAAGCAATCTAGTTCAAGCACAAGATAACAATGCAAATGGAATTCATGCAAAGGCTTATTTATTGTGGGATTTCCATGATCTATGAAAAAGCAAGCACGATAAGAATTAATTAATGAGACATGAGGGATTGCATATGGAATGGTCTCATATTTGAAGCTTGCTAAATTGAAATGAAAAAGACAACAAACGAATGGTTGATTCAACACAAGATGTGACTTGATGGCTTGAGATGGTGAAGATAGCAAAGAAAGGCTTTGAGGTACTAAGCAAGGGTGAAGGGCAAGTGACGGCTTGACGGCCGAAAAACCTAGCTAAGGTGAAGAAGAAAGTACTTCCATTTAGTTGAGGGACTAATCAAGCTATGAAAGTCATATTGATGTGGAGGATCAAATCACTATTGGAGTGTTTGATGAAAGTGACTTGGTACATTTAGAATTATCTACCTTTGATGAATGGAATCAAGTCACGTTCTCAAGATGGCTATGCTCAAGTGAAAAGATTAATATTAACACGTTGTCACCCTCACTTGATGGAGATTAGAAGACACGGCTTCGGTTGAAAGAAACCAACTCAAGAGATTTAAATTTATTTTCTTTTGATCTTGAGTTTATAGGAACATTGTACTATAAAGAGGGATGCATTATGATGATAGATATTTATTCATAAGTGCTCAAGCCAACCTATGTGAGGTTTGAGTTAGAGAGACTTGAGAGCTAACTCAGTTTGCACTGTGCCCGTGGATATCTTCGACCCTATCTTAGTGAGTGATTGATTCATATTACCAAATCCATATGTGGGTGGAGTGAAATTTGAAAAAGAGAGCAATCCATCCACTTGAGCACTTATGCATATTGTCTATTTCATGATTTGCATTTGTTACTCTTGGACTCTTTGGTCCTAGATGGCTAGGGGTCGCTGGAGAGCACCCAAGAGATTGTGGTGTGCCTCGAAAAGTTTGTACCGGTCGATTCCACCGCCGCAAGGGAAGGAATCGACTAGTGGAAGGAGGAAAAGGAGTTGGAAAAGAATCCAACTAGAGTTGACCTTCGTGGGCCCTCTAGAGCTGACCTTAGCTGGGTCGCTCGTAGCCCCCTCAACGGAGAGTAGGACTCGACGGAGTCTGAACTTCGGTAAAACAAATATACCGTGTCTCATTTCCTTCTGGTTTGATATTTGTGACGTGCTTGTGGTCTTTGAGCTATTGTGTAGGTTCTCTGTGTATCATATTGTCTCTAGTAGGCACCTGAAGCTTGGATTGAAGATTGAAATCGAAAGGAGCAAGTGTGGGGCTGTTGTCTAAAATCATGAATACCGAATACGTCCGGTATACCTACCGGACACGTCTGGTATTAAGGGTTGTGCTGATTTTGTTTAAATCTTGTTCTAACTCTTGTGTTGCGGGCTTGTAGCTTCTAGGCTTGTTTAGTATATCTTATATTCTCTGTGGTTTACTCATGGGGGGCTTATTTCTCTGATTTGGAGCATTCAAGTAATTGGAAGCTCCCACACTAATCGTTTCTGCATTTTGAGGCATTAATTTTTAGAAACGCCTATTCACCCCCCCTCTAGGTGACATCCTCAGTCCTTTCAAGCGCATACAAATTTCTCCTCCAAACTACTTAGAGCACACATAGTATCAAACTCAATATAACCCAAAGTATTTAAAGAAGACACCAATTTTAGTTCATCCTTTTTAGTAGCAATTGGAAGCAAATGTTTATTTTTAGCACAAGTATTTGGTTCCAAAATAAAAGCATCATTCTCATTTACTAGTTGTGGCACATGTATAATGATAGCACTATCACACAACTCTTCTTTATCACAAAGATCAGTAGAACATTTATCATGTGACAAAATTAAATCAAGTGAAGGTTCTAATATAGCATGAGTGGTGGACAAATTCAGCACATCATCACCAATTTCAGCAATATCGGAGTTTGTAGCAAGCATAAAAGAACCTTTCAATTCAAATACTTGCTTATTTTCAGATTTAACATCTAATTCTTTCTTTTCATTAGCAGCTCTATCTTCATTAGTTTGTTCAAGTTCAGCATGGATTAAAGTTTTACCAGACTCCTGAGTGAATGTGGGTGGTGGTGGCGAAACATCCACTCGCCTGCTTATCGTGGTCTCAACCTTCGCAAATGCTTGCTCCACCCTTGCTAATACCTGGTTTGTGAGGTTGTCGTCAATGTTGCTCTGATTCTTTTGTTGACATCCCTGCAATTCTTTTTCTGCAAGCATAGCAAGCTGGAACAAATAGTTGACAGTATAAAATTCTTTATGATAAATATTATCCTGTATTTCATGTCTGAAACCACCATAAAAGCGAACAATTTTATCTTCTATGTCCTCTACTACCCCACAACATATTCTACACCTTTGAAACTCTGCATCATATTGTTGGATAGACATATTACCCTGCTCTAAATGATGCAATTTCTTGCGTAAATCATGTTTTAAGAAGAAATAAAACGATCACGCATTACTTCTTTCAGTCTATCCCATGAATCAGGTTGTAAACTCATATTGCCTAGTTCTCACCACCAGATTTTAGCAAAATCCTTAAATTCACTAGTAGCGTGTGTAACTCTATGTATCTCAGGAACTAGGTGGGAATTAAATTCTTGTTCTACAACCATCTCCCAATCCAAATATTCTTCTCCATTATAAGATCCAACAAAGGATGGTATGGTGAATTTACCTCTCTTACCTTGATGATCATAGTCTATATGTGATGGCTGATTCCTTGCAAACATGTGGTCCATGATTTCATACAATGCACTCTTAAACAGAAACTCATTGTTTGATATTGTTAGAAATCAAAAGAAATCTCTATCAACTATTATATGTGTCGGTGGAAACACGCTCTCACACACCTTACCAAATTCTTACGAGTATTCTTACCAAAGCAAAACAGTGGACGGTACAACCGACGGCTGGTTCGTGATAACTGTGAGGGCGTGGCACCAAGATTGCAAGGGTATTTTTCTGTACTGGTCTGAAGTATATGTGGATCTTGAGAGGCACACAAAAGAACAAATATATATATGTATGTGGCACACAAGTCAGCAACAGATAGCAATATTGAATAAATGTCCAGATCACTTATCCTAGTTGCTGGCCTATACGTGTTCCTAACACCAGTTGTGATAAATAAGAGAGTGAAACAAGGATGAAAGGAAACAAGTATGAAAGGTAGCAACGGACATAAACAAGGCAAAAGGCACCACAGATAACAGAGCTTTTGGGTGTTCCTTAAGTGCTTCTTTTCTCTTCTCTTTTTTTCTTTTCTTTTTTTTGTCCAAACTTTTTTTTGCTTTTGCTCTTTTGATATTTTTTCTCAGCAAAGAACACACAAGAACAAACCATAAAAAAATTAAGCTCAATTGGATAAAAGATGTGGCCTATAGAAAATCAGGAATGTGCTCTGAAAAGTATACCAAAAATTGTCGGCCAAGAAACTCGATTTTCCTGATCGATTTTCACGAATTTAATTTTTGCGAACCTAGCTTTGCTAGGATGAAATGGATCTAAAATTTTCTGGCGTTCTCCGTAGATATGAAATTCGCCCGATTTAAAGTTCGGACGCAAAAGTTATGACTATTTTAAGGAAGCCGCTCGAATCAGGGTTTTATGCGGACAAAATATATGGTTTTTTGGATGGTGGTGGCTAGGGTCGATGGAAAACAACAAGGGATCACACAAACTAGACTCAAACACGATCTAAACCAGCAACAAGACCTTGACCTAGGACACAAACTCAACACGGCGGACTCTAAAATTGAAATATGTTAGGCTATGGCACGGATGGTTGTAGGACAAACAAATATGGCGGTGGACTATGGGACGAAGGCAAAAACATTTGAACTATGGGTAAGATGTGAACCTAATGGTATACCTGAAGCTCTGATACCACTTGATGGGGGCGGGGTTTTCGATCTTCTGTCAGGTTCAAGATAACTATCGATTTTGTGGAGAGCAACACACCGATCCGGCTTCATATCACAAAGACCCAAACCCTACAACCTTAGCACCACATCTTCTCTGGTTATCAACCATGTCATAATCCGGTTGACCTCGCCAAGAAGGCTAATCCCTGCTGCGAATCAAAGAACACAAGCAAGAACAAGATAAAATGCAACTCAAGTAAAGTGACAATTGGCAGATGTATGATTAAGATCTCAACGTGAGGTTTCACAAACCGATAGCGACTTCAAAGACAGATTAATCTAAAGCAAAACCCAAACCCTAACGTAGGCAGTGGCTACTGATTATATAGCCTAAGGGGCATCCAAGGACCTCTATTCATGTCCCTAAGGAGTCCAGATACGTTACAAGTCCCAAACAGCCCAAAAGACGACGACACAACGCCCTGATAGATTGTGGATGTCAACTTGTTTCGACTATTTTCATTGATTCTAAAGAAATTTTGATGTGGGACCACTTTCATTGGTTGCCTTATCAAAATTTCTTTCCATCCATATCTGGTTTGTCCAAAATAGAGTCCGTATGCGATCTGGGCGTCCGTTTTACTACAGACTATTCTTAGAGCCTGAGATGAACTCGAACTTCACATGGGTTGGGCCTCTAGCTTGGTTTGGACGCTCTTGCTAGCCTCCTAAGGAGGTGGCCAAGGGCGAGGACGTCCAAGGGCTTTCTTGGTGTGTTCTCTATCTCCTTGGGGCGTGCTCCAACTTGGGCCAGGGTCCCAAGGGTGAATAACAAGCCCATGACGACAACGTAGCTCCCGACAGAAACAACGACAACAAGTCTTGATGATTTGGAGGTCTTGCCGACGTGATATTAAGGTGGGATCAGATCTATTTGAAATCTTATCAAACAAGCTTTTCACCAAGTGCTCGTTGACCTCAATCGCACTCCGGATGGATGAGTTATGACCTTCCTAATAAAGCACTATTGGGCCGCTGATGAACTGAAAGTTCAACTTTGATGGACTTGCATTTTGAGACACATTTGTACTATGCAAATATATGAATGAGCTCACCTTATAATCAATAATCGTATCCGAAGGTGTCATGTCCTCATCAAGGTAACTTACGAGCGACGAGTATTATGCAGTAACCAACCAACCCAACAAATTAATAGTGAGCTTTATGTTTCCCTACTGGGACCGTGATTATTACACTAATTATTAGTAAGCATGCAAGCTTTCTTTTCTTTTCCTTCTTTTTATGAAAAAACTACATTTTTTTCATCCCTTTCATATATACTACTTTTGAGAGAAAAAACAATCTCATCCCTTTTCTCCCTACTATGACACCAGTACGTTGCAGCAGTTCCATATATACTATTCTTCTGCCATGCATGCACAGCATCACTTGAAAGAGACCGAGCGAGGGCCCACATGTCGGGTGAGTGGGAGGATAGTGGCTAACACACCCAGCCTTGTTATGGAAGCGTTAATTAGGCTAGCTAAGCCGTGCCACCCTCCAAGCCTCCAACATCCACCTTTCATTTTTTTTCCTTTCCCCCAACAAAAGTCCAAGTCTCTAACTCTCTTTTATGTTTAGGTTGCAGAGTCCCTCTCAAGCAACCTACTGCTGGTCCATGATGTGATGATTCTTCTCTTCATTCATTTTATAATCATGCAATCATATATCCTAATCATTTTATCTCAATTTTATTCTGGCGTGTCTGCTTGATTATAGGGATTCTCATGAGAGGAAAAGACTGTGCTGTCCTTCCAGCAGCTAAGTTTATATACTACAACATTTTCATTTCATTTGATAATTTGGGTTTCACATTCCTTCTAGCTTGTCCTGTTTATCTCAGTTCCCAAGCTAGCCAGGAAACCGATAAAAAGTTATAGAGCCAAAAATGTCCAATCTTATCTGTATTTGGGGTCAACTAAGCAGATTTTCATCTGCACTAATTATGTCTTAAAAAGTCTTTGGTACAACGTACCCTCTACGTTTCTACAGTCCTGTCCATGAACAGCCTGTTTTAGGTACACAGTAGTTAGCTTAGCTTGGCCAACAATGGACAATTGTACCTAAGCTTGCACTGAAAGTGAAATAAGCCAGAAAGACAAATGCCTGCTCGTACTTTATTTAGCACCATACATTCATTCATTCCTTCATTCTTTCTGGAATAACCACATTTTGCATGATGATTGGTTGTACTAGTAATAATCTTTTGTCGATCCATCATATAATCATTCCATCTGAATGAACTGAAAAAAGGAGGAGAGATACCCGGGCGAGGTCAGTTTAGTCGATGTACACATTTATGAAAACCCAGGAGAATTTTGATTTCAATTCCCCTGATTGTCCCAGTCAGCAACCACCGCGTACCAGTTCTAGAAAAAGAAATCGCAGCACACCATCCTGCAGGCTGCCCCTCTTCTCTTCTCGCATTCGTTTTTATACCCTCACCCAACGCAAGGCCATGGCGACCAGCTTGCTGTTAGCACCATTGCAGAGCACCAGAAGCAGAGGGAGGAGGAAGAAGGAGAGCAAGGCGAGGCGGCGGCGGCGGCAGTAGCGGAAGCATGGACTGCTGCATCTGCAGCCCCATGGCGTCCGTGTACAGGCTTCCGAGGAACGCCATCTGTGCTCCCTGCCACGAGGGCGCCAAGGCCATCATCGGATTTCTGAACAAGGCTGATGAGCAGCAGCAAGAAGAGGGCGGCCATGGCTCTGTTCTCAAGTCCAGAGTGTCCATGATGAAGCCTGACAGCGCAACCAAGGTACGTACGTACGATTTTCCCCAATTATTCAGTTCCTTACTGTTTCTGAATACATTCTAGTTGAAAATGCCATTATTAAATACTAATCCTCTTGTCGATTTTTCATACTGCTAGAATTGCACATCTGAATCTTCTGAACCAACACTGTTGTTTGTTGCGATATCATAAGGTGTGCTAGTTGTTCATTCACGTTTGTTTTGCTAGCATATACCAGTGTTGTTTGGTTTCTAGTCAGCTGCATGTCACAATCTCAGGACGACGTTTGCTGCATGCATGCTTCAATAGAATAGAAAGGTTCTGTAAAAAGTGACCCCCGGACGTTAACGGGTCTTTATAAAGTTATTAGTTTCAGGCCTTTCAGCAACCGCCTTTTACGCCTGTGTCGTGTTATTAGAACATACGGTTCCGAACTCCCTAAGGTTTTGCTTTGCAGCAAAAATCTCAGAAATGCAGCGCAGAGTGTATTTTCCTTGATCCTCGCTCGTTCTCAGTATGTTCAATTTTGGTGCCTTTTCAGTAGAGACGTTCAACTCTTTCCCTAACCCCTGCCATTTCGATTGGTAGAAAATCCAATATGAAAGCCTGAATAATACCAAGACTACTAACATGTAAATGTAATTAAGGAAATGATTTCTACCTTACAATCCCGGCTCAAAGTGTAAAGTGGTAGCAGGCAACAAGATGACACCGAAATCTATCAGAGGTGATTTTTTGCCAAACAAAATTAAGTTCGTTTTCTGAACCAACCAATGCAGGGGATGAAGGACGCGTGCGAGCAGGTGAAGGAGATGAGAGGCGGGGAGGAGGAGGCCCACCAGAGAGCTGCCTTCCTCGCGCAGGGCCTGGCGATGGCGTGGAAGGAGGGAGTCGAAACCGACATCGTCGTGAAACCGGGCGCTGGACCCCCAATCGCGGCCCACAGAGCCATCCTGGTAAGTAAGTGGCTGCATACTGGTTGCGAACAAGTGGGCCTTCATTCCCTGCATGCATTTCAAACGAAGCCCAGCCAGCCCATGCGATAATTAATCTCACGTCTGATCTGGTGCACACGCACGCACGCAGGCCGCGAAGTCGGAGGTGTTCCGCCACATGCTGCCCGCCGACGAGCGCTGCACGGCCCCCCCGCCAGCGACGCCATCTCCCTCCCGGAGCGGACCCACGACGAGCTCGCCCTCTTCCTCGCCTTCCTCTACACCGGCACGCTGGAGGACGACGGCAGCGGCGGCAGCCTCCAGGTCCCGGAGGAGCGGCAGTTGCACGAGTTAGACATAATCTGCTTCTCCCCATTCTCTCCTTGGTTGGAGACTGGTCGGCTCGGCGAGCCGACCACTCCTTGTTGGGAGTTGGGGACTGATCGGCTCTGCTGACCAGTTTCTATAACTGTAACAGTATTGCAATAGGCCACCTCTAGTACATTAGTTGGTAGCTATTACATCAATCATGTCTTGGTAGTGGGCTGAGGTAAGCTTTGTACTGCTAGTAGTAGTTGGTATACTATGTACCTTAGGAGTAGATAGTTGGTGTACCCTGTACCTTAGGAGTAGGTAGTTGGTATACTCTTATACTCAGGAGTAGGTAGTTGACCAACAACTATGTACCTGATAGAGGTACAACTAGAGTTGTATATATTTCATCCAAAGGGCAATGGAATACTCAGTTCAGTTGCCACAAACCAAAGGGCAGGGCTTCGGCCAATGCTGGTGCTTGTGCTGAGTGTGTGTGCGCTGTTCTCAATTACTTCTTCTACCTCTAGCCATAGTGAGTGTGTGTGCAGGTAAGCTAGTTGCTTATCTGTGTAGGGCAGCCAGGATCAACAAGCGGTATCGGAGCCGTACAAGCGCCGTCATCGGCCTAACCGCTGGCGATGACGGACAATTTAGAGATGGGCGACAGCAGCGGCGCTGTCGTGGCTGCCTAGCCACGACAGGAGGTCGTTGTGCGTACGGTGCAGGAGGTTAGCGGCACCAGTTGACCGACGCTGACTCGCACCAACTATGACGAATGTGCGGTGACCATGAAGGTTAAGCTCAGAGCCCGACGGCTCTGGAATACCATTGACAATGGCACCGACAACGAAGAAGACGACATATCAGCGTTGGAAGCCATCCTCGCTGCTGTGCCAGCGGAGTACATGGAGCCGTTGGGGGCGAAGAGCTCTGCTAAAGAGGCGTGGGAGGCCATTGCGGCGATGCGCGTCGGTTCCGAAAGCACAAAGAAGGCGACGGTCCAGCTGCTGAAGCAGAAGTACGCCAACCTCAAGTTCAAGAATGGTGAGGCAGGGGAGGATTTCTCTCTTTGCCTGTAAACGTTCATCAGCAAGCTGAGGAGCCACGGTGTCACCATCGATGAAGAAGAGGCGGTCTCCAAGTACCTCCACTCCGTATCGACGAAGTACATCCAGATTGCTCTCTCCATAGAGACGATGCTGGACTTGTCCACCCTCACCATTGAAGATGAGATAGGTCGTTCGTGGGTGGTGGACGAGCGCATGGAGCAGGCCACAGCAACGATGGACAGCGGCAAGCTGCTGCTGACAGAGGAGAAGTGGGCTGTCCCGATGAAGGAGAAGAAGTCCGGGGAAGCCTCCTCCATCCGCGGTGGCGATGGCAAGCGCTGCAGCAAGGCTTCTTCGAAGAAGAAGAAGAAAGTCAACCCCAATGCCTGCCGGCGCTGCGGTAAGACAGGCCATTGGGCAAAGGAGTGCCTAAATTACAAGCAGGAGAAGAAGGCTAAGGCTCATCTGGCGCATACTGATGATGATGATGAGGCCACTCTTCTGATGGTGACATTCTATGCACTGCACAATGTTGAGGCCAAGGAGAAGGGAGAGGTGATGGCGGTGGAAGGGCCTGGGAAGGCTCTGAAAGCTGTCAACCTCGACGAACCGCATGCCCAAGTCCACCTCGGATGTGTGGGCGACGAGCAGGAGCAGTGGTGGTACCTGGACTCTGGCGCCAGCAACCACATGACGGGCTCCAAGGCAGCCTTCTCAGAGCTCGATGACGACGTGACCGGCACGGTGAAGTTCGGTGACGGCTCAAGGGTGGCAATCTAAGGGCGTGGCACCATCATCTTCAGGTGCCAGAACGGCGAGCACCGTGCACTAACGGATGTACATTATATCCCACAGCTGTGTTCAAGCCTCATCAGCATTGGCTAGCTAGATGAGCGCAGCAGCGAGGTACTGATCAAGGACGGTGTCCTCAGAATCAGGGATCAGGAGCAGTGGCTTCTTGCCAAGGTGAAGAGGTCCTAGAACCGGCTGTACCTGCTCAACCTCAAGGTGGAGCAGCCCATCTACTTGGCTGCACGGCGCACAGAGGAGCCGTGGCTATGGCATGCTCGGTATGGATATCTCAGCTTTGACGCTCTTGGTCAGCTAGAGAAGATGGTGACTGGGCTGCCTCACATCGAGCACGTAGGCGAGCTGTGTGACAGTTGCCTGGCCGGGAAGTAGAGAAGGTTTCCGTTCCCGAAGATGGTGAAGTACCACACGGCAGAGACCCTCGAGCTAGTCCATGGTGACCTCTACGGACCGATCACGTCGGTGACGCCCGGCGGGCTCAAGTACTTCTTGTTACTGGTGGATGACTGCAGCCGGTACATGTTGGTGTAGCTTCTAACCAGTAAGACCGAGGCGGCAGAAGCGGTCAAGAAGTTCAAGGTGCGCGTGGACATGGAGAGCGGCAAGAAGGTGCGCGTGCTACAGACTGATCGTGGTGGCGAATTCACTTCGGTGGAATTCACTACGTACTATGCAGATCAGGGCATGGTGTGACACCAGAACGTGTCGTACTCGCCATAGCAGAATGGCGTGGTGGAGCGGTGGAACTAGACGGTGGTCGGCATGGCTCGATCCATGATGAAGGCTAAGAAGATGACGGTGGAGTTTTGGGGAGAGGCCGTGACCACAGCGGTGTTTATCCTCAACCGCGTGCCCACCAAGGCCCTGAAGGGCAAGACGCCATTTGAGGCTTGGCATGGACGCAAGCCGAATGTGTCCTTCCTCAAGACATTTGGCTGCGTCGGCCATGTGAAGAACACTAAGCCTCACCTCAGCAAGCTGGAAGACAGGAGCATGCCGATGGTGCTCCTAGGCTACGAGGAGGGCAGCAAGGCCTATCGGCTTTACGATCCCAAGAAAAGAAGTGGAGTGTAGCCTACAGGTTGCCACCCTGTGCGAGGATGAGAGACGGTTGAAGCATTTCTCGTGAAGGTCTACCAAAAAGCGGGAAGGCGGCCGACAATTTGCCGAAGGCACATGCCGTGCAGGCCATGCCTCGTCGAAGCCGCTTAGCGGCCCCCGCGACAGGACCTCGCGCCAGCCATCAGCATCTGAAGTGGAGATGCACTGGCGGGCAGCGGAGTGTGGACCGAGCCGTAGGTGGACTAGCACACGCTCCATTCGATCTTGTTCAGCTACCACATCCTTGCCACGGATCGGTAGCCCATGGATGAGTTGCGCGCATGGACGATGATGCTGGCTATGCTTGCACCGCCCCTAGGGCCTGCTTGAATAGCATGGACGCAAGCACGATGGTCCCTCGCAGGCAGTGGCGACTTCCTCAGTGGCTGCGGCTCACGAAGAACCGCGCCGAGGTATGGGGAGGCGGCCGGCGACGCTTCCACCTTGGAGTCATCGAGGAGGTCATCATTAGCCCATCGATGAGCCTTGGAGCACCCCACTGAGTTACCCCCTTGGTGGAAAGGGGTGACAAGGGGGGAGAAGGAGGACGATGGCCTTGGATCTAGGCTCACGCCCTCAGTCCCCGGCAGGGGCGAGGGGCCCATGGCCGATAGCGTTGGCCGCACAACGGAGCCACCATCACATCTACCGGCGGCACCAGATCTAGCCCCCTCGAGTGGCCGCGGGGAGGCCTCGGTGGTTGTTGAGGCAGGGGAAGCTGGACATGAGGATGAGGCACCCAACCTAGCCGACGGCACTCCTAGGAGGTTCCTAGCCTCCGGCGCGTAGGGAAGCTTACGCTCCACCATGACTTCCTCAGCAACGGCGAGCTCGAGATGGAGGACGACGACAGCTACATCCTAGAGCGGCAACGGAGGCAGCGCTGTGGGTTTCATCTGAGTGCCGGCCTTCGCCCGTGGATCGAGCGGCACGGGAGGCGACAGCGTCCGCTACCGGGCCACGAGCCGGCCATCCGCGACCGGTAGTGGTGGGGAGATGCATGGGGGAGGAGGAGAGAGGGGTGGTGAGGAGGTGGCTAACACAGGTGGTGGCACCAGCGCTGGCGAGGTGGCCATGGGCGCTAGGGCAGAACCCTAGCGAGCTGCCTGGGCTGAGCATGGGCACATCCAGACCGCTTCCTCGCTTCCTTGTTATGGAGAATCCCGCCGCTTAGCTTGTTGGAGGCGAACGAATGGCGAGCGCGGTGAGGTGGTTGGGCTCGAGGGTGGATGCGGGCAGGATGGCTGAGGGGCGGGCGAGCGCGGCGAGGTGGGTATAGGAAGGAAGTATTTTGTGGTAAGGGGGAAGCTTCTGGAGGGTGGCCGAGTGTGTCGGTGGCTGGGTTGGTGGCGGGAGTGGGCGGCACGGCGGCGGAGTTGAGCCTGGCTACCATGGTGGCGGCGCAAGGAGTGGGGTGGGAGGGCGGGTCTAACCACTTTTCTCAAGATACCACCAAAACCTCGAGTCAGTCACAAGGCCGTCATCCTCACACGGGCACACCGCAATGATGCTTGCGCCAGCTTTCAATGATGTCCCACACTGGAGTAATCCTCTGGACATGCAGGGCTACCCTTGACACAGGAAATGTTAGTGTTCATTGTATCCCTAGCAAGTGTTAATGTTCTGAATACCATATGTAACACCCCATGTCCAAAAATATGCATAACATCTCTTATACTTTTGTCCTTGTTTCATGTGGAAGGGTTAATCCAGAGGTTCCATGTTTGTAGCAACAAGAATTATAAGCTGGTCTTCACCCACCTAAACTTTTAAGGTGACACTAAACCCATCAACATACATGGGTCATATGTGCCAACTATAACTACTATAGTACAACCATACATGGGTCATATGTACCAACTACATATATAACTACTATAGCTTATAACAAGATGGGGGTATTACAAAAGCCTCTCTTAATGCAGTTGTGGTCTCCTTGCAGCTGCCATCACCTCACCATGCACAGTCATCATGAGCCTACTGACCAAGCTGTAGTCCCCTCGTCGTATGCCATTGTCTCGTGCCAAGGGAGGCCGCAACAATGATGCCACTGCCATCCAAACTAGCTACTTACAAAAATGATTTTAGGAGACAAGGGCTTTTTATGTTTAGATGCGACACTTTTTATCCGACCATCTCTACAAATGATTTTAGGAAATAGAGGATTTTAAAAGTCAGTCAAAGGATATGCCGCCTCTATAAATTGATTTGCAAAGATGGGGCTCTTAAAAGGGACGCCTCTATAAATGGCCCATTTACAAAGAAGGTCCAGTTAAGTGGCCCACCTCTGAAAAAGGCATTGGCCCGCATAAAACCTATCACAAACCCAAACTCAGCAGCCTCTCTATCTCACCCACCACCCAACTTGCCTCTCTCTCTCTCTCTCACACACACACACACACAGTGCCTCCTCTCTCTCTGATGTCCCATCCTCGGCCAAATGCAACATAGGGTGGCTCTAGGGCGCGGGTGGGGTGGCCCCGCAGGGTTCACAGGAGATTTCTGCCTTCCTCTATGGTCACCATCGCGTCCCAACCTTCCACAATGACATCACCTCACATGCCTAGATCCGTGGTCATGTTCCCCCTGTTGGATGGTGATGCGGACCATCCTGAAGGAGAGTAGATGGATCTCACAAATGGGGCGATGTCCTTAGGGAAGAAGGAGCGTGAACAGAACCACCGCCCTCTCTGTAAGTGTTTCCATCTCCTAGATCTGCTCACTGGTGGTGGTGGTGGCGTCGATAGTGACACAATGGTAGGCAGCGATGATGGTCGTCGTGACCCGCTGATGTCCTACGATGTCCTCTCCCAAGCCACGGTGAGCCCCTCCCCACTCTCCTCCTCTCCCTCTCCTCTCTCTCTCTCTCTCCCGGCCCTGTCCGAGATCTGTGGCATCCTCTATGAAATAACAGGTGAAACCAGGGTGGAGGGCACCACATATCTCTGAGAGTTCAAGCCGGCAGAGGACAACAAATTCGCTGATCTGGGACACCAAGTTCGCCGATCTATAGCACCCTTGGTAGTAAGCTCGGACATCGATGTTGAGGTGGGGTGTGCCCCTACCACTACTACAGAATGGACTTGTTGTCCCAGGCGGTAACAGTCTTTAGTCCCGGTTACCGCGCCGGGACAACGATCCCGGGACTAAAGGTGGAACCTTCAGTCCCGGGTCATCGAGCCGGGACTAAAGGCCCTCCAGCCGAGCAAACCTGGCGCACCCTTTAGTCCCGGTTGGTAACCCCAACCGGGACTAAAGGTTCCTTTTCTTTTTCTTTTTTTTGTTTAATTTGTTTTCAGTTCAGTTACATGTATTTGTTTAATATATAATATGTTTTTATGTACGTATTCTACGCTGCTAATATAAATACAAGCATGCGTATAATTACATCTAATTCTCATCTTGAGCATTATTATATTCGAATAAAGTATGAAACTATATATATTATAGATATATATATATGTATATATACAACACTTTCATAATCTTGTTCTCGAAAATAACGATATCAATAAATATTTAATTTACATCATTTATTCCTTAGGATCAAAGTAGAACTCGCCGTTGGGATTTAGCACTTTTTCTAGAAGATATCCTGCTATTGACTCTTGAACTGCTTTCAGATGGTCTTTTTGCATGACCCTTCGTTTCAACCATTCAGTCTTGCATTTGAAATAAAAGGAAAAGTATTAATACACATATATGTATATATATTCATTTAAAAATAAATAAAAATTGATATATACGTACTCTGAGGACATCTTCAGGAGTTCTTCTTATGTGCGCAGTGATAAATTCACAAACGTAGTATCCATATAAGTTATTACCTGGTTCCTGCCACAAACACCACTGTACGAGAAGAAGATTATTCTTATCATCTCACACGTAAATTGAAGTACGATATAGTAATTAAACATGTGGGGAAGTGTATATAGTACAACTTACTGGTATTTCAACTACATTAAGTGGTGCCTTGCAATCCTTGCGATGTTGCCGAATAAACTCTTTCCAAACCCTGTGCGACCAATAATGTACGATCGTTAATAAATTATGGCAAAGTCTATTCAATAATAGTTGTGCATGAGAGATCGAAATTACCCCTGGATAATGTCTATCATATCTTGGTATAGTGCCCGTTCTTTTCTCAACGAGTCAAAGATTAGTAACCGACTTGAGTTTAACTCAATGACAATGAGTATCCAGTGAAAACTGCATTGGTTTATACACACACGTACATGCATATAAGTTGTATTGATATTACATAAAATGTGTAGACTACATTATTATTAACACTTACTCAAAGTTGTACGGGAAAAGTATTGTTGTCTTGTCGTGCTGCTTCACGAAGAACATCATGATATTCTCCTGTGCTTCAGATATCCATCGCTCCTTGACAATAATACCGGTTTTGAATACGATATAAGGATCAATGAAGCCAACACTGGTGTCTTGTATTCTTTGGAGCTCTGACATCTGGAATCTGTATATAAATATAAGTTACATGTGAGGATAATTATATACACGTACGCATGGAAGTGGGTTTATTAAATAAAAGTAAGAATCACTTACAAACAAAAGGAGCTAATGATTGATTTGTCCAGAGCGTCCATGTGGTATAGTTGATGCAATTCTTCGAAACTAATATGTAAGATGTCATCGCCACGGAAGTAATGATGGTCTCTAAATCTGACAAAGATCCACTGCTCACCCCTGCCACACGCCTGCATGTACCACTTGTTGAGCAAGTACATTTGCGTACCCAATTCATTCAGAGCCGCAGGGTTGTACAGACTTTTGCCATATTTATAAGTCTTCCAGGTATCAACTTCCAGGTTCTGGATTGGAGCTTTGCCCGTCAATTGATCCAAGGTTAAACTAGTATCTTGAAAAAAAGCATTAAGGGCTTGAACTGACACTTCTCCAGAGTTGTCTGGTCGATAGACTTCTATGTTGGAACCATATTGATTAGCAACAACAAGATTTTGCATTGGTTGCTTCTGTTGTCTGAGCTGTGGGACATCCTTCCCTGATGCTCTTTTCCTTTTCTTATCTGCATCATGTGACTTCATGAGGGAGCGGTCATAGTCTGATAGTGGCGAAGGCTTACGAAGTTCAATCATCTTTTTCTTGTGAGCATCGACCTTCTGCCTCAGCACCTCTCGTGGTACGTAAAAGTACGGCTTCTCCTTAAGCTTCGCTTGACTCTTCTTTTTGGTATCTATAAAAAAATCTTTCACTTTTTTGTCTTCTTCAGCTGCTATTTGCTCATCAGTCTTTTCAGAAAATATTTCTTGAGAAATAACTCTTTTTCTCGGGGTCTTCTTTGCCGCCGGGACCTTAGACGTCTTTGTAGTGCGCCGCTGTGGAGGGGGTGGGGGCGGTGTTGGAGACCGGCGTGGAGGCGATGTGGCCGGTGTTGGTGGAGACCGGCGTGGAGGCGTTGGAGATCGTTGTGGAGGCGGTGGGGCCGGTGTAGGAGTTGGAGATCGTTGTGGAGGCGATGGGGCCGGTGTAGGAGTTAGCGATCGCCGTGGGGATGAAGTCGTCTCGCCCCCCGCGACGCTGTGATGAGATGGGGAATGAATGATTAGGCTAGGCTAGGGGGAGACCCTGCTACAAAAACAAGTTGTGTGTCAATTACTTTTTAAGCCAATAGAAAATTAATGGAAAATAATATTTCATTCACTTCCAGGTTGAATAACTGACCCATGGATTCTTGATGTCTTTGTTCGGTCTATTGGAGATACAACCCCGACAGCCACCATGATTGATGCATTATTACCATCTGGAATGTGCAGCTCACATGTTGTTAGAGACTCGGTAATGTCATCAACAGGGAAGCGCAACCTAGCGTCATCTTGAATAACTGGCAGCTCCGTAGAAGCACAACTGCTTTTCATCTGACCAACGGGGCTAATGGTGACTCCCGGCGTTGATTGCGATTGCATTTGACTCATTGCTAGCTGCACTTGCCTCTTGATCTCCTCCTGCATTCTTGCCTCAAGAGATTTTTCTCGTTCACGTGATTCAAGCAATGCTTGTCGTGACTCATCAACAAATTGCTCCAATGTACGGATTCGTTCTGCCTCCTCATTCTTCTTTCTCTGGCGGCTTCTGTAGGTATCCTTGTTTGCTGGGAATGCGTGTAGCCACGGAACCGCTCCATATCCTCTTGTTCGACCACCGTGTTCGGGATTCTCTAGGGCATATGTCAATTCATCCTTCTCTCTGTTGGGCTTGAAAACACCACTATCAGCTTCTTCCCTAGCACGAGCTAGTCTCTATGTTGCTCTCTCAATTTTTTGGCCGAAAATTAGCTTGCCAGTGTCTGGGTCTAGGCTTCCCCCATGAGCGTAGAACCAATTCTTCGCGCGTTGAGGCCAGTTCTTCTCTATTGTTTCAGGTATGATTCCCTTGGCAGTAATCTCTGCTTCTAGGTTCTGCCACTTGAGAATAGCACTCTTATAACCACCTGATCCCATGCAATGATGGTATTGCTTCTGTCGGGCATTCTGCCGATTCCTCATCACACGTTCCTCACTGTCTTGGGATGTCTTGTATTCTACGAAGGCATCCCAATGGGACTCCAACTTGACAAACACCTTAGCATTGAAATCCGGCGTAGCATTCTTCAAGATAAACTTTTTATACAATGTCTTCTTCCAACTCTGGAACAATGTTGCTATCTTCTTCATTGTCCAATCCCTCACTAGCTCCTTCAAAGCATCATCTGCTTGTAATGTGAAATGCTGAGTGATATCTCTCCAAGCTAGGTTCTTGTCATGATCAGATACAAAACTAACATTAGGAGCGGATATCTTCTGCTTCCATTCACGAGCACTAACTAGGATCCTATCCCTTACAACGAACCCACATTGATTGACATATGTCTGAGCATGTGGTCCCAATGGTTTGCTGGTGTCGGTGTCAAATTCTGATATTATGAAACGGCCCTCTAATGGCTTTTTTGGCCCTCGGACTTTCCTACTTTTGTCGGTGGTTGATGTAGATACAGAGACCGGCTACATGAGTAGAAACACAACGATTAACAACAAATATACGTACGCATACATCTATAAGAGATGATAGATAATCGAATATACCTTGCCAGTATTTTCTTGCGCGACAATTTGTTGATCTTCAACCACCGGCATATTCAGGATATCCTCATAATCAGCAAAGTAGTGACTCGTGTCATCTACATCCACATTGGTGCCGGCGTTGATAATATCCGCCATTATGTCATCACTCAAGTTATCATCCGGAGCAGCCATTTGTATCTTCAAGATAACACATAGATAGAATTACTATGGTACATAACATAAGTACATGTGATAACACATATAGAATTACTAAATCCAATTAAATATAATAACGCATAATATTTCATCAACATGGAAATAAGTACATGTATATATATATACACATAGAATGTCTTTCTAGATACAATTTTCTCTCTCTCTCAACACATGAAAATAAGTACATGTATATATACATATATAAATATTTAAGTACATATGTATACATATAGAATCTCTCTCTAGATATAATATATATAGAGAGATAGAATATATAATTACTAAATCCAATTAAATAAATCTAACATGAAATTAGATAAACTAGTAATAGATAATACATTTTAATCTAACATATATAAAAAACTATAATAAAAAACTATCTAAAAAAACTATCTAAATAAAATACTAATTAAATTTTAATACATTTAAATCTAATATATAAAAAACTATCTAAAAATAACTAAAAAACTAACAATAAACTACTAATTAAAATTTAATACATTTTAATCTAACATACAGCAGAGACTTTGTAAAAAAAATCTAAAAAACATGGCCGATCGAGAGCAGCAGATCAAGATCGAGTTCGACGGAGGCCGTACGGTGTGGGCGCGCGGGAAGCGTCGGCGACGGAGGGTGGGGTCGGGTGCGGCGGCGGAGACGGGATGCGGCGATGCAGGCCTGGAGAATGGCGTGGCCGGGCGGGGGTAGACGACGACGGCGGCGCGGCAGAGATGAGCTCGACGACGGCGGATGGCGCGGCCAGGCGGGGCTGAGCGACGGAGGCGAGATCGAAGATGAACAGAACAGACCCCGATATATATAGCCCGCGACCCTTTAGTCCCGGCTGGTAACAACAGCCGGGACTAAAGGACATTTAGTCCCGGCTGGTAAGACCAACCGGGACTAAAGGGTTGGACCTTTAGTCCCGGTTGGTCTTACCAGCCGGGACTAAAGGTATTTTTTGGCGGGCACCAAAATTGCCGCCCACCCTTTAGTCCCGGTTCTTGGTCTGGGCCGGGACGAAAACCCTGAAAATTTTGCCAACCTGCCAACGTAATTGGAAAGGCCTGGGATTTTGATTTTGTTTAATACTAGGTTAATCAATTAATTCCATAGCAACTTCAATACTTTGCAATATTTATTTGAAAAAATACTATTGATTAACTAATTATTTATTGTAAATAGGAAAATTTTGTAACCTAAAGTTTTTAATTTCTTTTATGAATATAGAATATAAATGTTACTAATACTAAGTATTTTGTTAATGCAAAAATATATTTGTAACTTAAAATTAATAAAACTAATATTATTCGATAGGAAATTTATTATCACATTATTGTAACGTCAATGTTTCAATTTTTTCTCGGTTTTTGACCAAAATTGACAGGATTTTTTTGTTGAACCTATAAAAATAGAGAAAATGTAGTATTTTTTGTTCTACAACTTTTTCAAATGAAAAAATGGCCTATATAAGGATTGTATATATTGATGAGCTTAACAAACTCGGTATTCAAAACTTTTCAATTTGAGATAATCTAGGGTTCCGAAAACTAGTTTGTAGACGTTGAAATTTAAAAATCACAAATTTGAACCGTCTAAACTTTCTCAAATGGAAAGTTTACCAAAACAACAATTGTAGATTTTTTTGAGTTTAACAAACTTGGTATTCAAAACTTTTCAATTTAAAGTCATTTAGAGTTCATAATACTAGAGTCAAAGTATTGTTTTTTTATTTGACCAAATTTGACTTGGTCAAACTTGCTCAAATGAGACACTAAATGACCTCAGATGAAAAAACTTTGAATACCAAGTTTGATCATCTCAGCAAGATCTACAATTGTTACATAGCTTATTTTCCCATTTAAGAATTTTTTATCAAACACTAGTCACAACTTCTTGAATCTCATATATACTTTCTGAAACTATGTCGCACACTTGTGAAATTTGAACTACATTTTGTTCAAGCTTTCTCAAATGAAAAAATGGCCTATATAAGGATTGTATATATTGATGAGCTTAACAAACTCGGTATTCAAAACTTTTCAATTTGAGACAATCTAGGGTTCCGAAAACTAGTTTGTAGGCGTCAAAATTTAAAAATCACAAATTTGAACCGTCCAAACTTTCTCAAATGGAAAGTTTACCAAAACAACAATTGTAGATCTTTTTGAGTTTAACAAACTTGGTATTCAAAACTTTTTAGTTTGAAGTCATTTAGAGTTCATAATACTAGAGTCAAAGTGTTATTTTTTTATTTGACCAAATTTGACTTGGTCAAACTTGCTCAAATGAGACACTAAATGACCTCAGATGAAAAAACTTTGAATACCAAGTTTGATCATCTTGGCAAGATCTACAATTGTGAAGTCATAACATATTACATAATATCCGTCTCTAAACATAATATATTAAACATACATCGTTGTATCATGCGGGCACAACAGTGAATTTTTTCTTGACGTATGACCCTTGGTTATGATCTTGTCATAACCATGGAGTGTCTTCATCATTTAACATGTTGCTTGGATCTTTCTTCACTATGAAGGGTGGAATTCGGACATTTCTTTCGTAATCTTCTGACATGTCTGACTTGTCTTCAATTCCCACTATATTTATTTTCCCAAAAAGAATTATGTGGCACTTTGGCTCATTGATCATTGAGTTGATGTCTTTGTTTTTTCCTCTATTTGATTTTGTAGACATGTCTTTCACATAGAACACCTGACTCACATCGGCAGCAAGGACGAATGGTTCCTCTTTGTACCCAATATTGTTGAGGTCCACTGTTGTCATTCCATACTCTTTGTCGACTGTTACCCCTCCTCCGGTCAGCTTCACCCATTGGCACCGGAACAAAGGGACTTTAAAATTAGGTGCGTAGTCTAGTTCCCATATCTCTTCTATGCGGCCATAATATGTTTGTATATTCCCATTTGGATCTGTTCCATCTATGCGAACACCACTATTTTGATTGGTGCTCCTTTTATCTTGGGCAACTATGTAAAATGTATTCCCATTTATCTCGTACCCTTGGTACGTGAGGATATGCCACGATGGCTGCCTAGCCAACAAATATAGTTGCTCATCAATATTGTCATCGCCTTGACATTCTTTTCGCAACCAACCACTGAAACTTTCCATGTGCTGACGCCTAATCCAAGCTTCAGTCTTCCCTGGAAATTTGGATCGTAAGAACTCCTTATGTATCTCGATGTACGGATGCACCAATGATGAGTTCTGAAGAACTATGTAGTGTGCTTTATTGAAATAATCGTCTTCCATGCCGATATATGTTTTCTTCCCTAAAGTTCCTTTACCACTGAGTCGCCCCTCGTGTCGTGATTCAGGAACGCCAATCGGGGCAAGGTCAGGAATAAAGTCAACACAGAACTCAATGACCTCCTCTGTTCCATAGCCCTGGGCGATGCTTCCTTCAGGCTTAGAACGGACTTTCACATATTTCTTCAAGACTCCCATAAACCTCTCGAAGGGGAACATGTTATGTAAGAACACAGGTCTAAGAATACTAATCTCCTTCACCAAATGAACTAGGATGTGTGTCATGATATTAAAGAAGGATGGAGGGAACACCAACTCAAAGCTGACAAGACATTGAACCACATCATTCTGTAGAGTAGCTAGTTCCACTGGATTGATTGCCTTCTGAGAAATTGCATTGAGGAATGCACATAGCTTCACGGTGGCTAGACATACATATGGAGGTAGAATTCCTCTTAAAGCAACTGGAAGCAATTGCGTCATAAGCACGTGGCAGTCATGGGACTTTAAGTTTAGGAATTTCTTATCTGGCACATTTATTATACCCTTTATATTGGAGGAGAATCCCGATGGGACCTTGATGCTGCTTAGACATTCGAACATGCTGTCCCTCTCTTCTTTGCTAAGCGTGTAGCTAGCAGGACTTAAGTAATGACGTCCATCATCTGTTTTCTCTAGATGAAGGTTGTCTCGTTCTTTCATGCCCTGCAAGTCCTGGCGTGCTTCAAGTGAATCCTTTGGCTTCCCATACACACCCATGAATCCTAATAGGTTCACACAAAGATTCTTTGTCAGGTGCATCACGTCGATTGCGTTGCGGACCTCTAGGACTTGCCAATAGGGTAGCTCCCAAAAGATGGACTTCTTCTTCCACATGGGTGCGTGTCCCTTAGCATCTTTGGGAACAGATTCACTGCCTTGTCCCTTTCCAAATACTACTTTCACATCCTTGACCATTGCGAGTACATCTTCCTCGGTTCGGTTATGAGGCTTCTTCCGATGGTCTGGCTTACCTTTAAAATGCTTCCCTTTCTTTCTTACTTAGTGATTCAACGGAAGGAATCGACGATGGCCAAGGTACACGACCTTTCGACATCTTTTCAAATATATACTATCAAGGTCATCAAAACAATGTGTGCATGCATTATATCCTTTGTTTGTCTGACCTGAAAGATTACTTAAAGCAGGCCAATCATTGATTGTTACGAACAACATTGCTCGTAGGTCAAAGTTTTCTTGTTTGTACTCATCCCAGACATGTACACCTGGTTTGTTCCATAAAACTAGAAGTTCTTCAACTAATGGCTTCAGATAGACATCAATATCGTTGCCAGGTTGCCTCGGACCTTGGATGAGGATCGACATCATAATGAACTTCTGCTTCATGCATAACCATGGAGGAAGGTTGTAGATACATAGAGTAACTGGCCAAGTGCTATGACTAGTGCTCTGCTCTCCAAAAGGATTCATACCATCTGTACTTAAGGCGAACCTTAAGTTTCTAGCATCATTTGCAAACTCTGGAAATTCCCTGTCTATCGCTCTCCACTGGGACCCATCAGCTGGGTGTCTCAGCATATTGTCTACCTTATGGTCTTCTTTATACCACCGCAACAACTTTGCATTGTCTTTATTTCTGAACAAATGTTTTAAGCGTGGTATTATAGGAGCATACCACATAACCTTGGCAGGGATTTTCTTTCTAGGACGTTGTTCACCCTCGACGTCACCAGGATCATCGTGCCTGATCTTATACCGCGATGCTTTACATACCGGGCATTCATTCAAATTCTTGTATTCATTGCCATGGTAGAGGATGCAGTCATTAGAACATGCATGTATCTTCTGGATTTTTAATCCCAATGGGTAGACAACCTTTTTTGCTTCGTACGTAGTGGTGGGCAATTCATTTGGCTTCGGAAGCATCTTCTTTATGAGGTTCAATAAATTTCCAAATGCCTTGTCGGATATACCATTCTTTGCCTTCCACTGTAGCAATTCCAGTGTTGTACCCAGCTTTTTTTGCCCCTCTTCGGCCGTCGGGTATAGCAACTTCCTATGATCCTCAAGCATGCGCTCGAACTTAACTTTCTCTTTTTCACTTTCCCATTCTTGTTGTGCATCACGAATGGCATCGCCAAGAGCATCACCGAGATCATCTTCTACCGCTACCTCTTCTTCATCTCCCCCCATTGTAGTATCATCAAAGACACCATACTGAGCAATAATGTCATCAATGTCTAAATCTTCTCCTTCACCTTCTTCCATCATGACCCCGCTTTCTCCATGCTTAGTCCAATATATATAGTTTGACATGAAACCTGACTTAAGCAAATGTGAATGAAGACTCATTGAGCTTGAATATTCCTTTAAATTCTTACATAGGGCACATGGACAGCACATGAAACCATCCCGCTTATTTGCCTCGGCCACACCTAAGAAATAGTGCAAGCCCTCAATAAAGTCTTGGGAGCGGTGATCGGCATTGTACATCCAATGGCGTGACATAATCTGTATTACACGATAAATTATGAAAACCTTGAACATAATTTAGTATTTTATTACACAACATAAATGACACACACACGGTTGATTAATTAACTAAGTCTGGCTACCACGTAAGCAATCCCAACTATCACTAAACAAACTAAAACTACAATGCACTTCAGTAACATAATTATTTCGTGATCGTACGCAACTAAAATAGACAAATCATTCTTCTGTTGAATATCAATAAGCTTCTCCTGCTGTCTTACTGCCTCATCAGCAGCAGCCGCTACCTCAAGCGCACCCAAATTCTGCACGTATGTAGCATAATCTTCCTCCCAGTACCAACCATCACATCCATTGCCCTCCTAATGTAATTAAAGCCAAAAAATATTTAGTCAAAAATATTCAAGAAAAGCAGGTCAATTAGCCATAAAGATAAAATGCGTAAGAAACTCACATCGCGATCCGGGCACTTGTAGAAAACATGACCCTTGTTGGGTCCCTGTCTCTTGACTCGGTACTCCATCACAATCTTCTGCTTACACTTGCCGCAGATAATGAGAGGGAGTTCTGGCCTCAGTCGTTTCGCAACCGAACGAGAGGCCGATGATCCGGTACCAGTTGTCCTCTACTTTCTATACTTATTTTTGCAAACTAGTGTAAATTTCATATTTTCTAAAATGATATATTTAAACAAAACTAGTACGGATTTCACATGTTTCAATAAATAACCATCCGTACTAGTTGACCTTGCTTACATGATCATTTCGGCCAGCATTTCTCCACCGGACGGCACCGTACTTGGCCAAGGAAGAGCTCCGATTCTACGAGAAAGGGAACACGGTCTTCCACGACCGTTGCCGCTCTCCCTCGTAGCATCAAAGTTCCTCCTTGACGTCCGTTACCGTTCGGCAGAGAACATGTTGGCCGAGCTGAACACGGTCCGCAAGTTCAACTAGTACGGATTTTCTATAATTTTCTAACTATTTACTAAGTTTTTCATTTCATGGAAAATTTAATTCTAAAAAAGGCATGATTTCTAAGTAGTTCATTTCATGGAAAAAATAATTCTAAGTGACCTGCTCGATATCGGCGAGCTCGTGGACGTTTAGGTTGCCGAGGATAGTAACATTTGTAGATGACATTTGTAGGTCTGAAGTTATCAAATATCCATCAAATTATAGCTCAAAAATATGTTTCAATAAATAACCATTCGTACTAGTTGACCTTGCTTACGTGATCAACTCAGCGAGTATTTCTCCACCGGACGGCACCGTACTTGGCCAAGGAAGAGCTCCGATTCTACGAGAAAGGGAACACGGTCTTCCACGACCGTTGCCGCTCTCCCTCGTAGAATCAAAGCTCCTCCTTGACGTCCGTTACCGCTCGACAGAGAACATGCTCGCTGACTTGAACACGGTCCGCAAGTTCAACTAGTACAGATTTTCTACAATTTTCTAAGTTTCTCATTTCATGGAAAATTTAATTCTAAAGAATAAAAGGCATGATTTCTAAGTAGTTCATTTCATGGAAAAAATAATTCTAAGTGACCTGCTCGATATCGGTGAGCTCGCGGACGTTTAGGTTGCCGAGGATAGTAACATTTGTAGATGACATTTGTAGGTCTGAAGTTATCAAATATCGATCAAATTATAGCTCAAAAACATGTTTCAATAAATAACCATCCGTACTAGTTGACCTTGCTTACGTGATCAACTCGGCGAGCATTTCTCTACCGGACGGCACCGTACTCGGCCAAGGAAGAGCTCCGATTCTACGAGAAAGGGAACACGGTCTTCCACGACCGTTGCCGCTCTCCCTCTTAGAATCAAAGCTCCTCCTTGACGTCCGTTACCGCTCGACAGAGAACATGCTCGCCGAGCTGAACACGGTCCGCAAGTTCAACTAGTACGGATTTTCTACAATTTTCTAAGTTTACATATAAAATCATAATAAAGTCCAACATATAAAGTTACACATGCATCTACATCGCAAAATGAGATAAGCTACTGATAAAACATAAGAGGATTAAGTTTCTTACCTCCAAAATCGAAGAGCAACACCAATGGAGGGGGAGAGAGTAAGAACAACAGCAAGCTGAAAAACAGAGGCAGTGAGTTTGAATGGAATGGCTCGGGCTCGGGGAGGAAGAAATGAGCTGAATTATAGGCCGGGATTATTAGTCCTGGTTAGGGGTCCAAACCGGGACTAAAGATTAATCTTTATTTCCGGGGCATCACCTAAACCGGGACTAAAAGCTTTAGTCCCGGCTGGTATTACCAACCGGGACTAAAGGTTGGACTAAAGACCCCTGCCCCGCGGACGACCGTTGGGCAGGGACCTTTAGTCCCGGTTAGTATTACCAACCGAGACTAAAGGGTCCTTTAGTCCCGGGAGCAAAAAATGCCGAGGCTAATGTCAAATTGAGACATCGTTCTAAAGTCTGTTCTATAGTAGTGTACCATGCGAACGATCGGCGTGCTCTACAATGGGCTCGCAAAGCGGATTTAGTTGGGGGCTCAGTCGTTGGGCTATTTTATCGATTAACGGAGGCAAGTGCATTTGTTAAAGTGAATTATGTACACAAGTTGCCATCTAACACCATGCCTCTAACAAGCATGATAAATAGAGGCCAACATGATGTAGAGGCGGGCATTGTGTCCATCTCTGGAAATGATCGGGTCTTACCCGATGGTGAAAACCACTTCTGTAGTAGTCGCTGTAACGAACAGTTCTCCAAAAAGCACGCATGTTAGCTACCACACACATGCATCTTCCTTCGCTACCATTGCACCGCATGGGCGTCCTTCAACCTACTCACGCGACAGCGAGACGAGCGGAAGAAGGGAGGACACTTTATTACATGCATGTGGGCGCTGCTACTGGTATGAGCATGCGGTTTCTTCTCTGAGAAAATTCCTTCGTTGCCATCCAAAGCTATATTAATCCCTTTATTGCCATTCAGATTTACATGTTCCCTTGGTTGCCATTGATTTATATTTTTTGTTCCCTTATTTGCCATTGTTGTTACTTTCTCGTTAGTCCATCGTACACTGTTAAAACATGTGGCGGTCTCATCTCTCTCGCTCTTAGCGCCCACGTACCGTGACCGGCTAACCGCTAGCCGCCTTGCTCCCCGCGCTCGCCGCATGACAGCGCATCGCCTGCACTTGTTGCCACCAAGCGTTCGCCGTCCATGTGTTTCATCACCGCTGAGCCACGTTCGTCGTCCGCGCACGCATGCCATCGCCGGCTGCCTCGCCTCCCTCGCGCTGGTGGTGTCGCGAATGCCGCGCCATCGGCGTTGCTGGTGGTGGCGCGGGCGCACGCATGCCATCGCAGACTGTTTCGCCTCCCCGCGCTGGTGTTGCCGCGAATGCCGCGCCATCGGCTTTGTTGGTGCATACGGCGAGCGCAGGGATATGAAGTCGACCAACAAAATTGCTCGAAGATGGCGTCTGCGAGCACGAGTATGCGACAAGCCTTTGCATTATATTTTGGTATTTACTAAACTTGACTTCAAGCAATGGCGTGGCCTGGCCTGGCCGAGCAGCGGTTCGCCCAAGCTGCTACTCCTGGCCTGGCCGACGACGACCACGGAGATGGAGGAGTCGCCGCGGGTGAGCGATGGCGGCGCCGCAGATAAGGAGCGTGTGATGCGGCTCCTGGAGCGGGAGGCGGCGTCGGCCAAGCAGCGGAAGATGATGAAGATGCTGGAGTCGTTGGTCCAGCAGACCACCAAGATCGCGCTCGAGGAGGCCAGGCTCGAGGTCGCCGCGCTACGGCATCAACAACAGCAGGGCGAGGCCGCCGCCACCGGGCCGGCCGCACAGGCACAGACACAGACACAGCAACAGTGGAGCGTCAAGGACCTCATGTTCGGCGGCGTGGACGAGGAGATCAACGGTCTTTGTGCCAGGCTCCGTGCGTCGGCGTAGGCCGAGGAGCGGAGCCGGAAGGCGGCGGACGAGCTCACCGCGGCGCTGTCCGCGGTCAGCATGGAGGCGAAGCAGGTCAAGGCGTGGCTCTGCGACGCGCGGGACGAGCTGGAGGCGGCCCACACCGAGGGCGACCGGCTCCGGGGCCTACTCCAGGGCGCCGAGGCGGAGCTGTGGTCAGCGACCGAGCGCGTCGACGCGCTCACCGTCGACTGGAAGGACGCTGCGGCCGAGTGGCGCGCCAGGGAGAAGGCGCTGCTGGCGCGCGCCCGTGGCGCGGAGGAGGAGGCCGCCGCCGCGCGGGCGGAGAGCGCCGTCGAGATCGACGCGGCGCGACGGGCGCTCGCCGACGGGCGAGAGAGACGAGACCGCCACATGTTTTAACGGTGTATATGATGGATTAACGAGAAAGTAACGACAATGGCAAATAAGGGAACAAAAAATATAAACCAATGGCAACCAAGGGAACATGTAAATCTGAATGGCAATGAAGGGATTAATATAGCTTTGGATGGCAATGAAGGAATTTTCTCTTCTTCTCCCTCCATGCTATTCTTCTAAGCTTTATTCTTCTTCTTCCTCGTCGAGCCGTACTCCCGTACCACCCCCCATCCAGCAACGCCCCTACCATTGGGCACTCCATCCACAAACCACTCCCACCGCTAGCTCCAACCTGCGCTCCACTAATCCAAATCGGAGTCAGAGTCGTCGCGCCGCCGGCCACTACCGCTGCCCTTGGCCGATGGATCCGTGCCACCCGGCCCACCCCCACTCTCTCCTAATCTCAATCAGAGGACAAAAGGCTCAAGCCCTCGCCCCGCTGCCAGCTCATCCCAACCGGTTGTCTCCGGCCGCCTCGCTCACCGCCCCCTCCAACCGCCAATACTGCTTGGCTGCCTGACGCTCCAGGCCTTACCTTCTTAGCCAAAAGAACATTGAGGGTTCCCCAAGCTCCACCCCTAAACCCTAACTTTGCGGGTGCATTGTTCTTCTTCTTCACTGGCATTGTTTCTCATCCACTCATATGTCAACGCGTGTTAGCGTGTTGCTACTATTGGCAGCATGGGCGTTAGGTAAAGATTTTGGGAAGGAGGAGAGTTGGTCATGGCGTGGCTTGGGTCGCCGGCCACCTGTGCCGCTTGAAAGTGGCACTGAGAGCCTGAGTCCGTTGGCTAAGGATTTTTCATAGCTTTATTCTCTAAAATAGTTTGACTTATATAGGACAAAACTAAAATGAAAGGAGATATACACTACAGGAAATCGGGATTTTGCCCAGTACTCAAATCTTTGCCGAGTGCCGCACTCGGCGAAACTTGGCACTCGGCAAATAGGGCTTTGCCGAGTGTCTGGCACTCGGCAAAATAAAGGCACTCGGCAAAGCCAAACTTTGCCCAGTGCCAGACACTCGGCAAAGTTGGGCACTCGGCAAAGAGGCGCCCGGGGATAACGGTACCCAACGCCGTCCTCTTTGCCGAGTGCCTTCTGTTTGGCACTCGGCAAAATATTGGCTTTGCCGAGTGCCTAGGGCTAGCACTCGGCAAAATATTCACTTTGCCGAGTGCCAAACCTTGGCACTCGGCAAAATAATTTTTTTTTTGTTTTTTGCCACCAACTTTTTTTCTTAGATTTGTATTTGTACCATGAACAACATGTTCAAATTTGGCACAATTTCATTGCTGTTTGCTATATTTCTTCACTTTATTTCGTTTTCTTGCAATTTTCCGAAAAATGTAGGTTTGAACTGTAGGTGCATCGAATAATAGTTTTGATCCATTCCAAAAATGTTATTCTTGTTTGTTAGTGTCACTTTATGCTAAATCTAGGAACTGTCTCCAAATTTCGATCAACGTGCTCACGGGCAACGTCGCGAACTTGCGTGCGAGTGGTTATTTAATTCTATAAAATTCAAACGAATCTCAAAACTCATGAAACTTGGCGAGATGTCATGATATCACATGCATATGCAGTGGTAAAAATTTGAAAACGTTTGGAGGACGTCATTACGTATGGTGTTCACAAACCAGGACATCATCACATGTGATATCAAACGAAAGGAAGAACGTAAAAAGGTGTCTCGATTGATCAGTCGTCGATCAGTCTCTCCATGCTTGCATCCTCTAGCTAGCTAGACAAGATCGAGAGAAGGAAGAGAGAAGAGCTAGCCGATGACATGCACTGGGCCGGCTGCTGGACCTCCCGATCTATCAGTCTTCCTCTTTGTCTCTGCTGCAGCTAGCTGCGATGCTAGGGGAATAAGTATCGATCGATATGCATATGAATGATCACTAGCCAGCCAGAGCCAGGCCAGCATGGGCAGGGTCGGTACGGTGGTCGTTGGCCCGGCCGGGAGGGAGAATGAAGCATAGAAAGAAGCTACTTGAGAGCTAGCTAAGCTAGCTACCTACCTACCTACTTGATTTATCGTCCTCGATCTGTCTCGTTGGCTTGGTCTTCAATGGTTGGCAGTCCATGGCGCTGGTCATAGATGTCCAACGGGCCAGCCCGGACCGGCCGGCATGCCCGAAGGGGGTCGTGCCGGCACGGCACGTCGTGCCTCCCTGGCCGTGCCTCTTAGGGCCACGGGCCTGGCCTTCGGCCTAGGCACGGCACTATAGGCCGTTTTACGGGCCGGGCCAGCTCGGAAAGCACGGCCAGTCTAGCAAGTTGGGCTGGCCCGAGGCCCGCGCCATCCCTGCTTCCATGGCCTCTGCCTCGCCGGTGTTGAGGAAGGGGGCCAGCAGGCCACATCCGCGGCACTCCAATGACGGTGGAGCGGGAAAGGAGGTGAGGGGTGGCGGCGACGGTGCCGGCGAAGAAGCAACAGCGTCGGAGCTGGCGCCGAAGAGGCTGTGTTGCCGCGTCGGGGAGGTGGCGGTCTTCGTGCTTCAGCTTCGGTCGCGCGTGGGGAAGAGAGCGGGGGCCGCGCACCGCTTCGCGAGTGGGTGGCCAGGAGGCCCGTCTCCCGCGTCGCGCGTGGGGAGAATCGGGGTGCCAGTGAGGCTGTGCGGCGCGCCGCACACGTTGGGGGGAGGAAGGGTGCGGGTGCGGCCCGGTGGTGCGCCGCGCGCGACGGAGAGGAGGGGTGTGGGTGTGGCGGTGCGACGGCGTGAGGGAGAGGAGGGGTGGTCACCGTCGGCGCTAGGTGCAGCCAGCAGCGGAGGCGAGTTCGCCTCGCAACTCAGAATCGAGCGCCTCGCGGTTGTGGGAGAAGGGGAATGCGGCGCGGGGGAAGGAGTGGGAAAGTTAGGGTTGGATGGAAGGGAGTGGGATGGGCTTTAGCCGGCCATTTCTGGCACCAGGCCGCACCGGGCCTTCCACTAATTTGTGGGCCGGGCGGGGCTGCCTGGCGTGCCTGAGTAGCGGCCCAGGCACGGCCCTGTGCATCGGGCCGGGCCGGCCCGGGCCCGTGGAACATCGGGCCATGCCATGTTTGTGCCGGGCTATAATAGCGGCCTTCGTGCCGTGCCAACGGACTACGGGCTGCATGGACATCTATAGCGCCGGTGCAGTATAGTGATGCCTTCGTCTCGTCCCTGCGTGCACTTCTTCTTGCAACTAATACATATACATAGCATGCATGAATCATGATGGCTGTGGCTCATCATCGATTGCGTGCTGCATATATAACGTACGTGCTGGATGTCTGCAGAACAACACAAAGTAAAGTATGGGCCTGCGGATCCTGCTGCGGGCGAGCCGCTGCCGCTCCGCACGCGCGGGCCCTTGGCCGCCCCCCCGCTTGCGCTCGCCCTCGGCCGGCCCTGGGCCGATAGGTATGTATTTTTTTTTTGTTGGTAAATTTAGGTTTCCCTTTTTAGTTACTTTAGTTAGATTTTGTTAGTTTTAGTTGTAGATTAGTTAGATTTGATTAGGATTAGATTAAATAGTATATTTATTTTGTAGTTGTAGATTAGGGTTAATTTTAGGGTTAGGGTTAGGTTTAGTTTAGTTTGATTTTGTTTTTTTGGTTAGTTTAGTTTAGTTTAGTTAGATTACTTAGTATATGTAGTTAATTTAGTTTAGTCAGATTAGTTAGTTTAGTTTTAGGGTCAGTTTTAGTTGTATATTAGTTTTAGGTAGATTAGGGTTAGTTTTAGTTGTAGATTAGTTTTTTAGTTAGATTTTTAGGGTTAGTTATTTTTAGTTAGGTTCTATGGTTCGATTTATTTAGGATTATGGTTTAGTTTCGGATAATTCTTTTGGATTACGGGTAGTTTAGTTAGTAGTTTGATGTTAGGGTTAGTTTTCTTATAGTTTATTTTGTATAGTTAGAGTTGGTTCACATGGTACTTCTTTTAACCGACTCGATGCTTTGCACGATGCGACCAGGAATGTCGACCGATTTAGACCCTTTCAGAATTTACCATGGCAATGGTGAAATCAGGTATGGGGACAGCGGGGTAGACCTTAGCGAGTTCTAGGTGTTTGACACAGAACTGAGTTCGCCGCTAGATTATAGCCGGAAATAAGTTTTAGCCTGGCTACATAAATACTTGGGGTGTTCCGCCCTCCTAGCATTGTTTCAGGATTAGTATGTTCCGCCCTCCGATGCGTCGTCGTTTGCATGCAGAGCTGGTGTACTGTATTCGTGCCAACTGATGTTTCTTGCGTTGCATATCGATCCGTGAGTCGTATACTGATGTAGCTAGCTATCCACAGCGCATGACTACAAACAATGCAAATAGTTTCACAGCCATACATTTTTCTTCTTGCTCTCGGTACCAATGCAATGCATGGCTCTCTCTCTCTCTCTCTCTCTCTCTCAGCGAGAGAGGACTGGGTTAATTGCAACCGTGTCATTACAACTTTCATGGTTTTAAGAAATGCCACGCTACTACAATAACGATTTTCCCCCCTGCGCCTTCTCCACACCGAGCCTGGAGAGCCACCACGCGTCTGCTGCCTCGACTAACCATCGCAGCTAGACAGCTGCACCCACTACTGCAGAATTTCATTCTTGGATTCGATCATACGAGATTTCCAGAGGCAGGAAGCGCCCTTGCCTCTGGTTTAAGGTCACTGGAAATCGGTTACAATGCTCGCCTCTAGAAATAGATTTAAAAAACAAAAAAAACACAAACCGTTCCTGAGCCCGCTCTTAGGCCCACCCCCAATGCCAAGCCCGCCGTGGAGGCTGGCTAAGCCCACCATGTGCTGATCGTAAAACAAAAAAAACACAAACCATTCCTGAGCCCGCTCTTAGGCCCACACCCAATGCCAAGCCCGCCGTTGAGGCTGGCTAAGCCTGCCATGTGCCGATTGCTAAATCCATTGCGACCTCATAGGACCTGATATGTAGCGCCACCGAGATGACCTAGATCAGCAGTGCTATCATGCCGACCACACCATCCCCCGGCTGGATCCGAACGGTGTGGAGAGGGAGAGATAGAGGAGTCAGGAGAGAGAGAGAGACAGAGGAGTAATAGAAGATAGATGATGGGTGCATCTGATGGAGCTCACGGCCACTGCCTCCTCGCTGCCCTCGTTGAGGTCCTCAATCTGCAGGTCTCTAGGCGGTGCTCTGCTGTAGCTCCATCACCACGCCCAAGATCAGCACACCATGGCCGGGGCTCGCTGCGCTCTAGATCTGCATCCCTCAGCAAGGACACCGCACCATAAATGTCCTTAGATCTGCAGCTCTCTCTGCCGAGGTTCCACCACCGCGCCCAAGATTTGAAAGACTCAGTCGGGCCACTGTCGGGGCTTCTAGGAGCCCCCACTATTGAAAGGTTCTTATTTGGTTTTAGTAATTGAGTGACAACTTAGGTGGACTAATATGTGGTTATGTAAGATACACAGGAAATTAGTCCACAGATACGCAACCGTTGCAGTTGACGTTGAAGCCGTCCAGGTAGCACCCCGGCTCGATGCCGAACGGGTACGGCACGCTCACGTTCCCGCAGCGGGTCGTGCAGCCCGGCAGCCCCATCATCAGCTGGCGCCCCTCGTCGCCAGCGACAACGAGAAGATGATGAGCTGCAAGGACGCCGCCGCCGCTGACGTCGTTGTCGTCGCAGTAGTTGATGATCTGTACTTTGGCATGGCTTCGAACATCGAGATATCCATTATTATCATGCATATATGGATCGACTCTCCTTTTCCCGGTTTTTTTTTTTTTTTTTTGGCTATGTGAGATCGATGGTGCTAGAGACGCACAGTATATATACAGTTTTAGCGTCTGGCGCTTGCATACGTAGTGTCTGTTGGATCGGAGCTCGAAGTGACGGCCTAACCCATGCAGCAGGATTGGACCTGCATATTATTCTGCATCGGTCGTCGTTTGCATGCAGAGCTCGTGTACTGTATTCGTGCCAACTGATGTTTCTTGCGTTGCATATCGATCCGTGAGTCGTATACTGATGTAGCTAGCTAGCACCACTCCCATTTTTCAGATTAGAAACAGGACAGCGTCCGGCTCCGACCTCTCCATACCATAGCCAGGCCAGAATTGATGCATGCATGCCCGGCCAGCCCCCCAGCACACACAGTATACTACCGTCGCGCCCGCGCATGATTTTTAATCTCTTCTATAAACATTGCAAAAAAGTTTCACAGCCATATATTTTTCTTCTTGCTCTCGGTACCAATGCAATCTCTCTCTCTCTCTCTCTCTCTCTCTCTCTGCTAGGGAGGGACTTGCATATTACAACTGTGTCATTACAACTTTCATGGTTTTAAGAAATGCCACGCTACTACCACAACGATTTTAGGAGATCAGACGTGGTCAAAGAATGTTTGCACGTGTCTCCCAAAATACTTGATGAACTTCAGAGATAATCAGCGTATTCACAGAGGCTACCATCTTAAAAGGCCCGCCTCTGTTAAAAAAAAAACCCAATCCACTAGGCAAATCCTAATAAGTCGCGGCCTCTAATCTCGTTCACGGTCATCCCTTTTGCTCTCACTACAAGGATTTTACCCTAAAGCCACGCCTAAGAATGGTTGCAATATGGGTGTTTTGGTTGCAATACGTAACAAATGCTTCGGAGTCGGTTTCATTGTGAGTCGTGGCATTTAAATATGTTGCAATAGGTTATTGCGACTCAATTTTGATGTGTTGCGATACTATGCCTTTCGCGACGCGCATAAAAAACAAATGCAACACATGATGTGGTCGCAATAGGAAATATTGCAACCAATAGCATCGTTGCATTAGTAATTGTTGCCACGACACACGTTGTGGCAATAGACTATATTGCCACCAAACATTGTGTTGCAACAACGAGCCATTATTGCAACACCATTGCTTCGTGGGAATAGAACTAATTGTGCTGCGGCTGCGGCTGCTGTAGGGTGGCAGCGGTGGATTCTATCAGGCGGCGGGGATTTGCGGCGATGCATTTTTTTTAGCAATGCCGGCGATGTGCCTGGTGATCGCTCAATGTAGGAAACCTTTGACTTTGGCCCATGTGTAGGAGTAGTTTGGGCCACCAACAAATTTGTGTGGCAATATGACTAATAATTTGCAACCAAATGTACTACACTATTGCAACATATGTTATGAGTAGCAATACAACCTTATGCCATGCAACGAACTATTTTTTTATGCAATACAGTGCAACCTTTCGCGACGCAGGCCAATATTAAGGCAACACTGTTATTTCGTGATGATATTGAAAACTACTCAGCCATTGTTAGAATGGTGGCAACAATGACGTGTTATCGCAATGCAAATTTATTATTAACACAACGCAGCTCAATTTGTTGCAATATTTACACGCATTTGCAACAATAGTTTAATTGTGGCCATAACACCCACCTATCACAACAAAGGTTAGGACTAACACAACCCAATACTTTAGATGCAACAAGTTCCACGTATCACTACCAATTATAGTACATGTTGCAATAGAGCCACCTATTGCGACTAAATTTGTGGCGTTGCAAATACAAGTGGTTGGATAGGGTAAACACCTTGTAGTGTGTGTCGATCTCGTCCCCTCCGTCTCTCCTCCTCACCACCTCTGCACCTATCCTAGAGAGTTGTCGCCCCTCCACCTGGCTTCCCCACCCCCCCCCCCCCCCCCGGCCTTCTCCACACCGAGCCTAGAGAACCACTACGCTTCCGCCTCCCTAACTAACCGCCGCACCTAGATAGCTGCACCCGCAACTACAGAATTTCATTTTCGGAGTCGATCATACCATACAAGATTTCTAGAGGCGGGAAGCACCCCGCCTCTGGTTTAAGGTCACTGGAAATCCCGATTTAAAGAGGCGGTTATAATGCTTGCCTCTAGAAATATATTTAAAAATAAAAAAACACAAATTGTTACAGAGCCCGCTCTTAGGCCCATCCCCAATGCCAAGCCCGCCGTGGAGGCTGGCTAAGCCTGTCATGTGCCAATCACTGGATCCATTGCGACTTCACCGGAAACGATGTAGTGCCACCGAGATGACCTAGCTCAGTAGTGCTGTAATGCCAACCACACCATCCCTCGGCTGGATGATGGGTGATGAGAGGGAGAGATAGAGGAGTCAGGAGAGAGAGATAGAGGAGTAATAGCTATAGGAGAGATGATGGGTACATCTAATGGAGCTCACGACCACCGCCTCCTCACTTCCCTCATTGAGGTCCTCGATCCGTAGCTCTCTAGGTGGGGCTCCACTATAGCTCCGTCTCCGTGCCCTAGATCAGCACACCTTGGCCGGGGCTTTGCTGCTGTGCCCTAGATCTGCATCCCTCGGCAAGAACGCCCACACCATGGATGTCCCAAGATCTACAGCTCTCTATCGAGGCTCCACAGCCGCGGCACCACCATCATGCCCTAGATTTGTAGGCCTCAGTCGGGCCACTACCGGGGCTTCTAGGAGCCTCCACTGTGCCCTCTGCCCTTGATGGGGCCACCACTGGGGCTCAACGGCTATGCCCTGGATAAACATCCCTTGGCTGGGCCACCACGCCCAGAATGGGCCTACATCTATAGCTCTCTCTACCGAGGCTTGTTCGTCGCGTCCTAGATTTGTAGCCCTTAGCCGAGCCACTACCGGGGATGTTGGGAGCCGCCACTATGCCCTCCGTCGTCAGTCAGGCAACCGTTGGGGCACTGGGGAGATAGCATCGCACTCTTGTCCCTCGGCCGTCTTCCTCCACCACTGAGTAATCTTCCTCTACCATGTCGGTGAGAGAATAGAGAGAGACAAGGGGGGAGAGAGAGGCTGAGAGGAGACACAAGAAACCCAAAATGGATATTTATATATGCGGTAACGTGTGATGGGCTTGGTGAACATTCTATTAACATGATTTTTAGAGACGGACTATCTCTGAAAATGGTATGTCCACCTCTAAACATCACTAGTTATTTTTTAGACTGGCTTTCTTTTTGCTCACCTCTGTTAATTATAATGTTTGTCTCTTAAAATCATTTCATTGGTAGTAGTGACAGTCAAGGAGGGCACGGGATCTGGCGGCCATCGCCACGCATAGTTGCCTTGACCTGGTGGACCTATGGAGGCGTGTAATCCAGTAGCAACGGCCCAATCCATTGAGGAGGGAGTAGGATTTGTCGAGTTTCGCCTACTTCACCCTATACTTTGTGGTCTTTGACGTCGACACCATGCGGTGGAGACGCCATGATATTGGCACAGATCTGCGATGGTGCAGGGTGGTGCAACCTCGTCCTCCATGCTGCGGGCACCATTGTGACCTCATCCTCGATGTTGCGGGTGAGGCATCCACCTTGTGAACTTCATGGATCCAACCAGTGGATTTGGTGGATTTGCTAAGGAGTGGTGTCAGACAAACTTCCATTCTTCCAGGTTGATACACGAGATCTCCTTCGGCTTTGACTTGGTCTTTGTTATCCCCACCTCTCTCTCTCTCTCTCTCTCTCTATGCAAGGCGATGGTGAGGTGGCGTGTCTCAGTGATGGTGGCTATCCTAGGAGCGAACTCAGCGACAGTGACGAGCAGCGGGCCTAGGAGCGGGCTCGGCGACAGCGATGATGGTGGGCCTAGTAACGGTCTCGAGAATGGACTCACGGGCGAGCTTGTGGCTTTTGGTTTTTTAATCTATTTCCAAAGATGAGCATTATAGCTGCCTCTAAAAACACTGGTTAACAGTGACCTAAACCAAGAAGCAGGGGTGCCGCCCACCTCTAGAAATGATATTTTTTTCATCTCTAAAAATAGATTATGTAGTAGTGCCACTATAATTCATCTATTCTAAGACGTGCCATTACAATTTTGGCGTTCCATGAAATACACCACATGATACGTCTCACACGAATAAGTTACTCGGATCCTTTCCTCTCCCCGATCATTTACCTTCCGTTCAAAGATGGCAACGGGTAAAATACCCACGGATATAGGTATCGCAGACCTGCACCCGTGAGGATATTTCTGTGCCCGCACTCAATAACTGCCACGAGCAGCACTATGCACCCCACAGCCGCTATCCACGGGCATGCCCGCATAACCAGGAAGATGACAGTGGCCTGAGGGCGAAGACGGGCAAACAGCGGCCTACGTGGCGGGGATCGGACGATGCCCTGGGTCAGAGCTTCAGATCCGTGAGTAGAGGAGCTGCGACGCCATGAGTGGAGGAGCGAGAGGGGACAACGGTGGGGAGGCGCGCCCACGAGTGGAGGGGCCGCCGAATGGAGGAGCTGCTGCGACCGCAAGTGGGAAGGCGCGATGGAGAGGCGCTGGCTACGACCGCGAGTTGAGGAGCTGCCAGCCGCGACTGTGAGTGGGGACTGGGGAGGAGCGATGCCGCCACGATGCCCGCGAGGCCGTGACCACGTGTAGGGAGGATACGCGAGTGGGGAGGTGGGGCGTCGGATGATGGGGACGGGGTTCTCGATCTTCTGTTAGGTGATGATAACTATCGTTTTGATGGAGCACGACACACCGATCCGACTTCAAATCAAAAGACCCTAACCCTGCAATCTTAGCACCACAACTCCTCTGGTTATCAATCGTGTCACTAATCCAGTTGACCTCACCAAGAAGGCTAATCTCTACCTGCGAAATGAAGACTACAAGTAAGAACTCGAAAGTACGCAGCTCAATTGAAAGTGACAAAGTGCAGATGTATGATTAAGATCACGAACGTGGGGTTCCACAATCGAAAACGATGACTATTCCAAGACAGATTGTTCTAAAGCAAAACCCAACCCCTAATGAGGGTGGTGGCTATTGATTATAATGCCTAAGGGTTGTCACACCCCCTAGACACCCCCCCCTAATGAGCTCAAAGACGATACATGGCCCAATGGACCAAAAACGGTGACGTGGCACCAGGACAGATTCTGAACATGACTTGTTTCGACCATTCCCATTGACTCTAATGGAATTTGTACATCAAACTAAATCCATTGGTTAGCTTATGAAATTATATTTCCATCCATATGCGGATCATCAAAAATGAAGTCCAGATGCGTCCTGGGCATCCGTTTTACTGCTCGCTGGTCCTGAAGGCCGAGGTAGACTCGAAGTCAAGTTGGACTGGGCCTCCGGCTTGCCTTCGACGTTCTTGCTGGTCTTTCTCGCCCCCACACCTTTCTCCATGTACTTCAAGACCCTCTCCAATGTTCCTAAGCAAAATAACATCATTAGGTAGCAATCTATTTTCAAAACTATGAAAAGGATCGCTTAGGAACGAGCTCACCTCTAAATTTAATCATCGCAGTCGAGCTCGGGTCGTTGGACCTTGCATAATGGTTGGAGGATCAATAGGTGCAACCGAAGGAGTGATGTCCTCATCACCGAGATGTGGGGTTGCATCACATGGGTGGCGGGCTGAGCTGACGGCGGCCGCTGCCTGCTGGTGGGAGTGGGATTGGGGATTTGGGATGGCTGGAACCCTATAATCTGAAGAATATATACCTCCTATGCAATGGGCCCACATGTCAGTGCGGGTTTGGTGGTTTTGCGGGTATAGGTATGCTATTTTCTTGTCCGTCTACCATTTGAAAGGTCCTAATGGCTAGAGGGGGGTGAATAGCCTATTGAAAATTTCTACAACAACACTTAGCAAATATGTTAGACAATCAAACGGCGAAGCGAGTGTTGCGCTAGCCTACTAAAAGAGTAAGCCACCTACCACAATTCTAGTAATTAGGATCACTAAGCACACAATTTGCTAAGTCACTATACTAAGTTAGTGTGCTCTCAAAAGCTAACTAAAGAGCCTCACAAACCACTAGACTCGACACAAGCTTTCTCTCAAAACTAATTACACTAAAGAGCTTAGCTTACACACTAGAAATGTAATACAAGAGAGGATGGCAATGATTATACCAACATATTGAGGTATGAGCCAATCACAAGATGGAGCCAATCAATCAATCAATCACAAGATAACCAATGAAATCCTCACACAAGGTGACACAAGATTTTTATCGAGGTTTACTTGCTTGCCGGCAAGCAAGTTCTCGTTGTGGCGATTCACTCACTTGGAGGTTCACGCGCTAATTGGCATCACACGCCAAACCCTCAATAGGGTGCTGCACAACCAACACAAGATGAGGATCACACAAGCCACGAGCAATTTACTAGAGTACCTTTTGGCTCTCCACTGGGGAAAGGTCAAGAACCCCTCACAATCACCATGATCGGAGCTAGAGACAAGCACCTTTCACCGCTCGATGATCCTCACTGCTCCAAGCCGTCTAGGTGGCGGCAACCACTAAGAGTAATAGGCAAATCCCATAGCGAAACACAAACACCAAGTGCCTCTAGATGCAATCACTCAAGCAATGCACTTGGATTCACTCCAATCTCACAAAGATGATGAATCAATGATGGAGATGAGTGGGAGGGCTTTGGTTAAGCTCACAAGGTTGCTATGTCAATGCAAAATGGCCAAGAGAGTGAGCTAGAGCCAGCCACATGCCTTAAATAGAGCCCCCAACCAAATAGAGCCGTTGGCCTCACACTGCTCTACCTCCACGGGGCGACCGGACGCACAGGTCAGGTTAACCGAACGCAGGACCCCAGCGTTCGGTCCATGGATCTACGCCACATGTTCCTTCCTTTGATTCTCCACCGCACGATCCCAATGGTCAGATTCACTTGTGCCAGCACTCAAGTGACGATCGAATGCATAGGAGATAGAACCGGATGCACCGGTGCCAGCCCTACTCGCGCGTGTGCCCGTGCCATCACCCATTGATCGGATGCACCACTCTCCATGATAACCCAGCGTCAGATCGTTTCCAGTAAGCATCTAGAAGTGATTTTTCATGACCGAACGTGTCCGCTTAGGTGTGCCGTACATAGGCCAGAGTTCGGTCCTTCTTCTCCTCTACGCGCCAACACTTCGAGATTGACGTCAGCGTACGTCACCTCCTGACTTGTCATAGGCCCAGTGCGTCCGATCACATTCACTGTTTGGTGTCTGGTCAAAAGACCGAGGGTGGCCTTCATTGCACATCACTGGCCGGACATGGCTGCTGATTCCGGTCACTGCTAGAGCAGCGTTCGGTCACCTTGAGATAGCCCCTTCTCAACACCAACTTCGCCACCCTTGATTATATGTGCTAACCACCAAGTGTATCACCTTGGGCACTTGTGTTAGCAGATTTTCACAAACATTTTCAAGGATGTTAGCACTCCACTAGATCCTAAATGCATATGCAATGATTTAGAACATCTAGTGGCACTTTGATAACCGCATTTTGATATGAGTTTCACCCCTCATAATAGTACGGCTATCGATCCTAAATGTGATCACACTCGCTAAGTGTCTCGATCACCAAACCAAAAAGCTCCTATCAAGTTTCACCTTTGCCTTAAACTTTTTGTTTTTCTCTTTCTTCTTTTCCAAGTCCAAGCACTTGATCATCGCCATGGTCACACCATCATCATGATCTTCACTATTGCTCCACCACTTGAAATAGTGCTACCTATCTCATAATCACTTTGATAAACTAGGTTAGCACTTAGGGTTTCATCAATTCATCAAAACTAAACTAGTGCTTTCACCATTGCCTGTTGGGTACAACTATGTACCCACGCCCGTGCCCGTGGGCATAGGTTCACGCCCGTATCCGTGCCCACCGGGTAGATGCCCGTAGGAACACGGGTATTTTGTGCCCGTTACCATCTTTACTCTCATTGTCCTATCCTTGCCTCTCCCCTATCAAACACTAACCCTAGCAGCAAGGATTGGGCCTGAGATGACTGTCGGTGGAGGAGAAGATTCGAGGTGGATGGCAATAGAGGCAGCTTTAGGCCAATGTCAGGGGCCTCTACGATGCGCAAGATATGAAGGACAGTGAGCGGTGTGGCAATGGATGCAGAATAAGGATGGCGGTGGACGGGGAAGGAGGGAGAGGCAGCATGTTCCATATATATGAAAATACCATATGCATTCATTGCCCTACAGCTAGGCCAAGGCCGCACCAAATGTATAGGGTAGTGAAGCATCAAAATTATAACGGCACATATGAGAATAGGTGAATTGTAGTAGCATTCCCCAAAACTGTGGAAGTTATAATGGCTTCATTTCAATTAACCCTAATATGATAGGGTTGGTTGAGTTCTTTTCTTCTTTGAACGTCAAACTGACAGGAGTTTTTCTAGGATTGTATTGAAAAATAGATTTACTCGGTAGTAGTTGCCTGATAGTTTGTCAGTCAACTTTCGTGGTCCGTCGGATGTGAGATGAGTGGTTGTGGTTCTTTCTTGTATACATCTTTGTCTATGGGTGTCGTCCTCTCCTTTTCCCTATCAGACTGCCACTTCTTTCTTCTTTGTAACTATGTGGTGAGAATGGAGGGGGAGCACCAGGAGATCCAAGCGAGGCGAGCCGCGGCGACATAAGAGTCCGACCATGAGCATGCCTCTCCCTCTCTCCTAACGCGGTGGTGCTGGGGGCTCGCTTCATGCTTACCGCTGGCTATCTGTGCATCTCTCCCCTAACTCTGAGTGTATTTGGCTCTAGACTATCTTTGATGTTGTTGTTGAGCGAGACAAAGAGAGAGGGAAGGTGGAGCCTTAGTGGGCTAGCAGTGACCTTACTGCCGGATACGCTCAATTTCAGCGGCGGGAACATCTTCTAGGCTCCGGATCCCCATCACCTGGCCATTCGTGGTCTGGGGCCTCGACATGGTCGAACCCCTCAAAAAGGCCCCAGGCGGCTTCACTCACCTACTCATAGCGGTGGACAAGTTCACCAAGTGGATAGAGGCGTAGCTCATCAACAATATCCGCTCAGAAGAGGCGGTCAAGTTCTTCCTCGACATCATCTATTGGTTTGATGTTCCTAACTGTATCATCACCGACCACAGAACAAACTTCACCGGGAAGAAGTTCCTGGACTTCTATGATGGATACGACATCATGATCGATTGGGCCTCAGTCAGACACCCGCGTACTAACGATCAGGTCAAGCGGGCCAATGGCATGGTCCTCCAAGGACTCAAGCCCTGCATCTTTGACTGACTCAAAAAGTATGTTGGGCGATGGGTTGCAGAGGTCCCAGTGATCCTCTAGAGCCTAAGAATGACCCCCAACCAGTCCATAGGGTTCACCCCTTTCTTCCTCACATACGAAGCCAAAGCAGTGTTGCCCTCCGACCTCGATCACGGCGCCCCAAGAGTAAAGGCCTTCGACCAAGACCGAACCATGGATGCTCAATAGGACATGGTCGACCTGCTTGAGGAGGCTTGTGAGACAACCATCATCCACTCCGCTCGTTACCAGCAAACTCTCCGTAGGTACCATGAAGGAAAAATCAGGGGGAGGATCCTCAAGGTCAGTGATCTCGTACTCTGGAGGACCCAGTCAACCAAAGAGAAACATAAGCTCTCTCCACCATGGGAAGGACCCTACACGGTGACCGAGGTGATCCGACCAGGCATCTACTGGCTGAAGGATGACAACAGCAACATTTTCACCAACACATGGAACATCGAATAGTTACGTCGTTTCTTTCCCTAAAACTCGATCTTACTATTTATTTCCATTCAACGTTTGCACCTACAGTGCCCCAGCCTGAGCACTCTTGACCTGGATCGCTCGGGGGCCCCATGGGGGTGTGATACCACCCTCCTTTTTTACTATCATGTAGTAATACTTTTCACCCAAACAAAAAGGGCATTCCGTTCCTTTGATTATCCAACGTAACTTGCGCTTTAACTTCCCAACCGATCACACCCCACCACAACCTATGGTTTCGAGCAGCTAAGCCTCACGGGTCACTCCTGGGTTCTTAAGGTTGCAGCCTATGGGTCAACAGGTAGGTGTGAAAAATAAAGGACAAAAAACAAAGCTACTCAAGGGTAAAAACAAGGGCGGATGGGATAAGCTTTCCCTCATGAGTGATTTCATCATAAAACTAACTTAAAATATTCATGAATATAAAACTGTTCACACGGGGGCTCTCCCATGAACTCATCTTTTATATGAACTAATTATTTCTACTCTAACTCCATTATGGCCCCCCGGCGGCATTGGCTGACGGTACGGTTGACGAGGACGAAGGCAGCTCGCTTCCGGTCGGGTCGACGTTCGGCTCTGTTGGGGGCGGGATGACGCTCACCTCTGACCTGGCCTTCGCTACCTCCATAGGCTAGACAACATCTTCTCGGTGCATGTCTATGGCCATAGTCGAATGGTGAGCCTCCATCACCCATTGCGCAGTGACCTACTTAGCGACCATCTGTGCATGTGACACCAAACTCTCCCCCAATGCATGGATTTTGTCTGCGCTCCACCCATCTGCGTATCCTCTATAGATGGCTATGAAGTCCAGATCGGGGTGATGGCTCACCACCAAGGTTACACCCCCGATGTCTCATGGAACATGCCATTGGAGATGAGCGCCCGAACATCATTTAGGACCTCCGCTAGCTAGACGGTGGGCGTACTAGTGCTCGGTCCTGACCCGAACACCTCGGAGACGACCACCTATGTGATGTTGCAAATCTAGTCGAGCTCTCCCTCGAGAGCACGTCGCTCCTCAAGGGACTAGCCTAGCGCCTGGATTGACTGCCGCTTTGACCATCTCCAGCTCTTGCTCTAGAGAGCCGATCTTTCCACCCAGTTCTGAAAGCAAACGACAAATTTAGAAGCAAAGGAAAGGAAAAATCAAGGCATCAACTGAGGGGGGAATAGATACATACCAAGGCAGGTGCTTTTGAGAATGGAGATCCCTTCCTCTTGCCGTGTCACCCTCTTGCCGGGTTATCTTGTACCATGTTGAGTTAAACACTTAGAGCTCATTTTCTAGATTAAACACTAGGTTTACAAGCCCATAAACATGTCATATGTTATCACTAGATCAAATCAAGCATAGAAGCAATAGTGATATCATATAAACATCAAATTCATTTGATTTTCATGAGTGAGCCTAATAAAATAGAACCACTTGAAAGGTCCTAATAAAATTGAAAATGTGACTAGATGCACTAACCATGTCCTTAGCAAGGATGTATGTCATGCCAATCAACTTTTACCTTAGATTGCTCGAAGGAGAGACATGTCATATAAGTGGGGGTGCATCAACACATATTTAAGAAATCCAATATGTTCAACTCATTCCTTAGCTTGCAAAACATTTTCTCATCCAATGGCTTGGTGAATATGTCGGCAAGTTGATCTTTGGTGCCTACACTCTCAATGCAAATGTCCCCTTTTTGTTGGTGATCTCTTATGAAATGGTGGCGGACATCAATGTGTTTTGTTCTTGCATGTTGAACCGGATTGTTGGTCAACTTGATTGCACTCTCATTGTCACATAGCAATGGCACTTTCTTGAACTTGATTCCAAAGTCACTCAAAGTGGCCTTCATCCAAAGTATTTGTGCACAACAACTACCGGCGGATATGTATTCGGCTTCTGCGGTTGATAATGCAATACTATTTTGCTTCTTTGATGACCATGAAACAAGTGATCTTCCCAACAATTGACATGTGCCCGAGGTGCTCTTCCTTTTAACCTTGCATCACGCATAATCCGAGTCGGAGTAACCAACTAGCTCAAACTTTGCTCCTTTGGGATACCACAAACCAACATTTGGTGTATGCTTCAAGTACCTCAATATTCTCTTTGTAGCCTTTAAATGACTTTCTCTTGGTGAGGCTTGAAATCTTACACACATGCATACACTAAACATGACATCCGGCCTTGATGCGGTCACATAGAGTAAGCTTCCAATCATAGACTGATACAACTTTTGATCCACCATATTTCCACTTGCATCACTATCCAAGTTGCCATTGGTTCCCATTGGTGTACTAATGACTTTGCTATCACTCATGCCAAACTTCTTGATCATGTCCTTGATGTACTTGCCTTGACTTACACATGTACCATTCTTCAATTGCTTGATTTGAAGACCAAGGAAGTAACTCAACTCTCCAATCATGGACATCTCAAGCTCATTAGCCATCATCTTTCCAAATTCATCACAAAAGTCTTGATTGGTTGATCCAAATATGATATCATCAACAAAGATTTGCAATACAAATAGATCTTTTCCAATCTTCTTGATAAAAAGAGTGGTGTCAACCTTGCCCATTATGAACCCTTTAGAGAGTAGGAAATCCCTCAATCTCTCATACCATGCTCTAGGTGCTTGCTTCAAGCCATACAATGCTTTTTTCAACTTGTACACATGGTTGGGCTTCTTGTCATCTTCAAAACCGGGAGGTTGCTCAACATATACTTCTTCATTGATGTAGCCATTGAGAAATACACTCTTAACATCCATTTGATAGAACTTGATGTTGTGGGCACAAGCATAGGCTAGCAAGATTCTAATTGCTTCCAATCTAGCAACCGGGGCATATGTTTCTCCAAAGTCAAGACCTTCAACTTGTGTATAGCCTTGTGCTACTAATCTTGCTTTGTTCCTTACTACTATCCCATCTTGATCTTGCTTGTTTCTAAAGACCCATTTGGTTCCAATCACATTGTGTCCCTTTGGTCTCTCTACTAATTCCCATACTTGATTTCTTGTGAAGTTATTTAATTCTTCATGCATAGCATTTACCCAATCAACATCCTTCAATGCTTCATCTATCTTCTTTGGTTCAATGGATGACACAAATGAGAAATGCTCACAAAATGAAGCCAATCTTGATCTAGTTTGCACACCTCTTGAAATATCACCAATGATAGTGTCCAATGAATGATCTCTTGCAATATTGGTTGGTTGGAGGATTGGAACTTGATTGCTTGCACTTGCTTGATCATTGGGTTAAGATGATGTACTAGCCACTTGATCTTGTTCATTGTCATGAGAGCCACTTGTACTAACTTGATTCGTATCATCTTGCACATTTGAGTTGGAGAGCACTTGCACTTGATCATCTTCATCATCATTCACTTGCCTAGGCCTCAATTCACCAATATCCATGTTCTTCATGGCATTTGAAAGTTGAATACCTCTAACATCTTCCAAGTTCTCATTCTCTACTTGTGAACCCTTGGTTTCATCAAATTCAACATTATGAACTTCCTCAAGAGTACCACTATCCAAATTCCAAACTCTATATGCTTTGCTTGTAGTGGAATAACTAAGTAGGAATCCTTCATCACATTTCTTGTCAAACTTGCCCAATCTTGTGCCTTTCTTCAAGATATAGCATTTGCAACCAAAGACCCGAAAATATGCAATGTTGGGCTTTCTACCATGCAAGAGCTCATATGGTGTCTTCTCTTTTAATTGGTGACAATAGAGGCGGTTGCTATAATAGCAAGCCGTGTTGATAGCTTCGACCCAAAAAGATTGACTCACATTGTACTCACTAAGCATAGACCTTGCCATATCAATGAGTGTTCTATTCTTTCTCTCAACAAGACCATTTGATTGAGGTGTGTACTTGGCTGAGAATTGATGTCTAATTCCAAATTCATCACACAACTCATCAATTCTAGTGTTCTTGAACTCACTACCATTGTCACTTCGAACTCTCTTGATGGTTGTTTCAAACTAATTGTGAATGCCTTTGACAAATGATTTGAATGTTACAAACACATCACTTTTGTCCACTAGAAAGAATACCCATGTGTATCTAGTGTAGTCATCCACTATCATAAATCCATATTTGTTTCCACCGATACTAGTGTACTGTGTTGGCCCAAACAAATCCATGTGCAATAACTCAAATGCTTTACTAGTGCTCATCATGCTTTTCTTAGGATGGGTGTTTCCAACTTGTTTTCTAGCTTGACAAGAGCTACAAAGCTTATCCTTTTCAAACACAACATCTTTCAAGCCTTTAACTAAGTTATGCTTAACCAATCTATTCAATTGTTTCATTCCAACATGACTAAGCCTTCTATGCCATAACCAACCCATGCTAGACTTAGTGAACAAGCACATAGATAATCTAGCTTCACTAGCATTGAAATCAACCAAGTATAGATTCTCATATCTAAAGCCTTTGAAGATCAAATTAGAGCTATCTACACTTATGATCTCTACATCATCTATCCCAAATATGCATTTGAATCCAAGATCACATAATTGAGCCACGGATAGCAAATTGAAATTCAAGCTCTCTACTAGCAACACATTGGATATGCTCATGTCATTGGATATTGCAATCTTACCAAGCCCTTTGACTTTGCCTTTGCCATTGTTACCAAATATGATACTATCATAACCATCATTGCCATTGGTGTTGATTGAGTTGAACATTCTTTTATCACCAGTCATGTGTTGAGTGCACCCACTATCAAGAACCCAATGCCTTCCTCTGGCTTTGTAATTAACCTACAAAAGAAGATCAATTCTTTTTAGGTACCCAAACTTGCTTGGGTCCTTGAAGGTTAGTCACTAAGCTCTTTGGTACCCAAATGGCTTTCTTCTTTGAGCCCATCTATGGTTTACCAATGAACTTAGCCTTCACACTATTTGTACCCTTAGTAAGCATATAGCATGAATCAAGCTTTATGAAGGATAAATTAGCTTGTGATTTCTTGTTCATGTATTTTGCTCTACATGACCAACTTGCTTCCAACTAGTGCAAAACCAACCATTGTTCTTCACAAAACTAGTCTTGTGAGGAGCAAAGGCCGCCTTGCCTTTCTTGGGGTTATAGCCCAATCCCTCTTTATAGAGAGAAGCTCTTTGGCTACCCAAGCACATAAGCAAGTGGTCCTCACCACCATAGGCCTTAGCCAAAGTGTGAGTGAGCTTGTTAACCTCCTTCTTGAGATTTTCATTCTCAACCACTAGTGAGGCATCACAAGTGAGACCATCACCACTAGATGAGATGGAAGTGGAAGTACTACAAGAAGGGTTAGTAGAAGGAACATTGATAGGCATAGATAGTGATTCATCAATTATATCACAAGTTAAACCTACATTGCAAGTTTCAACATGCTTCTTTTTATTTTGCTCATCAAATAAAGAGGAATGAGCCTTTTCAAGCTTTTTGTGAGCTTTGCCAAGCTTCTCATTGGCTTCCTCTAGCCTCTCACGAGATGCATTGAGCTCATCAAAGGCTTGCTTAAGGGCTTTTAGTTCCTTACGCAAGCTTTTGCATTCCCTTCTCTTGATGTCAAAGTGTTCTCTAGCATCTTCTAGCATGTCAATTAATTCATCCTTAGTAGGTTCATCATCATCACTATCACTATCATTTTCATTTTCGTTTTCATTATCATCATCATGTTCTTCATCACTTTCATCATCACAAGTTTGTACCTTAGTGGCCTTAGCCATGAAGCATGATGAAGAGTCAAAGAGAGAAGGCTTCTCATTGATATCAATGCTTGCTAGAACCTTCTTCTTGGTGGTCTTGTTATCATCACTATCGTCATCATCATCACTTGAGGAAGCATCACTATCCCAAGTGACTACATATGAACCACCCTTCTTCTTCTTGAATGCCATTTTGTCCTTCTTCTCTTTCTTTTCTTTCTTGTCCTTCTTCTTGTTCTTCTTGTTGTCATCATCATTGTCGCTATTGTATGGGCATTGAGCAACAAGATGATCTTTGCTTCCACACTTGAAGCACCTCTTGATTCTTCTTTGTTCTTGGATGAAGACTTCTTCCACCTAGCACGGTAGCCCTTCTTCGCCATGAACTTGCCAAATCTCTTGACAAAGAGAGCCATCTTCTCATCATCATCATCATCCCATGAATCATCATCTTCACTTGATGTTTCTTGCTTAGCCTTGTCCTTGGATGATGTGGCTTTGAATGTCATGCTTTTCTTCTTGTCATCCTTCTTGTCATCTTTCTTCTCCTTCTTTTCTTCCTTCTCATCTTCATCTCTATATGTATCATCGGTCATGATGTCTCCCAACACTTGGTTTGGTGTCATGGTGTCCAAACCACTCTTTACTAGAATAGTGACCAATGTGCCAAATCTTAAAGGTAAACATCTCAAGAACTTGTGGGAGAAGTCCTTGTCCTTCACCTCTTCTCCAAGTGCTTTGAGATCATTGATAAGCACTTGAAGCCTATGAAACATCTCTGGCACACTCTCATCCTCCTTCATCTTGAAGCTTGCAAACTTCTCCTTGAGAATGTAAGCCTTTGCACCTTTCATGGCTTGAGTGCCCTCAAATGATTCTTCCAACTTCTTCCAAGCCTCATGAGCCATCTCAATATTCTTGATTTGCTCAAATGTTCTCTCATCAATTGCATCATGAATAGCACTTAGAGCAATGTCATTGTTTTGGAGAAGCACTTCTTCGGCCATGGTGGGATTCTCTGTATCACCAATCTCAATTTTGGTTTCTACCACCTTCCACACCTTTTTATTGATTGACTTGATGTGTCTGGTCATCTTTGACTTCCAATAAGGATAATTTGTGCCATCAAATTGGGGTGGCTTCTTGGTGTTGTTGATTTGAGCCATTTTTACACTGAAGGTTGTTAAGCCTCAAATCACGGTGACCTCGGCTTTGATACCACTTGAAAGGTCCTAATGGCTAGAGGAGGGTGAATAGCCTAATAAAATTTCTACAACAACACTTAACAAAATGGTTAGACAATTATGAGGTGAAGCAAGTGTTGCACTAGCCTACTCAAAATGCAAGCCACCTACCACAATTCTAGTTTAGATAGTGTCTATTCACACAATAGCTATGACACTACCCTATGCTAGTGTGCTCTCAAAGGCTAACTAAAGAGCCACACCAACCAAGCAAGCAAGCTCTCACAACTAGCTACACAAAAGAGCTTGTCAACTAGTTTGCAGTAAAGTAAAGAGAGTGATCAAGAAAGTTATACCGCCATGTAGATGAAGAAACCAATCAATCACAAGGATGAATAACAATGAAGACCAATCACCTTGGAATCAATGATGAACATAATGATTTTTTATCGAGGTTCACTTGCTTGCCGGCAAGCTACTCCTCGTTGTGGTGATTCACTCACTTGGAGGTTCACGTGCTAATTGGCTTCACACGCCAAACCCTTAATAGGGTGCCGCACAACCAACACAAGATGAGGATCACACAAGCCACGAGTAATCCACTAGAGTACCTTTTAGCTCTCCGCCGGGGAAAGGTCAAGAACCCCTCACAATCACCACAATCGGAGCCAAAGACAATCACCACCATCCGCTCAACGATCCTCGCTGCTCCAAGCCATCTAGGTGGCGGCAACCACCAAGAGTAACAAGCTAAATCCGCAGCGAAACACGAACACCAAGTGCCTCTAGATGCAAACACTCAAGCAATGCACTTGGATTCTCTCCTAATCTCACAAAGATGATGAATGGAGATGAGTGGGAGGGCTTTGGCTAAGCTCACAAGGTTGCTATGTCAATGTAAATAGCCAAGAGAGTGAGCTTGAGCTGGCCATGGGGCTTAAATAGAAGCCCCCATGAAATAGAGCCGTTGTACCCCTTCACTGGGTACTGATCGGGGTGACCGGACACTCCGGTCCTACTGATCGGACGCTGCTCCTCGGCATCCGATCGCCTGATGGCGGCCACGTGTCTCCTGCGTTCAACGGTGATCGTTTGATCTCAATGGTCGAAATGTTGACCGGACGCTCCGACAGAGCGGACCGGACGCTGGACCCTCAGCGTCCGATTGTTTACAGTAAGGGTCCAAAATGTGTTTTTTCCGACCGGACGCGTCCGGTCATGCTTGACCGGACCCTGCCAGCGTCCAGTCACACTATGACTTCATACAGTGCTGACCGACAACACGACTGGACGTAGCCCTTCAGCGTCCGGTCGCTGAGCGACCCAACGTCTGGTCCTTTGACCGACGCCAGCATCTTTGCAACCAACTCCATTTCAACTCTAACTTCTTCACCCTTGCTCAAATGTGCCAACCACCAAGTGTATCACCTTGTGCACATGTGTTAGCATATTTTTCACAAACATTTTCAAGGGAGTTAGTTCTCCACTAGATCCTAAATGCATATGCAATAAGTTAGAGCATCTAGTGGCACTTTGATAACTGCATTCCGATACGAGTTTCACCCCTCTTAATAGTATGGCTATCAAACCTAAATGTGATCACACTCTCTAAGTGTCTTGATCACTAAAACAAAATAGCTCATATGGTTTATACCTTTGCCTTGAGCTTTTTGTTTTTCTCTTTCTTCTTTCCAAGTCCAAGCACTTGATCATCACCATGGCATCATCTTCATCATGCTATGATCTTTGTTTGCTTCGCAACTTGGAGTGTGCTACCTATATCATGATTACTTGATAAACTAGGTTAGCACTTAGGGTTTCATCAATTCACCAAAACCAAACTAGAGCTTTCACCATGCCCAGAGGTATGTGGGGGGCTCTTTGCCATATGGGAGTCTAATGGCGCCTACAATACTGTAGACACAAATGTCGGCGCCTACAATACTATTTGTGTCAGGGCGGTTGAGGAGCACTGTTCCCGCAGACGTGTAGGGTATGGTCCTAGTATCATGGTTTGACCTACGAGCCCTGTCTTGCCTTCCTTAGTATGCCTTCTAGTTCTTTCCGAGCGGGCGTCCTCAATCAGATGTCCCCAGTCGGTACTGGCGCACCAGTCGGAGAATAGTGATGGGTAGGGTTTTCTATGAACCCCGGTCGGAGACACGGGTCGGAGTTAGAGGCGGTCCTCGAGTCAGGCTTTCCAGGTGGAGGTCGTGCTAAGGCGGCCGGGGCCTAATGCTAGCGCTCCGATCGAAGAGGCTGTTCGTAGTTGGACTGAGCCTAAGCTAGTGCTCCGGTCGGAAAGATGGGCCAAAGGCGGCCAGGGCCTGAAGCGAGTGCTCCGGTCTGTTGAATTTAGACTCTCAGGCCGGTCCAAAAGAGAAAAAAGGCCGTCCTCCTGGGTCGAGCCCTGGCGTGGAAGCCGGTCCCCGAGGGATGCCGGGTTTATGAACCCGACAGGAGCCCCCAAGCCCCCGGGTGATTCGGGCAGAATCGTCCGGGGGATTTTTGTCTTGCCGGCGGGTGCGCGCGAGCACACCCGCGGGTGTAGCCCCCGAGCCCCCGGGCGGTTCGTGCCGAACCGGCTAGGGGTGTTTCTGATTTTGTCAACGGGGGATGTTTTTTCTGTTTTGTCGGCGGGTGTAGCCCTGGAGCCTTAGGCGGTTCGAACCGAACCGGCTAGGGGTGTCATCTCAGCAGGTGTGTATGCGTGTTTTTTAGTTTTGAGACAAAATTTTGTTTAACCTTGGTGTCGTTGCGTGCTGTGGGATCGGGTGATTCGGAGTCATGAACGGACCATGGCGTCAGTGCGTGCCATGGATAGGATCGAGGTGGAATCGTGAGTAGACCTAGGCGTCGGTGCGCGCCGTGGATCAAGAGAGTTTAGTTTTAGTTAGTGAAGCAGTTACGCGAGTTTAGGAGTTGTGGTCCCAGGAGCCATAGCCAGATGTCGCCGATCCTGTCGACGCGAGTTCGGGGTCATGGTCCTAGGGTTTCTTTGGAGCGCAGTGAAGCCATTTGAAGCCATTATACGAGTTTAGGAGTCGTAGTCCTAGGAGCCATAGCCGGATGTCGCCGATCCTACGACGCGAGTTTAGGAGTCACGGTCCCAAGAGCCGTAGCTGGATGTCACTGATCCTATCGACGCAAGTTTAGGGTCATGGTCCTAGGGTTTATTTGGAGTGCAGTGAAGCCGTCTGAAGCCATTATGAAGACGTTGTTAGTTTAGTTAAAGATCAGACGAGGCGGTGCTCACGGGTCCTAGCGTCGATGCACGCCGGGGACCGAGCGAGTCGTAGTCGTGGATCTGGCGAGTTCAAGGTCGCCGTCCTTGGCATTTTTCTTGAGCCCCCGAGCCCTGTCGGGCCTTCGTAGGGGTCGATGTGAGTTTATGTGCGTTTACCCCGTCCTCGGTTCCTCACAACCAGAGGGGCTGAGTTTCGTCTCCTGTCCCAATCACTCGGGCTCGAAAGACTAGCTCGGTGAGTTGTTAACGGGTGTGATCGAGTGGAATTCGGGTCCGTCGTTCGTGACGGGGTCGGCATAGCCCTCTTGTGACATTCCACTACTCCTTTACCTACAACCCGACATATGCCTAGGTCGTTCTAGAGACCAACCTGGTGGCCTTTCGGCCTCCCCTCGATGGAGATTCTGTGGGTTTGGTGAGAGGTTCAGGATCTAACGAGAAGGTTGAGATGACCCAGTCTGCCAGACCGGGTGAGGGCCGCACGGGGCTCATCTGTGGTTTTCTCCCCTAGCTCTTTTTCGGTTGATCATATCGAATGAGGCAACCGCCGCTTCACGACGCAATCACAGAACATTCTGATGCATTTTGCTGCATGTGCGATGCTTAGTTCCCAAGCCTCCGGGCGGTTCGTGCCCTAACCGTCCGGGGGGTTCAGGCGTATGGTATGAAATACGCGTATGGATGTATGAAATGATTATAAAGAAATAGAGGGGGTTTTTACAGTGTTTACCTTTGACAGTTTTGAGTGATAGGGCTCGGAGAGCTTCAGTAAAAAATGTTCGACCGGGACCCACGCTCGTCGTTTCATGATGGAGTTAGCGTGGCCCACATGGGGTGTCCCTTTGCTTCCTACCTGTGTCCCGGTGCTTATCCTGAGTGAATCGATCGACTCAGGAGGCCCGTTGATCTCTCTTGGTGGAGATCTCGCTGTTGGATCTCTCTAGGTCTGGCCTTGATGATTGGAGTGACAGGGTTTGGAGAGCTCTAGTCGGAGACGTCTGATCAGGACCTGCGCTTGTCAATCGTGGGTTAGCCCTTGTGTGAATTGTTTGTATTAATGAACACATGCTCACCTTGGTGACCTGAGAGACGGGGTTCAGATAGCTTCAGTCGGAAACGTCCGACCGGGACCTGTATCTCAGGTGTTTATCCTGAGTGAATCGATCGACTCAGGAGGCCAGTTGATCTCTCCTGGCGGAGATTTTGCTTGTTGGATCTCTCTAGGTCTGGCCTGGGGAGACAGGGAGTCGTCCATGTGCGGTGGCGCTTCGGTTTTTGTGCTCGACGTGCGGTAGTGGTTGGTCATGCGGTAGTGGTGGGCCATGTCCTGGTCATGTCTCACCTGACCAGGAGCTGTTCCATCGAGCAGGGCACGTCTCATCTGCATTAAATGGGAAAGAGAGAGAAATTCTCGCTCTGCCATTCTACCTTCCCCGATTGGCGCATCCTTCCCTAACCGCCATCCCTTTTTCTTTTAAGTAGGAGCAGGGAGAGGTTTTTGTTATGTTCTTTTGCCTGTTCTTCTTCTACTATCGCCCTCCTTCTTTTCTTGCCGTGAGCATTCCTGAGAGTCATGGCGGTCTCTAGGAAAGAGAAGGGAGAGGGTGAGAGAGAGGAGAAGAACTTACTGATCCTTTTTGCAATCCGGAGTGAGGATGTCGGACTGGAAGTCGTCCACCATGAGGAAGTCGGTGCTGGAGGCCTTCGTCCAAAAGGGGTTTCTACCGCCACAGGAGGTGGCGCACTGGAGGGTCCCCAGATGGGAGGAGTTCCCGCAACCTCGTTCCGACGAGGTGGTTTCATTCCTTACCTTCCATGAGCGCGGTTTGGGATACCCCGCGCACTGGTTCCTGTGCAGGCTTCTCAACGAGTGGGGCCTGGAGCTACAGCATCTCAATCCGATAGGGGTGCTGCACCTTGCCGGTTACATTACTATCTGCGAGGCTATTCTTGGGATGGAGCCGCACGCGGATTTCTTTCGGTGGCTCTTCTCCCCAAGAGCCTTGACGGCGGGGGACTCGGCTGAGATCACTTTGGTGGGAGGATTCACCCTGCAGAGAAAGCCAGGCGTGGGAGACTCATATCTCGGGTACCTCCCCTGCGACTCCAATCGGGGGTGGCATGGGGAGTGGTTCTACATCAGGAATCCGACGGCGGCGCCATTCTCGGTGTTCACCGGTAGGAGGCTGGAGAAAAAAGAAAGTTGGTTGTGGGGCTACGCCAAAAAGGAGAAGCACAAGGTGGGAGTCATCGAGGCAGAACTTCGGAAGCTCGTGAAGAGCGGTCTCAATGGGGTGCGGGTGTTTCACACCCTGTACCGCCGTCGGGTCGTGCCGTTGGCGGAGAGGGTGCTGCCGATGTGGATGTACGACGGCCTTTCGGACCTGGACCGTACGTCATCGGAGGATCTGCCGGACGACGAGGTCTGGAGTCGCATTGGGCAGGTGCTGCAGTTGAGGCCCAAGGAGAGGGTTGAAGGGAGGCCCATACCTTTCAACTCTTCTATCGTGTCCCGCCTGGTTTGCTCCCTTCTCTAATCTGCGCATTTTTCTCTGCTTTTCCTATTTCTTGATTGGGGGTCGTACGTTCCATAGGGGCTCAAAAAGTACAAGTCCCGGCCGCACCTTCCCAAGGGACCGGAGGGCCAAGCCCGGCAAGCCTCTCAGAAGGAGGCGGCAGACACCCAAAAGAAGAAAAGAACTGAGGAGGTTCGACGGAAGGAAGAGAAGAAGAAGGAGGTCGCCCGGCGCATGAGGGCCGGGGAACGTAGGAGCGACGTCGAGTTAGAACTCGCGTCGGATGATCCTCCTATGGATTTGGATGAGATGGTCTTCTCCAACGAGGAGGAGAGTCGGGAGGTCGTTGTGACCTTGGTGGAGCGTTGCGGCCCTGCAGCGACGTCCGCTGGTGGTGAGCAGGAGGCCGCGTGGTAGTTCCTGCATCAAGGAAGCGCACAGCGAGTGCGGACGTCGCTGGTGAGTGAGCAGTGAAGCGGACACGGTCACCGTGCCCCTTGGCGGCGGCGGTGGTCCCGTCGTCGTCTATGGTGGGCATGGCTGAGCAAGCCGAGCGGTCCGAGGAGCGGACGGGCGCTCGTGCGGCGACGGAACCGGTGCCAATGATGGACTTGCAGCCGGAGGAGGCCTTACCTATCGTGGCTGCAGTCGAGCAGTCCGGGCGGTCTAAGGGGCAGATTGGTGCCCGGTCGATACGTGACTTGCAGTCGGGTGATGCCCCGCCTGCCGCTCCGGTCGGGGAGTCCCGAGCCAGAGGTCGCAGTGACCCGTAGGCCGAGCAAGAGCCGGTTGGGACGACTCCATCCCCGTCCGAAGCGAGGGGGTGCGGGTCGTAGCCTAGGAGCAGTCCTCATCCCGTAGGTTCATGGTCGTCGGAGTCTGCCTTCCGGGTCATGCCGCTCGCCACCCGGTATGTTTCCTTTTGTTGCTTCTTCGACTCTTGCCGGTCGAGTCTCTTTGGAGCGTGGCTTACCCACAATTTTTATCAGCGGCCGGGGGATGCCGGGGTTGAGCATCGCCCTGACCCCCGTGCAGGTGGTTTGGAGGCCCACACTATAGCGTGTGGCGGCGAGCGAGGGTAGCAGTGGGGTGGCGATAGCAAGGCCTTCCCTCCTGGGGGTGTTGCCCCCCGGGGGGGGCTGCTGATAAGGCAGCAGTGGTGGCGGCGGTGTTGGTGGTGTTAACGGGTGTGATCGAGTGGAATTCGGGTCCGTCGTTCGTGACGGGGTCGGCATAGCCCTCTTGTGACATTCCACTACTCCTTTACCTACAACCCGACATATGCCTAGGTCGTTCTAGAGACCAACCTGGTGGCCTTTCGGCCTCCCCTCGATGGAGATTCTGTGGGTTTGGTGAGAGGTTCAGGATCTAACGAGAAGGTTGAGATGACCCAGTCTGCCAGACCGGGTGAGGGCCGCACGGGGCTCATCTGTGGTTTTCTCCCCTAGCTCTTTTTCGGTTGATCATATCGAATGAGGCAACCGCCGCTTCACGACGCAATCACAGAACATTCTGATGCATTTTGCTGCATGTGCGATGCTTAGTTCCCAAGCCTCCGGGCGGTTCGTGCCCTAACCGTCCGGGGGGTTCAGGCGTATGGTATGAAATACGCGTATGGATGTATGAAATGATTATAAAGAAATAGAGGGGGTTTTTACAGTGTTTACCTTTGACAGTTTTGAGTGATAGGGCTCGGAGAGCTTCAGTAAAAAATGTTCGACCGGGACCCACGCTCGTCGTTTCATGATGGAGTTAGCGTGGCCCACATGGGGTGTCCCTTTGCTTCCTACCTGTGTCCCGGTGCTTATCCTGAGTGAATCGATCGACTCAGGAGGCCCGTTGATCTCTCTTGGTGGAGATCTCGCTGTTGGATCTCTCTAGGTCTGGCCTTGATGATTGGAGTGACAGGGTTTGGAGAGCTCTAGTCGGAGACGTCTGATCAGGACCTGCGCTTGTCAATCGTGGGTTAGCCCTTGTGTGAATTGTTTGTATTAATGAACACATGCTCACCTTGGTGACCTGAGAGACGGGGTTCAGATAGCTTCAGTCGGAAACGTCCGACCGGGACCTGTATCTCAGGTGTTTATCCTGAGTGAATCGATCGACTCAGGAGGCCAGTTGATCTCTCCTGGCGGAGATTTTGCTTGTTGGATCTCTCTAGGTCTGGCCTGGGGAGACAGGGAGTCGTCCATGTGCGGTGGCGCTTCGGTTTTTGTGCTCGACGTGCGGTAGTGGTTGGTCATGCGGTAGTGGTGGGCCATGTCCTGGTCATGTCTCACCTGACCAGGAGCTGTTCCATCGAGCAGGGCACGTCTCATCTGCATTAAATGGGAAAGAGAGAGAAATTCTCGCTCTGCCATTCTACCTTCCCCGATTGGCGCATCCTTCCCTAACCGCCATCCCTTTTTCTTTTAAGTAGGAGCAGGGAGAGGTTTTTGTTATGTTCTTTTGCCTGTTCTTCTTCTACTATCGCCCTCCTTCTTTTCTTGCCGTGAGCATTCCTGAGAGTCATGGCGGTCTCTAGGAAAGAGAAGGGAGAGGGTGAGAGAGAGGAGAAGAACTTACTGATCCTTTTTGCAATCCGGAGTGAGGATGTCGGACTGGAAGTCGTCCACCATGAGGAAGTCGGTGCTGGAGGCCTTCGTCCAAAAGGGGTTTCTACCGCCACAGGAGGTGGCGCACTGGAGGGTCCCCAGATGGGAGGAGTTCCCGCAACCTCGTTCCGACGAGGTGGTTTCATTCCTTACCTTCCATGAGCGCGGTTTGGGATACCCCGCGCACTGGTTCCTGTGCAGGCTTCTCAACGAGTGGGGCCTGGAGCTACAGCATCTCAATCCGATAGGGGTGCTGCACCTTGCCGGTTACATTACTATCTGCGAGGCTATTCTTGGGATGGAGCCGCACGCGGATTTCTTTCGGTGGCTCTTCTCCCCAAGAGCCTTGACGGCGGGGGACTCGGCTGAGATCACTTTGGTGGGAGGATTCACCCTGCAGAGAAAGCCAGGCGTGGGAGACTCATATCTCGGGTACCTCCCCTGCGACTCCAATCGGGGGTGGCATGGGGAGTGGTTCTACATCAGGAATCCGACGGCGGCGCCATTCTCGGTGTTCACCGGTAGGAGGCTGGAGAAAAAAGAAAGTTGGTTGTGGGGCTACGCCAAAAAGGAGAAGCACAAGGTGGGAGTCATCGAGGCAGAACTTCGGAAGCTCGTGAAGAGCGGTCTCAATGGGGTGCGGGTGTTTCACACCCTGTACCGCCGTCGGGTCGTGCCGTTGGCGGAGAGGGTGCTGCCGATGTGGATGTACGACGGCCTTTCGGACCTGGACCGTACGTCATCGGAGGATCTGCCGGACGACGAGGTCTGGAGTCGCATTGGGCAGGTGCTGCAGTTGAGGCCCAAGGAGAGGGTTGAAGGGAGGCCCATACCTTTCAACTCTTCTATCGTGTCCCGCCTGGTTTGCTCCCTTCTCTAATCTGCGCATTTTTCTCTGCTTTTCCTATTTCTTGATTGGGGGTCGTACGTTCCATAGGGGCTCAAAAAGTACAAGTCCCGGCCGCACCTTCCCAAGGGACCGGAGGGCCAAGCCCGGCAAGCCTCTCAGAAGGAGGCGGCAGACACCCAAAAGAAGAAAAGAACTGAGGAGGTTCGACGGAAGGAAGAGAAGAAGAAGGAGGTCGCCCGGCGCATGAGGGCCGGGGAACGTAGGAGCGACGTCGAGTTAGAACTCGCGTCGGATGATCCTCCTATGGATTTGGATGAGATGGTCTTCTCCAACGAGGAGGAGAGTCGGGAGGTCGTTGTGACCTTGGTGGAGCGTTGCGGCCCTGCAGCGACGTCCGCTGGTGGTGAGCAGGAGGCCGCGTGGTAGTTCCTGCATCAAGGAAGCGCACAGCGAGTGCGGACGTCGCTGGTGAGTGAGCAGTGAAGCGGACACGGTCACCGTGCCCCTTGGCGGCGGCGGTGGTCCCGTCGTCGTCTATGGTGGGCATGGCTGAGCAAGCCGAGCGGTCCGAGGAGCGGACGGGCGCTCGTGCGGCGACGGAACCGGTGCCAATGATGGACTTGCAGCCGGAGGAGGCCTTACCTATCGTGGCTGCAGTCGAGCAGTCCGGGCGGTCTAAGGGGCAGATTGGTGCCCGGTCGATACGTGACTTGCAGTCGGGTGATGCCCCGCCTGCCGCTCCGGTCGGGGAGTCCCGAGCCAGAGGTCGCAGTGACCCGTAGGCCGAGCAAGAGCCGGTTGGGACGACTCCATCCCCGTCCGAAGCGAGGGGGTGCGGGTCGTAGCCTAGGAGCAGTCCTCATCCCGTAGGTTCATGGTCGTCGGAGTCTGCCTTCCGGGTCATGCCGCTCGCCACCCGGTATGTTTCCTTTTGTTGCTTCTTCGACTCTTGCCGGTCGAGTCTCTTTGGAGCGTGGCTTACCCACAATTTTTATCAGCGGCCGGGGGATGCCGGGGTTGAGCATCGCCCTGACCCCCGTGCAGGTGGTTTGGAGGCCCACACTATAGCGTGTGGCGGCGAGCGAGGGTAGCAGTGGGGTGGCGATAGCAAGGCCTTCCCTCCTGGGGGTGTTGCCCCCCGGGGGGGGCTGCTGATAAGGCAGCAGTGGTGGCGGCGGTGTTGGTGGCGATCCCGGTGCCAACGGTGGAGGTGACTCTCACGGCCCCTTCTTCGGCGGTCGCGGTGGAGGAGACAAGGGAGAGCGAACTCCCTATCTCACCGGGTGAAGGGACGCACGGCTTGTCTTTGCCGTCGGAGCCAAAGGCGTGAGAGGAAAGTGTGGCCGTGACGGAGTTGGGGCACCTGGTGGCGTCCCATGCGAACGAGGTGGTGGAGATCCCGTCTAACGACGAGGCGGATCTTGCAGCGAGGCCGCCGGTGTCGCCATAGGAGCTGATGGTGTTGCCGCAGGGGCCGTCGGTGATCTAGTTGGAGGCTAGGCCACCGACGGTTTATCGGAGGGTGACCTAGAGTGGTCCTTTCCTAAGGACCCATTGAAGGCGAGGTTCGTCCTCTGAGATTCCCAGGAGCACCAGCTCTGGGACATTTTTGGGGGGCAAGGGCATGCCACGGTGTCCGAGCTCACCAAGTTGTCCCCAAAGCTTAAGAGCGCCCGAAAGCAGGCTCAGTTTGCCCGGCAGCTGGTTGAGGTTGACCTGTAGCTCGCCGTGGAGGTGAGTTTCTGGTACTTATCCTTGCCCTTTGAATCTTTTCACCGGTTGTTTTTAGCATGCTTGTTCTTCACAGGAAATAAGGAAGGTGTCATCCCACAAGTCATACTTCCTCCGATCGGAACACACCTAGACGATCGAGCTAGAGCGTCGGGCAGAGTCCGCTTGCCGCGAGTCCCAAGTCTGGATGGCCGAGGCGGCCACGGCGCGGGCGGAGGGGCAGCGTGCGGTGGAGCGGGTGACTGCTGCCGAGCAAGGGCTTAAGGCAGCGAAGGCCTGCCATGAGGAGATCGAGGCGGGGCTATGGACGTCCCTGGCCAATACTGAGGCGGTGCTTCAAGAGGCCTTGGCGGCCCTTGAGCCGGAGCGGGCCGCCCTAGAGAGGGCATAGAAGGCCCTGGAGGCGGAGCAGAGGGCCCGGTCCGAGGCGGATCAGGAAGTGCTCGCGCTCTGGAGCTAGGTGATGGGGATGGAGGACGCGAGTGCCCGGCTACGCGAGTAGGTGGCTCAGCAGGCAGAGGATTTCTCCACCCTTAAGGCCTCTCGTATCGGTGCATACCTTTTTGTTTTCTCATGGTGTTGATTTTTCCCTCAGCCTGTTTCTGAGTTTGTCGCCCTTCCTCTAGAGCTGGGTGAAAAGGTGAAGGCGCTGGAGCGAGACCTGGAGACATCCAAGGTAGGCTTCAGCCAGAACGCCGAGGAGCTGGCTAAGTCCCGTGAAGAGCGACGTGCTCTCGAAGGGGGTCTCGACCAGATTCGCAACGTTGCGTGGCTCGTCATCTTAGAAATCTTTGGGTCGACGCCAAGTACCAGCGCGCCCACGGTCTAGCTGGTAGAGGTCCCGGACATGGTCAAGAACCTTGTCAGGAGTGGGCTATTTTATGGAGCGTCGGGGGTGCTGACCTCGGTGGTGACGCACCACCCGAACCTGGACTTCGACGCTATCTATAGTGGGTATGCTGAAGGCCTAAGCATGGAGGACATCCAATCAATCGGGGTGAGCTTGCTGCCATACGCGCGGTCGGTGTCAGAGCAAGTCTCCGCCGAGTGGGTGATGGACGTTCGCCGTCAAGACATGGCCCGAAGCATGCATGGAGAGAATGCTTCTGAGCCAGCGGATAGCCCAGAGCCTGGTTCGGGGGGAAATGTCGCCTCGGCCTCGGTCGAGCCGAACGTTGTGCCACCAGGGGGTGAGCAGCCTACGCCTTCATCGGTCGCGCCGCCAGCAGATGCCGCCGGGTCAGTTTAATAGCTTGTAGAATATAAGTAGTTAGTAAACGTAAAGAGATTTAAGTTCGTGGGAGAGCCCCCGTGTAAGACGTTCGTGGTGTGTTTTAATGACTGTAATCGGTTTTTGTTTTTGTGATGGAGTTGCTCCGTTCGGGGAAGCTTGTTCCATTTCGTTCCTTAGTTTTCCCTTAGCATAATTTTGTTTTTACTTCTTTCTTTCTCGTACCTGCCCGTTTGTTCCGTAGGCTGCAACTTTGCGAGCCCGGGGCATCGCCCGCGAGGCTCGACCGGTCGTAACTATAGGAAAAGGCGGGGTGCAATCAGTCGGAATGTTTCAAAGCAAAGCTACATAAGGTAAAACAAAGGAACGAACTGCCCTTTCGTTCGGGTAGGAAGGAGTTTCTCCATATGAAAGTAAAAGACGAAAATAGAGGGGTAATAGTGCCCCCTAGTGGAGCCTCCAAGCGCCCCGAGCCAAAAAGTGTTCGGGTTGGGGTGCTTTTATAGGAGCGTTCGCTAAGTAAACAATGGTAAAACTGAAACTTAGGGAAAGGAAAAAATGACATAGCTGTTCCAAGCGTTTGGAGAGAACGTCGTCGTCGTTGTCTTTCAGTCGGTGGGCGTCCGGTCGAATCACTTCAGCCTTCAGCCGTCTGGATCCTTTCTTTCTCGTACCTGCCCGTTTGTTCCGTAGGCTGTAACTTTGCGAGCTCGGGGTGTGGCCCGCGAGGCTCGGCCGGTCGTAACCGTAGGAAAAGGCGGGGTGCAATCAGTCGGAATGTTTCAAAGCAAAGCTATATAAGGTAAAACAAAGGAACGAACTGTCCTTTTGTTCGGGTAGGAAGGAGTTTCTCCATATGAAAGTAAAAGATGAAAACAGAGGGGTAATAGTGCCCCCTAGTGGAGCACCCAAGCGCCCCAAGCCGAAAAGTGTTCGGGTCAGGGTGCTTTTATAGGAGCGTTCGCTAAGTAAACAATGGTAAAACTGAAACTTAGGGAAAGGAAAAAACGCCATAGCTGTTCCAAGCGTTTGGAGAGAATGTCATTGTCGTTGTCTTTCAGTCGGTGGGCGTCCGGTCGAATCACTTCAGCCTTCAGCCGTCTGGATCCTCGCTCGCTGTGACCCCTTCTTCTGTTGCTGCTTCTTCACCTTTTTTTTCCTTGGCCTGCCAGTCTACCTCAGCAGGCGCTTGAGGAGCTGGCCGTCCTTGTAGAGATGGTTGACGGGATAGTTGTGGTTGGTGCACGGGCTTTCTATGAGCTCGTGGAAGTGTCTAGATCGGTCCTATTGGGGCTGCATGCCTAGGTGATCGGTCGCAGCGATCAACGCGGAGTTGGCCGGTCGGCGGCGATCCTTTCTGTTCTTTTTTTCCCTCTGCGTGGAGGGGCCCTCATCTTGATCCTGATGTTTGGCCTTTCCTTTGCCGTGGCCCTCGTTGAAGCGTGGTGAGAACGGCGCTTCCTAGGGGAGTTGGGCAAAGGTTGGTGGTCCCGGGCCGTCAGTGCTGGGACTCTGGTCGCCGCTGCACGTGCCTTGGTTTGGTCCAAGCCGCGCGTAGATAGGCAGTCGGTGCGGAGCGGTCGTCAGGTCAAGATGAGGTGCCATTGCGGCCTCATGTGCCATGCTCAGTGGTTGTTGCAGTGACAGGGTGTAGTGCCCCATCTGCTGCATCCCTGTTCCCTAGACGGGGAGCGAGGTCGCAAGTCGGCGTCGCGATACGGAGCACTCCGCTTGCTGAACGGCGGCGGTCTCCACTAGTGCCCGAAGGTTCCGGTGGATCACCTGTTCACGAGGGTCGTTCGGCTCAGACAAGCTGCGTAAGAGCATTGCCACGGCGGCAATGTTCTGGTTGGCCCAAGCGAACTACGGGGGATCGGTTCCCCTATTCGGGGTGTTGCGCTGGACCCGACGGGCGTGACCCCGGGCGCCGTTCGCTGGTCTATGCGCGTGGGGCGCAGCGTGGTGCATCGAGCGCGCTGGCGCAGTTGGTGGCCGATGCAGCCACTGTCGTTGTAGATCCTCCCCGTGCTCATGTGTGAGCTCGGCTATCTCCGCATGAGGGCCCGGAGGGGCGTGAGTCCTTGCGGACTCCGTTACCCTTGGCGGCAGTTCCGGAGCGTCCATCATAGCGCACTTGTGGGATGGATGGTGGCTTGGCGTCATGTTGCTGATGCTGGAGTCGTCACTCCCGACGTCGTCATCCATGAAGTCGAGACAGCTAGGACCATAGTCCGCCATCCCCACGAGTTCAGACGTGAGAGGGGGCGGCGCTGGCATCCGCTGGAGCCCCTGGGCGTACGCGTCCATGGGAGACACGAGGCCATAGGGGGACCGGCCATATGGCAGAGCGGGGTTTGAGCAGAGAGTTTCCTCGGAGTGAAGCGCAAATGCCGAGCCGTTGGAGTCGCGCGTCCCAGAGTCGATGGAGGACGTGCCTCCGACGGGTGCCGGGTCGCAAGTCTCCTCACGGAGGTGGAGTACGCCGAGTCGGTCATCGGCGAAGTCTAGGCTTCCGAAGCGGAAGGCCTGGGAAGGCTCGAAGATGGTTGGAACCCGCATCCCGGTGGGCAAGAGTGCGGGAAATTCCATCGAACCGAAGCGAATCGTATCGCCCAAACCCGCCACGGCGGGGGTGGCGGAGAAATGGGCCATCCGATTACCAAGAAAGTGTTGAACGTACAGTGTCTTCCCTACGGACGGCGCCAACTGTCGGTACAGAAAGTGACCAACTAGTAAATATTTGTAGTTTTGTTGTATATTGTGATTGGAGGTGGCCTAGCACTCAATGACATAGGATTTATACTAGTTCAGGCAACGTGCCCTATGTCCAGTGTGGGTCGGTCGGTGACTTTATTCCTGAGCCTAGGTGCTCGAAGTCTATAGTGGGGTTACAAACGAGGGAGAGAGAGACGGGGTGTCCGGTCGGTCCGGTCGGAAGGGCCGAGATCGATAGGAGTTATGCTATGAACGAAGTGTCCAACCCTAAACCTAAACTTGAAGAAGTCGACTTGGGTTAACCTCTGGGAAATCGATCCCCTTTGTTGGAGGGAGCGCATCCCCTTTTATAGATGAAGGGGATGGCTTTACAGGTGAGAAGGGGAGAGTACGGATGTCACTTAATCCTTGTTGCCCATGCCGATGAGGACAGCCGATGGTAGGCGCCCATAAAACTGTTGATATCACTGTGGAATGTCAGGTGCACATGGAAGGTTGCGTTGGCTTCTTCAGGAAGGGAGGACGTCAGTACCTGCAAAATACTATCGGTATGAGAGGAGCCCCACCACGGGTACCAGGTATGGCGAATCCTGGTGCCCATGCCCAGAGGTATGTGGGGGGCTCTTTGCCGTATGGGAGTCTAATGGCGCCTACAATACTGTAGACACAAATGTCGGCGCCTACAATACTGTTTGTGTTAGGGCGGCTGAATAGCACTGTTCTCGCAGACGTGTAGGGTATGGTCCCGGTATCGTGGTTTGACATGCGAGCCCTGTCTTGCCTTCCTTAGTACGCCTTCTGGTTCTTTCCGAGCGGGCGTTCCCGATCGGATGTCCCCAATCGGTACTGGCGCGCCAGTCGGAGAATAGCGATGGGTAGGGTTTTCTATGAACCCCGGTCGGAGACACGGGGTCAGGGTCGGAGGCGGTACTCGGGTCAGGCTTTCCGGGTGGAGGCCGTGCTAAGGCGGCCAGGGCCTGATGCTAGCGCTCCAATCGGAGAGGCCGTTCGGAGTTGGTCTGAGTCTGAGCTAGTGCTCCGGTAGGAAAGATGGGCCGAAGGCGGCCAGGGCCTGAAGCGAGTGCTCCGGTCTGTTGAATTTAGACTCTCGGGCCGGTCCAGAAGAGAAAAAAGGCCATCCTCCTGGGCCGAGCCCTGGCGTGGAAGCCGGTCCCCGAGGGACCCCGGGTTTATGAACCCGACAGAACCGCTTATCTGAGAATCGGTTTTAATCTAATCATAATTTTCTGGTAAGATGTGACCTAAAGAATTTACTGTCTAGGTGTTTGACAGTCTTGATTATTTCTGATAGATTCTCCGCCTTGAGGATAAAATAGCATGTATACCCTGAGGATGATGAGAGCTTATTTTTATTGACTGAGTACTAGCTCAAGTCATGGTAACATTTTTTTTTGTTAAATAAAAAGTATGTTGTATGACTAAAGAAGTAATTGTATCGGCATTTTAACAGTATCGCATCACATCCGGTGTTCGCCTAAATGGATTAAACGGCCAGTAAACGATAAACGGTGGTAAAATGTTTTGTTTAGGGGGTAAACAGAAATTAAACGGTTGACCGTTTAAACGGTTAAAAAACGAGAAAAACGGTCTAAACGGCCTAAACGGAACGGAGATAAACAGCATTAAACGAGCTAAACGGCTGTTTAGGCGAACACGAGGTAAATCTAGTTTAATTTTGTATGGATAAATTTGTATGCTTAAGTTTATTATATTTATAAATGTGTACACTTGATATGTTACATGTATAAATATGTATATTTGGTTCTTTTCACATGCATAAATATATATACATACCAAAATAATTGATTTTTACTCGGATAAATATGTATAAATGCTAGAATACTTGATTTTTTACATGTACATATATAATTATATGTATTTTTTTAAAAGTACAAAACCGTTTAGACCGTTTAACTTTGTTTAAACAATGTGCAAACAGCCTAAACGCTAAAGAATGGCGACCGTGTAAAGATCGTTGAAAACATTGATCACATCTGCTTGAGATCGAATTGACTGTATGGAAAAAAACAATTGTGGTCCTCAACTGTTGTCACCTACGCTAGCGCCGTCCCTATTCGAGTCTTCGTCCACGGAATCACCGCCATTGCAGGGAATCGCTGCCCATCTGCTCCAGCTCGGTCCACCTCGCGCGGGCGGGTGGGGGGCAAGGTTATGGGATTCGGCCCGAATTGACTGAATTTTGGTGAAATTCACCCATTTCGGTGAGCTCCGAAACAAAACCATACCAGTCAAAAAAAAAATTCAGTCAAATTCAAATTTTATGTTAAATATATAGTTCAAACATGCCTACAAGTTATTATTTCAATATAGAAGTGCAAACCTTTCAAAATATAATTCAATCATTTCATATTCATGCCTATTGATCAAATTGTGGCCAAAATTTAGTCAAATATTAGCTAAATCTGAACATTTTGACTGATCAGAACAAGTGAATCCCAGTTTGAAATTTCCGAGATTCGCCCATTTCGGCCAGGTCCGAAATTTTTGGTGATTTGAATCCCAAAACCTTGGGTGGGGGCCCACCGCGAGCGGGCGGGCTAGCGGCGCAGCATTGCAAGTCTTCGTCCGCGGAATCGCCGCTGCTTCGGAGAATTGTAGCCCATCTGCTCCAGCTTGGTCCAGCTCGAGCGAGCAGGTGGGGCCACACCGCGAGCAGGCGGCAAGCGGCAGTGCAGCGTCATGCGCCCTTGGCGCTGTGGGCGCTGGCGTTCCTGGGCGAGTGAGCAGGGGAAGCGGCGCCGTGCTGCAGACCCAAGAGGAGGGGTGGACAGAAGAGCACTATTACAGCATTCTTTTCTGAGGCAGGGAAAAACAGTTTTCCCAGACGGGCAAACCGTCCGCCTGGGTGCAAAGGTCCGCATTAATCGGCATTTACAGAGTAGGCAATAATGCCCGTATGTCAAAATCAATGTTTTCGCAGGCAGACACAATGCCCGTCTGCGAAAATGAATCAGAAAAAAGAAAAAGAAAAAAAAACATGGACAAGCCCGCCGAGCCCATCCACGCGCCGCCGCCCACCCTGGATCTGGCAGTCGGGGACGCGCCCGCCATGGATCCGCCGCTGGGGAATGCGTCGTGTATGACATATGCCGCCCCACGACCTCTGTCAGCCCGGAGACCTCGCCTGCCCCTCCCGGCGGCATCGCACCGCCCCAAGACCGCCGCCAGGCCGGGATCCACGCGCACAACAGGGATCCAGTCGCCCCGCGTCGGATTCGGCTTCCCACCGCCATATCCGCCTCCTCCCACAGCATCCGCCGCATCTGGAGGTGGTAGAGGGAGAGTGGGCCAGCGCCGCTGCCAGCGCCGCCACCCACGCTAGGGGAGCGGCCCAGCGCCGCCGGATCCCCATCGCCGCATGCCCCCTCGCCCGCCGCATCCGCCGCATCTAGAGGTGGTGGAGGGAGAGCAGGCCACCGCGTAAATTAAATGTCCACCTCTGTAAATCCATTTTGCGAGACGGGCCAAGTCGGGGCGGGAGAGCTCCGGCAAGGGGCGCTCCGATGAAGGCAGCCTCCGCGAGCGCGCTAGGGCTCGGCCGGAGCTTCATGGCCCTAGCGCGCCGCGGCGGGGCTAGCGGCGGCGGTGGGGGCGAGGAGCAGAGCGCCGCCGGGCGAGCAGGAAGAATGGGGAGGAAGAAGAAGAGAGCGACGAGCCAAATCATTCGTTGGATAACGGTCCATGATGGGTCACCTGCAACGGAGACGTTTCTGATCTCGTAATAACGCAAACCGTGTCCCAAAGAACTGTATAATGCAATTTTCGCCTATATATTTACAGTCGGCATCTTGGCCAGCAGCAGCGCCCGGGTGATCTCGACGCACAGTCCGGCGTTCCTGACGGCGAAGTCGTCGTACTCGGGCGACAACACCACCTGCTCGGCGTGCTCCACCACCGTGTCCATGGCGCGCTCCCTGAGCGCCGCGCTGGAGCTCAGCTCTGCGACCTCCAGCGTGCGCAGCACGTTGGAGGCGTCCACGGCCGCCGCCAGCCGCGCCTCACAGGCCCGCCGCAGGAACGGGACATCGTACTTGTCGGCCGCCACGAGGAGCGCGTGCAGCTGCCGCTCCTCCGGGACCTGGAGGCTGCCGCCGCCGCCGTCGTCCTCCAGCGCGCCGGTGTAGAGGAAGGCGAGGAAGAGGGCGAGCTCGTCGTGGGTCCGCTCCGGGAGGGAGATGGCGTCGCCGGCGGGGGCCTTGCAGCGCTCGTCGGCGGCCAGCATGTGGCGGAACACCTCCGACCTCGCGGCCTGCGTGCGTGCGTGTGCATCAGATCAGACGTGAGATTAACTATCTCATGGGCTGGCTGGGCTTCGTTTGAAATGCATGCAGGGAATGAAGGCCCACTTGTTCGCAACCAGTATGCAGCCCACTTACTTACCAGGATAGCTTTGTGGGCCGGGATTGGGGGCCCAGCGCCCGGTTTCACGACGATGTCGGTGTGGACTCCCTCCTTCCACGCCATCGCCAGGCCCTGCGCGAGGAAGGCAGCTCTCTGATGGGCCTCCTCCTCCCTGCCTCTCATCTCCTTCAACTGCTCCCACGCGTCCTTCGTCCCCTGCATTGGTTGGTTGGTTGGTTCAGAAAACGAACTGAATTTTGTTTGGCAAAAAATCACCTTTGATAGATTTCGGTGTCATCTTGTTGCCTGCTACTACTTTACACTTTGAGCGTGGATTGTAAGGCAGAAATCATTTCCTTAATTACATTTACATGTTAGTAGTCTTGGTATCATTCAGGCTTTCATATTGGATTTTCTACCAATCGAAATGGCAGGGGGTTAGGGAAAGAGTTGAACGTCTCTACTGAAAAGGCACCAAAATTGAACATACTGAGAATGAGCGAGGATCAAGGAAAATACACTCTGCACTGCATTTCTGAGATGTTTGCTGCAAAGCAAAACCTTAGGGAGTTCGGAACCGTATGTTCTAATAACACGACACAAGCGTAAAAGGCGGTTGCTGAAAGGCCTGAAACTAATAACTTTATAAAGGCCCGTTAACGTCCGGGGGTCACTTTTTACAGAACCTTTCTATTCTATTGAAGCATGCATGCAGCAAACGTCGTCCTGAGATTGTGACATGCAGCTGACTAGAAACCAAACAACACTGGTATATGCTAGCAAAACAAACGTGAATGAACAACTAGCACACCTTATGATATCACAACAAACACTAGTGTTGGTTCAGAAGATTCAGATGTGCAATTCTAGCAGTATGAAAAATCGACAAGAGGATTAGTATTTAATAATGGCATTTTCAACTAGAATGTATTCAGAAACAGTAAGGAACTGAATAATTGGGGAAAATCGTACGTACGTACCTTGGTTGCGCTGTCAGGCTTCATCATGGACACTCTGGACTTGAGAACAGAGCCATGGCCGCCCTCTTCTTGCTGCTGCTCATCAGCCTTGTTCAGAAATCCGATGATGGCCTTGGCGCCCTCGTGGCAGGGAGCACAGATGGCGTTCCTCGGAAGCCTGTACACGGACGCCATGGGGCTGCAGATGCAGCAGTCCATGCTTCCGCTACTGCCGCCGCGGCCGCCTCGCCTTGCTCTCCTTCTTCCTCCTCCCTCTGCTTCTGGTGCTCTGCAATGGTGCTAACAGCAAGCTGGTCGCCATGGCCTTGCGTTGGGTGAGGGTATAAAAACGAATGCGAGAAGAGAAGAGGGGCAGCCTGCAGGATGGTTTGCTGCGATTTCTTTTTCTAGAACTGGTACGCGGTGGTTGCTAACTGAGACAATCAGGGGAATTGAAATCAAAATTCTCCTGGGTTTTCATAAATGTGCTGTGTGTAGTCGGTGTGCTGTGGACACCTCTGTATGCCAAAGTAGTACATTGACTAAACTGACCTCGCCCGGGTATCTCTCCTCCTTTTTTCAGTTCATTCAGATGGAATGATTATATGATGGATCGACAAAAGATTATTAGTAGTACAACACCTAATCATCATGCAAAATATATGGTGCTAAATAAAGTACGAGCAGGCATTTGTCTTTCTGGATTATTTCACTTTCAGTGCAAGCTTAATTAGGTGCAATTGTCCATTGTTGGCCAAGCTAAGCTAACTACTGTGTACCTAAAACAGGCTGTTCATGGACAGGACTGTAGAAACGTAGAGGGTACGTTGTACCAAAGACTTTTTAAGACATAATTAGTGCAGATGAAAATCTGCCTAGTTGACCCCAGATACAGATAAGATTGGACATTTTTGGCTCTATAACTTTTTATCGGTTTCCTGGCTAGCTTGGGAACTGAGATAAACAGGACAAGCTAGAAGGAATGTGAAACCCAGATTATCAAATGAAATGAAAATGTTGTAGTATATAAACTTAGCTGCTGGAAGGACAGCACAGTCTTTTCCTCTCATGAGAATCCCTATAATCAAGTAGACACGACAGAATAAAATTGAGATAAAATGATTAGGATATATGATTGCATGATTATAAAATGAATGAAGAGAAGAATCATCACATCATGGACCAGCAGTAGGTTGCTTGAGAGGGACTCTGCAACCTAAACATAAAAGAGAGTAGACTTGGACTTTTGTTGGGGGAAAGGAAAAAAAATGAAAGGTGGATGTTGGAGGCTTGCAGGGTGGCACGGCTTAGCTAGCCTAATTAACGCTTCCATAACAAGGCTGTGTGTGTTAACCACTATCCTCCCACTCACCCGACATGTGGGCCCTCGCTCGGTCTCTTTCAAGTCATGCTGCGCATGCATGGCAGAAGAATATATGGAACTGCTGCAACGTACTGGTGTCATAGTAGGGAGAAAAGGGATGAGATTGTTTTTTTCTCTCAAAAGTAGTATATATGAAAGGGGATGAAAAAATGTAGTTTTTTTCATAAAAAGAAGGAAAAGAAAAGAAAGCTTGCATGCTTACTAATGATTAGTGTAATAATCATTGTCCCAGTAGGGAAAACATAAAAGGGGGTAATGATCATGCAAGTAATGAAGTTGTAAAGGCAATTGGAGTGAGGACATCCGTTGATGTATCAAATAATTCAAACAATGACGGTGAGGATTTGTTGGGTTGGTTGGTTACCGCATAATAGTTGTTGCTCGTAAGTTACGTGGCAATATACGGCCTGTTCGGTTGGCTGGTTCGTATCGTTATTGGTTCGTGAAGAAGTATGCTGGCTGGTTTATGTGAGAGAAAAATATTATTCTGGCTGAAAATTTACAATCGTTTACGACAAGCCACAACCAAACGAACAGGCTGTATATTCTCTAATTCTCTAATTCTCAACCTAATATTAAAGAGCTAGCGAAACATTTCTTTCAATCCGCTTTTTTCCTTCTCTAACTTTACTTCATTCATCCCGCTTTTTATTTCTCAAATTGTCCTTGTGCTCGATCCGTATCATGTCACCTAGATTCATGATCTATGCTCAACGAGTTACAACATATTTGTCTCCAGTCTTGGTATATGGCGATCTATCCCAAACAACCAAACTGTCCTCGCTCCCTTTGTATCCCGTACACAATATAATTAGTGTTTTTTCATGTTTTTTCCTTCAGTGACAGGGATATGATTGTTTGCATGATGCATGGACGCATCTCAATGCGGATGGCTCCCTTTGACCTACTGTCCTTTTTATATATGGTGCTCATATCATTATGGCTGCATATACATAGTTTTTGCAAACCAAAAAAAAAGCTGCATATATATATACACTAGTATTTGTCGCAGTAGTAATGGAATAACGGTGTGCAACGTATCTGAGTGCATGATTGATTTGTGGTAAACGGTTCTCGTAGACCACGTCATGGCCCATGAATTAGCTGAGCCAATCACCGCAGTGTGGAGGGGAGTGACCCACAGCAGGCCCACACATACATGGGCTCCTTCATGGGTTTATGGGCCATGATGAAATGGAGTCTGGCACTTGCGCACTGGGCCACATCCACATGCACGGCACTGGCCTTCATCCACATATCTTCTGACACGTGTGTTCCTGTCATAAGAAAAACTGACACGTGTGGAGAGGGAGATCTGGGCGTCCTCTCAGAAGGTGTGGGAAAAGAAAGGGGACATGGCTTGCGCGCGGACATTCGGACGCTAGCCCCCGTCCGGACGTCTGCGCCCCCGTCCCTTGTCTCCCGTCTATCCGTCCATGTCTCGCCTGTTGCGCCCGCCCACAAGCATGAGAGGCCCGTCCACGTCAGTGGGGACCGCCTCCGCCTTCCGGTGCCTGACACCGAGGTGAGATAGCAGAAAAGACGAAGAGGGAGATGCAAGACTCAATCTAGTTTAAAAACGTCCAGATGCAACAATTGCAAAATACGTCTGGAAACAAATGAAATATTTGAAACATGCGTCTGAACACACATGCAAAAACACCTAAAACACTTCAAACCATTGTAAACATACGCAACATCCAGATAAAATATTTGCATCATATGTGTGAAAACATATGCAATATCCAAATAACACATTTGCAACATATGTCGGAAAACAGATGAAACATTGAGAACGAGAGCTTACAGCATGCATGTACAACCATTGCAACATGTGCAACATCTCGATCTACTTTTTGCAACATCTGTATGAAGCACTTGCAACATACCTCTGAAATATTTGAAACACTTAAAACAAACGCTTGCAACATGCAGTTTCAGCATAAATATCACCTTACTGCTTAGGAGATTGGAGACTCGTTGGCATAGGAAGTTCGTCGGAGGCAGTGGCCTCGCGCCGCGCCTGGCAAAACCGGTAACCGAGCGCCGCGACTCCTAGGCGGCTACGCGCCTGGCAGGACCGACAGCCGCGCTGACGCGACTCGCAGGTAGTCACGTGTCGAAACCAGGAGAGGATAGTTGTGCGTCGCATCTAGTAGGGCTGGCAGTTGAGCGTCACATGCAGGAGCGGAGCCCGAGCCGTGTCCGGGAGCGAAGCGGAGCGGGACGACGCGTGCAGGAGTTAATTTTGTTTTTTATTAGGCGAGTGGAGCATGCTGCGATGGATGGAGCGGCATTACCGTAGTTAATCGAAAGCTGTTAAAAGCTGCAACGAGAGCATTTGAGGCATTGCTGGCTCCTTCGCAAACTGATGTGTGGCCACTACACGTTTCGCAAAAACACCCTCTTTCTTTTTAGAAACTAACCCGCCATCCAGAGCCTCGCTCGCCGCTCGGCCGCACCCGGCACCCGCACGATAGCTTGGTTTACGGTCACGCCCGCACACGGCTTGGGTCACGCCCAAAACCCTAGCCGCTGTCATATCTTATCTCCCCTCAGCCTCGTCGTGCTAGAGAAGCACTCCTCGATCTACAGGGGAGGGCGGTGTGTGGCCATGGCCACACCACGGTGGGGCGCAACGATGCTCTCGTGGTTAGAGCAACAACCCTGAGTCCCCAAGGCGATGACAAGATCTAAAGGTACGAGCAAGCAACTTCTCCTTTCCCTTCTCGTGCCTTATCTCTACCTCCTCTCTGAGATCCATTCGCTGGAGCTGAGCTTGATCTCTCTCCCTCTCAGATCTGACCACGAGCTCCTCAGCGGCACGAGCATACGCTCGGACGGAGCTTCTGGGTGGCATCTTGGGGACTCATCGGCGGTGGTGCACAAGGCCTCCATATCGGGTAGCAACACACTTGTTTGCTATGTTGAGGGTGTTGATTTGGTGCTGCTTGGGGAACCCCAGGTGGAGGCCTATGTTGTGGTACTAGAAGATTGCACACCTCCTCAATCATCAGGCGCTGACCCACCTTGGCAAAGTGAAGCTGGCTACGACTACATATCGGTTGTTACTTTCTCCTATTCGAGTGTTCGTGCTGCCATCCTCACAGGCGATGCCATCTCCCCTGTTTTCCACTCCACATAGCAGGTGCAGTGCTCCCTCTGATCATTTTTCTTCTCCACCATCCCCTAGATTTCCTGGCTCCTCCAATGTCAGTTAAGGTATGTAGTGAACAAGAGAAAAGATCCGAGTCAATTTAAATCTAACAGTATTTGATTCATTAGGGCTGGTATGCGATTGTTCGCGTAAATACAAGTTTGTTCTAGCTATAACTTTATTCGTGTGATGATAAAAAATTGGATCGTTTGCTTCTACAATAGTATTTTTATTACACTATAGTATGGTAGAGATGCATCTCGTGTTAATTGACTTTCAGAGTTTCCATTTTTTGATAGGGTTAGTGTTAGCCATATTAGCTAAGTGTACTGATGAAACTTAATAGTCATCCACACAGTGGTAGAATTTACCATGGTTTCCAAGGTGCATTAATGGTTGACAATGAGTAGTGTCTTACTGAAATGCAATACTCTGAAAGTATGAACTAATCTAAGCCTTACTCTTAAACCATTTACTTAATGCCTTCTTGCAGGTCTCAGTTATTATCGTCTTGAGCCTGCAGTTATCTATTGTGAAAGCATTGTTATACTAAGATGTAAATTGACAAGGCACGAACAATTGGCTGCAGAGCTATATGAGTTAGATGGATTTGAGTTTCAGTTTTGACACAATTTTAGGAGTTGTGACCACTTTTGACTGATACATTGTATTTCATGAGGTAATCTTCCATCTAAAAAACAGTTTCATGTATCTTTAACTATTATCAGCATTCATCGTTGTCATACATTGTCCAATATGGGAGGTGAGTGAAGGGTGCTGATGGCAAAAGGGAAACTAATATCTTGTCTTTGCAAAACCTCTAAGATGGATTGCTAGCAGACTGAGAGATTCATAAATTTAGTAACTCCTGATGGCCATAAGTGCCTTGTTAAAAACAGGCAGGAAGCTTGAAAGAGGAAAGAAGATGGGCATGGTTTTAGATGAATATGATGTTGTCAATGTATGGTTGACAATGGGCCAGGGGATTGATACGTGTGAATTATGATTGAATATGGTATAAACTATCTGCATGTTGCATAGTAGACTATTGAGATGAAAATTCCATCCAACAACAAGAACAACAACAACAAAGCCTTTAAGTCCTAAACAAGTTGGGGTAGGCTAGAGTTGAAACCCAGCAAAAGCAATCAAGGTTTAGGCGCGTGAATAGCTTTTTTCCATGCACTCCTATCTAAGGCTAAGTCTTTAGATATATTATATCCTTTCAAGTCTTCTTTTATTGCCTCTATCCAAGTCAACTTCGGTCTTTCTCTGCCCCTCTTCATGTTACTATCCTGGCTTAGGATTCCACTACGCATCGATGTCTCTGGAGGTCTCCGTTGGACATGTCCAAACCATCTCAACCGGTGTTGGATAAGCTTTTTTTTTCAATTGGTGCTACCCCTAATCTATCACGTATATCATCGTTCTAAACTTGATCCCTTCTTGTATGACCGCAAATCCAACGCAACATACGTATTTCCGCGACACTTATCTGTTGAACATGTCATCTTTTCGTAGGACAACATTCTGCACCATACAGCATAGCAGGTCTAATCGTCGTCCTATAAAACTTGCCTTTTAGCTTTTGTGGTACCCTTTTGTCCCATAGAACACCACATGCTTGGCGCCACTTCATCCACCCTGCTTTGATTCTATGGCTAACATCTTCATCAATATCCCCGTCTCTCTGTAGCATTGATCCTAAATATCGAAAGGTATCCTTCCTAGGAACTACTTGACCTTTCAAACTAATATCTTCCTCCTCCCGAGTAGTAGTGCCAAAGTCACATCTCATATACTCAGTTTTAGTTCTACTGAGTCTACTCCAAAGTCTCCCGCCATAACTCCAGTTTCTGATTCACTCTTGTCCGGCTTTCATCAACTAGCACTACATCGCCCGCGAAAAGCATACACCAAGGGATGTCCCCTTGTATGTCCCTTGTGACCTCATCCACCACTAAGGCAAACAGATAAGGGCTCAAAGCTAACCCTTGATGTAGTCCTATCCTAATCGGGAAGTCATACGTGTCACCATCACTTGTTCGAACACTAGTCACAACATTGTTGTACATCTCCTTAATGAGCTCGACGTACTTCATTGGGACTTTATGTTTGTCCAAAGCCCACCACATAACATTCATTGGTATTTTATCATAAGCCTTCTCCATGTCAATAAAAACCATGTGTAGGTCCTTCTTCTTCTCCCTATACCGCTCCATAACTTGTCTTATTAAGAATACGACTTCCATGGTTGATCTTACGGGCATGAAACCAAATTGGTTCATAGAGACCCGTGTTATTGCTCTCAAGCGATGCTCGATAACTTTCTCCCATAGCTTCATAGTATGGCTCATCAATTTAATTCCCCGATAATTAGTACAACTTTGAATATCCTCTTTATTCTTGTAGATCGGTATCAATATACTTCTCCACTCATCAGACATCTTGTTCGATCGAAAAATATGGTTGAACAGCTTGGTTAGCCATAATATAGCTATGTCCCCGAGGCATCTCCACACCTCGATTGGGATACCATCCGGTCCCATCGCCTTACCTCATTTCATCATTTTTAACGTCTCTCTGATCTCAGATTCTTGGATTCTCCGCACAAAGCATCTATTGGTGTCATCAAAAGAGTCTTCCATGTAAAAAATATGTTACATGGTCTACAAAACCAATAGTTGATAACCAGTTTCCTACTATGTTGATTCTTCTAAACCAATATGCAACACTTTGATTTTAGTAGAAAATTATTACACATTAAAAAAGGTTGCCTGGACTATTTGTAGATCATAAAATGAAAACTATTTGCACTCGAGTTTCTTCAGTGCAAGCTAAATGTTACAGCCGCAGAACAGAAGTAGTGCACTTGGGAAGTACATTTAGAGAATGAGAATCTATCTGTTAATTTAGAGTAACCCTTAGAAAACAATATACAAACTCTTAGTTGTCCTAATTCTAGCAGTCCAACATGGCACCCCGCAATTTGCCAATGCTTTGCTTTCTACAATTATGCATGTGTTTTTTAACTCCATGTTTTGCTTATGATACTTTCTATATCCTTTTCAGATATTATAAATGTCTATGCTAATCTATTACCTAATTCTATATCAGGACAAGGAGTATGTTGCAAACTCAGAAGGCAACTTGGGTTCTATACACGATGTGATACTATGTGTGGTCCCCTTAACCATAACAGAAATCCTAAACCATCTGATCAACAACCAGAATGAGTACTTTATAGAGGTATGCAAGATTGGTTTGTTTGTGGAACCTGAGCTTTGCAAGGTTGGACTAGCAATGCCTCAGCTAGCAGCCAAACCTCATGGCCTGGATGGCAGAGCATAGCTTCAGGTTATGGTTCGAGGAAGATGTTCATGGACTCTGATGTAATTTGTTTTGTTGATTCGTCGCAACACATGTGGTCGTGCTTGTTCGTTGTCCCACCGATGTAGGATGTTCTTGTGGCCGCTGATGACTGATCTCATCCTGCTGCTATCACCCATGCTCTCACCTGTCGTTAGCGGAGCAATTTTGATAGCAAAAGGCAGCGCAAGCAGGTAGATGATGCAGATATTTCCTTCTTCATAGTAATAAGTAGAGATTTGTGCTACGTACTTATCGGTGTGATATGCTGATCTTAGGCGCTAACTCTATGATGGCGGTGACAATGACTATAAGTACATAGCAGATTACATGCTTTATAGTTTGACAATAATGTTCAGAACTAATCACATTGATATATATATATTGATTGTCAAACTATAAAGCATGTCTATTACGCGTGAAAAATAGTTTTTGTTCTTCCAATCATTGCACTCAAGGCAGTAGTCACACACAGCACAGGCGGCCGCATCACACTCACCATATGTTTTTTTGCAGGAAAACAAAACATAATTATCGTCATCATCGTGACCATTCAATCAATAGATGAAATGGTACAAGTACTACTAGTACAGGAGAAGAATCGAAGGCAACAAACAGCAGTCTGACAGCCATGGAAATCAAAGAGCGCTGCATGCATCGTCCATCGTCTCCGGTAGGAAACCAAACCAACGAGAGAAAACCATGGGCGGGTGGGCTCCTGCAACTCCGATAGATGCCGGCGGCCGGCCCGATGGACAACATGGATTGACGTGGATGGATAACGTGAAGTAAACGAAACCACGGGCCTAGACGTCTTAGCTGGATGGATTAGGATTAGGACGAAGGCAGGCAGCCAGGCGCCACGTCACGCATCATTGCTAACCACCCACCAATTACTGCTACTAATTATCTTCTCCCAAGTGAAGTGAAAGTTACAGGCGCTACCAGCTCCAGCGCTCGTTCTCGTTGCCGTCGGCGTCGGTGGCCGGCGGCAGCTGGGAGTAGAAGCCGTAGTCCAGGTCCTCCTGCCGCTTCCTGGCGCTGCTGCTCTTGCCGTAGTAGTGGTGCGCGAGCGCGGCTCCGCCGAGAACGGCGAGCGTGAGCGCCTGCGCGTGCATCCTGGCATGGATGAGGCGCAGGCTCGTGGCCCGCGCCGGCGCCCGACGCCGGCTGTACGCCACCGACGCGCCCACCGCCGTCGCCCACACAGCTCCTGCACGGCACAACAGCGTATCTATCTGTGAATGCTGTATCTGTCTACGCTAGCTTTGATTTGACCGCACGATCTGATCTGATCTGATCTGATCTGAAATTCTGAACTGAGAAGGGATCGAAAAAACAGAGGAAACATATATCCAAAAGGGATTTTTGACTGACTCACCGATGGTTGAGAGCTTGTGTTCCTCCACCCAGGACTGCAGCGACGAGCTCATCCTCTCTTGCTCCCTCGAAACGGGTCTGCTGATGATGGGTGCCGAAATCGGAGGCTGCTGTGTTTGGATTTGGTGGATGCGTGCTTGATTGCAGCGATGGATTGCAGGAAGCAGGTGGCCTACTTATATAGGCTTATGGCTGACGAGAGTGGAGTGTGAGTGTGTGTGTTGAAGCACCCTGCCTGCCTATGCCATGGAAAAGGGGGAAAACGGGCGGAGACGACGAAACCAGAGGCACCCCCGCCTTCTGTTTCTGCCTGACTGCATCTCCTCCTCCCCCTGGTTTCCGAGCTTCTTGTGGGCAGGACACTCGGTTGGCACGTCGTATCGCACCCAAGGTTTTTCCTTCCTCCCTGCCTGCCAATAAAATATTCTTGTTTCCGAGTGCGAGACGCAGACAAGTGGGGCCGTGAGCGCTATGCTGGACCCTGTGTCAGTCACCTACTCCCGCTTACTCGACAAATATACGGTACGAACCACCCAGGAAATATCAAAACAATTTTTTTTTTAAAAAAAACTTGAAACTTAGCACATCCATAATGCGTACAAATCATATGCAAATGACAAATGTGAGGTTCATGTGCACTAAAAATCAAAATTTCTTGAATTTCGGAGTACACATGAACCTAAATTTTATAATTTTCGGTTCCTCAAAAAATTTTTTATCATTTTCATATAATTTTTTTTTTCAATCAAATAGGATAAAAGCCCCCTCGGGTCTTAAGGTGAAGCCTATGCTTATATAAAGATAATCAATAAATTAAGGCTACCATAGTTACTATGTTCCACCGGCAGCCAAGATACTTTCTTGTTGACGTGACAATGACGTCACGTGCCCCCCCAATTCTGTGCCATTTACAAAATGGTCCGGGAACTAGATTGGGACGAGCCTAGTGAAACTATCGACAGCTCCCCCTCCCCTGTGTGGATTCCTGTGGGCAGTGTCCAGCCTCAGAAAATTTCAAAAATATGTCCTTTTTTTTGTGGGTCTTTGTGGAGAGTTTTTAGACTGACTCCAACGAACAGGACCCAAACACAGGACGTATTACACGGTTTGCGTTATTCACAGTAAAAAGGTACGTGCCCCTTATCCTCCCTTCTCCAACAATGGACGCAACACAACGTCCTCATCCCTTCCTCCTCTTGTGAGCCCCACCGCGGCGCCGTCTCTTCCCTTCCTCCTCTCGCCCCACCGCGGCGCCCCTCCTGCGACCCCGACAGCGGTTGCGGTGGCCCTCCCCCACCCCGACGGCGATTGCGGTGGCCCTCTGAAGGGTCGAGATGGCGGACTAGAGGGGGGGTGAATAGTCTTTTCTAAAATTAATCGCGTCGGCTAACCGATACAAATGCGGAATTAAAATTATCGGTCTAGACAAGACTATACCCCACTATATATGTTCACAAGCACCTTGCAAAGATAACAATTAAGCAACAAAGGTGCCGGGCTAGTTAGAGCTCACCTAACCAATTCTAGGAGCAAGGTTACACAAACCTATGCCACCAGTACTTTAAGCAATAAGGGAGCTCCTACGCATGCTAGTAAGCAAAAGCACAAAGCTAACTAAGCTCACTAGCAATGCTCAATAACAAGGCAACCAATGCCTAATTAGAGAGCGCAAAGACTTAGCTACACAAACTAAGCAATGTGATTAACAAGGTTACTAAAACCAAATTAGCCACGCAAGGGAGCTACTTCTATGCTACACAAGCAAGAAGGTAATTAGCAAGCTACACAAGCTATCTAATTACAAGTGCAACTACACAAGCTTAATATGTATAAAAGTAATTGCAAGCTTGTGTAATGGGGATACAAACCAACGGGAAGAATAAGGTTGACACGATGATTTTTCTCTCGAGGTTCACGTGTTTGCCAACACGCTAGTCCCCGTTGTGTCGACCGCTCACTTGGTGGTTCGGCGGCTAATTAGCATCACCCGCTAAGCCCGCACGTCGGGCGCCGCAAGAACCTACCCCGAAAGTGAGGGTAGCTCAATGACACGCTTTACTAGAGTTGCTCTTCGCGGCTCCTGCGGGGCGAGCACAATGCCCCTCACAACCACTTCTCCGGAGCGCCGCACAAGCTTCTTGCGCGCTTCGACGGAGACCACCACCAAGCCGTCTAGGAGGTGACAACCTCCAAGAGTAACAAGCACCACCGGCTTGCAACTCGATCACCTAGTGCCACTCGATGCAACCTCACGATGCAATCGCACTAGAATCGCTCACTCACACAATCGAATGATCACTATCAAGTATATGTGTGATGTAGGGCTCCCAAGCACTCACAAGCATGGACACTAAGTCCCATTTGGTGCTCCACACCAGCCATGCCTGAAGGCCACTTCTATTTATAGCCCCAAGGGCTAAACTAGCCGTTACCCCTTCACTGGGCAACGGTCGGGCCGACCGAACGCTCCGGTCGCCCGCAGACGGCCACGTGTCCCGGTTCCAACGGTCACTTGACTTGATCGGACGCAGCAGCTTTCAACTGACCGGACGCTGAACCCCCAGCGTCCGGTCGTTTCCAGTAAGGTACCGACCTCGACCGGACGCGTCCGGTCACACTTGATCGGACGCAGCCAGCGTCCGGTCACACTCCAGCTTCTGCGTCATCGTACGTCAGCCTGACCGGACGCAGCCTGCCAGCGTTCGGTGCATTCAGATCCAGCGTCCGGTCAGTTGACCGACGCCAGCATCTTCGCGATCAACTCGTTTTCACTTCTAACTTCTTCACCCTTGCTCCAATGTGCTAACCACCAAGAATTTACATCCGACGCAATAGAAAATAGGCATTCCATTTTCCCGAAAGCACCGAATCCTGCCGAGCAAGCTCGGCGGGAGGGAGAGAGGGACCCAAACCCATCTCAACCCTACAAACACCACCTCTTTTGTAAATGTGCCAACACCACCAAGTGTACACCACCATGTGTATGTGTGTTAGCTTTTCATAATCATTTCCCAAAGGATGTTAGCCACTCAACTTGCCACGTCACTCGATTCTAGCGACAATGCAAAGTTAGATCACTCGAGTGGCACTAGATGACCGATATACAAACAAGTTTGCCCCTCTTGATAGTACGGCCATCTATCATAAACTCGGTCATAAACTTCTCTACACACCTATGACCGGTGAAATGAAATGCCCTAGGTTATACCTTTGCCTTGCGCATTCCATTCCATCTCCTCCAACGTCGATGCAACACATGCACCAACACGATCAACAATGATATGATCCACTTCATATCATCACGTGATCATATTGGTTCATCGATTTTGACTTCACTTGCCCTTCACCGTTGCCATCGTCCATCGGCGCCAAGTCTTGCTCAAGCTTCACCGCCACGCGGTCCATCACTCCAAAGCCTTCGACTTGCTCTTCACGCTTGCAACCGGTCCATCAAGCCAAGTCTTGTCTTGATCTTCTCCACCTTGATCACATGACTCAATGTCATGTCTCATGTGCATTTAAGCTCCTTCATCATCACATGTGTGAGCTTTGCAACATTTCCAAGCCATTTTCACCTTCATGGCATATGTTGCTCACACACATATACCTGTGGACTAATCACCTGTGTATCTCACATAAACATAATTAGTCCACCTAAGTTGTCACTCAATTACCAAAACCAAACAAGGACCTTTCACCCTCCCCCACCCCAACGGCGGTCGCAGCGGTCCTCCCCCACCACGACGGTGACTACAGCGGCCATCTCCCACCCCGACAGTGGTAGCAGTGGTGGATCCATGGATGACGAAGCGAGATCCATCCCACCCGGCGGCGGCGACGCGCTCTCCATCCCACCCAGAGGCAGCCCCTTTCCCTACCGGATCTGGCCTCCCGAGGTCGCCGGTGACTCCGTCCGCAAGCCCGCCTGGCCAAGCGCCCCCGTCCACGGGCTAGCTTCACAGCGCGAGCTCTGGATCCGGCGCCACCGTGCGGGCGAGCTCCGTGCGGGCGCTCTTCTCCACGGGCGGCGAGCGGCCCTTGCCGGTGGCGCTGCTCCACCGCAGGCGGACCTCTCCGGCGGGATCCTCCCTCCCCTGCCCGATGTCGCCTACCCTTGCTCCCTCCGATGGCGGCCGGGCAGATCCAGACTCCACGACGGCAGCCGCTCCTCCACCGACCCCCATCGCCCCGCCCCTGTGTCGGGCCCCGGCATCGGTCGCTCCTCCCTCTCTCTCTGCAGTGTTTTGTATCGTCGAGAACGCCGACGCTTTTTTGCCTTTCGAGTCAGATGCTACGCAAAATGGCTGCCGTGTTTGGGTTCTCCGTTGGACCTTGATTTTGGTACCCAAAACACTGTGCAGTAGCCATTTTGTGTTTGGGTCGCGGTTTACCTACGCCGTACGAGACAGTCTTAACGTCCGTGTCATGCGTGCTTCCCCACACACGGGACGGGACACCGACGGAGAAGTGAGAACATAAACAACGACACCGGCCTGCTTAGCCTAATAGGCATCGAAGCCCAAAACCCGCTAGTGTTACTGTGTTGGGCTAGAGGCCCATCTCTTCAATCCGCAAAGTGAAGTCCAACTCACTGACACAACACCCTTGCACTTATCGCTACGATAAAGCCCAACTCACTGATCAGGGAGGGAGGAGAAGGACACCACTGGCTGCAGCTGCACCTGCACGTTGGGACTGGACTGCTGCCACTTCGGCCTTCTGATAGTCTCTTGTTCCGCGCGCTCTGCCTGGTGCAGTGGTGCTCTCCTTCCGCTCCCGCTAGTTGATTGATGGCTTCATCGTCATGAGTCGTCCTTGCTTGATTGGTAAGACGTCTCCGATGACCGCGACACAAAATATAATGCTTTAGTTCGTCGCGCCCCCCACTCGCGACCCTTGCCCCGTCGCCGACGCTCAATCCCCTTCCTCTACAAACTTTCTCCAGGGCAGGGGCGCCATGCCGCGGGGCACCACGCTCGCCCACCAGCCGTGGCCTTCTCTAGCACCGCGGTCGCTCGTGTGGGCACTGCACCCGCCCACCCGCTGCACCCCACACTCCGCGTCGGCCTCGATCGCCGTGTCGACATCGAGCTCTACATGCCAACGAACCTCCATTCGTTCATGCAGCAAGGTGACATTGCGTTGCAAGCATATGTTTCATTCAAAGATGTTTCAGAGGTATATTGTAATTGTTTTATATCGATGTTGCAAAAGTAGATCAGGATGTTGCAATGGCTAGACACGTATGTTTCAAGTGAATATTCCAAATGTTTCATATGTTTTCAGGCGTATGTTGCAAGTGTTTCATCTGGATATTGTAAAAGTAGATTTAGATGTTGCATATTATGCAAACGTTTTTATATGTATGTTGCAAGTGTTTCATCTGAATGTTTGCAATGGCTACACATGTGTTTTGAAGTTTTTTTTGTGTTTTGCAAGTGTTTCAACTATTTTGGATGTATATTGCAAGTGTTTCATATTGATGTAGTAAAAGTAGATCAGCTGTTGCAATGGGACCCACCTGCCGCAACTGCCTGCTGCAGCCACTGGGGAGTACCGTGAGTTGCCATGCGGGCGCCTGAGGCCAGAAGATAAGCACGATGGTAGAGAGGTACGGAACATGGGATCCACGCGGTGGGGCGCACTAAAAGAGGCGGCATGGGCTTTTCACGTGCGGTGCGGCCTCCTGCATGATGGACCGAAGGCATTCAATATGTTAAGAGGGCTCCGGATGTTCGGATGCTAGTCACGTCCTTGCCTAATTGGCAGCTTGCTTTCTTTACCAAACCTCCTGTTGATTCGAGTGTCTAAGTTCCAAACCTTCTCAATGGGGTATACCGGTTCCATCATAAACTAAATGCACCTATCGTATTTTCAAGAAGCCAACTAATTTTAAATTTAATTAAGGTCTTGTTTGATTGAGTTGTGGTTTTTGGAATAGCTGCTATGAGCCGTGGGCTATGAAAAAGCAGCTGTGGAAAAAGGAGAAGGTCGTTTAGTTAGAGCAGCTGTAAACCGTAGGATGTGAAAATCTGTTTATATGCATATTGCTTGTAACAAAAAAATATGTTCACTAATTCGCATGTAAATGACTATTTTAGAGAGAGAGAAAAATAATTTTCTACTAAAAGACAGGCAAACATCTGCAACAAAACTTTTCTACTAAAATATGTCATATTAGATGTGTTTATTCGTATGTAAGGAACTATTTTGGGAAAAAATTAAATTTTCTAAGTGTTTTCATCCATGAGAGCGGATCAAAGCGCTTTCCAACATTCTCGTATTTCTATTGTATTTCTTGTTTTATTTTTCACAGGGAAACGGCTAGAAAACATCACGTGTTCAGTGTTCTCCATGGAACAGAGCAAGCCACAGGAGCGGGCTCGCCTGGATATGCGCCGCTGCAGGGGAGGGGGCTCGCTGGAGATGCGCCGCAGCAGAGGAGGGGGCTCGCCGTTGCCGTGACCGCAGGAGAGGGGGCTCGCCCGGCCGGCCGCCTGGACATGCGCCGCCGCGGCCTGGAGCACGTTGGGGCCACGCCATCGGAGCGCGACTGGAGGCTGCTCGTCGGCACGACCGGAGGAGCTCGTCACGGGGCCGCGTTGCGACTCGAGGAGCGAGTCGGAGGCCGCTCCGGCACGCCGCCGGGCAGGGACCACGCCGTTGCCGGGCAGGGTCCGCGCCACCACAGGGAAGGGCAGAGGCCCACGCCGCCGCCGGGATGGAGCTCGAGGAGGAGCGCTCCGCCGTGCAGCGTGTCTCGCGAGTCTACGGACAAGAAAGAAGAAAAGAAGAAAAAAACAAATCAGGTGGATAATATTTTGCCTCAAAAGTAGATGAAAGCAGGAGGAAAGGTGGGGACCTCACCGTAGCTCGGTTGGTGAGCGCTTTGGGTGTGGAGGCCACCGGTACTCAATGAGAGGCTTAAAAAAAAGCAGGAGGAAATGTGATTTTGGATTTATACTATAGTAAAAGCTATTTTTGGGTAAAAGCAGATGCGGCTTTTAGGTTATTTGGTTGAGCTTTTGACTTTTGGAGGCAAAAACCACAGCCAAAAGTCCAACCAAACAAGACTTAAATTTATAAAAAAAGTATCCACATTCATATATCCAAATATATTTCGTATGAAAGCATACAACGTGATTAATATTCTAATGCTTATTTAGTATCATGAATATTTATATATTTAGTTAAATTTAAGATTGGTTTACTCATAAAAAATAAGGTGTGCATTTATTTTGTGCCAAGGCAGTACATACTTACTTAATTTAACACTTTATATTGTCTTCACGGTTTAATAACCTGTGAAACATGTCACACGGGAGTAGAGGAGCAACTTTGGCTCCTAAAATAGGACCTTAACTTGGGATTTAAACGCACAGTATCTTTTATTTTTTAGGGTGTCATTTATTTCCTAGACTGAACTCCAACAATAACTCTCAGATCAAAGCCATAGGAAGTCACGCTTGGGAGAATGAGGCCGCACAAGAAAGGGTGAGGAGAAGCCGAGGAAAGCCGTGTGGATGAGGAGGAGGTCGCACCATGGCAAATTGGCAATCGCGCACAAGGGAGAGGGACGTGCCAGGAAGGGTGCCCGCGTGGGGGATAGAAGTGCCCGAGGAAGGATGTAGCCACACGTGGGGAGGAGCGAGTTGTGTCGGTTTGTTTAAAAATGGCTAGTCACTAAAAACATTTTTTTAATTCCTGTCATATTTGAATTTTCCATTTACTCAAAAAAATCACATGTCAATTCATTCTTACATACTATTTACAACATAACTTTACAGTTGCTTCTTATTTTTAATGTCACTTGGCGGCAGCTATAGCAGTTGATGGTCACAATTGGATGTATCCACTCGCTTAGGGTTTCATAGCTTCAGAAACAACAGACAACTAGACTTGGTTCATGGAACAATTAAAGAAGGATATAGGTGATCGTTCACTCCTTGCTGTTTGTTCTGATGCTTGCAAGGGCTTGGAGAATGCAGTGAAGAATGTATTCCCAAATGCAGAGCAAAGAGAATGCTTTTATCAAGAAATGGAAAGGGAAAGAAGATGATCAGAGGACCTGTGACTTGCAAAAAAATGCGGAGAAAAAGGTTATGTGCAAGCTAGTGCCAAGTGCCCACTAAATGGGACAGCAAAAAAAGGTAAGAATTGATTTTCTTCATCAAGAAACTTAAATGAAAATATCAATATTAATTTATTTGATTACTTGTAGGAAGCGTAGACAACCTAGGAAGAATGTTACAAAAGCTGCGCCAGCAGAACCTAGCACCCCACGGAGGCCGACTAGAGAAGAAATTCTACGGGATAGTCCAGGAAGGGTCACCAGAAGGTAAGGAATATTAACACATTTACTGTACATTATTTTTTTCATACATATAATTGTCATATCGTATTTATGTGCAGCAAGGTTGCGATGTTATTAGGAGAGGGCACATCTTCACAAACCGACACCACTAGTCCCGTTAGGATGCCTACCGCGACAACACCAAAAAAGATGACTCCAAAGAGAAAGCTACACATTGGATGAATTATTTAGTTGTGATGAGATGTAAACTCATGCTTTATTTCATATGACTTGGATCTCGCTTGGAATTAAATTATGGTCTTCCGAGATGAACTTATTTATGCTAGAATCATGGTTTTATGAGATGAACTCGTTTGTGATAAATTTATGGTTTTATCTGTTACGTGTAATTGTGTATGGATCATCTTTGACAATTTATATTACATATTAAACTGTACATGGCGGCCAGCCAGCCCAGGCGCCGGCCAGCCATGCTCAGGCGCGGCCGGCCAGCCAGCCCAGACCGCGGCTAGCTAGGCAGCTAGGCGAGCGGCCAACAGTCCCATCCCACGTCAATTGAAGCCCTGAGGGCAATACGGTCACATCATGGCAAAATACATATATTTTAGTTGAGAAAAGTGATTAAAAAAACTAAATGTCATGTATAACAAAGTGTAAATGTTTCGAGGATCGTTTTAGCGAAGTTGATGTTTAGAGTCCTATAACAACGAAGCGCGTCGTTTCCAGTGCTATGCTTGCAATTTACAGGGGTTGTTGTGTTGCGCCATAGGCACACCTCCTCAATCCGCAAAGTCAAGCCTGCCCTACTCACGAACACAGCACCCTTCAACATTTCCCCCTGCAAAGCCTTCCTCCCGTCCTCCGTCCCAACCATTCCGGATTTTCTCTCTGCTCCGCCTCCGCAAGTCTCCCTGTCCTCGCTTCAATCCCCGCTCTTCCTCCCCACCGTCCTCTGCGATGAGGCCCGCCACCAGCGCCCGCAACGGCGACGCCACCGGAGCGGGGATTTCTTCTGCCCATGATCTGCAGTCCTCGTCGTCCAATCGCCGACCATCTGATCTCCATGGTTTGCGCCAGGCATGGGACTAGCGAGGGTCAAGTGAGGAGGAGCAATCCCATCATCGCCATTCCGTCCGCCAACATCGAGGGCAACGAACCCGTTCATGCTGCTGCAACCTGGAAGTGGAAAGCAACAGCAGGTGAGATCTAAGTTGCCTGACTAATCGCAATTAGTCATACTTACCGGTCACACGCACCCGATTAGCTCGATTGGGTTTGTAGGATTCTAGTCGTCTGACCGGCAGTCGACTTATCGTGATCAGTCGTCCGATCAGGCGATCAGGGAGGGAGGACGGCGATTTGGCTGCACGTTGGGTTTAGCTGCCACCTGCCAGTTGAGGATACTGGGGATGCCATTTTGTCCCATTTGTTTCCGCTAATCTATTCACAACTGCCTTACTGGCTTGCTCTTAAATTATGAGCTCATGCTTCACTACTTGCTTGCTTTACCAATTAATGACAATGAATACTATATATATCAGTATAGCACTTACAGCTTGATACAGTTATAGGTACTATATAGCACATACAACCTTGGTACATGGGCATGAAGGCAGGACTAGACTACCAACTACTATCGACTATCTGAGGCTCCCCTGGGTCCAACACAATGTCACTTGCATGTGTTCACTTCAGCTGCCCTGCATGTGTTAAGTCCCATTTTCAATAGAACTATGTCTGCAGCCCTGTTAAAGTTTCATTTTTGTGCTCCTTTGCATAACTGCATCTATTATGAAGCATTTGTGCAATACAGCATATAACAATATATGACACGGATATTTTGAAGTCTGTTTTTCATAGTGCCATTAAAGCTGCATTTGTGAGATTAAGATGAAGTTCTGCTCCTTAAGTTTTCATCCCTGCCATTGATCTCTGATGCTTAGTGCCATGAGTTTTCACCATAGTGTGTCATGTCTAATAAGCAACTCCTCCGTCAGGTTATGCCGCCATGGCGTGTTGTCACAACTTGGCAAGCGACAAGACTGTGAACACAGAATACAAATCTCGATAATCACCACAAGGGCAATGGTCAAATATTTTGTTCTTACTATTCTGTCTCCTTGAAACTGAGTAAGTAATTTTTTATTCCTTCTTGAAATTGAGTAGATAAATTTTACTTCTGGCAGGTTATGCCAATGAAAAAGCCATGCAAGATATGATCATTCAATTAAAGTTGTTATAATCAAGTCAAATGAGATTGGTAACCTCGTAGGTGTCTTTGATTTGGGAAAAAAACATGCCATTTATTCAGCTTCACCTTCACATAACATGACCACATATTATTTTGTATTTATTTTTATTTTTGTTGATATCAAAGCCAGTTTGTAACCTTGTCAAAATTCAAAACGAGGGTTCTGAATGTATTACCACACAGATTCACGTTGGTTCCGTTTACCTTTACAAGGCTTTGAAATTACTAAAACTATGGTCAGCTGATTTATTCTTCTCAGCCTGTGTGATGTGTTCAGCAGTTTGATGCAAAAAATTATGTTGAACTAAATTTTTGGATAACGCGAGGAGATATAAGAAAGGGTTGTGGCAACATTTTCTTACCATCTACTTGTTTTTCAAACTGTGAGCTAAATTTATGATTCAGTAAATCTTCTTTATTGCACACTTGTGACTAGCTCACTCTACAAATATAGGGAAATATTGAGGAGAGCAAGAACAAAGGAATTGGACATTAACATGTCTACAGTTGTTGCTCTTCTAGCATAGACGTGCTTCTTTAAAACTACTAAAATTTGTCACTTAGTCAGGAATAACTGTTCAATTCCAATTCAAAGACGCAATGCTGCCATTGATATTGCTCACTGGATTTGAATGATTCTCAAATACAAGAATTGTCTTTGTTTTTCTTTTTATTTGCAATATACTTGCTGTAGAGTTTACTGGATCCTTGTGTCGCTGCCTCCGTGGGAGCAAGGGGAGACCACCGATGGAAGCACACCAACTAGTTATAGCCACGTGATTGGCACAACCTTCCTGTTTATCTACTACTTAAAACTTGTTCATATATTAAGTTTGAGCTACCCGATTTGATTAAGCAAAATATTTCTTCACAGCCTGCTAGATAGGGACTGGAGCTATTCCAGAATACATTCCAAACCTTGACTATCAGCCTGTGAAGATGTATCACCCATTACTCACAGTTCAGCTAACAGAAATGAGAGGAGCCGCCTTTTTTGGTCACATTGTCAGAACAAGGCGAGGGTCTTTCTGTGATTGGAGTCTACTTTGCAACATGTGGATTGGTCACTGAGTAGTGAACAAATGAGATTGAGGCGGTAATGATAGTGAGCAGGAGGAGGACCTTGAGCACAATGGCGAGGCAGGCGGCATGGGGTGGAGAGACAGATCTCATTGCTATGACCATCATCAGATAGAGCCCGAGAAGTACAGTGGAGAAGAACAAGAACCCAGCTGCGGTGACTGGCCCTGCCATGTAGTAGTATCCCATGAACCCAGTGGCCAGGCCGCCACAAGTGGCAATGCCATTTGATATGTCGAATAAATGGTTCAAGTAATGATTCTCTTGATCACCATTGTCACCCTGTGTATCACCATCACCGGTGGTGAAGGAGGGCAGCACATGCTTGTTTACTGAATGCTGAAACTTTGGTTGAAGGAGGGCAACAATAAGGATCAGGAACACCACGACGAGGATGGCGAAGGCGTAGCATCCGTTGAACGGGACAGTTAGAAGGCACAAGGCCACTTGTAGAAGGAGGCATGAGATGCAGACCAAGGCATTGCCCCAATTAGGCATATTTATGTAGAGTACTCCATCGATGATGAAGAAGACCACAATGTCAAGCACAAACAATATTTTGATGGTGATTGATGTTGATGAAGAAAGATTCTTGAACGCGTACAACATGGCGCAAGCGAACAACAGGGCCTTCAGAGTATAGTTGGGCCAACTTTTATTTCGCAGTTCGAGCTGAACAGCTGCGGTATCAATACCATTGCCATAGATGACCTGCATTTTTGTGGGAAAAAAACTAATACCATCAAGTTTAGATATATGCTGAGAGTAATCAACAACTATGTAAAATTTTATTTAATCCATACTACCTCCATCCCATAAGAAATATCATATTCTCACTTTCCAAGAAGTCAAACATTTTTTTAACTTTAACTAAATATATATAAGAAAACATTAATATTTATGGTACATAATTTGTATTATTAGATAAATCATTGAATATATTTTTATAATAAACTTATTTGGGGATACAAATATTGCTAGTATTTTTCTATAAACGTAGTAAAAATTAAGAAAGTTGGACCAATACGAATCCATAGTGACACCACTTTTTATTAGACGGAGGGAATAGTTTCATACTAGTCCGTCCGTCCCAAAATAAATCAACTTTTATAATCACCTTAAGTCAAATTATCTTAAGTTTGGTTGGCTTTATATTAAATGGTAATGACGATTGTGAAATTAACTAAATACATTATGAAAAATATATTTCACGATATATCTAGTGTTTGGTGTCATAAATATTGATATTTTTTTCTATAAATTTAGTTAACCTGAAACTACTTTGACTTTGAACAATACTAAAAGTTGATCTAATGGGATGGAGGGATTAGTTATTAGCACTTAATATTCGTCAACTGCTAACCACTGGGGTATGCGTATGCTTTGGGAAAAAAAACAATCTTTTTAGACAAGATTCGTGACTGTATTTTTTTGGTCTAATATAAAATCGCACAGGAGTCGCAAGGCTGGATCTGCAAGCCGTTTGGACACAAGCCCAGTGGACGTGGGGGTTGCAGGTGCAGGTGCTCTAGGTCCAAAGCGGATTTTCCATCCTACCTGAAAAAACAGGGGCTTCAGCGATTGGCAGGCCCAGCTACATGACGACTCCTTGACTTCATCGATCTTGCTCGGCCGCTCGCTGCTTTGCCACTCCTGTTGGACCTGGGCCCAATAAAAAAGAAAACGAAAAAATAAAATAAAATAACTCATGTATGCTTTCGAAGGTCTAATTAATAGACTCGGCTTTATAAAATTCTGACATTTACACGAGACTACATGCAAATTCTAGATCGAATCTGTGGTCGTAGATAGGGTATTCGTGGAGAACTTAAGAGGATGAGACACCAAATTAGAGATTTGGAATGAGTACTAGTTGTACCTGCTGTTCCCATCCGGCTGCCTTCATTGCTAGCTGGTAGCGGTGGTCTGTGAGAGGCTGTTACTACAGCGTACTCCATACCAAGAGGAGTATTTATAGTCACCCCCTGGTGTGCTCAATTCAACTGGTTACTCGTCACCCCTGGCTGCCACGTGAGCACAATGGCGAGGCAGACGGCATGGGGTGGAGAGACAGATCTCATTGCTATGACCATCATCAGATAGAGCCTGAGAAGTAGAGTGGAGAAGAACAAGAACCCAGCTGCGGTGACTGGCCCTGCCATGTAGTAGTATCCCATGAACCCAGTGGCCAGGCCGCCAATAGTGGTAATGCCATTTGATATGTCGAATAAATGATTCAAGTAATGATTCTCTCGATCACCGATGTCGCCCTGTGTATCACCATCACCGGTGGTGGAGGAGGGCAGCACATGCTTGTTTACTGAATGCTGAAACTTTGGTTGAAGGAGGGCAACAATAAGGATCAGGAACACCACGACGAGGATGGCGAAGGCGTAGCATCCGTTGAACGGGACAGTTAGAAGGCACAAGGCCACTTGTAGAAGGAGGCATGAGATGCAGACCAAGGCATTGCCCCAATTAGGCATATTTATGTAGAGTACTCCATCGATGATGAAGAAGACCACAATGTCAAGCACAAACAATATTTTGATGGTGATTGATGTTGATGAAGAAAGATTCTTGTACGCGGAAAACAACATGGCGCAAGCGAACAACAGGGCCTTCAGAGTATAGTTGGGCCAACTTTTCTTCTGCGGTATCAATACCATTGCCATAGATGACCTGCATTTTTGTGGGAAAAAACTAATACCATCAAGTTTAGATATATGCTGAGAGTAATCAACAACTATGTAAAATTTTATTTAATCCATACTACCTCCATCCCATAAGAAATATCATATTCTCACTTTCCAAGAAGTCAAATATTTTTTTTAATTTTAACCAAATATATATAAGAAAATATTAATATTTATGGTACATAATTGGTATTATTAGATAAATCATTTAATATATTTTTATAATAAACTTATTTGGGGATACAAATATTGCTAGTATTTTTCTATAAACCTAGTCAAAATTAAGAAAGTTGGACCGGTACGAATCCATAGCGACACCACTTTTTATTAGACGGAGGGAATAGTTTCATACTAGTCCGTCCGTCCGTCCCAAAATAAATCAACTTTTATAATCACCTTAAGTCAAATTATCTTAAGTTTGGTTAGCTTTATATTAAATGGTAATGACGATTGTGAAATTAACTAAATACATTATGAAAAATATATTTCACGATATATAGTGTTTGGTGTCATAAATATTGATATTTTTTCTATAAATTTAGTTAACCTACAACTACTTTGGCTTTGAACAATACTAAAAGTTGATCTAATGGGATGGAGGGATTAGTTATTAGCACTTAATATTCGTCAACTGCTAACCACTGGGGTATGCGTATGCTTTGGGAAAAACACAATCTTTTTATACAAGATTCGTGACTGTATTTTTTTTTTGGTCTAATATAAAATCGCACAGGAGTCGCAAGGCTGGATCTGCAAGCCGTTTGGACACAAGCCCAGTGGACGTGGGGGCTGCAGGTGCAGGTGCAGGTGCTCTAGGCCCAAAGTAGATTTTCCATCCTACCTGAGCAAACAGGGGCTTCAGCGATTGCCAGGCCCAGCTACATGACGACTCCTTGACTTCATCGAGCTGAGCAGCTGTGGTATCATTATCATTGCCATAGATGACCTGCATTTTTTTTGAGAGAAAAAAGCTAATTTCATCAAGTTTAGATATGTTGAGAGTAACCGACAACTATGTATGATTTTATTTAATCCATAGTCTCATACTAGTCCCTCCAGAATGACCTTAAGTTAAATTATCTTAAGTTTGGTCAGCTTTATATTAAATGGTAACGACGTTTGTGACATCAAATAAAAACATTATGAAAAGTATATTTCAAATATATCTAGTGTTACTAATTTGGTGTTATAGATACTAATGTTATTTTTCTATAAATTTAGTCAAACATAAAATACTTTGACTTAGGACAATACTAAAAGTTGATTTAATGGGATGGAGTAGTTATTAGCATTTAATATTTCTCAACTATTAACCATGGGGGTATGCCTTCGGAAAGCAATCTTTTTAGACAAGAATCATGATTGCACTAGATATATCCCTGGGCACCGAAGTCACAATTTTTTGAATTGAACCTCAGTAATTAGACACGAACACGTGGATCCTGTCTTCGTATCGGAACCGTGTAGGACGCAAACGTGTGAGCTCCGAGTGAAGTATGTTTTGTATCGGACGCAGACCGTGAGTAGGATCAAGATTTGGATAACCGGGTAGACGATGGCTTTAAAGTCTTTTGAGAGAGAGAGAGAGAGAGAGAGAGAGAGAGAGAGAGTGTGTGAGTGAGTGAAGAGAAGAGATTTTTTTTTTTGTCTAAAATCGCACTGGAGTTGCAAGTCTAGATCTGAGTGGACGTGGGGGGTGCAGATGCTCCAAAACGTATTTTCCATCTTACCTGAAAAACTTGCGGCTTCAGCGATTGGCAGTCCCAGCTACATGACGACTCCTTGACTTCATCAATCTTGCTTGGCCGCTCGCTCCTTTGCCACTCCTGTTGGACCTGGGTGGCTGGGTCCAATAAAAAAGAAAACGAAAAAAAATAACTCATGTACGCTTTCGAAGGTCTAATTAACAGACTCGGCTATATAAAATTCTGACATTTACACGAGACTACATGCAAATTCTAGATCGAATCTGTGGTCGTAGATAGGGTATTCGTGGAGAACTTAAGAGGATGAGACACCAAATTATGAGATTTGGAATGAGTACCTGTTGTTCCCATCCGGCTGCCTTCATGTCTAGCTGGTAGCGGTGGTCTGTGAGAGGCTGTTACTACAGCGTACTCCATACCAAGAGGAGTAGTTATAGTCACCCCCTGGCCAGCTCAACTTCCACCCCTCCCAGGCTCCAAAATGGTCATCGTCACCCGCTGCCACCCCTCCCAGGCTCCAAAACAATTTTTGGTCATCGTCTGCCACCCCTCCCAGGCTCCGACCCCTTTCCAATCGACCTCGAAAAGTCAAAAAGGCGCCAGCTACTGGGAGCATGGGCCCCGCCATTTCGACCGGGGCGATATCTGAAGTAGAGTCCCGGGTGACTTTTGATCGCCCGTTCTCGTCTAACGGTTGGGACAGTTTAGCAGTGCTAGCCGGGATACAGATAGCAGGGCCTGGAATGCTGGATTTTTTTTTCTATTCCTACGTTTTTTTTTTTGTGAAATTGAATTGATTCCTGTGAAATTCCTGTGTGATTCCTTTGAAATTCCTGCACAAGCCCTAAAGCTCAGTTCCTAGACAGAGCAAGGATAGTTGGCAAATTTTTCTTTTTTCTGTACAGCTTATCTTTTCTATATATAAATAAAAACATTTACGTATGAGCTTGGCTAAAGATAAAATTTATACATTATAGTCCTCAAGAATATCTACAACTTTATAATATATGACTTTTTCATTTAAATCATTTTGTTTGAATAAATTGACTCAAATTATCTACCGTTACACAGCACTTCTTAAAAAAAATTTATATAATCTCGGATGGAGATAAAATTATAAAATAATCTTACTTCTCAATAATATATATAATCTTTTAATTCATTGCTCGTCTAAACAATCGTTTAGCCCGTTTACACACCATGTAAACGCTACACAGTTGTACACCGTTTTTGTTTAATCAGCCGTTTAGCCCATTTAAATGACCGCTTTCCCCTTTTAATTGGCCATTTAGACCGAATAATGGCTAAATGACAAGTGATCGACTGTTTACCGTTTAGGATAACACTGCGAAAAGTCAAATTCAAAATCCCTTGTACTCAAAATTATTTTTAAATTTTATTTCAAAAACTATAAATCATTTGAGCTCTATTTTAATCTCCTTTCAACTCATATCCACCAAATATATCCGTCCCGATCCCCTCACCCAGACATATATCTAGCACACTGTAGCGATAATATCCTACTTTTGAAAAAAAAAAATGTACAACCTCTGCAGAGTGTATAATCTATCTGGATAGCCGTGTCTGCGGTCTTAGATGAGTTACAGTTTGGTTTCAACTAGTTGAGTTGTAGATGTTGTGTGAGCATATAATTTTTTTTCTTTATTTCGGTGCCAAGATAGATTCAAATAGAAACATTGTGAACTAAAAGGATGTATATATTATTGAGAAATAAGATTATTTTATAAATTTCATCTTCATACAAGATTATTTAAAAAGTTATAATTTTTTGAAGTGCCATGTAATGGTAGATAATTTGAGGCAAATTTCACATAAAATGATTGAAATGAAAAGGTCAGATACTATCACTACCGGATACTGGAGCTGGCACTCGGCAAAGCCCCCAAAACACTCGACAAACCGTTTGCCGAGTGTTACACTCGGCAAACGACACTCGGCAAATGGTTTATCGGCAAACGTTGTTTTGCCGAGTGTTTTTCGTCGGGCACTCGGCGAAGACTTTGCTGAGTGCCCCAAAAACACTCGGCAAACATTTTTTGAAAAAAAATAAAAAAAAGCATCAGCCACCGGAGGAAGAAAGGGCGCCGCCGGATCCAGCCACCCCGCTCGCACCGGCGCTGGCCCGCCACCGCCGCCACCGGATCCAGCCTCCCCGCGCCACGCCACCACCGGAGGGAGAGAGAAGAGAGGGTGCCACCGGAGGAAGAAAGGGTGCCGCCGGATCCGGCCACCCCGCTCGCACCGGCGCTGGCCCGCCACCGGATCCAGCCTCCCCGCGCCGCGCCACCACCGAAGGGAGAGAGAAGAGAGGGTGCCGCCGGAGGAAGAAAGGGCGCCATCGGATCCAGCCACCCCGCTCGCACCGGCGCTGGCCCGCCACCGCCGTCACCGGATCCAGCCTCCCCGCGCCGTGCCACCACCAGAGGGAGAGAGAGAAGAGAGGGTTCCGCCGGAGGAAAAAAGGGCGCCGCCGGATCCGGCCTCCCCGCGCCGCGCCGCCACCGGATCCGGCCTCCCCGTGTCGCGCCACCATCGGAGCGAGAGAGAAGAGAGGGCGTCGCAGGAGGGAGAAAGGGCACCACCGGATCTGCCCTCCCCATGCCACGCCGCCATCGGATCGAGCCTCCCCGCGCTGCGCTGCCACCGGGTCCGGCCTCCCTGCGCCACGCCGCCATCGGAGAGAGGAGATAGGGCGCCGCCGGAGGGAGAGAGACGCCACGCCATGGATCCGTGCCGCGCTAGTAACGCCGGGCCACCCCTCCACCGCCTGGGGTGCGCCGCCGGGGCCCCTCCCTGGATCTCACCGTTCGAGGAGGGAGGGAGGTAGGGGGCGGCACCGGCCGCCGGATCTCGCCGGTGGGGAGGCCGCGCCAGGGAAGAAGGGAGGGGCGGGAAAGAAGGGAGCGGCCGGGAGAGGAGGGGAGGGAGGCGGCGCCGTCGGGAGGAGAGGGGGCGCTGGGGGCCGGGAGGAGAGAGAAGGGGTGGGGACGGGAGGGCGCGGGTGGGGTGCTGGGGACGTGGTTAGGTTAAGTAGATATTTTTTTGTTTGCCGAGTGTTCCAGATGGGGCATTCAGCAAAGTTTTTTTTAATTTTTTTCTTCTCCTACTTTTCCAGAAAAATGATTTTATTCCTTTGTCGAGTGTATTTTTTTAACACTCGGCAAAAAACCTCTTTGCCGAGTGTTTTTGTTTTGACACTCGGCAAAACGCCCTGTTTGCCAAGCGTTTTTTTTCCAAGTGTTTTTAGCGCGGCACTCGGCAAAGAACTTGTTCGCCGAGTGCCCGAGGGAATACACTCGGCAAACATAAAAACACTCGGCAAATTTGACGATTCCGGTAGTGTATAGTTGTAGATATTTTTCAGGACTAGAATTTTCAAATAAATTTTATATTTACCCAAGCTCATATGTAAAAGTTTTGAAAAGATAAGCTGCACAGAAGAAAGTAAATTATGCCAGCTATCCCTGCTCCGTATGCATTTCCGTGAACCGGTCTTTGGATGGGCTGCTATTTGCATCCCGGCTAGCACTAATACAGTGAAGAGCTGTTTCTAAAAAAAAAGTGAAGAGTTTTCCAACCGTGGGATGAGAAATAGATGGCATCCAGATGATGGAAAGTCACCAGTGACTTTAGTACAGCAAGTCAGAGAATCCGCACCGGGGTGATCCCGCCTATTATTTCTATAGGCTCACCGTGTCCCTAAATAAATAGATTATTAGAGTCAAACTTTTAAAATTTTGACCGAATTTCTAAAAAAAAATAATAAGATTCATTGTATCAAATTAGTATTATTAGATTTACCATAAAATATATTTTTATAAGGTGTTCATTTTATGTCATAGATGTTGTTACTCTTTTCTATAAAGTTAGTTAAACTTAAAAAAAATTAACTAGCACGGATTTTAGAAATTGATTTATTCAGGGACGGAAGAATATGTGTCGACAAAGCTGCTGGAGGATTTTGTCACCAGAAGCTATGCGCCCAACGCCGCGCAGGACAAAGCTGCTGGAGGATTTTGTCACGACGTTGGGGGAATAGATAGAGACCAGAAACTATGCGCCCAACGCCGCGCAGGCGCAGCAGCAGCTGCCTGTGTTGGACAACCTCCGATGCGTGGATGCGTAGACCATGAGTGTGTGTGTGGGCAGGCCCATGCAGACCACTCTTCTCCATAGAATAGAAAGGATTACATGGGAAAGTTGAAAGTACATTTATTTAATTAATTTGTTGCACAGACTGAAATATATTAATTTGAGAGTAAGGGAAAACTTAAGCCTATATTACTTGACTCTCTGTTGTGTAAGCATATGTAGATCTATATCTCTATAGCTGTTGGTTGCCCGGCACTGCTTTTTTTGTATAATTGTAACTGAAGTATACCTGAAAAAAAATATGGATAGCACTCATGAAATGAAGTATGTTAATGATTTAAATTTATATGGATTTTTAAAAGTCAATAGAAGTATATAAGTAAATTTAGACTTGGATTTAATCATAGATACCCTCCAAAAATCTACACAGTAGAAGCAGAAAGGTAAAAGCATGGCAAAAGCGCAATATTGAGAAAGATCTAGCTACCCACTTATAATTTTAACTTTTAAGTTTCTAGCAATCAGTACAATTTAGCAGCAGTATGTTTTAACAGAACCAAGTTACATAAGGGATATCTGGTTGATTGCTTTAACTTTATAGTTTCATGGAAGACACTTGGTTTGATAACTAAAAAATACAGATGTTTCATTAAATCCTACTCTCAAGGCCAAATGAAAGTTCTAGACATACGAAATCCTAAGTGCGAGTCTGTGAAGTGATGGCATACTCAGTAATCACTAAACTCTAGATATTGAGGTCAGATAGTTTAGCTTGTCGGATATTCTTGGATATTTCAAACCTTTTATAGCTTAATAACATATCCTTGCCCTAATTTTGCAGCAGAAAGATTCCAATCCTTAGAATTTTGTGATGGTTCAGTAATGGAAACATTCAGGGCAAGGACATAGCTGCATGTGAGTAAGGATGCATGCAGGCACTAAATAAGTTTATGAAGCACAATCTGACAGCTTGTGAGTAAGGATGGAAATGCTGAACATGGGGCCATAAGATTAACTGGTACTCAGTACTGAGCAATGGCTGAATGTCCTTGTAAAGGAAGGCGTACCAATGCAGGAGGAGCTTCTGCTGGCGTTGTTTGTTGATGTGCTCACGAGTGTTGTGGACTAAGAAAAATTGTAATTTTGCGTGCAATTGGTACCCGTCTTGTAGGTTTAGGTACATCTTTCTAGAAAATAGCACTTCTGGAGTAGGGTAGCCGATGTAACAAAATAGTTGGCCAAATACAAGGGTGAAATCATCAGAATTTTCACGTAACTTGAGCCTGTAAGCAGAGGAAAAAAATAAGGCATCCAACAGAGTTATCAACATTATCATTCGATTTTAGGAGGGTTTCTCTAAAATAAATTCAACTTTAGGAGGCAACTAGTAGGTGCAAAGGAAGCCATTATAAATATATAATATTGATTTTTGCATGACGATGATCTAACTGATAATGAATCTTTATCATCACTATAACTGTATGTTACTGAGCTATGCCTCTTACTTAAAAAGTGGATTATCTGCACCTTTATATGATATATAACAGATAACGATACTGTGAAATTAAATACCGACGTTAAAGTGACATTTAATCCAAAAAGCAAAATTCGTGAAATTAACATAGTCACTCCCTATATTGCTGATTCATAAATGATCGTTTTAATAAAGTATCACTCCCTATGTTGCTGATTCAGAAATGGTTGGGGCTGTCCATTCACCATCTTCCTCATCATCCCAGGTAATGAAATATGTTAAGTTGAATGACTGTTGATGATCTGATCACAGGTGATGTCATACTATACGAAAAGCAAATTATTCGCCTTCTTTGCATCAGGGTCAGGAAAAGAAACAAATGTGTTGGCCAATTCAATCACAAATGTGAAGTTGAAATCTAAATCTCATTGAGTAGCAATACATATGTAACCTTTCTGAATTTGATGACCTCTACAACTCAGCTACATTTAACTTACAAATATCATAAGCAGAATTTAGTACTTATTAGCAATTTGTAGAACCATAGAAGTATAATATTGAAATCCTAGTCAAGAGTAAAGTAGTAATGAAATACCTTTGGTGGAGCAATTAGTTATTCTTCAGGCAAGAATAACTCGAGCTTGAAAACTCCTCCTGAGAAGTAGTCCAATCAAAGTTATTAGAGACCATATTAGAAAACACAAAATTTATGACTGTAATTCTTAGCTTACATGGAAACTTGACACAACGATAATTTAAAGAGGTGATACTAGCTCATCTGAAGTGAAAATTGGATATGATATATCTCTGCTGCGCCGGGGGAAGCGTGCGAGCAGGCGAGCGATCGCACGCCGTATGGACGATTGGTCTACGAATGTTTTAGTTGTAGAGATATGCTGCTTAGTTCAGGCTTAAGGGCGTAGGGCGTACCCAGTGCATTAAAACAGATCAGCACCAAAGGGTGCTCACAATATGATAGCCTGTGTCTCAGGAATCAGGACAACTAGACATTCCAGATACAGTGGGGATCCTTTTTCTTTCTACACTAGAGGTTGTTTACAGGTCAAATCCTAGCTTGCAGGTTTCTTGTGATGGGCGTACCCAGTGTAGAGAGCTCCCGCTCTGTGTGGGGTCTGGGGAAGGGTGTCAGTGGCAAGCCTTACCCTCGCCTGTGCAATGCGAGGAGACCGCGACTCGAACCTAGGACCTTCCGGTCATAGACGGTAAGACTCTACCGCTTGCACTAGGCCCGCTCTTCTTTAGTTCAGGTTTAAGACATTATGAAAATGAATGTACCTTGGGACATATTTAGAAGAAATCAAGATTAGGGGATTTGGCTAACTCAACTTTAGCAACCAGTTACTCGAACTCAGTCCAAGACTGAATGTCGACAGAATATCGTCGGCAGTCCTCCGAGGGGTATCCCACGAAGGTAGATTGATCGGCAGTGGTGCGCGTAATCAAGAACAAGAAGGCAACAGAGACACAAAAGTTAGACAGGTTCGAGCCGTCTGCACGACGTAATACCCTACTCCTGTGGTCTGTTGGTTTGTATTGGCTAACGTATGATATTATGTGTGTTTTGAGGGGGTCCCCTACCCGCCTTATATAGCCGGGGGGTAGGGTTACATGTCGGTTAGATCTAGGAGATAACCGGTAAGTAATAACAGATTATAGAAATCATGGGATCGAACATATCCTAACAGATCTCATAGCATCTTCAGGATATCGCCCTTGATATCTTGCGGTACACGCCGAGCAGTACCGTGCACCGTAAGCCTTCGTCTTGTGGGTTGAACCACCCCTAGCGGCGTAGCCCATGTAGTCTGTCGTGGGTATCCGGGGTTGTACCCCCACAGCTAGTCCCCGAGCGCCTTGCATCCGCTGTGCAACATCGTCTTGAGCTTGTCCGAGCAGGTGTAAACAAAGTCGAGCAGTCAGACTCATAGTCCGACCACCCTAATGAGTCGCCGAGCAGTTGTGGACCATAACCGACCAGCTTAACTGTCTGGCCGAGCACGGGCTTACCCAAGTAAGGCTTGCCAGAAGGATGTAAGGAGCTCAAGTTCAAAATCAAAAATTTCCCCGCTGTGAACCAATTGTGCCCACTTAGAGTCCGACCATAAGAAATGGAGATAATCTTCTTCAACTTTTGGAGGCACGGAGTTTTTCAGATTAAAGAAAACACACTCACCGCAAGGTGAAGTGTGCCCACTTAGTCCCCGAGCCTGACAGTAGGTGACGTGGTCACGTGGTGCCAGGGTCCAGAAAGTAGAAGGTAGAAAACCAGCCGAGCAGGCAACCAGTCCACGGGCTGAGCCCTAAAATGAAAAGCGCACATTCACCGCAAGGTGAAGTGTGCCCACTTAGTCACCGAGCCTGACAGTAGGTGACGTGGTCACGTGGTGCCAGGGTCAGAAACAACAGTAACCAGAAAAAAATCCCCAGTGTGGTGAGAAACCAAGTCATAATGATGATGTAGTCCTCGAGCCACAAGCGGAAATCTCAAATAAATCAAGAAGTGCCGATTACTCAAATCGTGGAGAAAAAACTAGAGTAATGACTGTACAGTAGAAATTACTAAGCCTTGATGGTATTGCGGAATGGTCGGCGAATATTCGGTGTGCAGTACCAAGTTGCGTCAAAAAATGGGCGATATGGGCCGCAGTTGCGCGGAAGCCCAGATAACGGCCCACCACGCCGCTTTGGGGAATTCAGAAGGGCGCAAATCAGTATGGCGCGGTTTCCCAAAAACCCTTGAATGCAAAAAGTAGATTGGGTGTCTTTATAACTGCATCGCCGCACTCCGTGCTCCCACCTTTGCCACTCCGCCGCTTTGTCTTCCTTCTTGCCTTCGTACTCCCCCATTCGCATTCACACGCACTCCAGATCTGAGGGATGGCACCGAAAAGGGGAGGTGGTAACGCGAAGAAGGCGGCCACCGGGGCGACCCGTGATAAGGAATGGGTATCGTCACTTATGGGGGGGACGGAGCTAAACGAGATGGTGGAGGCAGGCGTTCTTCCTAACCGTGTCACCACCGGATGGTGTCTGGCCGACGGTGAGCCCTATCCGATGCCACACACTGATGAACTTGTTGTATTCGAAGATTACTTCTGGCGTGGATTAGGGCTTCCGGTACATCCTTTCTTACGGGATCTGTTGGACTATTGGGGAGTGAGCTTGTGTAATCTTCATCCGAACACTATTTTGCACATTTCTGTGTTTATCCACTTCTGTGAGGTTTATCTTGGCATTCTTCCCCATTTCAATCTCTTCCGACACTTTTTCTGGCTCAAGAAGAAAGGAGGGGGCGGTACCAAAGTTGTCGGCGGTGTGTATCTACAACTCCACGACAGAATGGCGGGAGAATACATTCCTGTGCTGCTGAATACCTCGCTGAAGGGGTGGAATACCAGGTGGTTTTATATGAAGCAAAGTCATCTTGCCATCCGATGCGATGTCGACCAGATTCTAGAGAATCAAAGGAGCTGGTCGGAGAAACCAACCAGTGTCAATATGGAACAGGTGAAGGAGATCCTTGAGCTAATAAGGGGCATGAAGATGAGCGGAGTGGTGGTGGCGGTGAACTTCATACTGCGCCGCGTCCAGCCCTGCAAGGAGAGGGCTCATCTGGGCTTTGACTTCAAAGGAGATACTGACGGCACCCAGGAGAGGACGGAGAACCTGGCGAAGGAGGCTGTGTTACACTTGGCCGCTGAACTATTCGCTCCAAACGTGTCATACACCATGCCGGGGTAGCCGAAACCCTTCAACTGCACGAAACCGCCTCCTCATGTAAAAACCTCGACTGTTGTTCCTAGTGCTTTTTATCCTGTGCCAGCGCTGAGCAGTGGACTGATTCGCTTATGGAAAGATCCATAGGTAAGAACAGACGGCGTACTTCTTGGGCGTGCCGAGGAGCGATTGGCCAAAGGCAGTGGACGCCAGGCCAACCACTCAGCCGGAGGAAGGTGCCGTCAGCGCCTCATTCGAATCTAGAGGCGAAGGTGCTGGTCAAAAGGAGAGTCCCCCTCGGTATCGGAGAAAGTTTAGGGGAAAAGGGCAGCGAAAGATGAGCCGGCCCGAAAGAAGAGAAGAACGGCAAATGTAGCTCCCCGCAAGCCGGGCGACATCTCATTTGGTGGTGATTGGACCTCTCAGATGCAGAGCATGGTGATATCCGAGTGGTCAGACGAGGAGGAGGCTACAGTAGCCCCCCCTCCGAGCACTAAAGCGTCATCGCACAACACGCACGTGGAGGTGCAATCGAAGGGAGGGGAAGGAGTCCCCGAGCAGCAGTCGGAGAAGACGCCGACGGCGGGGTCTGCAAGACCTCCAGCCCAGGACACATGGATTGACCCCAGAGCAGTGCCTGGGTGCTCGGGGAGGCAGCGCCAGTTTAGAACCATTTATCGGGAAGCTGATGTGTAAGTATCTTTGCCTTGTGATCGGTAGCTATCCGATTTTTATAGTTGCGGTGATCGATGAGCTAAACTGATGCAGAACGGGGCGCGTGGAGGATCTAAATCCTTCAGGCCAGACTGGCGAGCAGCCAGGGGCTATTCCTGGCATGGACACATTGCGGGCAGACTCCATCCCAGAGTCCTCGGGTGCTCATCGGTTTGCGGAGGATTCGACCATCGCTGCTGATTTAGTTGGAGGTGAAGAGCGGTCGACGACAACGACGAGCGATTTGACGGAGACGCTAGAAGCAACGGCGAGAGCCACCGAGTCTTCAGAGGTGGGAGCGGGAGCAGCCAACGTCGTGCCAGAATCTAGGGCGTAGAGGCCGGTAGCATCAGAGGAGCAAGCGGCGCACCCTGAGATGCCGCATGGCGTGGTCGGTCGCTCTGTGCGGCCACTGAGCCCCCAGGGAGCGCCACCGGCTATGGAGGAAGAGGATGAGGTCGAGGAGATTGAGTGTGAAGGATCATGATCTCAAGCTGTCCACATCTTCCACAAGCGAGGGGAAGAAGTTGTGGTCGTAGAAGAGGAGGACACCACCAGGGAGGTGAAGAGGCTACGGTCCACCCTTTCCACAGCTATGAAGCAAATTGAGGTTAGTATTGCGTGAGTGGTGTCCGTCTTTGGCGTTGGAGACTATAGTCCTTTATAATCTTATTGCTTTGCAGGGCATTGCGTGAACTGTCGTACAATGACAGCAGTTGATCAAAAGGATGGAGCCCCTCGCTGAGGAGAACGAGAAGCTAAAGGAGGCGATATAACTGATGGATAAGAACGTCCAGAGGGCCCAGCGCGAAAGGGATCTTGCTGAATCAAACACCAAGGACCTGAAGTACCAAAAGGGCATCTTATCCGAGCAGTTGAAGACCATCTCCGAGCAGCTGGAGCGCACCTTTGAGCAGCTGAAAAGCATCTCCGAGCAACTGGGGCGCACCTTTAAGCAGCTGAAAAGTGTCTTCGAGTAGAAGAAAGGTACTATGGATCGGTGAATTTGTTCTGCATTGCTGAATAGTCTTGATGTTGCCAACGACCGTTATATTTGTAGAGCAAGATGCAGAGCTCGACCGGTTGCGTCAAATCGTCGGTCAACTCCAAGAGAAGGAGAAGGCATCTGGGCGAGTGGAGAAACTAGCCGAGGATCTGGAAGGTGAGTAGTTCGTGGTCAGAGGTGTTGCTGATATGACTGCTTCGTTTGATGAATCCCTTCGGTATCTGCAGAATACCGTCGAAGAACCAAGGTGCAGTTCAACATGCTGGAGCTAGAGGCAAAAATCCAGAGGGGAAAATTTGATGCCGTGGTGGCCGGAGTCAGGCCAGTGCTCGACTGTATCGATATGGAGGTAGCTCCTCGGCCCGATGATAGGCCGCCCTGTCCAGACGCCATCATTGATAGGTGCAAGATAGCGTGGGAGAACTTCAAAGGCTTCAACCAAGACGTCGCTGTCTCCGTCATGACGCATGCCCTGGTAGTGGTCCGATCTCATTACCCTACAATCAATCTTCGAGCGATAGGGCCGGATTCACCAGAGGGATGGGTGTGACGGAGGAGCAGCTGAAAGATGAGGTGGAGGACATGGCGAAGAAGCTGGCCGGTGATGTCGATCTGTTTGGTGAGGTAGACGATGACGGCCAAGCTTAATAGCCTGAATGAAGAGGAACCTGTATGGGACAATTGGAAAGGGGAGTTAAATGCACAAAGGCCTAAGCAAACACTTGTGTATTTGTATAAATGTTGTAATTAGACGACATGTGCGTGTTCAGGCGGCTTGCTAGTGCTTGTGGTGAAAAAGAGACATGTTGTTAACCCTAACGCGTTTATATGTGGTATAAGTAGCGTCCGAGCAGTTAGTTCGTTACTGGGCTCTTGGCCTTGGCTAGCCCGTATTCCATAACGTCGAGCGCTAGAGCCCGTGCACATGTAGGAGGAACAAACATGATTGAGGAACCACAGCCGACCACCCGTAACGCAGAGCGCTGGAGCCCATAGGACGTGTAGGGAGAGATTAGAGATAGGGTTTTCTCCAAAGAACACAGAGTGGAACATTTGCTGCTCGATGGTTGGTGGAATATCTTAAAGATATTTTAGTATGGAGAAACGAGGCGAAGCATTTATGGAGATCACGTATAATTGTCAGAGTTTGTTAAGGAGTAGCTTGGAGCTGGTAATCGTAAATGGAGATTAAACTGGAGTGGAGAAATAATGGAGACAAATTATGGCAACAAAAACTTCATTCATTATGGAGTGAAGAGTACATATCTAGAGCGTTTCAAGGATAGAAACATATAAGGTGCTTGATGTGCCACGAATTGGGGATATCGATTCCCTCCATGTCACATAGCCAGTAAAACCCTGGTCGGGTAACCTCTTTGACCATGTAAGGCCCTTCCAAGGGGAGGAGAGCTTGTGCATCCCTTTGGTTTTCTGCTTTCTACGGAGAACGAGGTCGCTGACCGCAAATGAACGACCTTTGATATTGTGATTGTAGTATCTTTGCAGGCCTTCTAGGTATTTGGCTATGTGGATGCAAGTGATCAGGCATTCTTCTTTGGCTCTGTCGACGTCCTCTGTCCGAACAGCTATGGCTTGCTCTTCATTATAATGTTCCACCCTAGGTGCTCGAAAGGCAATGTCCATCGGAAGTATGGCTTCTGAGCTATAGACCAAAAAATATGGACACACCGGTGTTGCGACTAGCTTGAGTGCGCAGTCCCCATACCATAGCTGGGAGCTCTTTGAGCCATCTGCTCGGATGCTTTTCCTCTTTCTGGTATAGTCTCTTGTTGAGGGCATCGAGGATCATGCCGTTCGACCTAGCCGTTGGCTCTAGGATGGACAATAGAGACGTATTTGATGGAGATGCATCGGTCTTCGTAGAAGTCCCAAAAATGGTGACCAGTGAATATAGTTCCGAGGTCAGTGATGATGCTATTCGGGAGACCGAATCTATGGATGATATCTTTGAAGAGCTCGACTGCCTTCTTTGCAGTGGCCGAAACAAGCGGCTTGTATTTGATCCACTTGGAGAACTTGTCAATGGTGACATATACGTACCGAAAACTACCTAGCGCAGGCTTGAAAGGCCCGATCATGTCTAGTCTCCAGCATGCAAAAGGCCAAGAAGCTAGGTTGGTCTGCAATTCCTGTGTCGGCACGTGTTTTTGCTTGGTGAAAAATAGACATCCTTCACAACGTCGGACGAGGTCTTCTGCGTCGGCGATGGCCGTGGGCCAATAAAAACTAGCTCAGAAAGCTTTGCCGACCAGGTTTCTAGAGGCCGCGTGATTGCCACAGAGCCAGAGTGAATTTCAAGTAGTTTTGCACCCTCTTCTCGGGTGATGCATTTCTGTAGTATCCCTTCCTTGGCGCTTTTCCTCATCAACTTTCCATCCACCAGCATGTAATGCTTGCTGCGATGGATGAGGCATTCAGTTTTGGTCTTTTTGGTGGGTACGTCGGTGCTGGTGAGGTACTTGATGAACTGTTCCCTCCAATCTACGACCGGTGAAGGTACTGCAAGTACCAGCTGCTTGGCGGGGGGGGGGGGATTTCTTGAACTTCCTTCTCTTCCTTAATAGACGGCGTAAAGAGGTCTTGAATGAAGACCCTAGGCAGAATCATGGAATGAGAAGAGCCTATCTTAGATAGGTGGTCGGCGAGCTAATTTTGGTCTCGTACCACATGGTGGTACTTGATACCATAGAACTTTCCTTCGAGTTTCCTGACCTCGGCGCAGTATGCGCCCATCTTCTCGCTGGAACAGGACCAATCTTTGTTGACCTGGTTGATGACCAGCACAGAGTCTTTGTATACCATGAGGCGTTTGACGCTGAGCTCGACGGCTATACGAAGTCCGTGGAGACATGCTTCATACTCCGTGGCGTTGTTGGAAGCTGGAAAATGAATTCGGAGGACATATCGGAGGTTGTCCTTAGTTGGAGTAATAAACAAAATGTCGACGCCAGCACCGTTGATGTTGAGGGCACCGTCGAAATACATCACCCAGTGCTCGGGGCAAGCAACGGGGATGGGCTCTTGGATCTCGGTCCACTCAGCGATGAAGTCAGCCAACACCTACGACTTAATGGTAGGTCTGCTTATGAATTCTATAGAATAAGTGCTGAGCTTGACTGCCCATTTGATGATGTGGCCATTGGCCTCTTTGTTATGGAGGATGTCCCCTAGAGGGAACTCGGTGACCACGGCGATCTTGTAGTACTCGAAGTAATGGCAGAGCTTGCGTGACGTGACCAGAATGGCATATAACAGCTTCTAAACCTGAGGGTAACGAGTTTTGGACTCATTAAGAACCTCACTGATGAAGTAGACCGAACGTTGTACCTTATAGGCGTGTCCAACTTCCACGTGCTTGATGACGATGGTTGTGCTAACGACGCGAGAAGTGGCGGCGATGTAGATCAATAGGGTTTCGTCTAGTTGAGGCGTAGTCATGATCGAGGGTTTTGTTAAAAACAACTTGAGCTGCTCGAAGGACGCATCAGCCTCCTTCGACCAGGAGAAGCGCTCAGAGGCCTTGAGTAGTTTGAAGAACGGTAGTCCCTTTTTGCCGAGGCGTGATATAAAGCGGCTGAGAGCAGCCATGCACCCTGTGAGCTTCTATATATCCTTTACGCAGGTCCGCCGTTTCATATTGGTAATGGCGGAGACCTTGTTAGGGTTGGCTTCGATACCGCTGGCGCTGACGATGTAGCCTAGGAGTATGCTAGATGGAACTCCAAAGATGCAATTTGAAGGGTTCAACTTCCATCTGTATCTTTTCAAGTTGGCGAACGTTTCTTCGAGGTCGGCGATGAGACTGTCGGCAGTTTTGGACTTGACGACCACATCGTCGATGTAAGCTTCGATGTTGCGGCCTATCTATTGGTCAAAGCACATCTAGATGGCCCTTTGGTAGGTTGCCCCAGCGTTTTTGAGTCCGAAGGATATGGTGGTATAGCAATACACACCGAAAGGCGTGATGAACGATGTTTTGATCTGGTCGTCCTCTTTGAGATATATCTGGTGATAGTCAGAGTAACAATCAAGGAAGGAGAGGAGTTCGCAGCCGGCGGTGGAGTCTACAACCTCATCTATCCGAGGTAGACCGAAGGGGTCTTTAGGGCAGTGTTTGTAGAGATCAGTGTAATCAACGCACATTCTCCATTCTTTATTCTTTTTTTGAACAAGAACTGGGTTTGCTCACCACTCAGGATGATACACTTCTTTAATAAATCTAGCTGCTAGGAGCCATTTTATTTCTACCTTAATAGCCTCCTTCTTGTCTGGCGTGAATCGTCAGAGTTTCTGCTTGATCGGCTTGACAGTCAGCGAGACATTCAAGGAGTGCTCGATCTTCTCCCGTGGTACCCCCGACATGTCTGTAGGTTTCCAAGCAAACACGTCAGCGTTGGCACGTAGGAAGGAGATGAGCGTGCTTTCCTATTTGGGGTCAAGATGAGCCCCAATCTTGGTGATCTTAGTGGGGTCATCGAGGTCGAGGCTAACCTCCTTCGTTTCCTTAGACTTGGCGGAGGCACGAGGAGGCTCCAGCACTGGGATCTCCAGGTCATCGGTGGGCACTGTCTTGGCGTCGGTGACCACGCTAGCCATCTGGATGGAGAGGTCAGTGGCTTCGGCGAGGGAGAGACTCTATTTCACAAGCGTAGGCAATGGAGAGGTTGGCCCGTAGGGCCAGAACTCCTACAGGCGAGGGCATCTTCAATACCAGATAGACGTAGAAGTTGATGTGCTCGACGCGGAAGTTGCTAGCCATGCCGAATTATACCAGGAGGGTGATCTCTCCAAGCGGTTTGGATGCCCTACAAGGTACCACACCCTAGAAGGAGTCGAAGGGAGTGAGGTCTTCTATTCCAAGGCCCAGCTCCTTTAGGGCTCCGGCGAAGAGGAGGTTCAGGGCACTTCCGCCGTCGACGAGTATTTTCCTAAAGAGTACTTTCTTGATGGTTGCATTGAGGACAAGGGGGAAGCGCCTAGTGTAAGGGATGTCCACCCACTGGTCGACCCTACTGAAGGTGATGGGGACCTCAGACCAGGGGTGATAGCTGGGGTTGGCGATAGCGTCGTCTGTGTTGACGGCGAGCACCCCGCGAGTGGTGAGTTTTCAATCTCTTCAGCTTTCGGCGGTGGTGAGGCCCCCAAAGATAGTGGTGACCACTTTGTCGTGATCCTAGAAGGCGTTATTTTGTCCCCAGGTGATTGGCGACCTCTGGCTCCGTCGTCATTGTCGTCATCCTTCTTTTTGGCCTGGAACTCCTTAGCCAAGCCAAGGCAGTCCTTCATCTTATGCTTGCTGTTCTTGTGGAGGAGCACGGACCTTTAAGGATTTTCTTGTACTGCTCATCATAGTTACGTTTGGCGCGAGGTTCATCAACGGTGGCGACGATGTGCTCTGGTCGACGGCGGCGATACTGACTAGCTTTGGACCCTTCCGGCCGATCGTGGCCACTGTCCTAATGGTGGCCGCAGTCGTCGTAGCGGCGGTCACTGTGGTGTCATTCGTCGGGGCGCTCGTCACTGCGGCGAGTTGGGCGGTGAGTGCCCGCTTCCTCATTGATGTGAACTTTGGCCTCTTCAGCGCCGACTTACTGATCGGCGGTTGTGATCATCTCGCCAATCCCCTTTGGTGGCTTACGATTGAATTTGGAGCGGAGGTCACGGTGATGGAGTCCTCTGGCAAAGGCGGTGATGACTTCTGCTTCCGTGATGTTGGGAATAGAATTCATCATCTCTAAAAATCGTCTGATGTAGCTACGGAGAAGCTCGGACGGTTTCTAATAGATGCGATTCAGATCGTGCTTGGTGCCCGGCCGAGTACACGTAGCCATGTAGTTGCCGGTGAAGACCTTCTTGAACTGTTCCCAAGATTCAATGGAATCTGGGGCGAGGCTCGTGAGCCAATTCATTGCAGTCGTCTTGAGCATGACGGGAAGATAGTTCACCATGACACTGGTATGTCCCCCGGCGACACGCACGGCGGTGGCATAAGCTTGTAGCCATTGTGTGGGGTTCATCCGCCCCTCGTAGGGCTCGACCCCGGTGATTTTGAAACCATGGGGCCACTGGAGTGTTCGAAGTGCTCTCGTGAATGCTCGGGGCCCTTCGGGATCGTCACCGTAGGGATCGGCAGCATTGCAGGCGTTAAGTGGCTAGAGGGCTGCATTCGGATTGCCGAACTCTTGCTCGTATTCTTGACACCGGTGTACTTCTTCCTCATGCCGAGAAAAATGGCGCCCATCGATATGACGTCGTGCATCCCGGAGGTTGTTGATGTGTGCTCGGACATCTTGGTCGACTTCTTGGTTGAGTTGGCGAGGGTAGTTAATATGGTTCCCCCTAGCTCCCCCTGCAGGGGTTGTCCATCATCACGATGTCGGATGGCGAAACGGCTTCTGCCGGGGCGACGATCGGATCTTGGTGCGGCGGATCAGCGATTCGAGCTTGTTGAGTAGGAAAGTCCCTGATCCTGATGGATCTCGTTGACCTGGCTGTGCACAGCTTTAAGTATTGCGGGGACCTTGGCAACTTCTAGCATTTGCTCTAGCCGAGCGAGCTCATTAGCTGCCATGGCCAAGTTGGCGCTCGGGGTATTGTAGACATCATGGCCGTCGACACGGACGAATTTGTCATCGAGGTTGCGGTGGAGTGGGCGTGGCCTCCCTTGCGAGTCGAGTTGTTCTCCGTTGCGAGCAGCCTCGGCTAGCGCAATGGCAGCCTCATTCGTTCGGTGCTGCGCACGATTGGCGTTTCTGTTGACACGAGCTGTGCGGTCCTCGTCGGTTTCTCCATCCCGTAGAGGGCTGTCGATGCTGACATTAAAAATCCCACCTCCATGGAAGGGTGGAAAAGGAGGTTGGATGGCGGCGGTTTTGGCGACGATCTCCGTAGAGGCCTGGGACTCAGAGTCTGGATTTTCCTCTAGGATGGCGTGGAGGGATTCTTGGGGACGTTGGCCGATTTGCAGCATATTAATAGTCGGCGAGAGCTGGTCGGCGATCAGGTCGGCGAGAGGATAGATGTCTCCAATCTGTTCAGCGAATTTGTCCCTTAGGGCATCCTAATGGATGGTGGCCGTATCCCTTCGAGCTTCCTGATCGGCTTCCGATAGATCGAAACAGGGAGGTGGTCGGCACCCAACCAGAGTGGTCAGAGCCGATTCCACGATGGAGAGGCAATCGGCGAGCTTCTGGCCGACCTGATCGATGGAAGCGATCAGATCGTCGTTGCCGATCTGCTTCCTCGGGTAGCGGAGGAGCAGGCGGCAAGTTGTTGATGAAGACGACCTCAGAGGCGGTTCCCAGATCGGATCTGCTGTTGTAGGTGTTGGTGTGGTCGGCGCAGGATCGATCTGCATTGGCTCGATGATCTCTTTGTCTCCGTCAGCATTGATGACCCAGAAGATCGATCCGACCGTAAAGATCTGGCCAGGCTTTGGAGAGAATGAAGAGCCTGCAAAACGTACTATCTTGTTCGTCATAGAAACAGCACGCACACCCCTACCTGGCGCGCCAACTATCTGCAGAATATCGTCGGCAGTCCTCCGAGGGGTATCCCACGAAGGTAGATTGATCGGCTGTGGTGCGTGTAATCATGAACAAGAAGACAACAGAGACACAAGAGTTAGTCAGGTTCGGGCCGTCTGCACGACGTAATACCCTACTCCAGTGGTCTGTTGGTTTGTATTGGCTATCGTATGATATTGCGTGTGTTTTGAGGAGGTCCCCTACTCGCCTTATATAGCCAGAGGTAGGGTTACAAGTCGGTTAGATCTAGGAGATAACCGGTAAGTAATAACATATTATAGAAATCATGAGATCGAACATATCCTAATAGATCTCGTAGCATCTTCAGGATATCGCCCTTGATGTCTTGCGGTACACGCCGAACAGTACCGTGCTTCTTTAAAACTACTAAAATTTGTCACTTAGTCAGGAATAACTGTTCAATTCCAATTCCAAGACGCAATGCTGCCGTTGATATGGCTCACTGGATTTGAATGATTCTCAAATACAAGAATTGTCTTTGTTTTTCTTCTTATTTGCAATATACTTGCTGTAGAGTTTACTGGATCCTTGCGTCGCTGCCTCCGTGGGAGCAGGGGAGACCACCGATGGAAGCACACCAACTAGTTATAGCCAGGTGATTGGCACACCCTTCCTGTTTATCTACTACTTAAAACTTGCTTCATATATTAAGTTTGAGCTACCCGATTTGATTAAGCAAAATATTTCTTCACAGCCTGCTAGATAGGGACTGGAGCTATTCCAGAATACATTCCAAACCTTGGCTATCAGCCTGTGAAGATGTATCACCCATTACTCACAGTTCAGCTAACAGAAATGAGAGGAGCCGCATTTTTTTGGTCACATTGTCAGAACAAGGCGAGGGTCTTTCTGTGATTGGAGTCTACTTTGCAACGTGTGGATTGGTCACTGAGCGGTGAACAAATGAGATTGAGGCGGTAATGATAGTGAGCAGGAGGAGGGCCTTGAGCACGATGACGAGGCAGGCGGCATGGGGTGGAGACACAGCTCTCATCGCTATGACCATCATCAGATAGAGCCCGAGAAGTACAGTGGAGAAGAACAAGAAGCCAGCTGCGGTGACTGGCCCTACCATGTAGGTGTAGTATCCCATGATCCCGGTGATCAGGCCGCCACAGGTGGCAATGCCATTTGATATGTCGAATAAATGGTTCAGGTAATGATTCTCTTGATCACCGATGCCTCCCTGTGCAACGCTAGCATCTGTGTTGAAGGAGGGCAGCACATACTTGTTTACTGAATGCTGAAACTTTGGTTGAAGGAGGGCAACAATAAGGATCAGGAACACCACGACGAGGATGGCGAAGGCGTAGCATCCGTTGAACGGGACAGTCAGAAGGCACAAGGCCACTTGTAGAAGGAGGCATGAGATGCAGACCAAGGCATTGCCCCAATTAGGCATATTTATGTAGAGTACTCCATCGATGATGAAGAAGACCACAATGTCAAGCACAAACAATATTTTGATGGTGATCGATGTTGATGAAGAAAGATTCATGTACGTGGAAAACAACATGGCGCAAGCGAACAGCAGGGCCTTCAGAGTATAGTTGGGCCAACTTTTCTGTCGCTGTTCGAGCTGAACAGCTGCGGTATCAATACCATTGCCATAGATGACCTGCATTTTTGTGGGAAAAAAACTAATACCATCAAGTTTAGATATATGCTGATAGTAATCAACAACTATGTAAAATTTTATTTAATCCATACTACCTCCATCCCATAAGAAATATCATATTCTCACTTTCCAAGAAGTCAAACATTTTTTTAACTTTAACCAAATATATATAAGAAAACATTAATATTTATGGTACATAATTAGTATTATTAGATAAATCATTTAATATATTTTTATAATAAATTTATTTGGGGATACAAATATTGCTACTATTTTTCTATAAACCTAGTCAAAATTAAGAAAGTTGGACCAGTACGAATCCATAGCGACACCACTTTTTATTCGACGGAGGGAATAGTTTCATACTAGTCCGTCCGTCCTAAAATAAATCAACTTTTATAATCACCTTAAGTCAAATTATCTTAAGTTTGGTTGGCTTTATATTAAATGGTAATGACGATTGTGAAATTAACTAAATACATTATGAAAATTATATTTCACGATATATCTAGTGTTTGGTGTCATAAATATTGATATTTTTTTTTCTATAAATTTAGTTATCCTGAAACTACTTTGACTTTGAACAATACTAAAAGTTGATCTATTGGGATGGAGGGATTAGTTATTAGCACTTAATATTCGTCAACTGCTAACCACTGGGGTATGCGTATGCTTTGGGGGGGGGGGGGGGGAAATCTTTTTAGACAAGATTCGTGACTGTATTTTTTTGGTCTAATATAAAATCGCACAGGAGTCGCAAGGTTGGATCTGCAAGCCGTTTGGACACAAGCCCGGTGGACGTGGGGGTTGCAGGTGCAGGTGCTCTAGGCCCAAATCGGATTTTCCATCCTACCTGAGAAAACAGGGTCTTCAGCGATTGCCAGGCCCAGCTACATGACGACTCCTTGACTTCATCGATCTTGCTCGGCCGCTCGGTGCTTTGCAACACCTGTTGGACCTGGGCCCAATAAAAAAGAAAACGAAAAAAAAAATAACTCATGTATGCTTTCGAAGGTCTAATTAATAGACTCGGCTATATAAAATTCTGACATTTACACGAGACTACATGCAAATTCTAGATCGAATCTGTGGTCGTAGATAGGGTATTCGTGGAGAACTTAAGAGGATGAGACACCAAATTATGAGATTTGGAATGAGTACCTGTTGTTCCCATCCGGCTGCCTTCATGTCTAGCTGGTAGCGGTGGTCTGTGAGAGGCTGTTACTACAGCGTACTCCATACCAAGAGGAGTAGTTATAGTCACCCCCTGGTGTGCTCAATTCAACTGGTTACTCGTCACCCCTGGCTGCCACGTGCCACCCCTCCCAGGCTCCGACCCCTTTCCAATCGACCTCGAAAGTAAAAAAGGCGCCAGCTACTGGGAGCATGGCAACTCCTCGGGCCGTCGCAGATCCTCCCAAGCCGTGCTGAGCCTCCCGCGACCCCGTGCCCTGGCAACTCCTCGGGCGTCAGCTCTCCTCATTGGTGCCATATGCTCTTCTGTAAAAGAATAAGCATGTGTGATGGGTACCTTTGCTTTGTATATTTAGTAACTGAAGAAGCTTCTAAGAAAAGAGGTTTGTGCTTATTTGGCGTGGGCCATTTGAAAAATCCAGAAGAAATGGCGATTGTGTTTACACCAAAATTTGGAAGGAGAGTCACAGGGACTCGAGAGCTCCCAAGATTATGTCATCGAGGAATCAATTGCGTGCAGATTGGAATCAGCTGATTCGAAAACAACACTGAAAATCGGCTTTCTTCAGATAGCGCCAGCGGATAACGACAAAGGCTATGATTGGCGCCAGGACGAGACATGTTGGACTCTACGAAAAGGAAAAGATTAGAGTCTAAGTTATCTTAAATTAGGAATATTTTCTTTAGGGTCAAAAATTGTGATGAGTCGTGCTTAGACAGGAGTCATGCGCAGGTCCCGGGTATAAATATCAAAGCCCGGCTATTGTAAGAGACACACAATCAATTAAATACAAGTTACTTGCTTTTTCGGCTCCAGTCACCCCTTAGGAGTAGGAGTAGAGTAGATTTCGGCGAGTTCTTCAGCAAGTACGGCTGCATCGATCCGATCGACCTCCACTGCTTGTCTGTAAGTACCGTCATGGCTTATACCTCTGTTCGTACGGCTACATCGATCCGGTCGACCTTCACTGCGACTTTGGTATGAGTTAGTTATCGACTCTTGTCTAGTTCAAGTACGACTGCATCGATCCGGTCGACCTCCACTGCTCGAACTAGATTAAAGTCAAGTTATCGGCTCTATCTAAGGGTAGCGTTCCTTCGGATAGATTCATTAAGTTACCGATATTGCTTATTGCTTCCATTATTTATTTAATTACAGCAATATCACTTCGTCCGATTGAGATTGATCCAGATCGGCCTTACATCCTTTTTAACTCATCATTTGTCAAATCTAAACTGATCTAATCTGCACTTTAAACGATGAGTTATAATTTATCAGCTGTTTTGCATCAATATTTATCGTGCATAGCGTGCGGTTAAGACGTGTTTGATCTTAAGTAGATTTATTGGCTAGCGAAAACCGTTCCATGGCCCGTTATCACGGCCTGTGTGATTCTGCCTCACACCCCACTGTTAGCACCGTGGAGTGGGGATCGTTAATTGGTAGATCTGTTTCTGAGAGGGCATGATCTTAACTGTGCGCTATGCTTGAATCGGCTGTTTTAGCCGATATCGAGTGCTTTCATGAACAGTTCGCATCACGAGATCGTTGAAGTAGCGATAGGTTGAAAGATGTGTTAGCCCCATGATCTTATTATTGTATTACGACCTGCATGATTCTGCCTCATGCCTCACTGATATTAGTAATAAGTTAGGGTCGTCGAGTCTATTATTGTTTCTACGGCCTGCATGATTCTGCCTCATGCCCCACTGGTCATAGCGATAGATGAGATCTAATATGTTCATTAGATTTATCTCTATTAAATGGTTGAATGATGATGAACTGTTTCTTTTATAAAGGAGTTCGGTTACTTGCAGTCATTGGCTTAGCATGAACTAATTACTGTTGATATATTTTTGCCAGTGACCAATATTTGTATAAAACAATGATATTCATCCAGAATGATAACCGGTTCTTCTTACACAACCCCATGAGCTTTAACCGATTTATTCTTACTAATATGCTGGAATCAACTATTTAGTCGATTTTCTTTCATATCGGCTCTCAGGGCCGCACATTCGGGACTGTCTGGCAACACCGGCATGTTCCGCCCTTAATTACTGATAAACATTCTCTCCTTGTCAATTGCAGGGTCAAATTGACTGACACGTCTCGAGAGGAGTGCGCAGGATCGACCACCCCTGCGCTGAAGCTAGGCGGATCTCCAGCTCCATCAAGTGGACCCTTCTGGCTTGCTGCGTGTGTCCTCGGCACGGGATGAAATTCCATATCGACACGCGTTTCTGGCACGCCCAGTGGGACACCACAATCGTCATGGCGGTTCACAACAACAACGACATCCTTATGCTGCATTATGAAGATCTACCTGATGGAGATAAGGGTATCATCAGCAAAGCTATAGAAGAGTTTCAGAATAAGTGTTTGTTGTCCTACACCAAAACACGTGACAACACAATTATTCAAAAAATTTCACTACCAAGAGTTCTACTACACGGGCCGACGGATACAACTGAAGATGAAGACATGCGTTTCTTTAAGGAAGTTAAAGACAAATCTGTTCGTGATGCCATATCAAGCCATAACGAAGCTTTCTTGGATATATTCCACAATGCCATGACAGAGGCGATTCATGGGTTTCTAGTTGGTCAAGGTGGGCCGGCTTATTACAATATTCCAGATCCGTCGACCCAAGGGACTAATCAAGTCGGTACCAGCCATCAAGATACAGCACTAGCTGGTAATGGTGATGTCCAGGCAGTTTAGGGTTCATCTGAACAAACTCAATGGACTACTGCAAGCCAGATACAGTACAATCCTGAACCGCTAGTATAGCATGTGCAATAGCCGGCGGGGCAAAGTCAGAACCAGGTGATCAATTTTGGCACATCAGGCCACATACCATCGTTGGCTCAAAAAATAGCACCATCAATTCAAAGGATCCGTAGAGATATAGATCCTTATGTCTACAATTAGAGACTTCAAGCAGCAAGCCAGCAAAGGGCCTAGCAGTTTGAGATTCCATAAGGGTATCACTATGGCACAGATTATAACACCCTTCACATGATGACAAATCCAGGATATCAAGGAACGCGGGATTTTAATCCACAGATGGGTCAGCAGGTGCAGAGGAATCCAAATCCGCAAGCTGATGAGTTATTGCTGAGGGTGACCGAGATGATAAAAATCAGTTCGATCTGAAGTCAAAAGGGCTGACCTTTTCGCACAAACACCCATATCCAGAATGGTATGATTTGGTCGCTCTTTCCACAAATTACAGGCTCCCAAAGTTTGCTAAGTTCACTGGCCAAGACAATACAAGCACGATAGAACATGTCAGTCGGTATCTTACACAATTGGGCAAAGCATCAGTTGAGGATGCCCATCGAGTTTTTTTCTTCTCTCTGTCCCTATCAGGGCCAGCCTTTACTTAGTTTTCATCATTGCCAGTCAATTTCATTGCTAATTGGGCTGACCTGGAAAAGAAGTTTCACACATATTTTTACACTGGGACTGGGGAAAAGAAGATTACCGATCTGACAACTATAAGACATAAGACTAATAAATCAGGCACTGAATTTTTTTAGAGGTTCCGAGAAACTAGGAACTTGTGCTTCTCCTTAAATTTGGATGATAATCAACTAGCTGCTTTAGCTGTTCAAGGAATGCTGCCAATGTGGAAAGAAAAGCTGCTGGGACAAGAATTTGACAACTTGAGTCAATTGGCTCAACGAGTGGCAGCGCTCAATAGCCAATTCTAGAGTATGCGCAGAGATACCCGGTTCCAGAAGAGTACCACAGTAGCCGAAGCTTATGATCCATACTCAGTCGATGACGGCTATGAAGATGAAGAAGAAGAGGTTGCTATGGCTGAATGGAATTGGGGCAAGAAGACAGTGATGGTGCCAAATCCTTGGGGAAGAGGAGTCGAGGAGAGCTATGACTTTGATGTCACCAAATCAGATAAGCTCTTCAATTTCTTGCTTGAGAAAGGGCAGATCAAGTTGCCCGATGGTCATGTCATGTTGCCCCCTGACCAGTTGAAGAATAAGAAGTTCTATAAGTTTCATAATGCTACTTCTCATTCCACTAATGAATGCAGAATCTTCAGACAGCATATACAGAGGGCTATTCAGCAGGGGAGGCTCAAATTTGATACGCCTCGGAAAATGAAAGTTGATGATAATCCTTTGCCAGGAGAACAAAATATGGTTGATGCTGGGCTACTCAAAGGAAAGACTAAGGGTTTAACGTCAACCAAATCAAAAGAAGCTAGAACAGTCGATCCCAAGATGCAAATATCGGCTGATGATTACAGAGAGATTAGGAGATGTCGTGCCAAGCAAAAGAGCCGATACGAGCAGGGAGAGACATCAAAAGCAAGGATGATAAAGCCGCGGGTTATATCTCAGATTCTGTTGAATAAGTGACAGCGGCAGAAGGAAAAGGATTATCAGCATTGGTTAAAGAATCAAGAATACCAACGTCAACTAGAGAAAGAGAGGTATGAAAGGAAACAAGCAGAATCACATTAGAATTGTCCTTTCTTCAAACATTGCTGGAATGAAGGTTTGAAGTTACCTACCAGACATGACTGTCTAGAATGTAACAATCAATATCGGGAGTATAGGCAGTCTCAAACCAACCGCCGGTCTATCCATGCTCAAGATGCACATCACCATAATAACATGGATCGGCGCTTAAAAAATAAAAGTGTTCATGATCGGCTTAGAAAAAGAGTTGTTGACCAGGACTGGGTTGATTATGAAGAGGAAGGCAATGAAAGAAAATATGTGTGGCAGGAAGGCCAGTGGTGCCCAGGAGGTTTAACAAGAAGCCAGAAGAGAAGGGTGCAACGCCTATTGAATAAAGAGATGGAACAGGCTCAGGCATCCGGTAAACCTCAAGTATGGCGTACCAAGCAAACAGCCGATAGAAAGCAACCATCGGCTAATATCCAAATGGCTTTTCTGTTGCCATCAGAATTCAGAGTCAATGGTGAAAGCCAACAGCCGATCCAAGCAGACGGCTTTGAAAATTTGTATTAATAGATAATCCAATAGATGGTATAGATGGCAAACTAGGACATGGCTTCACGTCAGCCGATGAATTAGAAGAAGTAGATATTGGTCCTGGAGATAGACCTAGGCCAACGTACATAAGTGCTAAGTTGGATCTGGAGTATAAGCGAAAATTAATTGATTTATTAAAGGAATTCAAAGACTGCTTTGCTTGGGAATACTATGAGATGCCTGGTTTAGACCGGTCAATTGTTGAACATCGGTTGCCAATCAAACCTGGATATCGACCGTTTAAACAAGCTCGAAGGAGGTTCAACCCGAACGTACTCGATGATATCAAAAGGGAGACTGAAAGGTTACTGAAAGCAAAATTTATCCGGTCGTGCCGATATGCAGAGTGGATATCGAATGTTGTCCCTGTATATAAGAAGAATGGAAAATTGAGAGTTTGCATCGATTTCAGGGATCTGAACAAAGCCACACCCATGGATGGTTATCCAATGTCGATAGCTGATATGTTAGTAGATGCAGCAGCTGGGCACAAGGTTATTAGCTTCATGGATGGTAATGCAGGATACAACCAAATTTTCATGGCTGAGGAAGACATAGCAAAGACCGCTTTCAGGTGCTCTGACGCAATCGGTCTGTTCGAATGGATTGTGATGACCTTTGGTCTGAAGAATGCCGGTGCAACTTATCAAAGGGCAATGAATTACATTTTCCATAAGTTGATTGGCAGGATTGTCAAAATCTACATCGATAATGTGATGATAAAATCCAAAGGGTATAAAGAGCACCTGGCTGACTTGCGTGAGACCCTAGAATGCACAAGAAAGCATGGATTAAAGATGAATCCTAATAAGTGTGCTTTTGGAGTATCAGCTAGACAATTTTTTAGGATTCATGGTCCACGAGAGGGGAATCGAAGTTAGTCAGAAAAGCATGAAAGCAATTGATGAGGCAGCTCCCCCGACTACCAAAACAGAGTTGCAATCTCTGCTTGGTAAGATTAATTTCATTAGAAGATTCATTTTAAATTTGTCAAAAAGGATCCTATCGTTTTCTCCCTTGTTGAAGCTAAAAAATGATCAAGAATTCAAGTGGGGTGACATACAACAAAGGGCGTTTGAGGAGATAAAAGAATATATGAAGTGTCCACCTGTGTTGGTCCCTCCTCAGCAAGGTAAGCCTTTTAAGTTGTACATATCGGTTGATGACAAGACAATTGGATCGGCCTTGATGCAAGAATTTGAAGGAAAAGAGAGAGTTGTTTTCTATCTGAGTAGAATACTACTGGATCCAGAGACAAGATATTCTCCCACCGAAAAGTTATGCTTGTGCTTATATTTCTCTTGCACTAAATTGTGATACTACTTATTGTCGGACGAGTGTATAGTTGTTTCCAAGGCTGATGGGGTTAAGCACATGTTATCAATGCCAATACTGAATGGAAGAGTGGGAAAGTGGATTCTTACGTTATCAGAATTTGACTTGAAGTATGAATTGGCTAAAGCAGTCAAAGGGCAGGTAATGGCCGATTTTGTCACCCAGCATCATAAGCCAAGCATTAGTTATGTAGAGCCAATACCTTGGACGTTATTCTTTGATGAGTCATCTTGCAAGCAAGGTGGTGGCATTGGTATTGTTATTATTTTGCCTCGGGAGGCAAGTTTTGAGTTTGCTCTTCCAACCAAGCCAATGATTACTAACAATCAAGCAGAGTATGAAGCTATTCTCAAAGGACTTCAACTTCTTCATGAAGTAAAAGCCAAAGCAATTGAAGTATTTGGAGATTCACAGTTAATTATTAATCAGTTGATCAGCCTATATGAGTGCAAGGAAGAGACTTTGAAAGGATACTATGATGAGTGCCAAAAGCTACTCAAGGGGTTTTTTCACATCTCTTTCCAACATATTCCGAGAGCACAAAACCAAAAAGCTAACTATCTAGCTCAAAGTGCATCAGGATATCGAGTGTTTCAAGAAGTCTTGAGTAGTGAAACCTCAAGTGATGATTGGAGGGTCGAAATAGCCGACTACCTTAGAGATCCATCTCAGAAAGTTACTAGAAAGCTAAGGTATAAATCGACTAAATATGTTTTGTTAGATGACCAGCTATATTATAAGACAGTTGATGAGGTGTTGCTCAAATGCTTAAACTAAGAAGAAGCTAAGGTATTGATGGGTGAGGTGCATGAAGGGATATGTGGAGCTCATCAATCGGCTTATAAGATGAAATGGATTATCCGCAGAGCTGGATATTTTTGGCCAACGATGTTGGAAGACTGTTTTGAATATTACAAGGGGTGTCAGGACTATCAACGTTTTGGTAATGTCCAGAGATCGCCTGCATTGGCCATGAATCCAATAATCAAGCCATGGGCATTTTGAGGTTGGGGAATTAATTTAATTGATCAGATTTTTCCGCCTTCAAGCAATGGACATAAGTTCATATTGGTAGCAACAGATTACTTCACTAAATGGGTCGAGGCAATTCCTTTGAAGACGATAACCTCAAAGAACATGATTGATTTTATCAAGGAACACATTGTGTATCGTTTTGGGAATCCTCAAACTATAACTACAGATCAAGGAACAATGTTCACATTAGAAGAGTTTGGGGATTTTGCTGCCAGTATGGGAATCAAGCTACTAAATTCCTCTCCTTACTAAGCTCAGGCTAATGGCCAGGCAGAGTCGTCCAACCAGATTATGATTAAGCTGATCAAGAAAAAGATCGAGGAACAACCAAGGAAATGGCATTTGACGCTAAATGAGGCACTATGGGCGTATAGGATGGCCTGCCATGGATCAATTAAAATGTCGCCCTATGAACTTGTGTATGGCCATAATGCAGTTCTTCCTTGGGAGGTTTGGACTGGATCGAGGCGCATCACACTATAGAATGATTTGTCAGCCGAAGTCTACATGAATCTTATGATAGACAGTTTGGAGGACTTGAGTTGCCTTCAGATGCATGCTCTTGAAAATATCGAAGCCAATAAACTGAGGGTCGTGAAATATTACAATAAAAAAGTCAAGATTAAGCAATTCTCTGAAGGAGACTTGGTCTGGAAAGTGAAATTGCCGATCGGGTCAAAGGACGGTAAGTTCGGCAAATGGTCACCTAACTGGGAAGGACCTTATCGGATCAAACGTTGTGCTCCTGGTAACACTTATATTTTGGAAACACTGAAAGGAGAGGAAGAATTTGGCCGAGCAATCAACAGGAAATATTTAAAGAAATATTATCCTAGCATTTGGATCAATACTTAATAAGCGATTTGTTCGGTCGATAGCTTTAATAGCCGATATTGGAAAGGTATCGCCTCCAATGCAAAATGAACCCAAAGGGGTAAGAGCCGGTACGATGTGTATCGCCTATAGAAGCAAAGCAAACATGGACAAAGTGATGTGTATGAAGCACAAAACAAAGGAAAATCACTCAAGACAAGGAAGTTGTTTGCTAAACGTCACCTATTACAAGCTACGGGCCAGAAAACACCTTGCCTACTATATCATCGGCTAGGGTGTTGAAGGCTATAGAGTTGGCAGCGCTCATGAAGTCCTCAACCAAGCACTCTTGCTTCCTAGGGTACGCTGCGTCTGAAAAACCATGGGGAAGAAGCCAAAGATTATGGCCAGAATGGGCTTGTGCAGCAGCCAGCGCCATGGCAGCACCATGACGAACGCCGTGAAGGGCGACCTCCCTGACATGATTCGGGATGTCATTCAAGCAAACCACTAGAACGGCGCCCCTGGCATTGACAAATCCCACCGCATGATCCATAGCTGATCGAAGACTCTCCAACTGAGCAGTTAGATCTAAAAAGATTCAAGGAAAGAGTGATCAGAAATCTTGAGGGCAAAATTAAGAAGAATTATGGCAGACATCTCATCCATGATTCTAGCTTCAGCCCTGGCCAACCTTTCTCCCACCAGGCCAACCTCGAGGGGTGATCGGCCTTCAATCATGGCCAAAGCCAATTCTGCTAGGGAGAGGCAATTGGCCAGATGCTGGTCGGTCCGATCGATATAGGCTAGCAGATCATCATTGTCGATCTGCCTCCTCGATTGATGAGGAAGCTGGCGACGGATTGGTGCTAGAGATGACCCCGAAGGCTGGGCAGAGTCGGTCCTCTGATCCGAGGTGATGGGAGTACCCCAAGTTGTGTCCTCTTGGTGACGAAAGTGTTGGCGCGATGATGTAGATCCTCTTCAGCAGACCTCTTGTTGTTCTCCATGACCTCAAACCTATGGAAGGGCAGGAACTATACTGAAGATGAAGAAGGTTTGAGATGAAGCGGGTTGTTTTTTGATCCATAGCCGTGGCCCATATATATAGCCCGGGAAAGCGAGAAGGAAGATTTCACCGGGGGTGTGAAATTGAAATCAGAAGCGGAAATGGATCAACACTCTAGAAATTCAGGGGATGGATAATGAAGGGATAACAGACTGGAACTTATTGCTTCCCCAAATTACAAAATATCGTGGGGCGAATACAAAGAATTTACATTGACCAGAGATTAACCCACCAGGGCTTCTTTGGATTGAAGGGAGTCTGGATCCCCACAAGGCCAAAACTCATCGCAAACCAAGTCACATCGGCCCGTTGGTAAAATTGTCCTAGAGAAGAGGAAAGGTCGCCCGCCTAAAAGGAGCCTGTGGCTTTCCCGGTAGACATTTGGAGGAGCAAACAAGGGGAAAATGTTCACATATTTTAGCCCTCGCAAACACCAGAACAGCTTTGCGAGCATGGAGAGAAGACTTAGGTGATATCACAAGAATTCTTCTAACCGCATTGGCTGGTCTTCTTGCTCAACGAGGCGCTAAAATGAGCGACACAATCACCCTATGCACAAGAATTCTTCTAACCGCTTGAGATCTTCATAGCAAAAAAGATAGACCATGGAGGGTCCAGCGGAGTCGGGAGTACTTGAGGAGGCAGATAGAAGAAAAACATGGCTGAATTGTTGAGTTGCTCTCGCCAAGGTCGGATAGGCATTTTATAGCCAGCTCGTAAAAGATGAGTCCAAGTGCCCGTGAAGCAATGATGCTCTCGTAAAAGTTTTGAAGCGTGGGCTGATGAGCTGACGTAAATGGTGACAAACAGAAGACCCTAGATCAAGATTCTTTACCCGTGACTATGGACCTATCGAGGATACATACATGATAATTTTGGAATAAAATTACTTTTATCCCAAAATTGGGGGGCATGTGTTTACACCAAAATTTGGAAGGAGAGTCATAGGGACTCGAGGGCTCCCAAGATCATGTCATCGAGGAATCAATTGTGTGCAGATTAGAATTAGCTGATTCGAAAGCAACACTAAAAATCGGCTTTCTTCAGATAGCGCCAACAGATAACGACAAAGGCTATGATTAGCGCCAAGACAAGACATGTTGGACTCTACGAAAAGGAAAAGATTAGAGTCCAAGTTATCTTAAACTAGGAATGTTTTCTTTAGGGTCAAAAATTATGATGAATCGTGCTTAGACAGGAGTCATGCATAGGTCCCGAGTATAAATATCAAAGCCCGGCTATTGTAAGAGACACACAATCAATCAAATACAAGTTACTTACTTTTTCGGCTCTGGCCACCCCTTAGGAGTAGGAGTAGAGTAGATTTCGGCGAGTTCTTCAGCAAGTACGGCTGCATCGATCTGGTCGACCTCCACTGTTTGTCTGTAAGTATCGTCATGGCTTATACCTCTGTTTGTACGGCTGCATCGATCCGGTCGACCTCCACTACGACTTTGGTATGAGTTAGTTATCGACTCTTGTCTAGTTCAAGTATGGCTGCATCGATCCGATCGACCTCCACTGCTCGAACTAGATTAAGGTCAAGTTATCGGCTATATCTAAGGGTGGCGTTCCTTCGGATAGATTCATTAAGTTACCGATATTGCTTATTGCTTCAATTATTTATTTAATTACAGCAATATCACTTCGTTCGATTAAGATTGATCTAGATCGGCCTTACATCCTTTTTAACCCATCATTTGTCAAATCTAAACTGATCTAATCTGTACTTTAAACGATGAGTTATGCTTTATCGGCTGTTTTGCATCAATCTTGATCGTGCATAGCGTGCGGTTAAGATGTGTTTAATCTTAAGTAGATCTATTGGCTAGCGAAAACCGTTCCATGGCCTGTTATCACGTCCTGTGTGATTCTGCCTGACACCCCACTGTTAGCACCGTGGAGTGGGGATCGTTAGTTGGTAGATCTGTTTCTGAGAGGGCATGATCTTAACTATGTGCTATGCCTGAATCGGCTATAATAGCCGATATCGAGTGCTTTCAAGAACAGTTCGCATCATGAGATCGTTGAAGTAGCGATAGGTTAAAAGATGTGTTAGCCCCATGATCTTATTATTATATTATGGCCTGCATGATTTTGCCTCATGCCCCATTAATATTAGTAATAAGTTAGGGTCGTCGAGTCTATTATTGTTTCTACGGCCTGCATGATTCTGCCTCATGCCCCACTGGTCATAGCGATAGATGAGATCTAATATATTCATTAGATTTATCTCTATTAAATGGTTGAATGATGATGAACTATTTCTTTTATAAAGGAGATCGGTTACTTGCAGTCATTGGCTTAGCATGAACTAATTACTGTTGATATATTTTTGCCAGTGACCAATATTTGTATAAAACAATGATATTCATCCAGAATGATAACCGATTCTTCTTATACAACCCCATGAGCTTTAACTGATTTATTCTTACTAATATGCTGGAATCAACTATTTAGTCGATTTCCTTTCATATCGGCTCTTAGAGCCGCACATTCGGGACTGTCTGGCAACACCGGCATGTTCCGCCCTTAATTACTGATAAATGTTCTCTCCTTGTCAATTGTAGGGTCAAATTGACTGGCACGTCTTAGGAGGAGTGCGCATGATCGACCACCCCTGCGCTGAAGCTAGATGGATCTCCAGCGCCATCGAGCGTACCCTTCCGGCTTGCTGCGTGTGTCCTCGGCATGGGACGAAATTTCATGTCGACACGCGTTTCTGGCATGCCCAGTGGGACACCACAATCGTTATGGCGGTTCACAACAACAATGACATCCTTATGCTGCATTATGAAGATCTACCTGATGGGGATAAGGGTATCATCAGCAAAGCTATAGAAGAGTTTCAGAACAAGTGTTTGCTGTCCAACACCAAAACACGTGACAACACAATTGTTCAGAAATTTCCACTACCAAGAGTTCTACTACACGGGCAGACGGATACAACTGAAGATGAAGACAGACGTTTTTTAAGGAAGTTGTAGACAAATCTATTCGTGATGCCATATCAAGCCATAACGAAGCTTTCTTGGACATATTCTACAATGCCATGAGAGAGGCGATTCGTGGGTTTCCAGTTGGTGAAGGTGGGCCGGCTTATTCCCACAGCGTCGACAGGCATTGGGGTCGACCTGCTTCTTCTTCTCCGAAGAAGTCTTGCCGCGACACTTGCCATCGCCACCGCGGCTAGAGGAGGCTGCCTTCCCGGAGTTCCTCCGAGCAGCCCACTCCTCTTCTGTCAGCAGCAGTTTGCCGCTGTCCTTCGTTGCTGTCGCTTGCTCCTGGCGCTCGTCCACCGCCCGCAGATGGCCTGTCACATCCTCAATGGTGAGGGTGGACAAGTCTAGCATCGTCTCTATAGAGAGAGCGATCTGGATGTACTTTACTGGCATGGAGTGGAGGTACTTAGAGACCGCCTCCTCTTCGTCGATGGTGACGCCGTGGCTCTTCAGCTTGCTGATGAGCGTCTGTAGGCAGAGAGAGAAATCCTTCACCATTTCACCATCCTTGAACTTGAGGTTGGCGTACTCCTGCTTCATAAGCTGGACCATCACCTTCTTTGCATGGTCGGAACTGACGCGTATCGCCGCAACCGCCTCCCACGCCTCCTTAGCAGAGCTCTTCGCCCCCAACGGCTCCCTGTACTCTGCCGGTACAGCAGCGAGGATAGCCTCCAACGCTGACATGTCATCTTCTTTATTGTCGGTGCCTTTATCAACAGCATTCCAGAGCCGTCGGGCTCTGAGCTTGACCTTCATGGTCACCGACCACTCTCCATAGTTGGTGCGAGTCAGCGTCGGCCAACTGGTGCCGCTGACCTCCCGCACCGTGCGAACAACGACCTCCGGTCGTGGGTGGGCAGCCACAGCAGTGCCACTGCTGTCACCCATTTCTGAACTGTTTGTCATCGCCAGCGGTTAGTCCGGCGACTGCGCTTGTACGGCTCTGATACCACTTGTTAGCCTATAGGATCACCGGCTTAGGTGAGTTTACCACTCACCAATCTTGCCGAGCACCCGCTAGTATTGTCGAGCACCCACTAGCTATGCCGACCATGAACAAGTGTTGTCCGACCACACACACTATGATTAGAGGTTGAAGAAGAGGGAGAACAGAGCATACACACACAGTACAAGCACCAGCGTTGGCCGAAGCCCTGTATAGGAGATGGCAAATCTGAACTCTCTTTGTTGAGTTGCAGTGACAAACTATATATACAACTATATACATCTAATCCTAGTACAACTGCCATGCTGCAAGAGTGACTAGATAACACAGCAGGACTGACTTCTACGCACTGACTTCTACGCATGTCTCTGCATGTGGCTACAGTCCGGCAGGTGAGCCGTTTGACGCCTGCCTCTACAGCGGCTACAGTACCACAGCAGGGAGCCTTTTCGACATCGCCTTCCCTTGCTGTGTGTTCACACAAGGAAGCAGTAGATTATCTAACAATGGAAACATTCCGGGCAAGGACATAGCTGCATGTGAGTAAGGATGCATGCAGGCACTAAATAAGTTTATGAAGCACAATCTGACAGTTTGTGAGTAAGGATGGAAATGCTGAACATGGGGCCATAAGATTAACTGGTACTCAGTACTGAGCAATGGCTGAATGTCCTTGTAAAGGAAGGCGTACCAATGCAGGAGGAGGTTCTGCTGGCGTTGTTTGTTGATGTGCTCACGAGTGTTGTGGACTAAGAAAAATTGTAATTTTGCGTGCAATTGGTACTAGTCTTGTAGGTTTAGGTACATCTTTCTAGAAAATAGCACTTCTGGAGTAGGGTAGCCGATGTAACAAAATAGTTGGCCAAATACAAGGGTGAAATCATCAGTATTTTCACGTAACTTGAGCCTGTAAGCGGAGGGGGGAAAATAAGGCATCCAACAGAGTTATCAACATTATCATTCAATTTTAGGAGGGTTTCTCTGAAGGGCGGGCCTGGTGCAAGCGGTAGAGTCTTACCGCCTGTGACCGGAAGGTCCCGGGTTCGAGTCGCAGTCTCCTCGCATTGCACAGGCGAGGATAAGGCTTGCCACTGACACCTTTTCTCAGACCCCCATAGAGCAGGAGCTCTCTACATTGGGTACGCCCTTTAGGAGGGTTTCTCTAAAATAAATTCAACTTTAGGAGGCAATTAGTAGGTGCAAAGGAAGCCATTATATTGATTTTTGCATGACGATGATCTAACTGATAATGAATCTTTATCATCACTATAACTGTATGTTACTGAGCTATGCCTCTTACTTAAAAAGTGGATTATCTGCACCTTTATATGATATATAACAGAGAAGAAAGAAGACCAGGGAGATACATAGAAAAAGAATGCATTCGGTCATGCAGTAAAATAAATGATTTACACTGCATATCATGATGTACTAATCTAAAGGGTAGAGCACAGATGAAACAAATAAAACAAAGTATGAGGAAGATATGTTTGATACCTGAAGCTGCTTGGTAGGGTGCAGCTGGTTGCTTGTTCTTGGTGCTGGCCTTTCTGTATACCATGCTACACCTGTTCTTTTAGAGTACAGCTGGTTGTGTATGCTTGGTCTACAGGTGTGTCATTCTCCCATTAGTTGAAAACGTGAAATAACCAACCTTCAAATTATTGAAGGTGCTTGACGCAGAAAATCTGAGAGGGAAAAAATGTCAATGAATCAGCTGCAAGAACAAATTGCATAGAGCCATTGGAAGTGAAAGGAAAACAAGCATTAGCAATTGCTCCCTGTGTGTTGGCGGGGTGCTAGACCACAAGACCGGGCAGCCGGGGTAGGGGCATAGATAATGTGGTCATGTTCCTGTGCTTGGACTGATCAATAAGAATAATCAGCCGTTCCAACACTGAGTTTCTTGAGTCATACCTGCATGTAAGAAAGTGAGAGAACAAAGTTAATATACGAGGCTAGAGGGCAGCTGGATGGGCAAACAGAGACAGAGTGAACATGTGAACTAATCCATTAGAGCAATTCTGATTTATTGTCAATTAAAAAGAATGAACCGATTTGCGAACCTAAAATCCATATTCCATTCCATAGAGACACAGATTTCGAGAATAGTTCAGGGAGATAAAATGGACTTTTTCCTTTCCCAGCTTACGTGAAAAATTAGCGTCTTCAGCGACTGGCAGGCCCTGCTACATGACGACTCCTTGACTTCATCGATCTTGCTCGGCCGCTCGCTGCTATGCACCTCCTGTTGGACCTGGGCCCAAAACAAAAAATCAGAACGAAGAAAAGAAATCAACCGTGTATGCATTCGAAGCTTTAATTAATAGTAGAGATTCGTCACCTACATAAATGTTGACATTGATGCCAGAATCTATATCTATATATCTATATTTCTCATAATTCTAAACCCAACTAACAATGTATCTCAACATATAAGGTGTCCACCTCAGCAATGCACTATCACATGCAGTTAAAATCCACTAGCACATGTGATGTCAACGTCAGCAAGACATATGAGCATTTTATTATCCATGGCAACATGTACGAACACATGATTGTGTGCTCACGTGGTTCGATGTTGTGATGAGTGATTGTCAACGTGCGTAGCGTCTCGGTTTGTGTTTTGTGAACTAACCGTGGGCCGTGGCATGAGTGGTGTTGCGCAACATGTCTCTGGCTTTGTGGTCTGTAGGTGTGGAGCTCGGAGGCGGTAGTCAATGGCGATGTGAAGGTCAAGTAGGGACGTGCCATGCCGATGGACTGGGAACGGTGAAGGACGGACGTGAGGCTTGGACCGAGAGACCAGGAGGCCGGGTGACCAGTCGTGGTGGCTGACACTTGGGGACATCGACAAGTGCAATTGTACATAGGAGTTGACCGTGTTGACCAAGTCAAGACGGCGGCTCGGTGAGTCGAGCGAAGGCTCTGGAAGACTTGGCGGCCGAGCGGTCGAGGACGCGGTGACACGTGTCGAGGTGCGAGGGACGCGTATGGAGTACGCTACTCGCGAGCGGTTTGATGAGTTGAGCCTCAAAACGATCGGGTGGACGGTTTATGGATTTGGGACTCAAAATCCGGGTGCGGTTCCAGTGGGAATCGGAGGCGGCACGTGGCGTCATTGCGATGCTTGCGTCGAGGCGAAGCTAAGTCATGAAAGGCGCGTGGCCATCGGATCAGCAGTTCACTAAGTTGGGCCATAATACCCTTTGGGTTAGGTGGTTCGCTCCAAATATCTGAGTGCAATTTGGGAGTGTGTAATAGCCTTGATAAATAAGGGGGCTGCCCCAAACAGCCTCTCACCTCTCTTGCTCTCTCTCGTTCTCAGGCTCTCTTCCTCACTCTCTCTAGGGTTGCATGAGAGGTCCACAAATGATTTTGTTTGTGTTTGTGTAATCCAAATTCTTGAACTTGTGATTGCGTGGGAATGGAGGCCCTTACCTCCTTTTGTCCTCCGAGATTCAAGATATGTGTTCTTGTGTTTCGCGAATTTGTGTTCTTCGTTCTTATTTTTTCCTTCCCGCGCTTTGCTTCGATTCCTCACTTTGGCACGATTTTGGGTCAAACTGTTTGTGTTGAGATGAACTAGGACGTGGCTTAATCCTTTCCACCGAAGAAATTTGATTGAATCCTCACGAGTTCATAGATTGGTGTTCGTCACCAGATCTAAAATTCCAGTCGATTGACTAAACCTTGGGCAATGATCGCTTAGAGATAGCTCACCTACTGCCTTGTGACCATGTGATTAAAATTTGGTGGCAATTGGTTTTGATTTGGCAAAAAATCGGAGGTTTCTTTGTTCCGGTCGTTTTTCGGGCGATTCTGTTCGTGCTGATTTCGTGACCCTCGGACAGTCCGCCACTCGAGCTCGAAGCAGCCTAGTCAGGCGCCTAAGCGCGGACAGTCCAGCCTCAAGGTGCGGATAGTCCGGGGCTGCTGGGTCTGCGCGTCTAGAACCTATTTTTCGAGTTGCATTTCGCTGTTTTGGCTGGCGGACTATCCGCCCCTACCCCCAGACAGTCCGGACAGTCCGCCGCACCTGCTCCTGCAGCGTACAGAACGAGTTTCTCTCCTTTGGCCGTCGGAAGTTTGAACCATGGACAGTTCGCCACTTTTCCCATACTGTTCGTCACTATCTTCTGCCACTATCTTCTGTGTTAATTGGTGGCGAATAATGTTCAAGGACGGTGGAAGTACTTACTCTAAAAAAAACGATTGGTGGCTTTTGGGGCCTGACGACGACGTGCTCCGAATTTTTTATTTTTTACCTCTTTTTTTTAAAGTTTTTTATAAATACGTCCTTGGAGGAAAGATTTTAGAATCTGGACTTTTAGCTCGGCGTCATCGATGCTCCCCTTGGTGCTGAGGCGCTCCAGGGAGAGGATTCAGCGCACCTGTGAGTTCCTGACCAATGTGGTCGGCGTCGATACCAAGTACATTCAGGGCAGGCCAACAATCCTGATGTACAGTCTGGAACGCCGGCTGGTGCCCCGGCATTACGTGATGAAGGTGCTCCGGGACAAAGGATTGATCCGGAAAGATCAGAGCTTCTACACGATGGTCACGGTTAGTGATAACGTGTTCTGCTCCAGGTATGTACATCCTCATAAGGGTGTTCTTCCTAGCCTTGCCGATGCATATGCGTCTGCTTGCAATGGTAAAATAGCCATATGAGGCGCGCTATGAAATGATTCCAGCAAAATGGCTATATGGGCAGCAACTGCAGTTGCATCCTGCATGTCATTCTTAACACATTCAGATACCCTGATGTGTACTCTGCAAGACTGTAGCTCTGTACTTAGCTCATAGCTTCAGAATTGCAGAAACTCAGCTCAGTAGAACTTATGAATGACCAAAGCACGATGCTTTCAAATTCATATACCTTGCTTTGGATTCTGATGTTGAATTCAACTCATGCTACTGGTACACAGAATGATATGGTTCGGTTCAGAAATTTATTTCAGTTTCTGTCATGGTTCTGTTTTTGTGGTGAGCATCAATGAACTATGGATCCGTGAGCATTTTCTCAGTCAGTTATCGGATTTTTAAGTTATGGATGTAATCACAAATGACTGCCTCAAGTGTTGCCTTTGCATCAAGTTTTGCCTTTCCTATTGCTATATGTTGCATGCATTTGATCGCTTTCTTAAAGCAAAACAGCTCATGATGGTTTCCACCATATATTATTATAAGATTATCCGAGAAAAAGGTCGTTTTGTGTCATGCTAATCGAATTTTATCTAAAGAGCCTGTTCGCTGGTTGGTTTCTAGATTGATAAGCTCTGATGATGCTGGTTTGTTATGAGAGGAAAATACTGTTGACTGGCTAATAAGCTCTGGCTGAAACCAACAAGCGAATAGACTGAAAGTGTTTGGCATTTTGTATTAGATACAAATAGAACGCCAACGTGCAATTATGAGACGGGCTGTAAAACTCTCGTACTTAATCTCGTACCCTTTCGTTAAAATAAATGCGCCTTTTTGTTTTCCTGGAATGGCCGCACACAGGACACACAATGTAGTGCGATTAGACGCGTAGTTGAAATGTTGTCCTGACGTTGCACGAAATGGCCGCACACAGGACAGACAATGTAGTGCGACTACTCCCTCCGTCCTTTGCACGAAATGGCCGCCCACTGGATGCAGTGTATTTTGGTATTTAAAATCAGTCCTCAAATATAGTGTACTTAGAAAATAAAAATATAATGTTTATTTAAATAAAAATACATGATTATTTTATATAAGGAAAGCAAATCATATACTTACCATATTTTATATAAGGAAACTAAGAGTTCCCCTTTAATCATGTGAAATAGAATCAGATTTCAATACATTAGCGAGGTAAGTCAAGGATACATACGTCTATTGTACTCTTTCTTATTTTGTCGCTAGAATTTTCAGGACGCGTAGTTGAAACGTTCTCCTGATGACGTTGCCTATGTGCAAGATAAGATGACGCATGCACGTCTACTTGTGTTAGCCCTTCATTTCTTTTTGACCGACAGCAAAGTAATGTGGGCGCTACTTGTCGGGTTTTTTTTGACGTACTGATATTGATTCAAACACGAGTGGCCTCGTTTATTTGCGTGTCTAGAATACGGACTTGTCACTTGTAAGTTATGATCGACCGATCGAGGCTTACGCCCGTGCTGTATACATAGACATGTACGTAGACCCATCAATGCGCCAAATGTATCGGTCTCAACTCATTAGAAAAAAATAGTAGTTTTGTGTAAGCTATAGTACATACTAGATAAATGTCTGTGCGTTGCAACGGGAACACATAATACCACGATAATATATGTATGAGCGTGTGTTATACTGTTATCTAAAATAGATACCGCAATCATAATGTTCCAATCAATATTACATAAGTCTTCACGAAATATAGATAGTCAAAATATAATTCTAAATTTGAATGCAAAACTAAAACATCAAATTCAATTGTCGCATCACTTCATGCCTATGATACGCGAAAGATAAGCTTGCACTTCTTTAGGAATCAAGTGCTACGGAAAGATAATCAAAGATGGCATCAGGATTTGATTGTTGTTTTTTTCCTGTGATTTGTCCGATTTTCCTAGAAAGGAAAAAAATACTGTAGATCTTGGAGTGCTGGGGTACACGCAATCGGGCACAACAACGTCCTACCGGAGGACCTTAACATTTCCCTTATTGTTGATTTTTTCTGTGATCTGTGCTTTCTGAATTTGCCAAAAAAATAAGAATATCGCGGCTGTATGTTGGAGCGGGGTGCACGTGCATGCATCCGTGTATGGAAAAGACCCGAAGGAACCTGTGAGGGAGGAGCGCGGGATAGAGCCGGACAGAGCAGCCATGCAGGGGTTGGGGGAATTTCTTTTTCTGCGTCGGGTAGACATGGATCGCAAGAAGATTTTGATCCTGCCGGGTAGACGTTGATAATCCGTATATTTTAGTTGTAGAGACTACATTACCTCCTCTAATTTTGTTCTTATAAGTCTAACTCTTCTGTCGACAGAATATCGTCGGCAGTCCTCCGAGGGGTATCCCACGAAGGTAGATTGATCGGCAGAGGAGCGTGAGATCAAGAACAAGAAGGCAATAAAGATACAAGAGTTAGACAGGTTCAGGCCGTCAGTATGACATAATACCCTACTCTTGTGGTCTGTTGGTTTGTATTAGCTATCGTATGATATTGCGCATGTTTGGAGGGGGTTCCTGCCCGCCTTATATAGTCCGGGGAGCAGGGTTACAAGTCGGTTAAATCTGAGAGATAACCAGAAAGTAATAACTGATTACAGGAATCTTGGGATCATACATATCCTAAGAGATCTCGTAGTATCTTCAGGATATCCTCCAGATGTCTTGTGGAAGGCGCCGACCAGAGTCGTGCCCTGCAAGGCTTTGTCTTGTCAGCTAGGCCGCCCCTGGGACGCAACCCATGTGGTCTGCCGTGGGTATCCGGGGTCGTACCTCCCACGGCTAGTCCCCGAGCACCATATACCCGTTGTTCAACGTTGTCTTGAGCTTGTCCGAGCACATACGAACAAAGCCGAGTAGTCAAACTCTTGGTCCAACCTCCGCGAAGAGTCACCGAGCAGTTGTGAGCAGTTGCCAAGCAGCATGCATCATCTCCGAGCAGCGTTTCCCAAGTACGGCTTGCCATAAGGGTGTAAGGAGCTGAAGTCCAGAATCGAAAATTTCTTCGTAATGGACCAAGTGTGCCCACTTAATCCGACCACGGGAGGAGTTAGTCTTCTTCAAGAGGTATGTAGTCTTCGAGAAAAAATCCCGCACATTCACCGCGAGGTGAAGTGTGCCCACTTAGTCTCCGAGCCTGACAGTAGATGACTTAGTCATGTGGTGCCAGGGTCAGAAAGTAGAAGAATAGTAGAAGACCAGCCGAGCAGGCAGCCAGTCTCCAGGCGTGGCCCCAAAACAAGATAAAGCACATTCACCGCAAGGTGAAGTGTGCCCACTTAGTCCCCGAGCCTGATAGTAGGTGACGCAGTCACGTGGTGCTAGGGTCTAAAATAGAGAAATAGTTAAAGACCAGCCGAGCAGGCAGCTAGTCCCTGAGCTGCAGGCGGAGATATCGGAGAAATCAAACCGTGGAGAAAAAAACGGAGTAATGGTTGTACAGTATTGATTACTGAGCCTCAATAAATGGCGGAGAAGTCGGCGATTATTCGGCGAGTAGCAACTGATGGCGACGATAAATGGGTGACGTGGGCTGCTGTTGCGCAAAAGCCCAGGTTATGGCCCACCTTGCTGGTGCGGAGGATTCGGAGAGGCGCAAATCATAGGAACGGTTTCCCAAAAACCCTCGACCGCGAAGAGGTGGGGAAAGTGTTTTATAACTGCGCCGCCAAATCCCAATTTTCCACCTTTGCCACTTTGCCATTTTGTCTTCCTCCGTAGTCCTCCCATTTCCAATTTCACATTGACACTTACAACCGCCGCCAAACCCTAATCGAATCTGAGAGATGGTGCCAAAGATGGGAGTGGCCAAATCGAAGAAAACAAGCCCCAAGAAGGCGAGCGCCGGCGCCCGACGTGACGAAGAGTGGGTGCCGTCACGAACGGGAGAGGTGGAGCTGAACAGACTGGTGGAAGCTGGCGTTCTCCCTGATCGTGCTACCGCCGGATGGCGGCCGACCCTCGATGAGTCCTTTCCGATGCCTCATACTGACGAAGCAATGGTATTAGAGGATTATTTCTGGCGTGGGTTGGGATTCCCTGTTCATCCATTCCTGAGGGATCTATTGGAGCACTAGGCGGTTAGTCTGTGCAACCTCCATCCCAACACCATTCTTCACATCTCAATCTTCATCCATCTTTGTGAGGCATATCTCGGAATCCTACCCCACTTCAACCTCTTTCGTCACCTATTCTAGCTGAAGAAGAGAGGTGGCCCTGGTTCCAAAGTGGTCGGCGGGGTGTACCTCTAGTTGCACGATGAGATGGCGGGCGAGTACCTTACTGTGCCGCTGAACACATCACTGAAGGGGTGGAACACATCTCGAAGAACCAGTGGAGTTGGTCGGAGACGCCGAGCAGCGATGATATGGAGCAAGTGAAGGAACTCCTCGGCTTAATAAAGGGCGTAAGGACCAATGGCGGATTGGTAGCGGCGAGTTTCATAGTGCGCCACGTTCAGCCCTGTAAGGAGAGAGCGCACCCAGGCTTCGAGTTCAAAGGGGAGACCGACGGTACCCAGGAGAGGCCAGAGATACTATCGAGGAACATTGTTGAAGAGCGTACTGCAGAGCTGTTCGCTCCGCTTGCCTCATTCAGCTTGTCAGGGTATACAAAGCCCTTTAACTGCAAAAATCTGCCTCCTTAGGTAAATATCATAGCTGTGTGTGTTGAGAAGCTTTTTCTTTTGTTATTGCTGAGTAGTATACTGATTTCCTCATGTGAAGATCCACTCGTAGGATAGGGCGGTGTACTTCTCGAGCGTGCCGAGAGGCGATTGGCCGCCAGCGGTGGACACACGACTACCAGCTCAACTTGAAGTAAGTTCCATCGGCATTTCTTCAGAGTCTGGGGGTATGGATGTTGGTCGGACGGAGAGTCCTCCCCCGGTGTCAGAGAAAGCCTAGGGGAAGAGGGCAGTGGCAGACAAGCCAGCCTAGAAGAAGAGGAAGACGGCGGCTACTGCTCCCCACAAACCAGGCGACATCTTGTTTGGCGATGATTAGACCAGTCGAACGCGAAGGACCGTGGTGTTCGATTGGTCTGATGACGATGAAGTTCTGACGGCTCCTCCAACGAGCACGAAGGAGCCTCCACGAAGCACACGCATGGGGGATCAATCAGGGGGAGGCGAAGAAGTCCCTGAACCGCAGACGAGGGAAGTCCCCGCACAATAGACGATAGGAGTCCCTATGGGGCAAGCGACGGAAGTCCCTGAGCAACAGGCGGAGGCAAACCCGGAGCAGCAAGCGGAGAGGGCCCCAGAGCGGTAGGCAGAACAGAGGTTGACCAAGGAGGAGCCAAGACCTCCCCCGTAGAGCATGGGAGTCGACACCACGACTGCGCCTGGGGGCTCGGGCTGGCACCGCCGGTTCAAGAAATTGAACCAGTAGACCAAACCATAAGTATCCTTGTATTGAAGTTACTTTGCTGTAGTTTCTTAACTTTTGTGGTGACTGATGAACTATTTTGATGCAGTGCAAGGCGAACAACGGATCCAACCCCGCCCGTCCAGACTGAGTAGCAGCCAAAGTCCCCGGGTGCTCGGCAGCACGTAGGGGAACCGATCGCTGCCGCTGGCAGACTTGGCGGCGGCAAACAATTATCGTCAATGGCGAACGAGTCGGCGACAGCCCCGTCCACAACAGTGGGCACCACCGGATCCTCGGGAGGAGAAGCTGCAGTAACCGGCATCACGCCGGAATCTGGGGCGGAAAATCTTGCCACGCCGAAGGACCAGGCAGCACCCCCTGAGGCGTCAGAGGGCATGGTCGGACCTGCCATCCGACCACCAAGCCCTAGGTAGTGCCTCCAGCTATAGCAGAAGATGATGAGGTGGAGGAGATCGAGCATGAAGAACCTCGAGCTCAAGCTGTCTGAATCCTCCGAAAGCGCAGCGACGATATAGTAATTATCGAAGAGGAGGACACCACCAAGGAGTTCAGGAGACTAGAGAACACCCTTACCGAGGTGATGAAGCAGATCAAGGTTAGTGCTGCGTCTGGAAAGATCCTCGTTGATGTTGGTAATTGGGTATCAACATTGTCATTCTGCATTTACAGGAGATAACTTAGACTGCCGAGCAGCGCCACCTGCTGATAAAAGAGGATGGAACCCCTCGCTGAGGAGAACGAAAAACTCAAAGAGGTGATGAACCACTCGGAGAGAAATATCCAGAGGGCCCGACACGAGCGAGACCTTGCAGAGTCCAACGCGCGGGACCTAGAATACCAAAAGGGTGTCCTGAACAAAAAGTTGGCGGCTGTGTCCGAGCAGCTGCGGAGCCAGTCCAAGCAGTTGGATGTTGTCTCCGACCAACTGAAATGCGCCTCCGAGGAGTTGGAAAAGAAAGCCGAGCAACTCAAAAATGTATTCGAGCAGAAAGCGGGTACGGTATATTGGCGAATGTACTTTTATATTGCTGGAAAGCCATATTTTTGTGTTAATTGTTGTGCTTGTAGAGCAAGACGTAGAGCTCGGCCAACTGCGCCAGGCCATCAAACAACTTCGCCAGGAGAAGGCGAATGAGTCAGAGCGAGCATACAAACTAGCCGAGGAGCTAAAAGGTGAATGCCTCCTGGTCGAAATTACTATTGAAGTAGCTTCCTTGTATGATGGAACATTGTAACGCTTGCAGGCTATCGTCATAAAGCTAAGGCGCAGTTTGATGTGCTGGTGCAGGAGGCCAAGACCCAAAGGGAGAACTTCGACACTGTAGTTGCCGCAATTAAGCCAGTGCTTGACTGCATCGACCTGGAAACGATTACTCAGCCCGACGGCAGGGTAGCCAACAAGCTAACACCCAAAATAAAATGCAAAATGGCTGAAAATACGCCTGAGCATCCCGGCCAAGAGCAAAATAGCTGAAAAGACGCTTGAGCCTGCCAATGAGGGTAGCTAACAAGCTAAAACCCAAAATAAAAGCAATACGACTGAAACTAAGCATGGGCTTAGACCAGAGAAATTTCAAGACAAGACCCTCCAGCTACTTGTTCCAAATAGCAAGAGGCTCGGGGGCTACACTGGAGATACCCAAGAATGCAAAAACTTACGTATAACGAGTTGTTTACATGGCACAAAAGAAGGCCAGACAAGCACTCAACAGATCAGGAAAGGTTGTCAGCACAAAGATCTATATATATAATGAATTGTTTATATGAGACAGAAAAGTACTCGACAAATCAAGAAAGTTTGTCAAAATAGCGCGCAGAGTTGTTTACAAGGCTAAGACAAAAGCAAGACAAAGTACTCGGCAAGTCAAATAACTCTAGCCAATTGGACAAATCATCCAAGGAATAAACAAGGCATCCGGGTAGAGAAGACCCTCAACAAAAATCTTCATTCAAAAGAAGCATAATGTCATATTACAAGGCACGGGCCTAAAGGTCAAATACATCAAGCCTCATCATTAGGAGAAGAGAGAACAATGTTGAGATTATCTACTATTCTGCTAGCTAAGTCTTCAACCTCAGGCTCCATCCTCTCAACGGCATCAATGTACTCTTGACTATCAACTTCCTCTGCTATCTTGGACAAAGGAGCCGCTGGAGAAAGAACCCGGACCTAGGCCAGAACATTCTTGGTACATAGTTGAGCGCACCTCTTCACAAACTCTTGGAAACGAGTCAGAATTCGAGGAATCAACTGAGCCCAAGATTGCCCGTCATCTGCTGGAGTTCGAAGAACATCGGCTACTGAACGAAGGATTTCCACAAAGCCTTCCAGTTTTCAGTAGCCGTCGCCAACTTGCCAGACAAGTCTTCAATATTTTTTGGGCCTGCACAAGATCTCTATCAGCTCCATGCCTAATCAACTTAGCAAGCGCGAGTTCCTCTTCAGCATGAGTAATTACCTCCTCGGCCTTGTTATAACATGTACGAACAAGAGTCTTCATTTCTTCAACGCCCTCCGAGAGCTTCTGCTTTTCAACCCGGAGAGCTGAACGAAACAGCAGACAACAAGTTAGCAGAAAGGAAAGTTTGAATACAGAAAGAAACAAAAAGAACCCTCAATACTGTTGCACTCCTTCTTCACGGCCTCCAAGTTCTTCATGGCCTCCGAGTTCTTTCGAGCCTCCTGAAGAGCGGCATCCCTCTGCTTCTCGATCTCAACAGCCCGGGCACGAAGAGATTTTTCTTCATCCTGACACGTTTGACGCTCAGCCTCCATCTCGGCCCGGAGGAGATCAAGATCAGCTTTCAGGGCGCTCACTTCTGAAGACAACTTTTTCTCATTTTCAGACGAGAAAAAGAAGCCGGTATGATCATGAGAGAAGGACTGAGCAAAAAGAGACAAAGAAAAACAAAGAATGAGGACAGAAGAAAAGCGAACATCCAAAGAAGGAATGGCGAAAAAACTTACCTGGAGCTTTTCTCCGAAAGAAGTCGCAAGGGACGATAAGCTCCCCTAGGCAGTAGTTAATTCCGATAGCCGATGAGTGGCATCAAACTGCTACACCATATCATCAGCAAAAGGCGGACCACCGGAGGCAAGAGAAGGAGAAGGAGAGGCCGGCCGAGGCGAGGAAGGAACGACCAAAGCAACCTCCCGGGAAGCCAAGGCCAATCCCTCAGAAGGACCCGACGTGATGGCCACGGTCACCTCCGGGGCAGCCAAGTCCGCAGCGGCACCGTCGCTAGAAAGCTTCGTAGCCCCCATAGCCACCTCACCAACAGTACGCTGTGAGGCCTGAGGCTCAGTACTCGGTGGCACGACGGAGGGCTGAGAAGAAGTTGACAAAGAAACGAGAGAAGACGAAGGACTGAAAATTGATAAAAGAAATCGCCGATGAGAACCAGAGAAAAGGAGAATAGAAGCAAAGAGATAAAGCCAGAACCCACTCACCCAGCCACCTTCTTCTTCGCAAAACCAAAAGAGGACCTCGCAGGAGGGACCACGGCAGCAAAGACGCCCCCACCACTTGGTGGCAGGGGCGGTATAGCTGATACCGGAGCCCTAGAAGAAGCCGGGGCTGGAGCCTCGGAAGAACTCGGCACCGGAGCTGCAGAAGAACTCGGTACCAAAGCTACCAAAGAACTCAACACTGGAGCTTCAGAAGAAGCCGGCGCAGGAGCCTCAGAAGAAACCAAACCCGACGTCCGATTACTACAAAAAGATCAAGAATAAAAGTCAAGACAAAGAGGAGAAATTCAACGGCAGAGGAATATGAAGACAACTCACCGCCGCATGATAAGGGGTACTTCATCATCCTCTTCCCCCTTGGTCTCAACCAAGGCCACCAGGGCACCCGCTGAAAAAACAATAAAAGTACTCGGTTCAAGATAAAAACAAGAAAACAAAGGGACAAAGAGTATAAAATATGCTCACCTAAGAGCATGCTAGCTACAACTGGAGTACCTAAAGGAGTACTTGGCTTGCAAGACTTCTTGGAAGCAGGCAGGCCAGAGAAGACCCGTCCGTTCGCCCCCTCTTCGAGACACTACGAGGACCGTGGGGGACTAGACGAGGAACATAATCTTCATATACATCAACAAATCTGGAAGAAACTCCAGGAAACACTATGGAGATTGGGAACTTACTGGTTGTGGAAGCTCCAACAAGTTTCTCCCTAGTGTTTGCCACGGCAGGGAGGACATCAAGAGGGATTGGGTCAACAAAGTTGCACCCAAATTCCTACGAAAAAGAATAAAAAACAAGACAAGGAAAAGTTAAACAAAAATGGATATAGCAAGAATACATAAAGTACCCGAACAAAGAGAAAACAACTTACAGCTAGAGGCGGGTTGTTGGCAGAGAACTCAGAGACGGTAAGCGGGACAACGCTTGCTCCTTTTAGCATCTTCTAGAGACGCTCGAGTACCTCTTCATCGGTCAACTCAAGGGCTGGGACCATGCGTGAAGGATCCTCAGCCCTAGAGTACTCAAAGCTAAGGTGCTCTCGCTCCTTCAAAGGCTGAACTCGGCGACGAAGGAAGCTTGAGACTATGCCAAAACCAATCAAGCCCTGCTATTTCAGCATACTAATCCTATCAAGGAATGGCTGGATTGCCTAAACCTCAGCAGACGTCACAAGGTTCTTATCCCATCGGTCATTGACTAAGGGACCAGATCTAGAGTGGACAGCAAGAGAAGGGATCAGATTGGCGGCATAAAACCAGTCGGCACGCCAATCTCTTACAGATTCAACCAGGTCATAGTCAAAGAACTTGCTCTTAAGACCCTGGCGAAATTGAATCCCACAACCACCAAGAACACTGGTTTCTTCACGGCGAGGTTGGGGTTTCAGGCGAAAGAAGTAATGAAACAGAGAAAGAGAAGGGGGAATTCCAAGGAAAGCTTCGCAGAGATGAACAAAGACAGAAAGGTGAAGAGCTGCATTAGGAGCAAGATGATTCAAGCAAATCCCAAAATAGCTGTGAAATTGATGAAGAAAGGCAGAGGCAGGAAGGCAAAGCCCAGCACGAATGAAAGAGACAAAAAGAACGATCTCACCAGGACCTAGGGCAGGGACCCAATGCTCGCCTAGAACTCTCCATTCAGCAAAGGCTTTGCTCTGGATCAAACTGTCGCTGACAAGCTCGTAGAGCTGCTCTTCGGTTGTTGTCAGAGTCGGCCAAGACTTCTGGGCGGCCCTCATGGCCACAAACTCCTGATTCTCAATCACGGAGAGTGATGACTCCTCGTCCATGAAGGAAGACTGGGACTTGCTTGCAGTTTTCTTCTTACCCATGTACTAATGGAGGCAAAAAGGCAACTAGGGGAAGAGAAAGCTTAGACAGCAGTGCTAAAGATGGCGGCGGCAATGGCGACGGCGGATGACTGAGAGCTATGGTTTGAAGGCAAGAGAAAGGCAGTAAAGAAAAAGAAGATGAAGGGTCTTTAAATAGATTTTACAGCGTTAAAAACAGCCCACCAGGCCCGTTAAAGCACCATGTGAGAACGCAACGGTCCATTTATCGGCACAGCTAAAATGACGGAAGGCACAAATCCACACAACGGTACAATTCAATGGGCAGATTTCAGACTTATCCATCCAGCACTACTACGGAGTTATCAGATAACTGCAAGAACAACCCGTCAACAAAGAAGAAAAGAAAGGCAACTTCACAAGGAACATAAGAACTCTGTTCTTACGGAAAGAACTCAGGAATATCATGAACAACCGGAACTACAGCAGAAAAGTAAATGACAACTCAGAAGACAAGATTCTTTCCATTACAAGCGAATTCAAAAATAGAAGATTACAAATCTTACAAGACCCAACGTACTCGGTACCACGAAAAGCAAAGTAGCAAAGAAGAACAAGGACATGGCTAGGCTCTGGAATGACTACATGTCCCAAATTGCTACTTGGAAAGATGAACCGCCAATGGCTACACTATTTTATTCAAAGGACGGACGCAGTGCATCCAAGGCGGAAATCAGCAGCACGACAGGACAACATGGAGCAGAGAAGGCCGACAGGCATTTGTCTACCCAAGACCGATGTGATGCTAGATATGGTGTTGATCTGCACCGGACAGTCTCAAGACAGGCGACGAGGATCAACCCAGAACTGCCAGATGAAGGAATGAAGTCCATATCACAAGACTTCCTCCAACTACCGCCACGTACATCCTGGCACATTGCTGCCACAGGATTAGCCTACCTCTAATCCCTATCACAAGACTTCCTCCAGCTACGACAAGACACACATGAACTACAAAACACGCCCGGGGCTGCTCTACTTCACAAACTACCATGTTAATGATCACAAAGGTTTCAACAGAATGTTCAATGGATGAAAACAAGCACCCCGGGAGGGTATTTATAGATCAAAGGAGCGGTGCACATGGACTAGGAGTACCAACAAAATAACCCAACAAAGGACACAGTGAAAAGACAGGACTCAATAATGGAAGACTCAGGCGAGAGGGAACAGTACTCGAAGACGGGCATATTCATAAGAATATACCGACACAGTACAACCCATGAACAAAAGGCATTCACACTCAATCACCACCATACAACTACATCTGACAATAGCAGACTACCAGAGAATATGCCAAAACCCTGCTTCTGAGTTCTTCTTGAACAAAACAACCCGGATATATGCTCGGGGGCTACAAAAGGAGAGGTATACAGTTCTATCGAACAACTCAGATTCAAGACCCTCCAACTTTTTGTTCTAAATAGCAAGAGGCTCAGGGGCTACACTTAGTGAGTGCACTTTTTTCTCCAAAAAAGCGCACATCACTCAGAATGCTTCTTCAAGACAGATGGCTTCAGGGACACAAGACAAAAAGAACCCGAACACAGCTAAATCAGAGCCCTTTTTTTAAAGGAAGTTGGGGAGCCTTTCGATGAAGAATCAGGAAGGTTTTAAGAAAAGACCCTCAAGCTCTTTGTGCCAAACAGCAAGAGGCTCGGGGGCTACATCTAAATGGGAGTATTTTTTTCTTCAAAAAGGCACACACTATGCAAAGATCTCACGAAGCGCTACATGGTTTCAATCAAGGAAGCACTCGGACGATGCTTGTTCCTGCTCAACAAGACTTGAAGGAACAAGACGAGGCTTCTAGAACTCAACCATGAAGTGCTCGGGGGCTTGTCGGTGCAGGACCCATGGGATACCCCGCAAGGAAGGGAGAAGAACTAGTCTAATTAGGATTCTTCCCCTGTAATCTTAGTAGCAGTGTTACTCTGTAATTCTACTAGGAATTCTCATTGTAAACCGACTAGGACTCTGACCTCCTGACTATATAAAGGAGGACAGGGCTCCTTAGATCAGGAGTTCGACAGAACAATTGTACAACACAATACTTCATAATCAATCCAACGCAAAAGCTAACACCGACTGCACGTAGGGCTATTACTCGATCTACGACCGAGGGCCTGAACCAGGATAAATCGACTATCTCTTGTGTTAACCATCGAGTTCTGCATACGCTGAAGCCTGAACATACTACTCTGGGTACCCCCGTGGTAGGCTATCGGTGGTCAAACATCGACAGTCGTGTACCACATGGTGGTACTCGATGCCATAGAATTTTCCTTCAAGCTTCCTGATTTCAACACAATATGCATCCATCTTCTCGCTGGAGCAAGACCAGTCTTTGTCAAGCTGGTTGATGACTAGAGCGGAGTCCCCGTATACCATGAGGTGTTTGACGCTGAGCTCAACGGCTATACGAAGTCCGTGGAGACAAGCTTCATACTCGGCGGCGTTGTTGGAGGCCGAAAAGTGTATCCGGAGAACGTATCAGAGCTTATCCTTGGTCAGTGTGATAAACAGAATGCCTATGCCGGCACCATTGATGTTAAGGGCACCGTCAAAGTACATCACCTAGTGCTCAGGGCAGGTGGCGGCGATGGGCTCTTGGATCTCGGTCCACTCAGCGACGAAATCAGCGAGCGCCTGAGACTTGATCGTTGGTCTGCTTCTGAATTCGATGGAGTAAGTGTCAAGCTCGATAGCCCACTTGATGATACGGCCGTTGGCCTCTTTGTTGTGGCAGGGATGTCCCCCAGAGGGAACTCGGTGACCACGACGATCTTGTAATACTCGAAGTAATGCCTGAACTTACGCGATGTAATCAGAATGGTGTATAGCAGCTTTTGGACCTGAGGATAACGAGTTTTGGGCTCATTGAGGACCTCACTGATGAAGTATACCGGACGTTGCACTTTATAGGCGTGCTCGGCCTCCTCACGTTCGACCCTAATGGCTGTGCTGATGATGCAGGAGGTAGCAGCGATGTAGATCAGGAGAGTTTCATCTGGTCATGGCGCCGTCATGATCGAAGACTTTGTTAGGAACAACTTGAGCTGCTCAAAAGTTGTATCTGCCTCTTCCGACCAGGAAAAACGCTCGAAGGCCTTGAGAAGTTTGAAGAATGGAAGCCCTTTTTCACCAAGGAGCGATATGAAGCGGCTTAAAGCAGCCATGCAGCCTGTAAGCTTCTGTATATCCTTGACGCATGTTGGCCGTTTCATGTTGGTGATAGCGGAGACCTTGTCAGGGTTGGGTTTCATGCCATGAGCGCTGACAATGTAGCCCAGTAGTATACCGGATGGAACTCCAAAGATGCACTTTGAAGGGTTCAACTTCCATCGGTACTTTTTCAGGTTGGCGAATGTTTCTTTGAGGTCAGCGATAAGCTCATCGGAGGTCTTAGACTTGACGACCACGTCGTCGATGTAAGCTTCGACGTTGCGGCCGATATGTTGATCGAGGCACATCTGGATAGCCCTTTGATAAGTCGCCTTGGCGTTCTTGAGTCCGAAGGACATGGTGGTGTAGCAATATACCCCAAAAGGCATGATGAATGACGTCTTGATCTGGTCTTCTTCCTTGAGGGAGATCCGGTGATAGCTGGAGTAACAGTCAAGGAAGGAGAGCAGTTCGCAACCAACGATGGAGTCTACAACCTTGTCTATCCGAGGTAAATCGAAGGGGTCCTTAGGGTAGTGTTTGTTGAGATTAGTGTAATCAACACACATTCTCCATTCTTTATTCTTTTTTTGAATGAGAACAGGGTTTGCTAACCACTCAGGATGATACACTTCTTTTATAAATCTGGCAGCTAAGAGCCATTTTATTTCTACCCTAATAGCATCCTTCTTGTCTGGCGCAAATTGGTGGAGTTTCTGCTTGATCGGTTTGGCAGTCGGCGAGATGTTCAAGGAGTGCTCGATCTTCTCCCGTGGTACCCCCGGCATGTCTGCAGGTTTCTAAGCAAACACGTCGGCGTTGGCACGTAGGAAGGAGACGAGCGCGCTTTCCTATTTGGGGTCAAGGTGAGCCCCAATCTTCATAGTCTTGGAGGGGTCGTCGAGGCCGAGACCGACCTCCTTGACTTCCTTGGACTTGGCGGAGGTGCGAGGAGGCTCCAGCTCTGGGATCTCCATGTCAGCGACGGACACCGTCTTGGCTTCGGTGACCACGCTGGCCATCTGGATAGAGAGGTCGGTGGCTTCAGCGAGGGCGAGACTCTCTATCTCGTAGGCGTAGGCAATGGAGAGGTTGGCCCGCAAGGCCAGAACTCCTGCAGGCAATGGCATCTTCAGCACCAGATACGCGTAGTGCGGTATGGCCATGAACTTGGCCAGAGCTAGCTGACCAAGTATGGCATGGTAGGCGGTGTTGAAGTCGGCGACATAGAAATTGATGTGTTCGACGTGGTAGTTGCTTGTCGTGCCGAACTATACTGGTAGGGTAATCTCTCCAAGTGGTTTAGAGGCCCTGCTAGGCACAACACCCCAAAAGGAGGAGTTAGAGGGTGTGAGATCTGACAAGTCGAGGCCCAACTCCTTTAGGCTCCGACGAAGAGGAGATTTAGAGCGCTCCCACCGTCGACGAGCACTTTTCTAAAGAGCACCTTCTGGACGGTTGCGTCGAGGATGAGGCTATGTAGGGAATATCCGCCTACTAGTCGGCCCTGCTAAAGGTGATAGGGACCTCGGACCATGGGCGATAGCTGGGATTGGCGGTGGCGTCTTCCGTAGTGATAGAGAGTACCCGCTGTGCGGTGAGCTTCCGTTCTCTTATGCTCTCAGTAGAGGCGAGGCCCCCAAAGATGGTGGCGACCACCTTGTCATGGTCCTAGAAGGCATTGTTGTTTGCCCCTAGTGGTCAGCAACCTCTAGCTCCATCATTGACGTCGTCGTCCAGCTTCTTGTCCTGGAACTCCTTAGTCAAACTAAGGCAGTTCTTCATCTTGTGTTTGGCCATCGAGGATCTTTTGGTACTGTTCGTCATAGTTGCGCTTAGCACAAGGTTGACGGACAGTGGCGATGATGTGGTCTGGCCGGCGGCGGCAATTTTGGCTAGGCCTGGGTCCTTCTATTTGATCACGGTCATTGTCACGATGGTAACTGCGGTCATCGGGATGGTGGTTATTGTGGCATCGATCATCGAGGCGGTCATCATAGAGGCGAGGTGGACGATGAGTGCCCGTGTCCTTGTTGAAGTGCACCTCGGCTTCCTCAGCATCGATGTACTGGTTGGCAACAGTGATCATCTCGCCGATGCCTGTGGGTGGCTTGCGATTGAATTTGGAGCGGAGCTCGCGATGGTGGAGTCCTCGGATGAAGGCGGTGATGACATCCGCTTCCGTGATGTTGGGAATAGAGTTCCTCATCTCAGAAAAGCATCGAATGTAGCTATGGAGGAGCTCGGACGGCTTCTGGTTGATACTGTTGAGATCATGCATGGTGCCTGGTTGAGTACATGTGGCCATATAGTTGTCGGTGAAGACTTTCTTCAGCTCTTCCTAAGATCCGATGGAGTCTGGGGCAAGGCTGGTAAACCAGCTCATGGCAGGTGGCGTGAGCATGACGGGGAGATAATTTGCCATGACACTGGTGTCTCCTCCGACGGCGCATACAGTAGTGGTGTAGGCCTGCAGCCACTGTGTCGGGTTCATTCTTCCTTCATAGGGCTCGACCCTAGTGATCTTGAAACCACGGGGCCACCGAAGTGTTCGGAGCACCCTTGTGAAAGCTGGGGGCCCAAAGGGTTATCGGCGCCGTTGTCTACAGCGTTGCTGTCAGGATCGGCTTGAGGGCTGAGTCTGGGTTGCCGTACTCCTGCTCGTACTCCTAGTGGCGACGCACTTCGTCTTCATGGCGACCAAAACGACGTTGCTCGATACGCCATCGTGCATCCCGGAGGTTGCTGAGGTGCACTCGAGTGTCCTGTTCGACCTCCTGGTCATGTTGGCGATGGTGTTCGGCGCGGTGGCCCTCGGCTCCCCCCTAGGGAGGCAGCGACTGGTCGGTGAAATGGCTTTGACTGGGGTAGCGATTGGATCTCGGCGCAGCTGATTGGCGAATGGTGCTCGTAGAGCACGAAGGTCTCTTATCCTCTCGAATCTCATTAACCCGACAGTGTGCCGCTTTAAGCATGGTGGCGACCTTGGCGAGCTCAGGCGTCTATGGGAGGCGGGCGAGCTCATTGGTGGCCACTGCCAAATTGGCGGTTGAAGTCTTGAAAACGTCATGGCCGTCGATGCAGAGAAATTCTTCGTCGAGGTCACGGTGGAGCGGGAGTGGCCTTCCTTGTGAATCGAGCCTATTATTCCGAGCAGCCTCGGCCCTTGCAATGGCCGCCTCATTTTCTTGGCGCTGCGCGCGGTTGACGTTCTGGTTCTCCCGAGCAACGCGCTCCTCCTCGGTTTCGCCATTCTGAGGAGGGCTATCGATGCTGATGTTGAAGATCGCACCACCCCAGAAAGGTGGGAGAAGGAGCTACTCGGAGAAGGTTTCGGTGAGGGTCTCCATAGAGCCCTGAGACTCGGAGCCCGGATTTTCCTCCGAGATGGTCTGGAGGGATGCTCCGTGGTGTTGGTAGGCGTGCAACATGTTGATCGTCGGTGGGAGCTGGTCGGTGAGGGGATGGATGTCCCCCCACTTGATTGGCGAATTGGCCCCTCAGGGCGTCTTGGTAGTTAGCGGCGGAGTTGGTGAAGCCGAAGGGTAGGGCCGTACCCCCTAGAGTTTGCCGAGCAACCCCTGACAGATCTGGATCGGAGGGTGGTCGACGCTGAACCTAGGTGTCCAGAGCCGATTCGATGATGGAGAGACAATCGGCGAGCTTCAGACCGACCTGATCGATGGATTCGATCAGATCATCGTTGTTCATCTGCCTCCTCTGGTAGCGAGGAAGTGGGCGGTGAGTGGTTGATGAAGGAGACCCCAGAAGTGGTTCTGAGATCGGATCTGTAGTTGCAGGTGCGGGGATGATCGGAGCAGAATCGATCTGTACCGGCTCAAGGAGCTCTCCGACTCCATCAGCATTGATGATCCACGAGATCGATCCGACCATGAAGACCTGGCCAGGCTGCGGGAGGGATGAAGAGCCTGCATAAAAAGCCATCTTGTTTGACAAGGAAGCAGCACGCAAACCCCCTACCTAGCGCGCCAACTATCGACAGAATATCGCCGGCAGTCCTCTGAGGGGTATCCCACGAAGGTAGATTGATCGACAGAGGAGCGTGAGATCAAGAACAAGAAGGCAACAGAGACACACGAGTTAGACAGGTTCAGGCCGTCAGTATGACGTAATACCCTACTCCTGTGGTTTGTTGGTTTGTATTAGCTATCGTATGATATTACGCGTGTTTGGAGGAGGTCCCTACCCTCCTTATATAGTCCAAGGAGCAGGGTTACAAGTCGGTTAGATCTGAGAGATAACCGGAAAGTAATAACTGATTACAGGAATCTTGGGATCATACATATCCTAACAGATCTCGTAGTATCTTCAGGATATCCTACAGATGTCTTGCGGAAGGCGCCGATCAGAGTCGTGCCCTGCAAGGCTTTGTCTTGTGGGCTAGGCCACCCCTGGGGGCATAGCCCATGTGGTCTGCCATGGGTATCCGGGGTCGTACCCCCCACATCTTCTAACTTAAAAAGAAGCTTACATAAAAGATGAAAAACATACATACATCAACTTAATTTCATTAAATTGACTATGAAATACATCTTAATAGTGTATTTATTTAGTATCGTAGATGTCACAATATTGAATTGGCCAAACTTTGAGAAATCTATGAAAAAACTAAAATAACTTATAATTTAAGATGTGTGTCTGTCGTATCATCGTATGTGGTTAGGGGCGAGTACCTTTTTAGATAAAGAAAAAGATCTGGCTTCATCTCTTGAAACCAAGATAATCAGACCAATTTTTACATGCTGAGGCACACATAAAACTAAATCCACTCAAAAACCAATCCTAACATTATTTGGCCATCTAAAAGAAGCAATGAACTGCATGACCGCTGTTTCTAGCGCCTGACAAACTTGAGAGAAGCGATCCTTGATTTCATCACACCTTTGCAACAATGACCATTGTCATCACTACGGGAAACACGTGATTTGTTGAGTGCAAAAATCTTTGCCGAGTGCCAAATTTCAGGCACTCGGCAAAGACCTGCTTTGCCGAGCGCCGCACTCGGCAAAATATGGCACTCGGCAAAGAGGCCTTTGCCGAGTGCCTGGCACTCGGCAAAGACCCGCACTCGGCAAAGGCTGTCACTCGGCAAAGATTGGCAGGGGCCTAACGGCATCCAGCGGTGTCCTCTTTGTCGAGTGCCCCCCATTTGGCACTCGACAAAGAATTTATTTTACCGAGTGCTTGGCACTCGGCAAAATATGTTTTTTTTTGTTTTTTGCCACCAATTTTTTTTTGAAGCTTTAGTACACTACCACAAACAACATGTTTAAATTTGGGACATTTTCATTGCCTTTTGGCATATTTCTATAGTTTATTTTGTTTTGTTGAATTTTTCCAAAAAATGTAAGTTTGAACTGCAGGTGCATCGAATAATGGATTGCATTCGTTCAAAAAATATTATCCTTGTTTCTTAGTGTAAATTTAGGCTAAATCCAAGAACTGTCTCAAAATTTCGATCAACGTGCTCACGGGGCAACGCCGCCAACTTGCGTGGGAGTGGTTTTTTAATTGTATAAAATGCGAACGAATTCCAAAAATCATGAAACTTGTCGAGTTGTCGCCGTATCGTATGCGTATGCCATGGAAAAAATTGAAAAAGTTTCGAGCACGTTGTCACGTACGATGCTCACAAACCAGGACATCTCCACATGTGATATCCATTATTCGATGCACCTGCAGTTCAAACTTACATTTTCCAGAAAAATTCAACAAAACAAAATAAACTATAGAAATATGCCAAAAGGCAATGAAAATGCCCCAAATTTAAACATGTTGTTTGTGGTAGTGTACTAAAGCTTCAAAAAAATTGGTGGCAAAAAACCAAAAAAAATTATTTTGCCGAGTGCCTAGGGTTGGCACTCGGCAAAGTAATAACTTTGCCGAGTGCCGCCCAGCTGGCACTCGGCAAAGAGCTGCCGAATTTTTTTTTAAACTTCGCCGAGTGCCAGATCACGACACTCGGTGAAGAAAATTGACTTTGCCGAGTGCCGCCGATCTGGCACTCGGCAAAGCCGCCCTTATCCCTTCACCCGCGCCCGACCGGCGCGCTCTCTCTCTCTTTCTCTCATTTCTCTCTCCCTCTCACCTCTCTCTCCCTCAGCCGCCGCCGCCGCACATCGCCGGCCCGTGCCTCCGCCCCAGCCACCGTGCCTCCCCGCGCGGGCCCCCGCGGCACCCGTCCCCGATCGCCTCCCCGCGCCGGCGCCTCGCGCGGAGGCCTGCCCGGCCTCCACCGCCTGCGCCGGCCCCCTTGGCGGCCACCTCCCCTGCCTGCGCGCCCCCGTCGGCGGCCACTGCCCCACCGGCGACCACTGCAGAGGAGAGGAGGAGGAGGAGGTAGGGGAGAAGAGAGGAGAAGGGGAGAAGAGAGGAGGAGGGGAGAAGAGAGGAGGAGAAGGAGAAGGAGAGGAGAAGGAAGGTGCCGGCCTAGGCCCGTCGACCCTCACACCGCTGCGGTCGTCCCCGCTGTCGTCGCCGACCCTCGTTGTTGCCATTCTCGTCGCGAAGGTATGCCCTACACCTGTAGTAGTTAGTAGTACTTAGTAGTGTTAGTAGTAGTTAGTAAGTAGTAGTAGTTAGTAGTTAGTAGTGTTAGTAGTATTGTTAGTAGTAAGTAGTGATAGTAGTAGTGTTAGTAGTAGTAGTGTTAGTGTTAGTAGTAGTTGTAGTGGTAGTAGTACTTGTTATTGTACTACTTTGATACTTTCATCTGCAAGGAAAGAGAACTAAAGTACATGGCTCGTCTTGGTATATATATGTTTGTTGGCCTTCGTGCCTATGTTTGGTATATATGTGGTCGTTGGCCATCGCGCCTACGTTTCTTGCAGGTTTTGGAAACCTCCCCGTGTAGGGGAGGTGCTGCCGAAATTTTCAATGGATTCTAACCTATTGCCTTTTTATGTAGGAGAAGGACCCGTGGGAGGGACTCGGTGACCCCGATCATCTTCGTCGGCACTGCTGGTCTGCCTGCACCGCATCGCCTCACCACTGCACCAACACGCCACTACCCCGCTAGCCTGACTCCACCGCCACCCTAGGTATAACCCCCTCCTCCTTTGCATGCATGTTTTATATGGTCACGTAGCCCAGTTAGGCGTCTCCCGTTCGAAAGAGATACGGTTGAAGGTATGCAGATCTTTGCATATCTACGACCGTATCTCTTTCGGATTGTCCACGTATTTTGGACAGCCCGTGGATGCGTAGATGAGGTTAGTTTCCATGGTTCGCTCTGGTCCGAGACAGACTTTAGGCATCACCTCCCTGTTGTTCTCTGGAAATACACTCTCCCTTGCAGGACGTGTATCGGGAGAACAGCGGGGAGGTGCTGCCAAAATTCTATCTCGGATAGGAGCGGAGCATTGAAACTGACCTCATCTACGCATCCACGGTGGGATTAGGACCTATCCTCACCTATTAGATGGTAGGAACGACGTGCAGATGCAATTGCTGGTTATATTACTCGCTTACATATGTATATGCCAGAGGATGGAGAACCATGATTGGATGTACACGAGCCACGCAAGTATGACCCTAGAATGGATGACTAAGACTAATGCTTTCTTGGAGCATTCATTTGGCGAGGCTGCTAGAGGGTCAAGTCGGATGCCGTGTCCCTACAGCAAATGTGACAACCGTGTAAGAAAGAATAGGAAGAACGTGGGGGAAGATCTTTGCAAGTATGGATTCACGCCAAACTATACCTGCTTGATCCACCATGGTGAAGCCGATCGTATTAGAGAGGAGGTGGTGAGACCATGCCTCGAGGCTTTTGATGGAGATGCCGGGGTAGCAGACTGGATGGATGACTTTTAGGAGGCATGGTTCGGTGAAGGATTAGAGGACGAGCCAGAGGAATCCACAAAGGCGTACTATGATATGCTGTCTTCGGCACAGAAGCCCCTTCACGAAAAGACAATGGTTTCGCAACTGGATGCCATTGGACGCCTAATGGCGTTCAAGTCATAGTGTATCATGAGTCAAGACAACTTCAATGGTATGTTGGCAGTTGTTGGATCCCTGCTTCCGGAGGGTCACATTCTGCCGAAGAACTTGTACGAGTCACAGAAACTTCTTCGTGCTCTTAAGATGCCGTATGAGCACATCCATGCTTGTCCGAATGGTTGCATCCTATTTAGGAAAGATCACGAGAAAGCAACGCACTGTCGAAAGTGCAAATCCTCTAGGTATCTGGAGGTCGACACTAGTGATGGCAAGAAGGAATAGCTTGGTATCCCTGCGAAGGTCCTACGGTACCTTCGTGTCATACCGAGGATCCAACGGCTATACATGATAGAGGAGTCCGCGAAACAGATGACATGGCACAAACATGGCAAAAGATACAATGCTGACAAGATGGTACACCCATCGAATGGCGATGCATGGACCCATTTCGATGGCATACATCATGGTAAAGCTGAGGAGGCTCGGAATGTACGTGTAGCGCTGGCAACAGATGGGTTCAACCCCTATGGATTACTGGTGGCCCTGTACACTTGTTGGCCCGTGTTCGTGATCCCCCTCAATCTCCCCCCCCCCCCAGCGTCATGTTTCAACCCAAGAATGTATTCTTATCACTGATAATTCTTGGACACCCGGAGAACAAGATGGGTTTGTTCATGGAGCCTCTCATTGATGAATTGATCCTTGCTTGTGAAAAGGGGGTACTGACATACAACCGAGCTACAAAGAAGAACTTCATAATGCATGTGTGGTACCACTACTCCCTGCATGACTTCCTGGCGTATGGCATATTCTGCGTGTGGTGTGTTCACGGGAAGTTCCCATGCCCAATATGCAAGACAGTTGTGAGGTTCACTTGGCTGAAGAGGGGTGGCAAGTTTTCTTCATTTGACCAACATCGTCAATTCCTCCCTCTTGACCATCCATTCAGACAAGACGTCAAGGACTTCAGGAAAGGGGTTAAAGTCACCGACCCTGCACCTCAGATAATGACCGGTGCCGAGGTCCGTGCTGAGATAGAGGCTCTCAAATATGATAAAGAGAAAGGTGGTTTTATTGGATATGGTGAGGAACACTAGTGGACTCATAAATCGGGCTTGACTAGGCTCCCCTATTTCAATGACCTTCTTCTTCCACACAACATTGATGTAATGCACACAGAAAAGAATATCGCCGAGGCGCTTTTTGCAACAGTCATGGACATTCCTGAGAAGTCAAAGGACAATGTTAAGGCTAGACTAGACCTGGCAACGATGTGCGATAGGCCAAAGCAAGTGATGAAGCCTCCCGCGCCCGGCAAGAAATGGAGAAGGACTCCGGTCGATTTCGTCTTGAAAAAGGACCAAAGTAAGGAAGTACTGCAGTGGATCCAGACGTTAATGTTCCCTGATGGGCATGCGGTGAATTTGAGTAGGGGAGTGAACTTGTCTACTATGCGAGTCTTAGGGATGAAGAGTCATGACTACCACATATGGATTGAGTGGCTCCTTCCTGCGATGACCCGGGGATACGTCCCTGAGCATGTGTGGCGCGTGCTGGTAGAGTTGAGCTATTTCTTCTGCCAGCTTTGTGCCAAGGAGTTATCTCGGGACGTGATTGATGACTTGGAGAAAGTGGCACCTGTGTTGCTTTGCAAGTTGGAGAAGATCTTCCCACCCGGCTTCTTCCTAGCGATGCAGCATCTGATTTTGCACCTATCGTATGAGGCACGAATGGGGGGGCCCGTGCAGGCCCGTTGGTGCTATACAATTGAGAGATGTCTAAAGATTCTTCGGGAAAAGTGTAGAAATAAAGCCAAAATTAAGGCTTCTGTGGCAGAGGCATTCATTCTGGAGGAGGTGTCAAACTTCACAACAGCATACTATAAGGATGGCCTTCCCAGCATGCACAATCGTCCCCCTCGTTACAACGCGGACGAGAGTTCATCGAACCTCAGCCTTTTCAAAGGGCAACTCGGAAAGGCAAGCGCATCGGGCACCAAGACCTTGCGGCATGATGAGTGGCGCACTATCATGCTGTATGTGTTGTTGAACCTTGACGAAGTGAAGCCTTATGTGTAGTAAGTTCTCAATGAGCTTGTTACATACGCCGACTTGCGGAGGTTGGAGGCCCAGCAGGCGGCCCAGGCGGAGGCCCATTGGCTGGAGATGGAGGTTGTACAAGCCCAGAGGGCGGCCGAGGCGTAGAGGCTGCAGGACATGTTCAGCTTCATGGCGAGCCTTTAGGCCTTGCCAGGTGTGGTCGTGCCCCAGTCGCTGCTCGTTCCAGTTGTGGCTCCTTCTCCTCCTGTAGGGACTCCGGTGAGTATATATGGTTGTTTATTTTTTTAGCTTGTGCGGCCCTCCTGTAGATACTCATGAATTCGCTTCTCCTTTGTGCAGCCATAGTCGGCGGGTTCGAACCCGACTCCTCAAGGTGGCCCTTCTCCATAGGCCGGGTGGCCAATTGGCCCTCCTCAAGGTGGCAGTTCACACTCCGGGTGGGGAGGCTGGCAGTAGGTACAATTTATTTGTTTCTTTTCATGTTGCATGGACTTATGTTAGACTTAGCCTTATGTTGGACTACTACTAGAGACATATATATATTGTGATGGATATTGTCATGGATGATGCGAATGTATGTGATGGATTATGGACAATGGATTTGTATGTGATGTATTATGGATGGTGGATCTGTATGTGATGGGTTATGGATGTGTATGTGATGGAATATGGATGTGTATGTGATATATCATGTGCTGTGTGTTGATATATATGTGATTTCTTTGTTTGTGCTGATGGAAAGCAAAAAACCAAAAAATAGCATTTTCCCCCCTCTTTGTCGAGTGCCACACTCGGCAAAGAGGGCTTTGCCGAGTGCCGTGACCATGGCACTCGGCAAAGCTGGGAAGCAGAGACCCAATTTCCCAACTTTGCTGAGTGCCAGAGTCATGGCACTCGGCAAAGATTTTTTTTAAAAAAAGAAAAAAATTCTTTGCCGAGTGCCGCTGAGGTGGCACTCAGCAAAGAGGCCGTCAGAGTTGACGTCGGATTTTTTTTTTGCCGAGTGCTGACGTGACACTCGGCAAAGGCTTTACCGAGTGCCCAATATGTGGCACTCGGCAAAGAAACCTTTGCCGACGGGTTCTTTGCCAACTGCTCTTTGCCGAGTGCGGCACTCGGCAAAGCCTTTGCCGAGTGCAATAGGGGCTTTGCCGAGTGCCCTAAGCACTCGACAAAGAGCCCGTCTGCTGTAGTGCATAGACAGTGTGTTCCTTTGAATAAAACCTACAAAAGAAATTTGAGTTGGCATTTATTGAAAACCATATCATTTCTTACTAGCTATATGGTCCAACAAATGGTTGCACCACCTCTCAATAACAACTGTCTTATTTGATCTATCCCTTTGTTTGTGTCAACTATGAAAGATATCCATTACATTTAAAAGGGGTTTGAGACCCAAAACAAGATGTATCGTAGGCCACAAAGAACTTAGCATATCTATTCCGAAACATGAATTAGGTCTTGTTTGAATCTAACTTTAGACTACTTGAGCTCTTGAGGTTCTAAACAAGAAGTCAAAAAATTAATGTTGTCAAAAGTTTAGCAAACCATCACAAAAAAAATAGACTATCCAAACAGGACCTTAAAGACCAAGGTGTTTATAGCTGAGGGCACCATGTGAACAAACCGTGAAAGATATGAAAGACTAGGACAAGAACCAGTAGAAGGGATATAAGCCTTTGAAGTAACATCATCCTCGAGAAAGTAGGTATATACGTGTAAAATCGTAGAAGCAGCCGCATAAAAATCCGACCTTGTGAAGCTTTGGGTCCAGGATCAGGCCCAGACATCTTCCATCGGGGCATCCCTGTCGGGACGTAACATGCGCGTCAACGCATTCTTTCTTTCGGACGACCATCATCTACACAAGCAGGCAATCGCAAGTTGCTGAGATATGATGCTGATGAAATGGCGATTTCACTGCTCAGAACTTCATAAGCTTCGTCGGAAGATAAGGCACAGCACGTGGAGCACAGGACCGGACCTGTCTTGTCTACCTCAGGCATTCAAACGTTCTCTCTCTAGAAACAAAAACCCTGTCGATCATGATACGGTATTTTTCTCTCAAGATAAAACAGCATCCGTCGATTTATAAGCCGTAGAAACGATGAAGCGAACAGGGTGAAAAGAGTTAAAGCCAGACGCCGTCGGATATCCAGAGAACCCAGCCCGAGGCAATGAGGCAAGCGCGTGCGCCGCCTCGCGACGTGCAGAGACTCCACCCCTCTGTGTGTGGTGCAAACTGCAGAAGCGACCGCGTGATCGTGATTGCATCCTCACCCGGCAACCACACACAACACCGTCAGCCGTCAGCCGTCACCCGTCACCCCTCGCGCGCGTCGTGGCCTCGTGCGTCGTGGGGGTTTCGCGCGACCACGACGGCACGTAACCCGCCCGGTGAGGCGGCGACTACCACGTGCCGTCTGCGCCGCGCCAGACTGGTGGGTTGCCCGCCCGGCTATCAGTCGACTAGCTCCCACCCACCGGATTAGCTCCCATCCACCCGATTAGCTCGACTAGATTTCTAGGATCCTAGTCGAGTAGTCGTCTGACTATCAGTCGACTTATCGACATCAGTCGTCCAATCAGGAGGCAGGATGGGGATTAGGCTCTGCCAGCTGAGGATATTGGGCTGCCAATTTGTTCCATTTGTTTCCGCGAATCTATTCACAACTGGCTTGCTCTTGCTCTGCGCCACTGCCTAATGCTCTGCTCTGCAATTGGTAACCTCATGCTCATAGGTGTGTTCAATTTGAGGGGGGAAAACATGCCATTTATTCAGCTTGACATGACATGAACAATTAAATCTTATTTTTTATTTATTTTTATTTGTGGTTGATATTGTAGTCAGTTTGTAACCTTGTCACCATTCTAACTATTATGCTGAATGTATTACTACACAGATTCACATTGGATTATCTTTACAAGGCTGTGAAATTTCGAAAACTGTGGCCAGCTGATTTGTTCTCTCAACCTGTGTGATGTGTTCAGCAGATTGATACCAAAATTATGTTGGACTAATTTTTTGGATAATGCAAGGGGATATAAGAAAGGATTGTGGGAACATTTTCGTACTATCTAGTACTTTACAAACCTTGGGCTAAATTTATGATTAAGGAAATCTTCTTTATTGCACCCTTGTGACTAGCTTCTCTGTTCTTGTTGTTGAATGACTGTCAAATATGATAATGGTCTTTGTTTTTTTTTTATTTCAACAAAACAGGAATAAGATATTTTTTATTTGCAGTGTATTTGTTGTAGAGGTTCCTGACTCCTTGCGTCCCTGCCTCCGTTGGAGCAAGGAATGGCCACTAAGGAAGCACCAACCAACTAGCACCTGTAGCATGGTGATTGCCACAGCTTTCCTGTTTATATACTTAGAACTTGCTTCATATATTAAGTTTGAGTTACCCAGTTTAGGCAAGATATCTTCACAACCTGCTGCATATGTATCAGTCATGATACTCACAGTTCAGCTGACAGAAATAAAAGGAGAGTTCTGACAAATTCTTTCGGTTTGTATTCTCAGTAATACTGCTGTCTTGGAACCAGTAAAATTACATTATATAACACGGCGGGTAAAGCCTGTTCGGGAGGCCGTATCGTATCGTGGATTATTTACTGCTGGCTGGTTTGGTGTGAGAGAAAAACACTGTTCCCGGCTGGAAATTTACGATCGTTTACGAGCAAGTGAACAGGCTGTTAAGGGTTGTGGGTACATTTTCTTACCATCTATTTTGCAAACTGTGAGCTAAATTTATAATTCAGGAAATCCTCTTTATTGCACACTTGTGACTAGCTCACTCACCATGTTGAGGGAAATACTGAGGAGAGCAAGATCAAAGGAATTTGACATTAACATGTCTATAGCTGTTGCTCTTCTAGCATAGACGTGCTTCTTTAAAACTACCAAAATTTGTCACTTAGTCAGGAATAACTGTTCAATTCCAATTCAAAGACACAATGCTGCCATTGATATTGCTCACTGGATTTGAATGATTCTCAAATACAAGAATTGTCTTTGTTTTTCTTCTTATTTGCAATATACTTGCTGTAGAGTTTACTGGATCCTTGCGTCGCTGCCTCCGTGGGAGCAAGGGGAGACCACCGATGGAAGCACACCAACTAGTTATAGCCAGGTGATTGGCACACCCTTCCTGTTTATCTACTACTTAAAACTTGCTTCATATATTAAGTTTGAGCTACCCGATTTGATTAAGAAAATATTTCTTCATAGCCTGCTAGATAGGGACTGGAGCTATTCCAGAATACATTCCAAACCTTGACTATCAGCCTGTGAAGATGTATCACCCATTATTCACAGGTCAGCTAACAGAAATGAGAGGAGCCGCCTTTTTTGGTCACATTGTCTGAACAAGGCGAGGGTCTTTCTGTGATTGGAGTCTACTTTGCAACATGTGGATTGGTCACTGAGCGGTGAACAAATGAGATTGAGGCGGTAATGATAGTGAGCAGGAGGAGGGCCTTGAGCACGATGACGAGGCAGGCGGCATGGGGTGGAGACACAGCTCTCATCGCTATGACCATCATCAGATAGAGCCCAAGAAGTACAGTGGAGAAGAACAAGAACCCAGCTGCGGTGACTGGCCCTACCATGTAGGAGTAGTATCCCATGATCCCGGTGACCAGGCCGCCACAGGTGGCAATGCCATTTGATATGTCGAATAAATGGTTCAGGTAATGATTCTCTTGATCACCGATGTCTCCCTGTGCATCGCCAGCATCTGTGTTGAAGGAGGGCAGCACATACTTGTTTACTGAATGCTGAAACTTTGGTTGAAGAAGGGCAACAATAAGGATCAGGAACACCACGATGAGAATGGCGAAGGCGTAGCATCCGTTGAACGGGACAGTTAGAAGGCACAAGGCCACTTGTAGAAGGAGGCAAGAGATGCAGACCAAGGCATTGCCCCAATTAGGCATATTTATGTAGAGCACTCCATCGATGATGAAGAAGACCACAATGTCAACCACAAGCAATATTTTGATGGTGATTGATGTTGATGAAGAAAGATTCATGTACGCGGAAAACAACATGGCGAAAGCGAACAACAGGGCCTTCAGAGTATAGTTGGGCCAACTTTTCTTTCGCTGTTCGAGCTGAACAGCTGCGGTATCAATACCATTGCCATAGATGACCTGCATTTTTGTGGGAAAAAAACTAATACCATCAAGTTTAGATATATGCTGAGAGTAATCAACAACTTTGTAAAATTTTATTTAATCCATACTACCTCCATCCCATAAGAAATATCATATTCTCACTTTTCAAGAAGTCAAACATTTTTTTTAACTTTAACCAAATATATATAAGAAAACATTAATATTTATGGTACATAATTAGTATTATTAGATAAATCATTGAATATATTTTTATAATAAACTTATTTGGGGATACAAATATTGCTAGTATTTTTCTATAAACCTGGTCAAAATTAAGAGAGTTGGACCAGTACGAATCCATAGCGACACCACTTTTTATTAGACGGAGGCAATAGTTTCATACTAGTCCGTCCATCCCAAAATAAATCAACTTTTATAATCACCTTAAGTCAAATTATCTTAAGTTTGGTTGGCTTTATATTAAATGGTAATGACAACTGTGAAATTAACTAAATACATTATGAAAAATATATTTCACGATATATCTAGTGTTTGGTGTCATAAATATTGATATTTTTTCTATAAATTTAGTTAACCTAAAACTACTTTGGCTTTGAACAATACTAAAAGTTGATCTAATGGGATGGAGGGATTAGTTATTAGCACTTAATATTCGTCAACTGCTAACCACTGGGGTATGCGTATGCTTTGGGAAAAACACAATCTTTTTATACAAGATTCGTGACTGTATTTTTTTTTTGGTCTAATATAAAATCGCACAGGAGTCGCAAGGCTGGATCTGCAAGCCGTTTGGACACAAGCCCAGTGGACGTGGGGGTTGTAGGTGCAGGTGCAGGTGCTCTAGGCCCAAAGCGGATTTTCCATCCTACCTGAAAAAACAGGGGCTTCAGCGATTGCCAGGCCCAGCTACATGACGACTCCTTGACTTCATCGATCTTGCTCGGACGCTCGCTGCTTTGCAACTCCTGTTGGACCTGGGCCCAATAAAAAAGAAAACGAAAACAAAAAAAAAAAATAACTCATGTTTGCTTTCGAAGGTCTAATTAATAGACTCGGCTATATAAAATTCTGACATTTACACGAGACTACATGCAAATTCTAGATCGAATCTGAAGTCGTAGGCAGTGTTTGGCTGGACTTAAATTTTTACTGTTTACGTTGAAAAATACTGTTTGTGTTGAAACTTTACGAGAGAAAAACACTGCTTCAGCTAAAAAAAAGAATCCAACCGGCCAGCCGATTCTGGCCAACCGCTCGTAGATAGGGTATTCGTGGAGAATTTAAGAGGATGAGACACCAAATTAGAGATTTGGAATGAGTACGAGTAGTTGCACCTGCTGTTCCCATCCGGCTGCCTTCATGGCTACTAGCTGGTAGCTTGCCTTCCTCTTGTTCTGGGGAAGAGATGAAGGAGAGCGGTGGTCTGTGAGAGAGGCTGTTACTACAGCGTACTCCATACCAAGAGGAGAGTATTTATAGTGGCCCTGATACCGGCGTCGATTCGCCCTTGCCCGTTGTGCTGAATAAATTCGTGCACACCGCGGGAACCAACGGACCACACGTCTTCCACTGTTCAGCTGGTGTGGGTCGTTGGATCCGTTGGCGAATGGCGCCAGTGGCCTGGACCCGACCACAGAGCTGGCGAGCGTCGCAGTCGCAGGTGCGACTGCTTTGACGTTTCCCAGGCTCCAATCCCTTTCCAGCGCTCAGGGACGGCGCTACCTCGAAAAGTCAAAACGGCGCTAGTGACGAAGAAAGGAGGGACGCCGGTGACGTGGTCGTTGAAGATGTGGCGGGAGAGGTTGTCGTCATTAGCGGAGGGTGCCGCCGTCGTCGTAAGTTGTCGTCGTCGGTGGTAGGGGCGATGGTGGTGAAGACGACGACGGCGTGAAGGATGAAGGGCAGCTTTTCCGCGCTTATGGCCTGCACTTGAAACTCGAACCTGTGGTTGATGCGCTGCCCCGCCGGCGCAACCATCCTCGCGAGCTTCACGTCAGGGGCCTGTTCGGCAGGACTGAAAAATACTGTTCCGGCTGATTGTTGTGAGAGAAAAATACTGTTCTGGCAGGACGTGAACAGTGATTTCGTGAGAGACAAAACAAGCCAGCCGGTGTGTCGCTAGATCCTACGGTTTGACATCAGCAGCAACGGTGTGTTCATTTTTAATTCCACCACGCCTTTTCGCTGCTGCTGATGTCATCAAAGCAACGGTGTGTATATTTATTTTTCCGTTTGCACCGGTGTGTTCTATATAACGAGACGAACAAATCTAGACCCAATTTACATATGTTTCAAAAATTTTTTTGCTAGTAGTGATATATGTGTATAAACTTATAGCTTATAATTTATACACACAAGTTGTATTAAATAACTTATGTACACAAGTTGTATAGAATAACTTTTGTACACAAGTTGTGTTTCTAAGTTTTGATATAAAGTATAAGTTAGTTCGTTCCTTTATGTGTTAATCACTTTTGTGTTTGTAAGTTTTAGCATAGGTTATAAGTTAATTCGTTCCTTTATGTTTAATATTTTTTGTAAATAGGTTGTGTTTCATAACTCTTGAGTTTTCAATTTTTTCGCATAAGTTATATGCTATAAATTATATGCTATATATTATATGTTATAAGTTATTACACATAATTTGCTACTAATTTTTTTTTCAAAACATATGCAAGTGAGATCTAGTTTTGTTCGTCTCGTCGCGTAGACCACACTGGTACATACGGAATTAAAAATGGATACAAGTTATAGCAATTTTAAATAAATGTTTTGCTTTTTTTCTGGCTGCGTCAGCGTGACGTCACATCAGTCGAAAATGAGTGGGCATGCAGCGGTTCGCTAGTTTTGTTCGTCTCTCTTTTTTTTTTTTACCGAGCTGCACGTACGCGTCGAAGTTTTGGGAGGGTTTGATTTTTTTGGACGCGCGCACGTATGTATGAGACTCTGTTTTGGGGAACTCACGAAGGTGGTGGGGCCCAGTAGTCCTCTTTTTTTTTGTACCGAGTATATAGTTATAAATAAACTGCGTGTACGCGTCAGAGTTTTTAGGAGTACTGTATGTGTTTCGGTTTGATTTTTTTGGACGCGCGCACGTATGAGTATGAGACTCGGTTTTGGGGAACCCACGAAGGTGGTGGGGCCCAGTAGTCAGCGGCGTTCGGCACATGAAAGGGATTTGCGCGCGCAGGACGGAGGCCGCTGCACTCGAAATTTGACGGAGGCGGCACGCGCACCAAGAGGTTTTGGACGAAAGAGGTCAAGGCTTTTTAGGTGTAACAGATTGTAACTGAAGTATACCTGGGCCAGTTTGGATGTCAAATTTTTTGGCAAAATGGTACTGTAGCATTTTCGTTGTTATTTGATAATTAGTATCCAATTCTAGTCTAATTAGGCTTAAAAGATTCGTCTCGTGGATTTCGTCTTAACTGTGTAATTAGTTTTATTTTTTATTTATATTTAATGCTTCATGCATGCGTCCAAAGATTCGATGTGACGGGGAATCTGGAAAAATTTGGCATTTTAGGGTGCAACTAAACAGGGCCCTGAAAAAAATATGGATAGCACTCATGAAATGAAGTATGTTAATGATTTAAATTTATATGGATTTTTAAAAGTCAATAGAAGTATATATATATATATATATATATATATATATATATATATATATATATATATATATATATATATATATATATATATATATATATATATATATATATATATATCGCCGGTCAATGAGATTGGAGCAGAGCCTGGAAACAAAACCACAATAGTACCGGCAAGTTTCAGTTCGCACGCATCTCGCCGGTCAATGAGATGGAGCAGAGCCTGGGAAAAAAAACCACAACGGAAGTGAAGAATGGGGGACGGTAGTGAAGAATGGGAAAAAAAACCACAACGGAAGTGGGACGCACCTGCCTGCTGGCATGCTGGCACCGCCTACCCTCCTCCCCCACGCCTTTTCCTTCTGCTGATTTCATCTAAATTCTGAGCGGTGTGTCTATTTTTAATTCCATTTACACCGGTATATTTTATATGACGAGATGAACAAAACTAGACCTCACTTACATATGCTTTAAGATTTTTTTTTGCTAGTAGCAATATATTTGTATAGACTTATAACTTATAATTTATACACACAAGTTGTATTAAATAACTTATGTACACAAGTTGTATAGAATAACTTTTATACATAAGTTATGTTTCTAAGTTTTGGCATAAGGTATAAATTAATTCGTTCCTTTGTGTGTTAATAACTTTTGTGTTTGCAAGTTTTAGCATAAGTTATAAATTAGTTCGTTCCTTTGTGGGTTTAATATTTTTTTTAAATAGGTTGTGTTTCATAACTCTTGAGTTTCTAAGTTTTTCGCATAAGTTATATATTATAAGTTATATGCTATAAGTTATATGTTATAAGTTATTACACATAATTTGCTAATAAAAAAATTCTTCGAAACATTTGCACTACGTCAGATATGGTTTTTTGGGGTAGCTAATAAGCATTTGTAGGGGTGGTTCGGCCAACCGCCCCTACGCAAGGGTCTCTACAAATCATGCATTTGTAGGGGCGGTTCCCAGTCCGCCCCTACAAATCGATTTGTAGGAGCGGCTGGTACCGTAGCCGCCCCTACAATTCGATTTATAGGGGCGATCTGGAAACACCAGCCGCCCCTACAAATCGATTTGTAGGGGCGGCTACAGTACAAACCGCCCCTACAAATCAATTTTCCGCCAAAAAAAATTAAATTTACAATTCAAATTCGACCAGAACATTTATTTATACCAGATTATAACAAATATTCTATGACAATACACGGTGCAAATTATTGTGCTTGCTATTCATTTAAACTATGAGACTGCACATAGATATATGAAAAGTAGTGCCTAGCCGTGTTTGATTTATGTTCTTAATACCCATTCAACATTCCAACCAACAAGCCGTGACACGAACTGAACATGCATGGTTGGACAGTTGAAGCTTCAGTAATTCGGTGCTGGCTGCTGAGTTGGCAGAAGTCCAAATCTCTTCTTCAATAGGAACCGCTGGCGAGAGTACTTGTCATCTGGTGAGAAGCGAGCTGCACCACAAGGAAATATTTTAGTAAATCATGATGCGAGGTCCATGGTCACCCAAATTATTAAACAATCAAAATCACAAATGCAACCATAAAAAAGAATGAATTCCACATGTTTCAGTTCTGCAGGTTACATCTTTGTTTGGTCCTATACATCCACAATGCAAGTGTTCGCCTCAGGTAAAGTACGATAGCTTCTATCTCTCTACAGTCTATTTACATCTAGTCCAATGATACAACAGAATGATGCTTTAACCTGGCAGACGGTGCTCATGGTAAAGCCATTCATGATTGACTAGAACTCTAGATTATGCGAATGCCTAGTGAGTTCATATTGATCATATAAAAGCACAGGGAATTGTCACAGGAAAAGAAAGAATGATCTGTAGCTTTGATAGGTACCGGTACTCTTAACTCCATTCTTAAAAGTTGCGCAAGCAATTTTTTATTTGTCTGCTCAAAATATCCAGAATCTAAACGCAGAAGAAATTGAAGATACAACATACTATTGGATGAATGACACAAATCGGTCAGGGGGTCTAGAAACATGCCAACTGCTCATAATTAGACAACCATGACTCTGCATCCTTATAGCCAACAAAAGAAAACTATCCAACTATCATATCTTGACAGGCAAGTTATAACAGAAGCAGCAAAGGTAACTCCAGTGAACAAAGGCAGTGTACCTGGGTGAGCAGGCTGCGTCGGCACCCCAAGAGGCGACTCCTTCTGCAAAGCAAGAACACAGACACCCAAATTAGCAGAGGCTAACAAGTAACACCCAAAATCATCAGCCATTCAGAGAAACTTAAGTGCAAGCTCATACACAAACCTTGGTGGTGTAGACCTTGTCCCCTTTCTCGTTGATGTAGTACTGGAGATACATCTTGATTCAGCGCAGAGGAATGATACCTGATAAATCCAACGAGAATAAAGAGGAATTACTCCCAATAATAACAAGAATCGCAGCAAACAAAAGCAGGAGACCCTGCAGAGGGGGTACTGAAGTTTTTTTTATCCAGTCTGGTACTAGTATTAACTATTAGATGCAATGACGTACAAAGAACAGAACAAACACATAGTGCTTAGTGCTTACACAAGGATGCAAAACAAAGATGAATCATATTCCTATCGCTGGACACGGTCATGAACAGCGATAGGACTGAGAAAGAAAGAAGCAGCAACCACCAAACCAGATCACAACAGGCACCTCTACATGAAATCCTTGCGTTTTCTTATACAATCCTAACTACAAAGAAATTTCTCTAATATTCCCAAATTGCTACTCTCTTATCGTTTGGTCCATGAACAAACTACATCTCACCGTAGAAACTTCCATCAATTTTCCAATCATTATCAGGACCCCTAAAATCTCACCGAAACAATCATCCTTACTTGAACAAGGACTTGTGAACCTTACTTGCTTTCAATACAAGCAGAGGCAAAAGAATACGCAACAACGGGGCCGCCCAGAAGCCAGCTGCAGCCGGCCGTGCAACGGCGGCAAGAGTCCAGCCAAGACCAAAGCAACGGCACAAAACTCCCCAATAGGATCCACCGATCCATGGACGGAGGCGCAAACCCCATCGAATCCCGCTTCACAAGCCCACGCCTATGATGTCTCAGCCTCACAACGCCCATATCAACTGTACCAGGCACAAAGGATAACTGAGAGACTTACCAGAGCTTGGAAGACGGATCAGCAGTTCAGCTTTAGCACGATACTGGCGGCTAGGGTTTACGGAGGAGACTGGGAGAGGGTATAAAGATGCCACGGGGGACACCACCACCCTAGATCCGTCGCCGGATGACAGGCGCACCGAAAGGATCTGAAATCTGAATTGGAACATGGAAAATCTAAAACGCTTGAATGTCATCAGGGTTCAGGGGAAGAAGAGGGAAGTAGATTTCATTTTTCTCACCCCGCATCTTCCTGACAAAGAGCTTGGAGGCCTTGAGCACCTCCACGCAGACGGAGACGTCGGCAGCTTCTACAAGGTCGCAAAGCTCCTGCGCAGCGAACTCGACCGGCACCCCAAAGGCAGCCATGAAGAGAGCGAGGCCGTGGGCGCCCGCAGCGCCGACCGCATCGCCGACCCCGCCGCCGCTGACGCGTAGGAGGCGGCGTGCTGCGCCCCGTCAGTGTGGCTTCGCGGGCCTCCTGCCGCAGCAGCAGCTCCGCCCCTCCCTCCCCTGTCCCCGGAGGCGCGGGCACCCGGCGCGCACATAGAGCTCGAGGAGGAGCGTGCAGGCGGCCTCCACGTCGGGGCTCTCGGCGCGGATGTAGTAGCGGCCCACGGATCTAAGCGCCGTTGGGTGAGAGAGATAGAGAGCGAGTGAGAGAGAGTGCGGCGTCGGATGGATAAGTGAGAATGAAACCCTAGTGTTTCGGATGTCCGACGGGTAGTTTTGTCGCTGGTTGGACGAACTTTAGCCGTTCGATTCAGATCGAGGGATTAGATCGTTGATAGGCTTAACAGGCCTGCGGGTTTCAGTGCCCTACCAGCTAAAGTGAGGCCCAAGCCCAGGTTTGGGTTCCGGCGGCAGCATTTATAGGGGCGGCTGGTGATTGAGCCGCCCCTACAAATTGCAACACCGGGGGCGGCTGGTGATTGAGCCGCCCCTACAAATCAGACCCATTTGTAGGGGCGGCTCGTATCACCAGCCGCCCCTGCTGTTCCATTTGTTGGGGCGGCTGGTCTCTGGGCTCCCGAGCATGTCACTGGAGCGGTTTCATCACCAACCGCCCCTACAAAAAAAATTATCGCGTTGCTACAAACCGTTTTTCACGTAGTGGCGTAGACGATGAGGCGGCCCAACTGCTTGTTGAGCTCTAGCTGCACGTTCTTGAACTCGAAGACGGCCTCCTGGTGGGGGTTGATGGACGAGCTGGTGGTGGCCCGGAAGATCTCCTCCATGGTCATGGACGCCGCCAGTGCGAGGGTATCGCGCTCGATGACGCCCCTGACGTGGTCGTTGAAGATGTGGCGGGAGAGGTTGTCGTCGTAGCGGAGGGTGTCTACGTCAGTGATAGGGGCGATGGTGGTGAAGACGACGACGGCGTGAAGGATGAAGGGCAGCTTTTCCGCGCTTATGGCCTGCACCTGAAACTCGAACCTGTGGTTGATGCGCTGCCCCGCCGGCGCAACCATCGTCGCGAGCTTCACGTCGCAGCCCTTCTCCGAGCTGAGCAGGACGACGAGGGAGTGGTGGCTGACATTTATCTTTATATATATACAGTGCCGGCCCTAGGGGATACGCATGGGGTGCGACGGCTGAGAGCCCAGGGCCAGGGCCCACGGGAGAAGCTCAAGTCCAGATATTCAAACCCCGAGGCCCTATGGTCCATAATAAGAAGAGTTGCTCAACAAGACAACGATATCTAATAAGGAGAGTCGGCTCTCAGCTGTTCTTTCCGCATTCCAGGGAAGGACGTCGACGTCGCAGTCTGATCACAATCGCGATTCGTGAGTTCGACGCCCGACGCACTCACACACACGCGGCACTCCCCGCGCCTTTAGTACCGTCAAGTTTCACGGTTCGCACGCATCTCGCCGGTCAATGAGATGGAGCAGAGCAAAGAATTTTAGTGAACCTTGAACGAGAAAAAAACGACAACGGAAAAAAATTGCATGATCCCGACAACTGCCTGCTGGCATGCTGGCACCACCTACCCTCCTCCCCCACGCCCTTTACCTGCTACTGATGTCATCTAACTTCCGAACGTTTCAGTTTTAATTCCGTTTCCACCGGTGTGTTTTATACGGAGACGAATAAAACTAGACTCCACTTACATATGTTTTGATTTTTTTTTTTGCTAGTAGCAATATATGTGTATAAACTTATAACTTATAATTTATACACACAAGTTGTATTAAATAACTTATGTACATAAGTTGTATAGAATAACTTTTGTACATAAGTTGTGTTTCTAAGTTTTGGTATAAGGTATAAATTAATTTGTTCCTTTATGTGTTAATAACTTTTGTGTTTGTAAGTTTTAGCATAAGTTACAAGTTAATTCGTTCCTTTGTGTTTAATATTTTTTTGTAAATATGTTATGTTATAAGTTATATGCTATAAGTTATATGTTACTCTCTCCATCCTAAATTGTAAGTCATTCCAAGAATCTTGGAGAGTCAAAACTTCTTAAGTTTGATCAAAATTATAAAAAAAATTACAAAGATTTATGACATCAAATAGGTATACTATAGAAATATAATTAACAAAGAATCTATTGGTACTTACTTGGTATCATAAATGTTATTATCTTATTATATAAACTTGGTCAAACTTAAGATGCTTTGACTCTTCAAGATTCTTGGAATGACTTACAATTTGGGACGAAGGGAGTATAAGTTATTATACATAATTTGCTACTAAAAAATTCTTTAAAATATATGCAAGTGGGATCTAGTTTTGTTCGTCTCGTCGCGTAGAACACACTGGAACATGTGGAATTAAAAATGGATACGCCATTTAGAAGTTATAGCAATTTTAAATAAATGTTTTGCTTTTTTCTGGCTACGTCAGCGTAACGTCACATCAGTTGAAAATGAGTGGGCATGCAGCGTTTTAGCTAGATTTACCAGTGCGTGCAGCCGAGCAAACGAGCACACGCGGCATTATCCAATCAGAGGAAGCGGTGGAAATTATTTTTCTAAAAAGAGAAGGTTTGGTCTGTCTAAATATTGTTCGCCGGTTTTAAATCCAACGAGTCTGTATCAAATTTGGGCTCGTAGATAGGGTATTCGTGGAGAACTGATAAATAGAATTACATGGCAAATTAGAGATTTGGAATGAGTACTACTAGCAGTACCTTCATCTCGTCGTCAATATCGGTCCACCTGGACCACCCACACCTGCCCCTCCCTCTCGTTCTGGAAATTCAGTGTATATTTATATACTCCCTCCGTCCATAAATCGGCATCATTTTAGCCTCTGATGCGATGACCAAGGAGCACAAAAGCCACACCGAATTGCAATTAATTGCTGCGCTGCTGTTTAATCCCCGGCGTCAGTTTCACTTTCCAATAATCCCGCGCTAACGTCGCTGTAAACGCCGTTATCCCGGCTGTCATCGCGCGCTCAAGTAGGAAATGCCGGTGTCGCTCAACCAGGCGTGCGAATATAAGTAGACCGGCAGCACGTAGCCTGTGATAGAAAAGAATATTGATTACCGAATTTGAACACGCAAGGCAGGAACGTACAAGGTATAAAGTACACAAACCGTGGAACCTAGTGGTGGTCAAGTAGCTACAACTCGTCGTGGATACGAAGATGGAGGGCTAGGGGAAGCTGCCCATCCTGCAAGTTCGAGCGGTGCCTCTGGTCGACAGCAGTGTCGATGAGTTTCATGCCCGCCATCCTACAAAACCAAGTCATGTTTCAAAATACAATAACATATGAATAAGTAATTCAACACGTCACAATCCATCTTAATACGAATTTAGTTGGAAAGTCACAACAGTACAGTCTCAAAGTAAAATATTACAGCATACCCCAAAACTAAAATATTACACCATAGTCCAAAACAAAAATATTACACCATACTCTGAAACTAAAATATTACAAAAACCCATAGAATGCTACACGCTAGGGCCGTGTTGAGTGGCCTGCCTAGAGTTGTGTTTTGGAATACCCCGCACTTCCATTCCATCTGGAAGCCTATTTGTGGGGTACGCATCACAATTTTTCCTCAGATGATTTCCACCACAAGCGAGGCAGAAGGAACGCTTGTCTGAAGCCTCCGAAGCATCCAAGTCATTCCTAATACGACGACTCTTGCGACGTCCATTTGTGTCCACCCTTTGTTCCGGATCCGGAGACGAATAACAGTGTGAGTCATGAACTAACTTAGTGAAATCAACAACGGCCCTTGTTGGTATTTCTTAACGTCGCTACTAAAGATAGCAACGACGCCAGAAATACTTGTGGTATTATATTGTGACTTAGAAAGATATAGAATTCTGCAAGCGCACAGATATACTATTGTAGCATTTCACCGGGAGTATTCCAGGTATCGTTATTTATATTTTTACCACTGGGAGGAACGATGGCTAATGAGATATTGATAAATATGTATACTTATGATGGAATTATTAACTAAACACTTACTCTAAACAGGGGTAAGCCAAATGATATTGTTTACACCAAAATTTGGGAAGAAGAACGTGGGAACTCGAAGCTTCCAGGATTATGTCATCAAGAAATCGATTAGATGTGAATCGGTATCTGTTGATTTAGATGCGATGTCAGAATCGTCTATTTTATAGATGACATCAGCAGACGACGTCAATAGGCTATACTTGAGTGGCACTAGAAAGATGTGTTAGACTCTACAAATAAGAAAAATTGGGGTCCAAGTTATTATTAAGTTAGGAAGTTTTCTTTTATTCCAAGAATTATAATGAGTCGTATTTAAGTAGGATTCATGTTTAAGTTCTGGGTATAAATATTAGACCCTGGTTATTGTAAAAAAACGAACACTCAATTAATACAATCTTTCCGGCTTTCGTCATCGCATTAGGAGTAGAAGTACTGAAGATCTCGATGAGTTCTTTAGCAAACAGGGCTGCATCGACTGATCGACGTCCAGCTTGCTTGTGAGTACCATCACGACTTGAATTGTGCGTGTAAAGCTGCATCAGCTGATTGATCTTTTATGAGTCATAATATAAGTTAGTTATCGATCTGTATCGTAGTTTTTAAGGCTGCATCAGCTGATTGATCTCTTACGAATTATAACATAGATCAAAGTTATCGATCTTGTGTTAAATAACTTGTTGTGTCCTAATCCATCTTTAGTATTTTTCTCAGAATTTATAGAAGCTTAGAGATATTTTTTTGTGGTTTAAAAACCTCATTAGGTATTTAGTGGATTTATTTTTAAACTAAAAAGACAAAATCGTCTTTGGAAACCACCTATAACCGGATCAGGGAGGTAAAATGAACGATTTTAAAAGTTAAGGGAGGTGGTCTACCCGATTTTGGTTTGAGGGAAAACTAGACTTCAAAAATAGTTTAGGGAGGTAAAATAGACTTTTTCCTTTCCCTGATTACCTGAAAAATTAGCGTCTTCAGCGACTGGCAGGCCCTGCTACATGACGACTCCTTGACTTCATTGATCTTGCTCGGCCGCTCGCTTCTATGCACCTCCTGTTGGACCTAGGCCCAAAACGGAAAATGAGAAGGAAGAAAAGAAATCAACCGTGTATGCATTTGAAGCTTTAATTAATAGTAGAGATTCGTCAGCTACATAAATGTTGACATTTTCACCAGAATCTATATCTATATATCTATATTTCGTATAATTCTAAACCCAACTAACAATGTATCTCAACATATAAGGTATCCACCTTAGCAATGCACTATCACATGCAATTAAAATCCACTAGCACATGTGATGTCAACGTCAGCAAGACATGTGAGCATTTTATTATCCATGGCAACATGTGCGAACACATGATTGTGTGCTCATGTGGTTCGATGTTATGATGAGTGATTGTCAACGTGCATAGCATCTCGGTTTGAGTTTTGTGAACTAACTGTGGGCCGTGGCGTGAGTGGTGTTGCGCAACATGTCTCTGGCTTGTGGTGTGTAGGTGTGGAGCTCGGAGGTGGTGGTCGACGGCGAGGTGAAGGTCAAGTAGAGATGTGCCGTGCCGATGGACTGGGAATGGTGAAGGACGGACATGAGGTTTGGACCGAGGGACTAGGAGGCCGGGTGTCTAGCCGTGGTGGCTGACACTTGGGGACATCGACAAGTGCAAGTGTACATAGGAGTTGACCATGTTGACCAAGTCAAGACGACGGATCGGTGAGTCGAACGGAGGCTCTGGAAGACTTGGCGACCGGGCGATCAAGGACGTGGTGATACGTGTCGAGGTGCAAGGGACGCGTATGGAGTACGCTACTCGCGAGCGGTTTGATGAGTTGAGCCTCAAAATCCGGGTGCGGTTCCAGCAGGAATCGGAGGCGGTACGTGGCGTCATCGCGATGCTTGAGTCGAGGCAAAGCTAAGTCATGAAAGACGTGTGGCCGTCGGATCAGCAGTTCACTTAGTTGGGCCATAATACCCTTTTGGGTTAGGTGGTTCGCTCCAAATATTTGAGGGCAATTTGGGAGTGTGTAATAGCCTTGATAAATAAGGGGGCTAGCCCCAAACAACCTCTCACCTCTCTTGCTCTCTCTCATTCTCAGGCTCTGTTCATCACTCTCTCTAGGGTTGCATGAGAGGTCCACAAATGATTTTGTTTGTGTTTGTGTTTGTGTGTAGCACCCAGTTTTAAGAACAGAACCAGATACACACCATATGTGAGCCTAGAAAGTCAAATCTCGCATATAGCTACAAATGAGGATAATATCATAAGACAATGCTTATAAAGAATACAACCTCAGAGTATAGACTGTGGAAAGACAACTCTGATCTTCTGGTGAAAACTGCACTTCCACAGGGACAACTGTCTGGTTGATCACAAGCCTAATTCCTCCAAACTCTAGCAATCTGGTACCCATCTGAGATTTTTTAAAGATTTAAAAAGTAAAGCAAGCGTAAGTACATGTCGTACTAAACAAATATAACATGGGGTTTATGAGGCTCAAAAGCCAGACACTGGTTAACCGCGATTAGCTTTTAATGAGTCATGATTTTAGCAATAGGGTGGCAACAAGTTTATCTATAAGCCCACATAAACACATGATTAGGTAAACATGAATAATAAATAGCATAAACAGTAATTGTTAGTGAGCATCTTCATCATCAGTATCATCAGTGTTTATCATCATTAACCATTAATGATCATCTATTCCGTAAGGGTCCAAGGCCGCTCATGACCGTGAGCATGGTTGATATACCAGTTTTACACTTTGCAGAGGTTGTACACTTTCACTGTGAGTCGTGATTTACCCTTTCGCCTGAGGCGGCCAACCTCTTGACCCACTACCAAGGAAGGTCGGTAGGGTTCACTATGAAGCCTTTCAAAGGTCATCTAACAACTTAGGGCCGCTAGGTTTCTGTGCCCTGTGAATGTAGGGCTCCCCTTCCGACAGGCACAATGACACGCTGCCTATACACTGACGGACAGAGTCCGCACTATATCCAACCCGAAACACACCTCTCTTGTTCCATAAAGGTAACCTCTAACAAGCTAGAAAAGGTCCTTGCACTGAGCTAAAGCCAGAGCCATGTAGCCCTCACAGCTGTACTGTAAGTCCCGGATGTTCGCTTACAGATAAGTTCTTAGGGAGAGGAATCTAGAGCACCATAAAATAGCACAATGCTCTAGCTCCCTTGTTCCATGTTGCTAAAAAGTCATATTTTAATGTTTATTGCATATACCATTAGTCAAGTTACAAGATCATGGTCTTTAATTGAGCGCTAGCATCATACTACCCAATGTAATACCCCATAGGTATCAAGGTACAAGGTAACAAAGTACTATGAAATCCTTAGTGGTAATCAAGGTAGACACATGCAGCATGAATTAAATGATTAAAGGTGTATAGGACAACAAGGAAGATCTCATGCTATACTTGCCTTAAACTTATATCCTTCTTCTATTGATTCGTAGCCTCCAAAGAGCTGCTTCTTGATTCACCACGTATAGCTCACCGACTGGACAAGATCATTAAGCACCACACAAGCATCCGAACAACACATGCATAGCATTCAAACATAACTATATTAGAACAATACACCAATCAGTGAAAAAGAATTTGAAATCAAATCTACGCGTTGCTATGATCACACAGATGCGAAAAGCACGCTAATTGAAGCTATGGTGAAAAGATACAACTACCGATAAATTTACTTTAAAAAGAAAACTATAGGCTTCATTTATTTTAATTATAAAACATATATAAGATTCTTCAGAATAATATCAAAATTGAGTTAAGTCAGATTATACTTGATTTATAAAAACAAGGTAAAACTAATCATATAATTAACTAAGGTGAAAAGCCTAAGTTGCTTTTAGTTGAGAAACTAATTACATATAGATTGTTTGAATTACTATTTTATTCAAAAGCTTTAAACATGTTAAACAATACTAGTAATACGTAGATTACATCGTTATGAATCTAACGCAACTTGAACGGGTCAAATCGGAGTTAAAACGGAAAAGATATGGCTAAAACAATGACAGTGGCAATTTTGTAAATAAACAGAACTCAATTTTGATTTAAAATAAATAAAATCAGATTTTGAATTTAGGCCAGGGACTGCGGGTTGATTTGAGAAAACTATAGGGTCTCTTTTGAAAGTTTGCCGCCCGAAGGGGTAACTTCTAATCTAGGCCGTTGATCTGGATTCGGACGGCCAAGAATAGATCAGAGAGAGAGAGAGCGTGGACCGGCGTGGCCGTTGGTGAACTTGGCGGCGGCACCATGGTCGGTGGCGAGAAGCTCGTCGGCGAAGCCTGAAATTGGCCCTAGAGACCACGAGAGAGCAAACCAGTAACATGGGGAGGACGAGGATGGAGAGGCGAACTCACCCAGGTAGTTTTTGCGGTCGGAGATGGCACGGAGGCGACACGAGATGTGACAAAGTGGATGGCGACGCTAGGTTACGCGGCGGCGCAATGATTTAGCGAGGTGGCTGTGACTTTGAGGCTTGGGATGGGGAGGCATGGCCGTGGGCAGCTGCTATTTATGGCCCGGGGAGCAACGTGGGAAGCAAGGCAAGGCAAGGGAGGAGGCGGCGCGGACGCGGACTCACTGGCGGCGGTGTCCTGCTCGGGCACGAGTAGGAGATAGGAGACACGGCTAACAAGCAGGCCCGGTTTGTCAGCGAAACTGAGAGAGAGGGGCGCGGCGTCCGCACATAGCTGGGCCGTGGGCACGATGGGCCGTGGGCGCGATGGGCCTGCGGGCCTCGGTGGGGAGAGGAAGTGGTGCTGGGCCGCTGCGGAGAGGAAAGCTGAAGTGGACCACACGGGAGGAAAAAGGCCAAATGGGCCAGAAGCCAGGAAGGGAGAGGGAGGAAAAAGGAATTCCTTTTTATTTTCTTAAGCACATTTTCAAATATAAATTCAATTCAAACCTAATCATCACAAATAACTATGCAGCAGCATGTATGCACAAACATGTTACTAGACCTTATAGTTTTTTTACTTTCACAAAGTTATTACTTTTCTAAATTTAAATGCTCATGAAAAGGCATAATAATTCAAATTATCCTATTTTAAAATCATGTAAATTTTAGGGTGTTATAATTATACCCCCTTAAGATGAATCTCATCCCCGAGATTCGGAAGACGTCGACTATAACACCCTCGGTGTTACACTATAAATCTTTTGCTAAAACGTATCATGAGCATCATGGTTATGTATTAATGCATGTAAAATAAAGGGTAGATCAATTTCTATAACTCAAAACGATCGACGGAAACGCGAAACGAAAGTTACATTTCATAGTCAAGTTATATCACTTAGGGTTTTAAATCAATTTTTATTAAGCGAAAACACTATAGAACGTGTATACGAAACTTTAATAAAGTTTGTTGTACAAACTTTGTAGATGACGATGAAATACTTGAGGTCAAAAAATGAATTCGCTAGCTAGCTTACCTAATAGCTTGGGAATCGAACTTGATGCGAATCCGATCAAGACTTAGTCGATTTCCTAAGTTTGAAAAGTGGTTTGACAAGGCCAAGTTTGGCAATTTTTGTAGGAGAATTGGGTTAATTAGTGGCATGGTTTCATGGCTCGTTTTGATAGCCTAACATGCCCTCTTAAGAATTGCATAGGAGGTCTGTCGATTAGATCAATATTTTAGGTTTATTCGGACGCTTTAAAAAGCGTGCATGGCACCTTTTCGGTCGGTTTCAGCGGCTGGGCGCGGTCACCGTGCTTCGGCTCTCAGCATCGCCGCTGCCGCGCCCAAGCACGTGACTCACGCACGCAAGCATGCCCGCACTCATGTGCACCCCCACGCTCGGCGGGACGCTGGGGGCCGGCGGGCCTAGCCGCTCTGCTCCGCCTCTGTTGTCGTGGGCCCGATGCCCTGGCTGGTCCGCTGCCACCTGCCTCGCTGTGTCATCGCACTGCTACTAGCCATGGTCGCAAGTGCTGGGTCACCCGCGTGCGCCCACACTGCTTGCGTCGCGTCCGCCTGTGTCACTGCGCCGCCGTCCCATCACTGTGCTACCCCGCGCTGTCACCGTCATGCCACTGCACGCTGCCATCGTGTACGCCCAGGCCTCTACATCGCTGCCATCTCGATTTAGTGCACGTGGCCTTATCGAGGTCACCGCTTGTTGTTCACCATTAATGGCGCCATGGCCGCGCTGCTGCGCTGCCACCGCCCGCACGTGGGTATGCTCCCTCTCCTAGCTGCGCTGGCTCGCAATGATTGCTCGGGTGCGGTCGTCACGTCCCGCCAAGGCTCGGGCAAGCAGCCAGACCCCATTCCCTTCCTTTCCCCTCCCTCCTCTGCTGCCAGGCTAGCCAAGCAGAGCCTTCAATCTGGCACAGTGAAGTCATGTCCATTCAATTCAGCATGCTTCCGAATCTACCTTCAAGTATGCTGGACAACCGACCCCGCACCGGGTCCAATCATGCTTAGGCAAGCTCCAATTTGGAGCCTGCGTCCGCCGTCGTGCCATTTAAGGCTTAGCCGCCATTGCCGTGGGCATTACCCGCCTAGTTTTCCCGAGCCCAATTGGTTGCACCCTAGCCTCACCTTGTAGCCCTCCTTGACGTGCGCACCTTAGCCAAGCCATCACTGTTTCTCTCACGGCACTGACGCGGCCGTGTCTGTATGGCGCACCGTCGCCTTGTCGCGCACACGTGGCCGGCTTGACTGGGGTAGTCTCTGGACGCACCATCGCCTTGTCGCGCACACGTGGTAAATTGGTGATAGATTTAGCCATGAAATTTTTACAGTAGGTTCATTAAATTATTATGTGCTCACTGTAATTTTTGTAGCCCTAGAGAAGGTTGATAAATAGAGTAGCTAGTACTCCTTGTTTTATCATATATAGAGTAAATCGATATTAAGAATAGGGATTCCTTTAGTTGCTAAAGTTAATACATGAAATGTTTCATACCTGTTTAGTGGGAATGATAGGTAACATAGCGTCTTAGTCGGTAGAGCTAGTTTGATAGATGTATTTTATTTTAAGAGTTGTTGTTGCCGTATTACTAAGTGTTGCATCATTATTTCAAGCATGTAGATAACGAGTTTGTTGAGTTCATGCCTGCGGACAAACAGGAGTACGAGGAGATCATTAAGGAGTACAAGGAGGAGATTCTCGTATAGGAGGGTGCCCTAGAGCCATCAGTTGCTGACTTTGTTGACACCTCGCCTGCCCAAGGCAAGCCCCGGTGCATAACCCCTATTTTTGAATGATCATTGAATATATAAATATATGATGTGCATTTACGTTACAGGCATTTTATGAAAACTATATGCATAAATATACTTACCTACGAGTCCTACTAGTATAGGTCAAGTAGCTGCTATGCTTAGGATTTCGGTAGCGTGAGTAACCTACCGTTACTCACAATATGTGATTATTATCACTCATGATAAAATGGTGGAAAGGAAAATGGAGACCGGGAAGGGATATGGTTTGGGTATTGATGGGTATAAGAGGTTGTGTCCTGCGGCCAATAGGGCATAGCTTGGTTACACTTTTTCCCTGTCTATGTCAGTTAAGGACCGACCATTCTATTAGGTTCTAGGCAAGTCACAGACTTTTTATCCTAAGCACATACTTGGGTATGAGCGCAGGGAAGACTTGTTGCTCCCTTGTCATGGGTTCCGGCTCTTTCCAGACCAACTGATGGGAGGCGGGAATGGTGGAGGTCTAAGCACTACACTGAGTCTGGGACTTAGGAGCGAGGGCTTGGAGTCCAAGTTTGGACAAGGACCTGGACCCCGTGATAGGAGATGATGGGTTGGTCTTGCTTGTGCCTAGGGTACAAGCGGGGCATGTGTTTCAGGGTACCTAGCTAGGCACATTGATTCGTGAATCGCCGGCGTTCTAGTATGGCTTGTCTATAGTCTAGCATCGTAGTAAGAATTGAAAGATGAAAGGTGATAAAATGAAACTATTTGCTCAACTCTTGCTTGAAAGTGGAACAGGTGCTTACATAGAATGGCTAGATAATGAATTAATCATGACTGCTAATAATAACATAAATAAGGATTCACTATTAGTATTGCTTTCTGCAAAAAGAAAACCCATCAAACCATAAAGCTTATCATTATCCCTTAGAGTCGGGAAATTATTCCCACTAGTCGAATAAGTCTTGCGAGTACATTGTGTACTCAGGGTTTATTTACCCCTGTTGCAGGTGTAGCCTGAGGAGTAGCTGTTGTGTGGAGGATTCTTCTGGTGGGCACAGATGGATCCTTGTTTATTATCGATAGATGTTTCTTTACATTCCGCTGTTTAATTTCCGCACTCTGAATTTGGTTTTGTAATAATATTTCTAAAAACTCTGGATGTATGAAATGGACTAAGTATTGTAACTCATTCTCATTATTAGATCCTTGGGGAAAATGTGGATTATTCGGGCTCTCCCTTGGGTGTGCTCGATGGAACTCGCCCGATGTAGCTTGCTTTTGGGATGCTTAGTGTTTGGTGGAAGACGAGCGCCTCCGAAGGTGTGTTATTTCGAGCGGTTCTGCCACATCGACTAGGACATAGGGATACTTTGTATTTGGATTCTTCTTTACTTCCTCATGTACTTCCATCATCTTGATAAGGATTCCACTTTACTTTGCATACCTGTTAATCTTACTCTAAGTAACTTGTCAAACTGATTCCAAGATTCTGAAAGGTACTCCAAACAATACTCTGGTAACTCCAATCACTAGGCCACCTTTCCTATAATACCAATTCTCTTTCTTAACATATCAACCTTCCAACGAAGCCTGACAAATCTCTTGGTCAGAAAGGGATTCTACTATCAATCTTCAAAATATTAAGGATTCTGGTTAAGTTGCTCGAACCTAGAATACTATTCTTAGTCCTAGTTTTATCTAATCAGTTTCTGCAGATACACTAATCAGTTTCTGCTGCTACACTAACTTACACTGCGTAAGAATCATTTAGCATACGGAAAGTGAGTGTGCGATGTGCCAAAATTTTGTGAACACCTCTATATTCTGGCTTGAGTGAACGTATAGGCCGATGCATGCATCATGATAATAGAATCTTACTTACACTAAACTTCCCCCTACACGTATAAATTGAATTAGTGAATTGATAGGATAACTAAAAGAATGCTTTAATAAATGTCTTATCATTTCTCTAATCTCTTATTCCTGATCTGGAGGGTTGTCCTAAATGGTTGGTTCCTATCTGTTACAGATGAACCTAAGGTCCATTCGTGGGAGCACCAGTGCCAGAGCGGGCCATGGTCTTGGCGAAGGCCAAGGTGAAAGTGGTCGGGGCAATGAGAACGGCAATGGGGAGAGCCATGAGGCTCCCTTCTGGCTCCTCCTCCACCACCACCGCCACCTCTGATGACTCATGCGGAGATGATGGCGGAGATGTTGGCTGCTCGTCACGAGTTAGCTCATGCCATGGAACTGCTAGCACAAGATATCGGTGGCTTCGCCCGTGGAGGCCACGGAGGCAATGGTGGGAACGAGGGTGGTGCTCATGGTCCTGAGGGACCCTGCTCTTATTAGGATTTTTTGAAGATGCACCCACCCACGTTCACGCTGAAGGCTGAGCCTTTGGATGTGAAGCATTGGCTTTGTATTCTAGAGCAAAAGTTTCTGCTGCTCACCATAACTGATGAGCAGAAGGTGTGCTTTGCAGTGCAACAGTTGTTGGGATCTACTAGTGTATGGTGGGATACATTCAATGCCATGCAGCCAGCAGATCACCGGGTGACCTGGCAGGAGTTCACTATGGCCTTTAGAGAGTATTATATTCCTGATGGTGTTCTAAATAGGAAGCTGACGGAGTTCCTAGACCTAAGGCAAGGGGGCATGTCCGTGATGGACTATGTTAACAAGTTCAACCACTTATCATAGTATGCTAGGACTCATGTCGATACAGATGAGAAGAAGAGGTACCGTTTCTACCACGGCCTCTCTTGTAGCCTATAGGAGCTATATACTAGGAACTACTAGACCTTTGGGGCTATGATGAACGCTACTATTGCCATGGAGGGATTGTAGCGTGACTCTTAGGCAGAATGGAAGCGCAAGCGGGTGGCTTCTGGGTCTTCTAGTCACACCCAGGCACAGAAGGTACATGTTGTCAGGCAGGTGCCCTATCAGTCTTCGGGTGGGAATTCATTTTGATAGCCTCAGCAGACCTTTCAGGCACCTTCCACCCAGTACCATGCACCGACTCAGCAGATGCAACCTTAGCAGCCCCAGGGACAGCAGGTCCCACCTTGTCAAGGATAGGGGAACAAGCCAGGTGCTTGTTTCAAGTGTGGCAAGGAAGGCCACTATGCCCAAGAGTGTCCACAAAACCAGCCGGCCCAGTCTGCTAAGCCCTCAGCTAACTCTCGGTGATCAAGCAGACTATTATTAAGAAGAAAGTGCTAGTAAGCCATTCTAGATAGATTAATTTCATGGAGGCTGAGAAAATATTGCAAAATAAACTGGTGATGGCTGGTATGTTCACCATTGATTCTCATCCAGCTTATGTGTTGTTTGATTCTGGTGCATCACATTCATTCATGAGCATGGTATTTGCACACAGGCACAATATACCTCTTATGGATATACCTCTGGGTGCGTAGTTGTGCATTAATACTCGGACAGACATAGTTGGGTTAGTGCTAGCCACTCACACTTACTGTCTCTAGTTCATGGTACTACCTGGGCAAGGCATTGATGCAATTCTGGGAATGAACTAGTTGCATGTATATGGGGTAGTCTTGGATCTGAAGCAGAGAGTTGTGAAGTTATGACTTCTTTCTTCTGAGGATATGATGTCTCTTCTTATGCCCTCAGATCCAGCCTTACCTGTTGTTGCTCATGCTAAAGCTTCTCTTGATCTTGCCTCTATTCTTGTGGTATGTGAGTTCTGGGAAGTTTTTCCTAAAGATCTACCTGGGTTGACACCGGATAGAGATGTGGAGTTCTCCATTGAGTTAGAGCCTAGCACTGCTCCTATCTCTCGATGCCCGTACCACATGGCCCCGAAGAAATTGGCTAAAATGAAGAAGCAGTTAGAAGAGTTGTTGGAAAAGGAATTCATCCGTCCTAGCTCTTCACCATGGGGTTGTCCAGCCATTTTTGTGAAGAAGAAGGATGGCACACTGTAGATGTGTGTGGATTACCACCCTCTCAATGCGGTAACCATTAAGAACAAGAATCCTTTACCTCGTATTGATACTTTGTTCGATCAACTAGCTGGTGCCTAGGTGTTCTCCAAGATTGATCTTCATTTAGGCTATCATCAAATCAAGATTAGACCATAAGATATACTAAAGACAACTTTTTCTACTAGGTATGGGCTGTATAAATACCTAGTGATGTCTTTTGGTCTCACCAACGCTCCTGCATTCTTCATGTATCTCATGAACTAAGTCTTTATACCAGAGTTGGACAAATTTGTGGTGGTATTCATTGATGATATCTTGATATATTCCAAGAACAAGGAAGAGCATGCCCAACACCTTCGGATAGTACTGACTCGATTGAGGGAACACAAGCTGTATGCTAAATTCAGCAAGTGTGAGTTTTGGCTGGATCGAGTGCAGTTTTTGGGACATGTTCTGACCCCTGATGGCATCTCTATAGATCCAATCAAGGTGCAAGATGTGCTAAATTGGAAGTCTCCCAAGTTAGTGCACTAGATTTGTCAGTTCCTTGGTCTTGCTGGGTACTATCGGCGTTTCATTCTAGACTTCTCCAAGATAGCTCAGCCGATGACCAAGCTGCTCCAAAAAGAAGCCAAGTTTGTTTAGAGCTCGGCTTATGAAGAAGCCTTCCAAGCTTTGCAGAAATTTCTTATCACTGCTCCTATTTTGGCCCAACCAGATATTGGTAGACCTTTTGATTTATATTGTGATGCCTCGAAGATGGGGTTGGGATGTGTGCTTATGCAGGAGGGGCGTGTGATAGCTTATGCTTCACACCAACTGAAAAAGCACGAAGTGAATTACCCCACCCATGATTTAGAGCTGGCTGTTGTGGTCCACGCTCTAAAAATTTAGAGGCATTATTTGTTGGGCAACAAAGTACACATTTTTACAGATCACAAGAGCCTCAAATATGTCTTCACTCAGTCTGAGTTAAATATGAGACAAAGGAGATGGTTGGAATTGATCAAGGATTATAACTTGGAGGTACATTACCACCCCAAAAAGGCCAATGTGGTAGCTGATGCTTTGAACCAGAAGTTATATCAGGTTAAAGAAGCACCTTTGTCTCTCAACCATGCTGAGGTGATAGCTCACATTGCCTTAGTCTCAAACTTACTTGAGCAGATTATCATAGAACAAAGGCAAGACACTTTAGAAATTCCACACATCAAGAAATTAATTGCCGAAGGGTGTGGTCCTTAGTTTAGTATTGATGAGCAAGGTGTAGTGAGGTACAAGGACAGATTGGTGGTTCCATCAAATGAGGAGCTAAGAAGGAAGATTTTGAATGAAGCTCATCATTCCAAATTGTCTATCCATCCTGGCAGTAACAAGATGTACCATGATTTGCGCCACTTATATTGGTGGTCCAATATGAAGCAGGACATCACCAAGTATGTCGTGGAGTGCGACACTTGTGGGAGAGTTAAGGCAGATCATATGCGTACCCCGGAATATTTGCAGCCTTTGCCGATCCCTGTGTGGAAATGGGAAGATATATCCATGGACTTTGTTGTGGGTTTGCCCCGCACATCCAAGGGCTATGACTCTATTTGGGTCATTGTGGACCGTCTCACTAAGTCTACTCATTTTCTTCTGGTGGACACTAGATATTCAGCCAGTAAGTATGCCCAGATATATTTTGACCAGGTTGTGACCCTACACGGAGTTCCCCTTACTACCATCTCTGATAGAGGGTCAGTTTCTGTCTCTCGTTTCTGGGAGCAACTTCAGCAATGTCTTGGTACTAGTCTCCTTAGGAGTTTAGCGTATCATCCACAAACTAATGGCCAAACAGAAAGGGTAAATCAAGTACTTGATGACATGTTGAGAGCTTATGTCATTTCTTTTCCTGAGAAGTGGGACAAATGCTTGAACTTAGCTGAGTTTTCTTATAACAATAGCTATTAAGAAAGCATTCGTATGGCACCATTTGAAGCTCTGTATGAAAAGAAATGTAGGACACCACTTAACTAGGTTGAAGTGGGAGACCGTGGATATTTTGGGCCTGATTTCATCAAAGGATCTCAAGAGCAAGTCAGTGTTATTTAGAGTCATTTGAAGGCAGCTCAGAGCCGATAGAAAGCTTATGCAGACAAGCAAAGAAGGCCTTTGTAGTTTGCAGTTGGGGATTATGTGTACCTCAAGGTGTCTCCTATGAGAGGGGTGCATTGGTTTGGTGTCCGTGGCAAGCTAGCCCCTCGATATGTGGGTCCTTACAAGGTTTTAGAGCAGTGTGCCCAGTTGCTTATCGTCTCCAACTTCCAGATATTTTATCGGTTGTACACGATGTGTTCCACGTATCTCAGTTGAAGAAGTGTTTGCGAGTACCTGATGAAGCTGTGGAAATTGAAGGACTTCGCCTCCAGCTTGACTTGACGTATATTGAGCATCCTGTCAAGATCTTGGACGAAAAAGAAAGAGTGACAAGGAATAATGTGAGATTCTACAAAGTTTAGTGGCAAAACCACTCGAAGGATGAAGCCATGTGGGAACAAGAAAGTTATATCATGAAGCATTATCCCCATCTTCTTTCTGGTTCACCGAGGTAGTTGTCTGCATTAAAATGTATTTCTTATCTATTTTCCCACACAAGACACATGAAATCTTGGGACGAGATTTTGTTTTAGGGGGGTAGATTTGTAACACCCTCGGTGTTACACTATAAATCTTTTGCTAAAACATATTATGAGCATCATGGTTATGTGTTAATGCATGTAATATAAAGGGTAGATCAATTTCTGTAACTCCAAACGATCGATGGAAACACGAAACGAAAGTTATATTTCATAGTCAAGTTATATCACTTAGGGTTTTAAATCAATTTTTATTAAGCGAAAACACTATAGAATGTGTATATGGAACTTTAATAAAGTTTGTAGTACAAACTTTGTAGATGACGATGAAATACTGGAGGTCAAAAAATGAATTCACTAGCTAGCTTACCTAATAGCTTGGGAATCGAACTTGACGTGAATCCGATCAAGACTTAGTCGATTTCGTAAGTTTGAAAAGTGGTTTGACAAGGCCAAGTTTGGCAATTTTTGTAGGAGAATTGTGTTAATTAGTGGTATAGTTTCATGGCTGGTTTTGATAGCCTAATATGCCCTCTTAAGAATTGCATAGGTGGTTTGTCGATTAGATAAATATTTAGGTTTATTCGGATGCTTTAAAAAGCATGCATGGCACCTTTTCGGCCGGTTTCAGCGGCTGGGCACAGTCACCGTGCTTCGGCTCTCGGTGTCACCGCGCCAGCATGCCCAACGCATGCACACCACCACGCAGGCCCCGCATCGCCGCTACCGCGCCCAAGCACATGACTCACGCACGCAAGCACGCCCACACTCATGCGCACCGCAGCGCTCGGCGGGACGTTGGGGGCCGGCGGGCCTGGCCGCTTTGCTCCACCGCTGTCATCGTGGGCCCGATGCCCTGGCCGGTCCGCTGCCGCCTGCCTTACTGTGTCATCACGCTGCTGCTAGCCGTGGTCGCGAGTGCTGGGTCGCCCATGTGCGCCCACACTGCTTGCGTCGCGTCCACCTATGTCGCTGCGCCGCCGTCCCATCACCGTGCTACCCCACGCAGTCACCGTCGTGCCACGGCATGCTGCCGTCATGTCCGCCCATGCCTCTGCGTCGCTGCCATCTCGATTTAGTGCACATGGCCTTGCCGAGGCCACCGCTTGTCGTTCGCCATTAATGGCGCCATGGCCGTGTTGTTGCGCTGCCACCGCCTGCACGCGGGTATGCTCCCTCTCCTAGCTGCGCTGGCTCACAATGATTGCTCGGGTGTAGTCGTCACGTCCCGCCAAGGCTCGAGCCAGCAGTCGGACCCCATTCCCTTCTTTTCCCCTCCTTCCTCTACTGCCGGGCTAGCCAGGCCGTGCCTTCAATCCGGCATGGTGAGGTCGTGTCCATTCAATTCAGCGTGCTTCCGACTCTGCCTTCAAGTCTGTTGGACAATCGACCCCGCACTGGGTCCAATCGTGCTTAGGCAAGCTCCAATTTGGAGCCGACATTTGCCGTTGCGCCATTTAAGGCTTAGCGGCCATTACCGCGGGCATTACCCGCCTTGTTTTCCCGAGCCCAATTGGTTGCACCCCTAGCCTCACCTTGCTGCCCTCCTTGACGTGCGCACTAGCCGAGCCCTCACTGTTTCCCTCGCGGCGCTGACGCGGTCGTGTCTACGTGGCTCACCATCACCATGTCGCGCGCACGTGGCCAGCTCGACTGGGGCAGTGTCCGGATGCACCACCACTTTGGGTTGTCCACCACCGAGGAGGGGGCTCTGGACCACATCTCCGATCTTTGCTTTGCCGCCCACCGCTTCGCGTTTGCACCTAGGTGAGCATCGGCTCGCTATTGGGGGCGGGGAGAGGCTAGGTTGGCCGGCGTGGTGGTCCTGTGCCAGCGCCACCGTGCTGGTGTGCGCGGGTGTGGCCAGTGGTCCTGCTTGTGGTAAAGAAGAAAAGGGGGAGGGACGCGTTTGTAAAAGAACTGACTATAGGAATAGGACGCATTAGAGTCAGGGGAATAGCAGTTAGATCGAGGGCGTTTTCGAAAAAAAAGGCCGGCGCACACGGGCCTCCGTGTCGTGGGCCGTTGCTGCGCGGATGGGCCGCGCACCCACGTGGGCCACCCCGGCTGGTCGCATGTGCGCGCGCGCTGCGTGGGTGTGGGCCGAGCCACGATGGGCCGCGTGGATGGATTCTGGTTTTTCATTTTTCCAGGGAATTAGTAAATGTTTATTCAATTTAGTTTTGAGCTGATCTTTGTAAAATTGTAGTAAATTCTGTAGGTGTCCAAAAATACTGAAAGAAAATTTGTTAGGTTCACAAAAATGTTATCTATCTATTGGTGTAGTTGGTTTACAGTTATCTGTGATAGTGATAGATTCATTAATTCATTTAGGAAAGCTTAGTATTATTTAGCTTAATATTTATAGGAATTTTTGTGGCAAATTGGTGATAGATTTAGCTATGAAATTTTTACAGTAGGTTCATTAAATTATTATGTGCTCACTGTAATTTTTGTAGCCCTAGAGAAGGTTGATAAATAGAGTAGCTAGTACTCCTTGTTTTATCATATATAGAGTAAATCGATATTAAGAATAGGGATTCCTTTAGTTGCTAAAGTTAAAACATGAAATGTTTCATACCTGTTTAGTGGGAATGATAGGTAACGTAACGTCTTAGTCGGTAGAGCTAGTTTACTAGCTTGATAGATGTATTTTATTTTAAGAGTTGTTGTTGCCGTATTACTAAGTGTTGCATCATTATTTCATGCTTGTAGATAACGAGTTGGTAGAGTTCATGCCTGTGGGCGAACAGGAGTATGAGGAGATCATTAAGGAGTACGAGGAGGAGATTCTCGTACAGGAGGGAGCCCCGGAGCCATTAGTTGCTGACTTTGTTGACACCCTGCCTACCTAAGGCAAGCCCCGGTGCATAACCCCTATTTTTTGAATGATCATTGAATATATAAATATATGATGTGCATTTACGTTACAGGCATTTTATGAAAACTACATGCATAAATATACTTACCTATGAGTCCTACTAGTATAGATCGAGTAGCTGCTATGCTCAGGATTTTGGTAGCGTGAGTAACCTACCGTTACTCACAATAGGTGATTATTATCACTCATGATAAAATGGTGGAAAGGAAAATGGAGACCGGGCAGGGATATGGTTTGGGTATTGGTGGATATAAGAGGTTGTGTCCTGCAGCCAATAGGGCATAGCTTGGTTACACTTTTTCTCTGTCTGTGTCGGTTAAGGACCGGCCGTTGCATTGGGTTCTAGGCAAGTCACAAACTTATTATCCTGAGCACATACTTGGGTATGGGCGCAGGAAAGACTTGTTGCTCTCTTGTCGTGGGTTCCGGCTCTTTCTAGACCAACTGATTGGAGACGGGGATGGTGGATGTCTAAGCAATGCACTGAGTCTAGGAGTTAGGAGCGGGGGCTTGGAGTCCAAGTTTGGACGGGGACCTAGACCCCATGATAGGAGAGTGATGGGTTGGTCCTGCTTGTGCCTAGGGTACAAGCGGGGCGTGTTTTTTGGGGTACCCAGCTAGGCACATTGATTCGTGAATCACCGGCGTTTCGGTATGGCTTGTCTACAGTCTAGGATCGTAGTAAGATCTGAAAGATGAAAGGTAATGAAATGGAACTGTTTGCTCAACTCTTGCTTGAAAGTAGAACATGTGCTTACATAGAATGGCTAGATAATGAATTAATCATGATAGCTAATAATAACATAAATAAGGATTCACTATTAGTATTGCTTTCTGCAAAAAGAAAACCCAGCAAACCATAAAGCTTATCATTATCCCTTGGAGTCAGGAAATTATTCCCACTAGTCGAATAAGTCTTGCGAGTACATTGTGTACTAAGGGTTTATTTACCCCTATTGTAGGTGTAGCCTGAGGAGTAGTCGTTGTGTGGAGGATTCTTCTGGTGGGCATAGACGGATCCTTGTTTATTATCGATAGATGTTTCTTTACATTCCGTTGTTTAATTTTCGCACTTTGAATTTGGTTTTGTAATAATATTTCTAAAAACTCTGAATGTATGAAATGGACTAAGTATTGTAACTCATTCTCATTATTGGATCCTTGGGAAAAAATGTGGATTATTCAGGCTCTGCCTTGGGTGTGCTCGATGAAACTCGCTCGATGTAGCTTGCTTTCGGGGTGCTTAGTGTCTAGTGGAAGACGAGCGCCTCCGAAGGTGTGTTATTTTAGGCGGTTCTGCCACATCGGCTAGGAGATAGGGATACTTCGTCTTTGGATTCTTCTTTACTTCCTCGTGTACTTCCATCGTCTTGATAAGGATTCCACTTTACTTTGCATACCTATTAATCTTACTCTAAGTAACTTGTCAAACTGATTCCAAGATTCTTAAGGTACTCCAAACAATACTCTGGTAACTCCAATCACTAGGCCACCTTTCCTATAATACCAATTCTCTTTCTTAACATATCCACCTTCCAACAAAGCCTGACAAATCTCTTGGTTAGAAAGGGATTCTACTACCAATCTTCAAAACATTAAGGATTCTAGTTAAGTTGCTCGAACCTAGAATATAATTCTTAGTCCTTGGTGTCACCCTAACCTTCTTAGCACAATTCTCCGTTGCTAAGGGCATCGGCCATGACTTTGCTCCTCGAAGTGATAGCACTTTTCCAAGTCATAATCAATTTCATTCCAATGAGAATAACACAAGCTCAAGACCAACCTAGTGAAGATGTCCTATAGATTCTTGTGATCCACCTATATATCACTTTTACTTCCAAAAAGACAGTACTTCCATGCTTCACAATGGATAACTCCAGATAACATGTCAGGTAGTTCAACTCACACTTCCTTAGTTGATTTAATCCATAAGCCACTACTCTCCTTCTAGATACGATGCTTCTCAAAAGATAGAGAAACTCTTATTCCGATCTGGCAAAGCTATCGTATAGGTTTTACTTCAACCTCTTCTTCCAAGCTCACCTGAGGTTTCTTGATCCAAACTTAAAACCTTCTCCAATAGCATTATCAATATATTGATGATCTTGGTTAAACCTTCCTTGAACCTCTAACCAAATCTCATTGAAACTCTGAGTTTCTCTCACATCTTTGGGTACCACCTTCCTTATCAGATTAACCGATTCTTCCAAGTGAAAGCTAGAGAGTATGACTTAACTTCATATGGCACCTTGAGCATTCGAAACCTTCTTAGTTGGATAGTTTGCATAGGCATGATTGTCTATCTTATTGATCTCCTCCAAAGGGGTTTGTTCCTCTACATTAACATCTGAAAACTCACAATCCACTTTACTTTCTTCACAGGACACACCTTCTAGCAGGTCATTCTTGTCTTCCTCAGGTGCAAGTTGGATACCCTCATACTCAATTCTTTCTCTAGACGGTGTTGTTAGTAGCACCGAACACTGAGCATACTTAATTACTCCTTTACAAGTAGATAACCACCCCTTTCCAAGAATAACATCAATGTCCATTAACTCCAAAATGATAAGGTTTGCCTTGAAGTCCTTCCCTTTTATGTTTAGACTAACTTTGGGCATATGCGGTTTGTCTTTATTTCTCCTCCTAGAGAGTTAACTATTAAGGGTTTCCTCATCGGAAGCATAGTTATCTTATGTTCTTCCACATATTCCCTAGAGAGGAATGAATGTGATGCACTGGGGTCAAACAACACCATAGCAGTGTCTGAGCTTACTGCTATCAAACCATAACCGACCTCCTTAGCTCCATGAGTGGTAATCAGATCCACATTGTTCAACCTGTCTTGAATATAGTTTCGCTTTAACTTATTGCCTTGCACCTGCTCCTTATGGACATTCTGTTCTGGCTCCTATTGTTATTGATTCTGGCTTTGATTACTCTCAGCAAACTTCTAAAGACAATCGTTCTTATAGGGTTCAATCTCCCCATAATCATAACCTTCCTTACTAGTAGAAGTATTTGTCGTTATCAAGGTGGTAGTGGGAGATGACAGACATGGCTCATGAGAGCTAAAATGCTGCACTTCATCATAGGGTTATTGATACTGATCCTGATCTATACTCCCAAGTAGATTCATAGGGTGTGATTGACATTCTGGTTGTGTAGAAAAATGGAGACGAGTATTTCTTAACTAGCGTTGAAGGTCACGCTTTTCTCTTCTTTTCTTCCATCTCTCGACTCTTATTCTCATTTACAATTGCTCTATTCACCAACGTCTGATAGTCGGCATACACAACGGTCATTAGCTGTAGTTGCAAACCATTATTTAGTCCTTTCAAAAAGCATTTTTGTTTCTTAGCATCATTATCCACTTCTTCTAGAGCATAGCATGACAATTGAGTGAACCAGTTACGATACTCACACACTGACATAGATCCTTGCTTCAAGTTGAGGAACTCTTCTCGCTTAAGTTCTACCACACCTGTGGGAATGTGGTACGACCTGAGGCTCTCGCTAAACTCCTTCTAGATGATCTATCCAACATTCTTGGGATGTCCATACTAGTAAGACTCCCACCAGTCTTGTTCTACGCCCTGGAGTTGGCCAGACGCAAAAACACCTTCTCATGGTCATCTCATTGAGCTATGTCCAATTGTTGCTCCACAGCTCTAAGCCAGTCATCAGCTTCTAGTGGTTCGCTTGTATAAGTGAATGTCGGTGGATGTCCCTTCATAAATTCACCACACTTGTCAATAGGTGGTGCTTGATGTGGGTTGTTCAACACCCTTTGAGCAATAGTCTATAATAACTGAGTCTGCGTCACCATAGGTTGCTCTATAGATGGGGGATTTGATGGCGGTGGATTAGAATTGGCAGGATTCCATCCTAGTGAGAGCTAGAATCTACAAAACCACCTTCACTTTGGCTACCCCTCTTAAGAAAAGGTAAAGTAGGGGACACAAAAAGGGTAGCTTGCACCTCCCTCCAGATGAGCTAACTAGTATCAAGACATTCTGATGTCCCAATGATACTCTTGTGTGTGAGCTAGAACAAGAAATCTAAAATTACTCGCGAGCAGAAAAACAACAGCGCAGTAAAATAGCTGTAACTCCTATTATTTTAATCCAATGAAATTGTAGCTTATACCATTGGAAAGCTTATCAAATTCTTCATAACTTCGTTATAGAACACTTTTCCAAATTCCATGGTGCAGGTAGTCAAAAATAGTGCACAACAGAAACTGCTCTAGGTTTTAGACAGCATAGGTGCATCGTCTTGTGATTTTCATAACTCCATAACCAACATAGCTATCATGGTGATTCTTGTGGTCAGAGAAAGATATTGAAGTCTACTATTTTTCAGAATTTTCTCATGATCTCTGATCATCCAGAATCAGAGACATAAACCGAAGAGGGCAGACTACTCCGAAAGGCAGGGTAGGGAAAACAGAAGAAAACCATAACCCAACTATTTATTTTATTAATCCTTGTACCTTAGGCCTATAAGCTAAATGAAATTGTGGGAACATCCAACAAGATCATTGCAGTCATTACAAAGATGCAAAACAAGCATAAGCATAATGACAATTCAACAAAGCACTAAAGGTGCATAATTCAATTATTGACTCAACTTACGATACTATCGTCCTTATTGTACTAGGGGTAACAATCCTAAGACTCATCTTCAGATTATGCAAGAAGGTGATGAGGAACAGTTCTAAAAGCATATCAAATCAAGGAGTGAAGATGAGAACAAAAACTTCAAAATAAGCACCAAGGTAGAGATGAATAGCAAGGGTAGAGATATAGTAGAGAAGAAAATATCAATGTTTATAGAGCAAGGGTTTTTGTAGCAACTTCTAAACCTTAAAACAACCAGTTTCTACTAGGCTTGCGTCCTACAGTCAGCATTGCTCTGATACCACTTTATAGCACTCGGTTTTAAGAACAGAACCAGATACACACCATATGTGAGCCTAGGAAGTCAAATCTCACATATAGCTACAAATAAGGGTAATATCATAAGACAATGCTTATAAAGAATACAACCTCATAGTATAGACAACGGAAAGAAAACTTCGATCTTTAGGTGAAAACTCCACTTCCACAGGGACAACTGACTAGTTGATCAGAAGCCTAATTCCTCCAAACTCTAGCAATCTGGTACCCATCCAGGATTTTTCCAAAGATTTAAAAAGTAAAGCAAGCGTAAGTACATGTCGTACTCAACGAATATAACATGGGGTTCATGAGGCTCAAAAGGTTGACACTGGTTAACCACGATTAGCTTTTAATGAGTTATGATTTTAGCAATAGGGTGGCAACAAGTTTATCCACAAGCCCACATAAACACATGATCATGTAAACATGAATAATGAATAGCATAAACAGTAATCATTAGTGAGCATCTTCATCATCAGTATCAACAGTGTTTATCATCATTAACCATTAATGGTCATCTATTCCGTAAGGGTCCAAGGCTGCTCGAGACCGTGAGCACGGCTGATATACCAGTTTTACACTCTACAGAGGTTGTACACTTTCACTGTGAGTCATGATTTACCCTTTTGCCCGGCGGCCAACCTCTTGACCCACTACCAAGGAAGGTTGGCAGGGTTCACTATGAAACCTTTCAAAGGTTCGTCTAACAAGTTAGGGCCGCTAGGTTTCTGTGCCCTGCGAATGTAGGGCTCCCCTTCTGATAGGCACAATGACACGCAGCCTATACACTGACGGACAGAGGCCACACTATATCTAGCCCAAAACACACCCCTCTTGCACCATAAAGGTAACCTCTAATAAGCTAGAAAAGGTCCTTGTACTGAGCTAAAGCTAGAGCCATGTAGCCCTCACAGTTGTACTGTAAGTCCTGGATGTTCGCTTACAGATAAGTCTTTAGAGAGAGAAATCTAGAGCACCATAAAATAGCCCAATGCTCTAGCCCCCCTTGTTCTATGTTGCTAAAAAGTCATGTTTTAATGTTTATTGCATATACCATTAGTCAAGTTACAAGATCATGGTCTTTAATTGAGCGCTAGCATCATACTACCCAATGCAATACCCCATAGGTATCAAGGTACAAGGTAACAAAGTACTAGGAAATCCTTAGTGGTAATCAAGGTAGACACATGCAGTATGAATTAAATGATTAAAGGTGTATAGGACAACAAGGAAGATCCCATGCTATACTTGCCTTAAACTTATATCCTTCTTCTATTGATTCGTAGCCTCCAAAGAACTGCTTCTTGATTCACCACGTATAGCTCACCGACTGGGCAAGATCATTAAGCACCACACAAGCATCCGAACAAACATGCATAGCATTCAAACATAACTATATTAGAACAATACACCAATCAGTGAAAAAGAATTTGAAATCAAATCTACGCGTTGCTACGATCACACAGATGCGAAAAGCACGCCAATCGGAGCTACGGTGAAAAGATACAGCTACCGATAAATTTACTTTAAAAAGAAAACTATAGGCTTCATTTATTTTAATTATAAAACATAAGATTCTTTAGAATAATATCTAAATTGAGTTAAGTCAGATTATACTTGATTTATAAAAACAAGGTAAAACTAATCAAATAATTAACTAAGGTGAAAAGCCTAAGTTGATTTTAGTTGAGAAACTAATTACATATAGATTGTTCGAATTACATATAGAGTATATTATACATATAGTTGGCAGGACTAGACTACCAACTACTATCGATTATCTGAGGCTCCCCCTGGGTCCAACACAATGTCACTTGCATGTGTTCACTTCAGCTGCCCTGCATGTGTTAAGTCCCATTTTCAATAGAGCTATGTCTGCAGCCCTGTTAAAGTTTCATTTTTGTGCTCCTTTGCATAACTGCATCTATTATGAAGCATTTGTGCAATACAGCATATAACAATATATGACACGGATATTTTGAAGTCTGTTTTTGATAGTGCCATTAAAGCTGCATTTGTGAGATTAAGATGAAGTTCTGCTCCTTAAGTTTTCATCCCTGCCATTGATCTCTGATGCTTAGTGCCATGAGTTTTCACCATAGTGTGACATGTCTAATAAGCAACTCCTCAGTCAGGTTATGCCGCCATGGCGTGTTGTCACAACTTGGCAAGCGGCAAGACTGTGAACACAAAATACAAATCTCGATAATCACCACAAGGGCAATGGTCAAATATTTTGTTCTTACTATTGTCTCCTTGAAACTGAGTAAGTAATTTTTTATTCCTTCTTGAAATTGAGTAGATAAATTTTAGTTCTGGCAGGTTATGCCAATGAAAAAGCCATGCAAGATATGATCATTCAATTAAAGTTGTTATAATCAAGTCAAATGAGATTGGTAACCTCGTAAGCGTCTTTGATTTTGTAAAAACATGCCATTTATTCAGCTTCACCTTCACATGACATGACCACATATTATTTTGTATTTCTTTTTATTTTTTGTTGATATCAAAGCCAGTTTGTAACCTTGTCAACATTCAAAATGAGGGTTCTGAATGTATTACCACACAGATTCACATTGGTTCCGTTTACCTTTACAAGGCTTTGAAATTACTAAAACTATGGTCAGCTGATTTATTCTTCTCAGCCTGTGTGATGTGTTCAGCAGTTTGATGCAAAAAATTATGTTGAACTAAATTTTTGGATAAGGCGAGGAGATATAAGAAAGGGTTGTGGCAACATTTTCTTACCATCTACTTATTTTTCAAACTGTGAGCTAAATTTATGATTCAGTAAATCTTCTTTATTGCACACTTGTGACTAGCTCACTCTACAAATATAGGGAAATGGATTCCATTCCCTTCCATTCCATTCTTCTCCTCTCTTTTGTTGTGCCCATCCATCACGTTCAATCCGAATCCGAATCCGACTCCCCTCTCCCTCTCCTCCGATCAGACTTCAGGCCTCGCTCTCGAGCCAAATTGAATTGAATTGAATTGCTTGGTTAATTTGCAGAATCTGAGAAAAAGATGAGAGAGAGCTCTGGTGACTCGGTGGCGATTTGCCCGACGGCGTCTCGCCGGGGCTGCGGGCTCTGGTCACTGTCCGGCGGTCCTATCCCAGTCTCTCCGTGTCGGGTGAGAGAATCCCTGCCTTGGCCCAAGGTTGGACCCATGAGGAGGAGGGGTAGCCTCGTCAGTGATAGCGAGAGGGGTCCTAATGGCGGGACACGCGGCACCAGGAAGATGGGGCAGGTGTCACGATCTGGGAGGGAGGTAAATGGCACCAACGGCTTGGATCTTGGAGCTCTGGTGGATGAGGAAGAAGAAGTAGAGGATCTCTTCGGTCAGCTCTGGTTCATCCCCTCCGCCTCCCCTTCCCCGTGCTATTGGGCTAGGGTTTGTAAGGGGGAAAACCTAGTCTGGATCCGTAAGAATCTATGGGACTCCAAGCATTTTGAGCCAAGTGATTGTCATCCGGTTGGAGTAGGTGACCTCTAGGTGTCTCCTCCGAAGAAGCTTTGCTTTGCCTCAGATATCTGGGGGAAGGGCGTGAAGGACTCATTCATGTTGAAGCTAAAGCATGGGATGGCTAGCCATGGTAGAGGTGGAAGAGTTCCGCAGAGGCTGAGGAATCCTGAGGAAGAGTGGGGCTGGGGTGAGGGAGGCTGGGTCTGGAATCCACCTCCTTACTACCAGCCGTCGATGGGGCCTCCACTGTCGGGACCGCCGATGGGACCTCCGATGGGGTCGTATCCTCCACCACCACCAGGTCCGTTTGGGTACTTCCCAAATCATCTTCACAAGCAACAATACTATAATCAGGGGCAGCAATCTAGACAGAATCAGTTCAATGCTGTTGGGCAGAGAGGTCAGGGTCCTCGTTCTGGTAATAGAGGTGTTGCAGGTAATTGGGGGTTGAGTTCAGTAGGCCAGCAACACGGTCGTCAGCAACCTCAACAGCCACAGCCACAACAGCAACCCAAAGCTTTGGAACAACAACTAATTACTCAAGAACAGAATACCTCTACTCATCAAGTGGTGGATCAGATTGTTGGTCAGGTGATAGAAGGTGAAAAGTCTGGAAATAATAGGGCATCTCAAGTGGTCTGTTACAATTGTGGGAAATTAGGACACTTTGTTTCCACTTGTTCCAAACCCAAAGTCTGTTTTGTGTGTTTTCGCCAAGATCACATAGCTAAAAAGTGCCCCTGGTGGAGTGAGCCTGAACAAGTGGTGCATTTTATGGGTAGCTCTTGCAAGGGCCTGGGTTTCTTCCATGTGGATGTTTCTCCAGATGATGATAGGTTTAAGCTATGGAATGGTTTTGAGAACTGCGGAGTTTTCACAATAGAAGAGGGTGAGATGGATCAGGAGACTATTCTGAGGAATCTTAGGGATTTATTTGATGCAGATAGGCCTTGTTAGTTAAGGAGTATGGATGAGTTTAGTTATCTGGTGAGATTTCCTCCTGGACAGAGAGTTGATAGGATTGTGATCAATAAGATTTCATATTTCTACTTGGAGAAGGGTACAGTGATGGCTTCTTTAAAGGTGTGGAATGGAAATATTGAGCCAGTGAGTAGCTTGACTGAGGTTTGGGTGCAAGTCAGGGGTATTCCTCCTAAATGGTGTGATTGGGTCACCTTTAGGCAAGTGGCTTCTACTATTGGGAAATTAGTGGAGGTAGACTGGCAATCTCTATTTGCTAGTTTCTTTGCCATGGTGAGGGTTAAAGTGAAATGCAGGAATCTAGTCAAGATTCCCTAGAAGAGGGTCATGGAAATGCAGGATGAGCTCTTTGTGATCAGTTTTAAGACATAAGGCTTTGAGCAGATATCTGAGAAGACTGGGAAAGATGGAGATGATGGTGGAGATGGTGGTGATGGTGATACTGATCTGGATGAGGATGACCTACTATCAAATGAAGAGAAGGAGAAGGAGGGTGGTCCTACTAGTCCTAAAAACGACAAGGCTTCTGATTCTACAAACCAAGGGAAGAAAGTAGATGAGCCTCTGGATAAGCAACCGAAGCAGTCTATGCTGAGTGGAAGTAAGACAGTAAGGGATCTCAGTTAGCTCTTTGCTATGGAAATGCTAGATAATGATGTTAATAGAGAGGTGATGGAATCTTCATGCATCAGTCTCCTTAAGGCTATGGAAATTGGGGATAGAGAGGAAGCTTGGATAGAGGATGTTGGTGAAACTGTTGAACCAGAAGAAGAGAGTCTGAATTTGCCTTCTGAGTGGCTCTATGGGTACGCTGATAGCAGGGATCAGCCAGATTAGTCTTTAATGAATCAAATGAGTACAGAGGGTAATGCTGATAGTTCTGATATTCCACATATTGATATTGCACTTGGAGTTGTGAATCAAGGAAAAGATGGTGGGGTGGCTAAGTCAAAACCAAGGAAGAGGGGATGGGGTCCTATGCAACTAGAAAGGAAGAGTAAACGAGTTCCTCTGGATGGGATGAATATGCTGGAAAAAGCTCAAGCTTTAAAAAAGAAGAACAACCTGGAATTTGAGAAAGGTAAAAAAGTTTCAAAACAAATTTCTTCTTCTTCTTTATTAGATATAGCTGCTAGTATTGATCTGGATGTTCCAGTTGAGGAACTGTCTAAGCAAAAAGTAGTTGATCAAGTTCTGGAATTAGAGATAGAAAGAAATAATAGTTTTAATGCAGCTTGTAGTAAGGTAGATTGCCCTGTTAAAGTATATTCAAAAGGTATGATGACTTCTGATGGAAGTCAACAAAGAAATGATTATGATCATGTAGATTGTAGTCATTCTGTAGGAAATGGAAATTTTTTTGTTGGCAGTAGGACTGTTGGTTCTAGTTGTCACAGTTCTTCTGAAAAAGATGCTAGGGACTCAGATCCCACAACTCCTGATGGGAAGTTTTATGAAGATAAGGACTTGAATATTTTAGAGGTTGAGATTGAAAAAGCCTGGTCTAAAGTAGTTAATAGGAAGAAAAGCAAGAAGAACAAATGATAGGTCTCTTTTGGAATGTACGAGGTTTGGGCAAAATAGGAAGATTACCTACTTTAGTTAATAGGATTAGGAGCACAAGAACTGATTTTGTAGGGATCATGGAAACTAAGAGGGAGTGGTTTTATGCCTTTTGAGTGGTTTTATCTTCCTGCTAAAAAGTCTGCTGGTGGCATCCTGGTTGGAAGTAATAGTGATAAGTTTTCGACTACTTTAATTTCTACTTTAGATTTCTCTATTAGCATTATGTTGCAGGATAAAAAGATAGGTTTTAGCTAGAAATTAGTAGTAGTTTATGGTTCTCCTTATGATGAGGGGAAGGGATCTTTCATAAAGGAATTACATTCTATTATGGAGTCCTGGCAGGGGCCTGTTATCCTAGGTGGTGATTTTAATCTAATTAGATTTGCTTCTGACAAAAATAATGCTAGGATTAATTATAGATGGGCTGATGCTTTTAATGCTTGAGTGCATAAGTGGGCTCTACTGGAACTCAGTGCATCTAATAGAAAATACACTTGGACTAAGAACCAAGATAATTTGGTTATGGCCAAAATAGATAGAATTTTTGTGTCTACTGAATGGGATAGTGGCTTTCCTTTAGCATCTGTTAGATGTCTAGATAGATTTCCTAGTGATCATAACCCGCTGTTCTTGATACTGGTTCTAATGTTTTCTTTGGCAAGAAACGTTTTAGATTCGAAAAGTGGTGGCTTTACCAGGATGGTTTTTCTGATATTGTCAAGAAAGCCTGGAACTCTCCTTGTAATCTGTCTAATAGTTTAGATAAATGGCAATTTAAAATTAGGACTCTTCATAGGTTTGTTAGGGGTTGGGCTTTGAATGAAGTAGCTAGGCTGAATAAAGATAAAAATGAGCTTGCTTTGGAGTATAATGACTTGGAAGCCGAGTTAGATGCTAGGATTTTATCTGAGATGGAGAGGGATAGAATGGACTTTGTTTCTAAGGAATTGGAGAAGATTTGGGCTTTAGAAGAGATTAAGGCGAGGCAGAGATCTAGAGACAGAAATATCCTAGAAGGGGATAGGAATACAACATATTTTCATGATGTAGCTAATCAGAGAAGTAGAAAGAAGAGGATAGAGGTTCTGGAAGGCCCTAATGGTCTAGTTGAGGACCAGAAGGGGATGATGGACATTGCTTTAAATTTCTATAAACATTTGTTTAGAAGAGAGGACAAACCCCCTATCTCTTTAGGTCAAGACTTTTGGAGACATGAGGAGTTAGTGAGTAATAGTGAGAATGAGTTACTAACTGCCCCTTTCTCAGAAGGAGAAATTAAGGAAGCAGTTTGGAGTTGCTATGCTGATGGTGCACCTGGGCCTGATGGGCTCTCATTTATGTTTTATCATAAATTTTGGGATTTGATTAAGTCTGATTTAGTTGATATGTTCAATGACTTTCATAGAGGGAATCTTGATTTGAAAAGACTTAACTTTGCTATGATTTCCCTCATCCCTAAGGTAGATGAAGCTAGATCCATGAAAAAGTTTAGACCTATCAGTCTCATTAACTGCAGTTTTAAGGTGTTTTCCAAAGTGTTAACTCTCAGATTAGGAAAGATTATGAATAGATTAATTTCTCCTCAACAAAGTGCCTTTATTCAAGGTAGATATATTTTAGAGAGTGTTGTGATTGCTCATGAATTAGTACATAGTCTTAATAAATCAGGCGATCCTAGTTTAATCCTAAAATTAGACTATGAGAAGGCATATGACAGAGTTTCTTGGGATTTTTTTGTTTGAAATCCTTAGGACTAGAGGTTTCAGTAACACTTGAATTGTTTGGATTAGGCATTTAGTCTTTGGAGGCTCTGTGGGAGTCAACCTTAATGGTGAAGAAAGTAGCTTTTTCAAACCTGGGAAAGGGTTAAGGCAGGGGGATCCTATCTCTCCCTTGCTTTTTAATCTAGTAGGTGATGTTCTTACTAAAATGCTCCAGAAGGGTGCTGAGAAAGGTATCATTAAAGGGATAGCTGAAAACTTTAGGGTAGGCAATATTGTGTCTCTGCAGTATGCAGATGACACCATTCTTTTTTCTAGAATTGAGGAGGAATACACTAGGTACCTAAAAAATATCCTCATCTGGTTTGAATAGTTGTCTGGTATGAGGATCAATTTTCATAAAAGTGAGTTAATTATGATGAATGTTGAACCTGAAGCAGTTCATAATCCTGCTAATTTGTTCTCTTGTCCGATTGGTACATTACCTATCAAATATTTAGGGGTCCCTTTGCATTATGAGAAGCTTAGTAGGGAGGACATTCAGCCTTTAGTTGATAAAATGTTGAAGAAAATGGCTGGTTGGAGAGGTAGGTTGTTGTCCTACACTGGGAAACTAGTTCTCATTAAGTCTTGTTTGGCTAGTATTCCTGTATACTTACTCTCGTTTATTAAATTTCCTAAGTGGGCCATTAGAGTTATACACTCTCATCTTGGTAATTGCTTATGGGATGATAGCCCCACATCCCGTAAATTTCATTTGGCTAACTGGGAGAGTGTCAGTATGATGAAAGAGTATGGAGGCCTAGGTGTTCCTAACTTGAGAGATTTAAATTTGTGTCTCTTAGCTTCTTGGGTTAAAAGGTATAATCTAGATGGTGATAAGATGTGGAGATAGTTTTTAGACTTTAAGTACAATACTAATAGACCTAACATCTTTTATAGCTCCTCCTCTGGAGCCTTTGAGTTCTTTAAAGGTTTGATGAGAGCTGTTTCTGTAGCAAAACTGGGATATAGATGGCATATAGGAAATGGTAAGAAGTGCAAGTTTTGGGAAGATAATTGGTTAGGTACTTCTAGTCTAGCTATTCAATATTGGGAGATCTATGTGTTAATTAATGAGAAGGATGCTACGGTTGCATCCCTGTGGGATGGTTTTGATTTGAAATGCACTTTTAGAAGATGTGTCGATGGTAGATTATACAATCTTTGGTTAGAAGTGGTCCAGTTAGCTTCTACTATTAGCTTTACTGATGAGGAAGATTCACTAATATGGCAGTTTAACTCTCATGGTGTATACTCTTCACAGTCTTTATAGAAAGTCATTAATTTTAGGGGTATTTCTCCTGTGTTTGTTCCTACTGTTTGGGCACTGAAGGTCCCACCTAGAGTCCATTTCTTCCTGTGGTTGTTATCTAAAAACAAGGTTCTGACTAGGGATAATTTGAGTATCAGGAAGAAAATCAAGGATCCTACTTGTTTGTTTTGTTCAGAGGCTGAAACTGTCAATCACTTATTTTTTAACTGTGTAGTAGCTAAACAGCTTTGGTCAATTCTTTCTGAGATCTTAAATAGACAAGTTGGCACAGATTTTGTTTCTGTTGGGACTATGTGGGTTAGTAATAGGAAATTCATAGTGGAAAATATTTTTTGTGCTGCTGCCCTGTGGGGGCTTTGGAAACTAAGGAACAGCTTGTGTTTTCAGGGAACTCCCTGGGTAGATGTGCGGGTGCTGATAATGAAGGTAACAGCAATGCTACAAAATTGGAGTTCTCTGTGTCCGAAGGAGAAAGTCCCAGAATTTCTGGATCACGTGGACAAACTGAAAAGTTTCGCCACAAGACCTCACCGTCTACCTAGCTTGGTCAGGTGAATGATGAATGGGATCGCATCTTATATCAATCTGGGAGAGTCTGGAAGATCAATACAACTGATGCTCTGCAGACAAATGAAGTTGATCTGGAAAGGTTGGCTCGTGAAAGAAACTGGTTTAGCGTTGCGAGTGTTGCGGAAGCCTGGGGATGTAACGATGTTAGTAGTTGTTCTGGTATTCTGGGCGGTTGTTTGCCTGTTGAGGCCTTCTGCGGTTCTGTTGGAGTTTTTTGAACTTTGAATATTGTAAGGAGCTTAACGGTTTGGTCTTTGCAATATAAAGGCCGGGGGCCACCCTTGACCTCTAAAAAAACAAATATAGGGAAATACTGAGGAGAGCAAGATCAAAGGAATTTGACATTAACATGTCTGTAGCTGTTGCTCTTCTAGCATAGACGTGCTTCTTTAAAACTACCAAAATTTGTCACTTAGTCAGGAATAACTGTTCAATTCTAATTCAAAGACATGCTGCCATTGATATTGCTCACTGGATTCGAATGATTCTCAAATACAAGAATTATCTTTGTTTTTCTTCTTATTTGCAATATACTTGTTGCAGAGTTTACTGGATCCTTGCGTCGCTGCCTCCGTGGGAGCAAGGGGAGACCACCGATGGAAGCACACCAACTAGTTATAGCCAGGTGATTGGCACACCCTTCCTGTTTATCTACTACTTAAAACTTGCTTCATATATTAAGTTTGAGCTACCCGATTTGATTAAGAAAATATTTCTTCATAGCCTGCTAGATAGGGACTGGAGCTATTCCAGAATACATTCCAAACCTTGACTATCAGCCTGTGAAGATGTATCACCCATTATTCACAGGTCAGCTAACAGAAATGAGAGGAGCCGCCTTTTTTGGTCACATTGTCTGAACAAGGCGAGGGTCTTTCTGTGATTGGAGTCTACTTTGCAACATGTGGATTGGTCACTGAGCGGTGAACAAATGAGATTGAGGCGGTAATGATAGTGAGCAGGAGGAGGGCCTTGAGCACGATGACGAGGCAGGCGGCATGGGGTGGAGACACAGCTCTCATCGCTATGACCATCATCAGATAGAGCCCGAGAAGTACAGTGGAGAAGAACAAGAACCCAGCTGCGGTGACTGGCCCTACCATGTAGGAGTAGTATCCCATGATCCCGGTGACCAGGCCGCCACAGGTGGCAATGCCATTTGATATGTCGAATAAATGGTTCAGGTAATGATTCTCTTGATCACCGATGTCTCCCTGTGCATCGCCAGCATCTATGTTGAAGGAGGGCAGCACATACTTGTTTACTGAATGCTGAAACTTTGGTTGAAGAAGGGCAACAATAAGGATCAGGAACACCACGATGAGGATGGCGAAGGCGTAGCATCCGTTGAACGGGACAGTTAGAAGGCACAAGGCCACTTGTAGAAGGAGGCATGAGATGCAGACCAAGGCATTGCCCCAATTAGGCATATTTATGAAGAGTACTCCATCGATGATGATGAAGACCACAATATCAACCACAAGCAATATCTTGATGGCGACTGACGTTGATGAAGAAAGATTCATGTACGCAGAAAACAACATGGCACAAGCGAACAACAGGGCCTTTAGAGTATAGTTGGGCCAGCTTTTCTTTCGCTGTTCGAGCCGAACAGCTGCGGTATCAATACCATTGCCATAGATGACCTGCATTTTTGTGGGAAAAAAACTCATACCATCAAGTTTAGATATATGCTGAGAGTAATCAACAACTATGTAAAATTTTATTTAATCCATACTACCTCCATCCCATAAGAAATATCATATTCTCACTTTCCAAGAAATCAAACATTTTTTTTAACTTTAACCAAATATATATAAGAAAACATTAATATTTATGGTACATAATTAGTATTATTAGATAAATCATTTAATATATTTTTATAATAAACTTATTTGAGGATACAAATATTGCTAGTATTTTTCTATAAACCTAGTCAAAATTAAGAAAGTTGGACCAGTACGAATCCATAGCGACACCACTTTTTATTACACGGAGGGAATAGTTTCATACTAGTCCGTCCGTCCCAAAATAAATCAACTTTTATAATCATCTTAACTCAAATTATCTTAAGTTTGGTTGGCTTTATATTAAATGGTAATGACGATTGTGAAATTAACTAAATACATTATGAAAAATATATTTCACGATATATAGTGTTTGGTGTCATAAATATTGATATTTTTTTTCTATAAATTTAGTTAACCTGAAACTACTTTGACTTTGAACAATACTAAAAGTTGATCTAATGGGATGGAGGGATTAGTTATTAGCACTTAATATTCGTCAACTGCTAACCACTGGGGTATGCGTATGCTTTGGGGAAAAACACAATCTTTTTAGACAAGATTCGTGACTGTATTTTTTTGGTCTAATATAAAATCGCACAGGAGTGGCAAGGCTGGATCTGCAAGCCGTTTGGACACAAGCCCAGTGGACGTGGGGGTTGCAGGTGCAGGTGCTCTAGGCCCAAAGGGGATTTTCCATCCTACCTGAGAAAACAGGGGCTTCAGCGATTGGCAGGCCCAGCTACATGACGACTCCTTGACTTCATCGATCATGCTCGGCCGCTCGCTGCTTTGCAACTCCTGTTGGACGTGGACCTGGGCCCAAGACGAAAAATGAACACCAAGAAAAAATCAGCCTATGTATGCTTTGGAAGCTCTTATAACTAATAGATGCAAATTCTATAGCAAATCTGTGCTCGTAGATAGGGTATTATTAGTGGAGAAGTAATAAATAAAGAGAATTAGACGCCAAATTAGAGATTTGGATGGGAATTGCTCCGTTTTCTGTCAGACGACAGTCAACAACACCTTCTCCGTTTGCCTTGCTCCGTCCTGTCGCTCTCGCTCCTCCTCGGCCACCATGGCCATGCAGGAGAAGTCGTCCATGTTCCACGACGCGTCCACGAACTGCGGCTTCGCGTAGACGTAGGCATCGTAGACGATGAGGCGGCCCAACTGCTTGTTGAGCTCTAGCTGCACGTTCTCGAACTCGAAGACGGTCTCCTGGTGGTTGATGGACGAGCTGGTGGTGGCCCGGAAGATCTCCTCCATGGTCATGGACGCCGCCAGTGCGAGGGTATCGCGCTCGATGACGCCCCTGACGTGGTCGTTCAAGATGTGGCGGGAGAGGTTGTCGTCGTAGCGGAGGGTGCCGCCGCCGCCGTCGTTGTCGGTGATAGGGGCGATGGTGGTGAAGACGACGACGGCGTGAAGGATGAAGGGCAGCTTTTCCGCGCTTATGGCCTGCACCTGAAAATCGAACCTGTGGTTGATGCGCTGCCCCGCCGGCGCAACCATCCTCGCGAGCTTCACGTCGCAGCCCTTCTCCGAGCTGAGCAGGACGACGAGGGAGTGGTGGCTGACACACACACACACATATATATATATGCCCCGTGCCTTTAGTACCGGAAGTTTCAGTTCGCACGCAGCTCGCGAGGGTGACAGCAACAGCAAGAGGTTTTTTCTCGGCCCGCGAGGGTGGACAGCTCGCGAGGGTGACAGAGCAAGAGGTTTGTTCTCGGCTCGCGACGGTGACAGAGCCAGAGGTTTGTTTTCAGCTCGCGAGGATGACAGAGCAAGAGGTTTGTTCTCGGCTCGCGAGGGTGACAGAGCAAGAGGTTTGTTCTCGGCTCGCGAGGGTGACAGAGCAAGAGGTTTGTTCTCGGCTCGCGAGGGTGACAGAGCAAGAGGGTGACAGAGCACGGGGTGATGCGGGCTGCTTGAGACGTTGCTCTCAGACAGCGGGTGAGTATGCGTGTTACAGGGTGTTATTTTTGTGTGTGCCTGTGTTCCTCTCCTAGAAACGGCCCAAATCCTTTCCTTTTATAGTTGAAGGGAGGACCAGGGTAGTACGTGTGCTAACTATACGGCGCCGTGCGAACGGAGGCGGCGTGTCCGAGCTCTGTAGCCTGTTCCTGTGGCGGCATGGTCGTCGGAGTGGTCCGTCCTTGAAGCGCTGGAGCGACGTGCTGGTCACATCCGATCCTGTGCGTCATGGGAGCTCCAGGGCTACCTCGAAGCGGGCGCGACGGTCAGCGTGCGGGTCGCTGTGGGTTGACTGCGTGCGAGGCCGAGGCTCGGTTGGTGCCGAGGCCGAACCATGGTGGGGGTCTCGGCAGACGTGAATCTCGAGATGGCCGAGGCCCTGATGTAGGGTGCCGAGGCTCGGAGGGAGCGGTCGATCTGGTACGCTGGTTCGGAGGCGATGATGACCCGGGCCAGACCTCCCATGCCGCGTTGTCTTCGGGGCGGGTGTTACGGGGCACAGCGTAGCGCCGGCGCTGATCGTGGGCACAGCGCCGGAACACAGTGGCCGGTAATCCCCGCCGTACCTTGTCTTAGCCGGTATAGTGTTGATGCGACTCCTTGTCCCGTCGGCCACTCTACGGTGTCGAGCCGTCGTCCGGCTGAGATTGCGGGAGTGGTTGACGCATTAATAGGACATGACAGGCTGTCGAGAAGACTGGTCGAGGCGGGAGCGACGGGTTATTGACAAGCCAGCCTCGGGCGATACGGAGAATAGCTGTCTCATTCGAGGCTGTACGCACGGGGCCTCGGGCAAGACGGAAATTGGGCTCCTTGCCGAGGCCTCTCGTGAGAGGTCTCACGTGAGGCGGAGATTTCGTCAGGGTGTCGAGACCTTCCGTGCGAGGCCTCAGGCGAGGCGGAGAGCCGGTGGGCTCGGACGGGGCTGGTGGTGAACCCATGGCTTACCTTCTGGCTTTGTTGTTGATGAGATTTAAGTGACTCTTTTGGTGTACGCTCGGGGTACCCCCGTTTTATGGTACCCGACAATTACATATTAAACCGTACATGGCGGCCAGCCAGCCCAGGCGCCGGCCAGCCAGCCAAGGGCGCGGCCAGCCATGCTCAGGCACGGTCGGCCAGCCAGCCCAGACCGCGGCCAGCCAGGCAGGCCAGGCGAGCGGCCAACAGCCACGTCCTACTTCAATTGAAGCCACGAGGGCAATACGGTCACATTATGACAAAATACATGTATTTTAGTTGAGAAAAGTAATTAGAAAGATCAAATGCCATGTATAACAAAGTGCCAACGTTTCAAGGATCGTTTTAGCGAAGTCGATATTTAAAATCCTATAATAACAAAGCGCATTATTTCACGTCAATAATTACAATTTACTGGGGCGGTTGTGTTGCGCCATAGGCCGCCCACCTCCTCAATCCGCAGAGCCAAGCCTGCCCTACTCACGAACACAGCACCCTTCAACATTTCCCCCTGCAAAGCCTTCCTCCCGTCCTCCGTCCCAACCATTCCGGATTTTCTCTCTGCTCCGCCTCCGCAAGTCTCCCTGCCCTCGCTTCAATCCCCGCTCTTCCTCCCCACCGTCCTCTGCGATGAGGCCCGCCACCAGCGCCCGCGACGGCGACGCCACCGGAGCGGGGATTTCTTCTGCCCATGATCTGCAGTCCTCGTCGTCCAATCGCCGACCATCTGATCTCCATGGTTTGCGCCAGGCGCGGGACTAGCGAGGGTCAGGTGAGGAGGAGCAATCCCATCATCGCCTTTCCGTCCGCCAACATCGAGGGCAACGAACCCATTCATGCTGCTGCAACCTGGAAGTGGAAAGCAACAGCAGGTGATATCTAAGTTGCCTGACTAATCGCAATTAGTCATACTTACCGGTCACACGCACCCGATTAGCTCGATTGGGTTTGTAGGATTCTAGTCGTCTGACCGGCAGTCGACTTATCGTGATCAGTCGTCCGATCAGGCGATCAGGGAGGGAGGACGGCGATTTGGCTGCACATTGGGTTTAGCTGCCACCTGCCAGTTGAGGATACTGGGGATGCCATTTTGTCCCATTTGTTTCCGCTAATCTATTCACAACTGCCTTACTGGCTTGCTCTTAAATTATGAGCTCATGCTTCACTACTTGCTTGCTTTACCAATTAATGACAATGAATACTATATATATATCAGTATAGCACTTACAGCTTGATACAGTTATAGGTACTATATAGCACATACACCCTTGGTACATGGGCACGAAGGCAGGATTAGACTACCAACTACTATCGACTATCTGAGGCTCCCCTGGGTCCAACACAATGTCACTTGCATGTGTTCACTTCAGCTGCCCTGCATGTGTTAAGTCCCATTTTCAATAGAGCTATGTCTGCAGCCCTGTTAAAGTTTCATTTTTGTGCTCCTTTGCATAACTGCATCTATTATGAAGCATTTGTGCAATACAGCATATAACAATATATGACACGGATATTTTTGAAGTCTGTTTTTCATAGTGCCATTAAAGCTGCATTTGTGAGATTAAGATGAAGTTCTGCTCCTTAAGTTTTCATCCCTGCCATTGATCTCTGATGCTTAGTGCCATGAGTTTTCACCATAGTGTGTCATGTCTAATAAGCAACTCCTCCGTCAGGTTATGCCGCCATGGCGTGTTGTCACAACTTGGCAAGCGACAAGACTGTGAACACAGAATACAAATCTCGATAATCACCACAAGGGCAATGGTCAAATATTTTGTTCTTACTATTCTGTCTCCTTGAAACTGAGTAAGTAATTTTTTATTACTTCTTGAAATTGAGTAGATAAATTTTACTTCTGGCAGGTTATGCCAATGAAAAAGCCATGCAAGATATGATCATTCAATTAAAGTTGTTATAATCAAGTCAAATGAGATTGGTAACCTCGTAGGTGTCTTTGATTTGGGAAAAACATGCCATTTATTCAGCTTCACCTTCACATGACATAACCACATATTATTTTGTATTTCTTTTTATTTTTTGTTGATATCAAAGCCAGTTTGTAACCTTGTCAACATTCAAAACGAGGGTTCTGAATGTATTACCACACAGATTCACATTGGTTCCGTTTACCTTTACAAGGCTTTGAAATTACTAAAACTATGGTCAGCTGATTTATTGTTCTCAGCCTGTGTGATGTGTTCAGCAGTTTGATGCAAAAAATTATGTTGAACTAAATTTTTGGATAACGCGAGGAGATATAAGAAAGGGTTGTGGCAACATTTTCTTACCATCTACTTATTTTTCAAACTGTGAGCTAAATTTATGATTCAGTAAATCTTCTTTATTGCACACTTGTGACTAGCTCACTCTACAAATATAAGGAAATATTGAGGAGAGCAAGGACAAAGGAATTTGACATTAACATGTCTACAGTTGTTGCTCTTCTAGCATAGACGTGCTTCTTTAAAACTACTAAAATTTGTCACTTAGTCAGGAATAACTGTTCAATTCCAATTCAAAGACGCAATGCTGCCATTGATATTGCTCACTGGATTTGAATGATTCTCAAATACAAGAATTGTCTTTGTTTTTCTTCTTATTTGCAATATACTTGCTGTAGAGTTTACTGGATCCTTTCGTCGCTGCCTCCGTGGGAGCAAGGGGAGACCACCGATGGAAGCACACCAACTAGTTATAGCCAGGTGATTGGCACACCCTTCCTGTTTGTCTACTACTTAAAACTTGCTTCATACATTAAGTTTGAGCTACCCGATTTGATTAAGTAAAATATTTCTTCACAGCCTGCTAGATAGGGACTGGAGCTATTCCAGAATACATTCCAAACCTTGACTATCAGCCTGTGAAGATGTATCACCCATTACTCACAGTTCAGCTAACAGAAATGAGAGGAGCCGCCTTTTTGGTCACATTGTCAGAACAAGGCGAGGGTCTTTCCGTGATTGGAGTCTACTTTGCAACATGTGGATTGGTCACTGAGCGGTGAACAAATGAGATTGAGGCGGTAATGATAGTGAGCAGGAGGAGGGCCTTGAGCACGATGACGAGGCAGGCGGCATGGGGTGGAGACACAGCTCTCATCGCTATGACCATCATCAGATAGAGCCCGAGAAGTACAGTGGAGAAGAACAAGAACCCAGCTGCGGTGACTGGCCCTACCATGTAGGAGTAGTATCCCATGATCCCGGTGACCAGGCCGCCACAGGTGGCAATGCCATTTGATATGTCGAATAAATGGTTCAGGTAATGATTCTCTTGATCACCGATGTCTCCCTGTGCATCGCCAGCATCTGTGTTGAAGGAGGGCAGCACATACTTGTTTACTGAATGCTGAAACTTTGGTTGAAGGAGGGCAACAATAAGGATCAGGAACACCACGACGAGGATGGCGAAGGCGTAGCATCCGTTGAACGGGACAGTTAGAAGGCACAAGGCCACTTGTAGAAGGAGGCATGAGATGCAGACCAAGGCATTGCCCCAATTAGGCATATTTATGTAGAGTACTCCATCGATGATGATGAAGACCACAATATCAACCACAAGCAATATCTTGATGGCGACTGATGTTGATGAAGAAAGATTCATGTACGCAGAAAACAACATGGCACAAGCGAACAACAGGGCCTTTAGAGTATAGTTGGGCCAGCTTTTCTTTCGCTGTTCGAGCTGAGCAGCTGTGGTATCATTATCATTGCCATAGATGACCTGCATTTTTTTAGAGAAAAAAAGCTAATTTCATCAAGTTTAGATATGTTGAGAGTAACCGACAACTATGTATGATTTTATTTAATCCATAGTCTCATACTAGTCCCTCCCGAATGACCTTAAGTTAAATTATCTTAAGTTTGGTCAGCTTTATATTAAATGGTAACGACGTTTGTGACATCAAATAAAAACATTATGAAAATATATTTCAAATATATCTGGTGTTACTAATTTGGTGTTATAGATACTAATGTTATTTTTCTATAAATTTAGTCAAACATAAAATACTTTGACTTAGGACAATACTAAAAGTTGATTTAATGGGATGGAGTAGCTATTAGCATTTAATATTTCTCAACTATTAACCACGGGGGTATGCCTTCGGAAAGCAATCTTTTTAGACCAGAATCATGATTGCACTAAATATATGCCCGTGCATTAATTAGACACGAACACGTGGATCCTGTCTTCGTATCGGAACCATGTAGGACGCAGACGTATGAGCTCCGAGTGAAGTATGTTTTGTATCGGACGCGAACCGTGAGTAGGGATCAAGATTTGGATCACCGGGTAGACGATGGCTTTAAAGTTTTTTGAGAGAGAGAGAGAGTGTGTGTGTGAGTGAGTGAAGAGAAGAGATTTTTTTTAATTATCTAAAATCGCACAGGAGTCGCAAGTCTAGATCTGAGTGGACGTGGGGGTGCAGGTGCTCTAGGCCCAAAGCAGATTTTCCATCCTACCTGAAAAAACAGGGGCTTCAGCGGCGATTGGCAGGCCCAGCTACATGACGACTCCTTGACTTCATCGATCTTGCTCGGCCGCTCGCTGCTTTGCAACTCCTGTTGGACGTGGGCCCAATAAAAAAGAAAACGAAAAAAAAAAAAAAAAACTCATGTATGCTTTCGAAGGTCTAATTAATAGACTCGGCTATATAAAATTCTGACATTTACACGAGACTACATGCAAATTCTAGATCGAATCTGTGGTCGTAGATAGGGTATTCGTGGAGAACTTAAGAGGATGAGACACCAAATTAGAGATTTGGAATGAGTACGACTAGTTGTACCTGCTGTTCCCATCCGGCTGCCTTCATGGCTAGCTGGTAGCGGTGGTCTGTGAGAGGCTGTTACTACATGGTACTTCATACCAAGAGGAGTATTTATAGTCACCCCTGGCGGGCTGCCTCAACTCGGGCTCCTAGCTTTTTAGCCGCCCTAGTGCCCGTTTCCAATCGACCTCGAAAAGTCAAAACGGCGGTCAGGGACGAAGAAAGGAGAAACCCCCCGACAACTGCGATCGAACGGCCCATATCGCATTGTCGCTAGATCCGATGGTAAATGGGCGTCGTGGCGGATTCGAGAGAGATCTGTCCCGTGCTCTGGCGTCCTACCTCCAAGCGCCGCCAAACCCCGACGCACGTATGAACACGCGGGGATGATGGTTTATCCTGCGTACAAGTATGTTCATTTGCAGGCAACCAACATGAGCTACAAGATGCTTGGCACAGTTGATCTGTTTTGATTGTGTTGTATATTAATATTTTTATGTATCGAAACTACTTTCATAAACTATGCATTGAAGAGGATGGTTTCTAGTCGTGAGGAACTATGACTAGTTTCTATATTGGGAGTGCTCTAAATAATTCGGTGTACTTTTATCTTCCCAAAATAAATGGACATATCGTTTTACGTTAAATTTTAAAATTTCACTAGAAATATAAAAAATAATAATATCAACATTTATATCTATAAATACGCTTATTATGAAAGTATATTACATGTTCAATATATTACTACTTATTATATACATCATACATTTTATATTTTTATATATATTTGATCAAATTTAAAATATTTGATTTGATTTTTTATGGAGTGATAGGTGTGTTTGTTTTTTATGGAGTGACCTTCGAGTACGGCCATGGGCATGGCATTTGGCTGATTAAATTAATCAATTAATCAAATACGGTCAAAGCTAGGGATGCAAGCGGATTGGATACAGACGGATATCACCAATATTACATAAGCATGTTTTCATATATTTCTATTCGAATTCAGATTCGGATTCGAATACGGATAGTGTCAGCTATGCCGAATATGATACGAATATACGATTGGATATCGACATCATAAATATGGAGTATTTGGATATGAATTAGAACATCTTGGTAGTTTTTTGGATTTTTTTGCATATTTTTCCTATTTTTCTAGAGCTAAATCAAATTTTAAAAGATTCTAGAGATATTTTCACAAGATATAAATATATTATTTGGGTTTTTCTTGTCCTAATCCATCTTTAGTATTTTTCTCAAAAATTTTAGAAGCTTAGAGATATTTTTTGTGGTTTAAAAACCTCATTAGGTATTTACTAGATTTATTTTTGGACTAAAAAGACAAAATCGTCTCTGAAAACCACCTATAACTAGGTCAAGGAGGTAAAATAAACGGTTTTAAAAGTTAAGGGAGGTGGTTTATTCGATTTTGGAGTTCAGGGAGAAAAACTAGACTTTGAGGATAGTTCAGGAGGTAAAATTGACTTTTTTTCTCTCTGGAAAATTAGCGGCTTCAGTGATTGGCAGGCCCTCCTCCGTGATGATTCCTTGACTTGAGCAATGTTACTCGGCCGCTCGCTGCTTTGTACCTCCTGTTCAGCCCAAATAAAAAAAAACGAAAACAAAAATTAAATCGCGTATGTTTTCCAAGCTCTAATAATTAATAGATTTTGCTAAAAAAGCTCTAATTAAATAGATTCGGCTTTTTCTAAAAAAAAAGCTTCGGCTATATAAAAGTTGCCATTGACACTAGAGTACGTGCAAATTCTATATCAAATCTGGGCTTGTAGACAGGGTATTCGTGGAGAACTAAATAAAGAGAATGAGACGCCAAATTAGAGATTTGGAACGAGTATGACTAGACCTTGGTCCTGTTCGTTTGTTTTATGAGCTGTACTATTTCAGCGAACGAACAATGTATTTCTCTTATAACAAGTCAGCAAACAAAACTTTCAGCCGTGTCTTTTCAGCAAAGCGAACAGGGCCCTTGTTGCCTCCATCTGGATTCTGGACCACCCACGCCTGCTGTTCCCACCGGGCCGCCTTCAAGGCTACCAGCTGTAAGTTGCCCACCTTTTTTCGGTGTTTAATTTCAAAGGAGGAGAATTTATAGAACCAAAAGCAAACCCGATCATAATAATTTATAAGTGGTAATGGTCCGAGAAATGAAGGATAGTGGATTATGGAGTTAGGGAGAGGCTTAAATCCATAATGCCACATGGGGACATTTGCAAGGGTAAGATAAATTTCCAAAGATATTTACATGTGGTATCTTTTAGCATCATATAACCTTGCCCTTTGTATTGCATCATAGCAAGTAGATAGTTTTTAAATTTCAAAATTTTTATTATTTACTTGTTTTGGTCATGTTGTCATTAATCACCAAAAGGAGAAGATTGTAAGAAAAATGGACCCTAGGCTCATTTACTTTGGATTTTGGTGTTTGATGACCAACACAACCAAATTGGACTAATGAATTTACAAGTAATTATTTTATAGTTCAATAGGGTCAAAGACGTGACTTGGACAAAGGCGACATGATGATCCCACGATCAACACCTTAAGCAAGACCCGAGAAGCACAAGAGAGGATCCAAGATATCAAGCAAAGTCTAAGCACGAAGATAGGAACCAAGCCAGACGCAAGATCGCGAAGAAACGAGCTTCACAGAGATGACCGGACGCGGCCCTTATAGCGACCGGACGCGTCCGATCAAGATGCTCGGCAACAATAGACGTCAACAGCAGCGACCGGACGCTAAGGACGAAAAGTGACCGGACACGATGATGGCACTATTCATCATCTCAGCAACACATTCAGCACTAATCGGACGTTCGCGGATAATCGACCGAACGCAGGAACTGAAGCGTCCGATCGAGTCTAGAGAGGTTCCAGAGTGGCGACAGCGCGATTGGACTCGATAGTGCGTCCGATCTACGCGCGCGCTCTAACTGTTAGGACGACCGGACGCGTTCGGTCAGGACGACAGCAGCGTCCGGTCAGTAGTAGAAAGCTGTGTTTCGCTCCCAACGGCTACTTTCTCGGTGAGGCTTATAAATAGACCCCCAACCAGCCATTTGAGACGTGGAGAGTTGAGAAAACATACCAAGGGTGTTGATACACCATTTTAGTGATCTCCACTTGCATAGTGCTTAGTGATTCATTAGGTGATTAGTGTAGGTGCTTTGAGAAGTGCTTAGGTTGATTAGACCACCGTTTATGCGCTTGCTCTAGGTTTATGCCTAGTGTTTAGTGAGGTTTGCACACCTCTTACCACACGGTGCTTGCGCGCACCATTGTTAGATATCGGAGGGGCTTGTAGTCTTGCGAGATCACACAAAACACGTTTGTGGTGTGGCCGCCACCGTGTACCGAAGGGAATAAGGCCCATGGTGGTTTGGCCAGAAGCTTAATAGTAAAGACGGTGGGAAGCGGTTCGAGAGAGGCTTGCCGGAAGGCACACCAAAGACCCACTTGCACATGGAGAAGGCCCGGGGCTATCTATGGAGTTACCCGACCGGGAGCTTGGCCCTTACGAGGGCTCCAACGAGGACTAGGGAGAAGCTTGTACACTTCTCGATACCTCGGTAAAAATACCAGAGTCGTCGACGTGAGTTTGCATATCTCTACCTTACTCTTTAGCTTCCGTATTTACATTGCAATCTTGGTGTATGCTTTACTTTCCTAGCTTAGTGATAGGCTAGTTGATAGGTTTGGAACCTAGGTTGCATAACTTCTTTTGCGGTAGAGATAGCAACATACTAGCAAAATCGTAGTTGCACATTTAGATAGTTTATCTTTTGCATATATTTTACTAAGGGTAGAAAAAGAGGCTATAGTTTAGAGTTAGAGTTTTAAGTTGTCTAATTCACCCCCCTCTTAGGCGTCACGGACCCTTTCAATAGATTTGCTCAGCATTTGCGGCCTCTAAGTTATCCTCTGCTGCACCTTTGTTGCTAGTGTCACCCTGCATGCCACCATCCATGAACTCAACAAGCATGATGTTGAAATAATTATGCTCCAACGCCTTGGACACGAGAAAATACCATTTCTTTGTGTTACTGGCCTTGCACAGCTCCCGCCTCGATCCATTCTCCGACAATTTTATCACCAACATACTAATCCTGAAACGATGCTGAGAGGGCGAAACACCCAAGTATGCATGCAGCCAGGCTAAAACTTATTTTTGGCTATAATCTAGCGGCGAAGTCAGTTTTGTGCCAAAAACCTAGAACTTGCTAAGGTCCACCCCGCTTTCCCCATATCTAATTTCACCGTTGCCATGGTAAATTCTGAAAGGGATTAAATCGGTTGACATTCCTGGCCGCATCGTGCAAAGCATCGTATTAGTTAAAAGAAGTACCATGTGAACCTAATCTTATTAAACAAAATAAACTAAAAGAAAACTAACCCTAACAGAAAACTACTAACTAAACTAGCCATAATCCAAAAGCATTATCCGAAACTAAACCTAAAAAAAATAATCCTAAAAAAAACTAACTAAAAATCTAATTAACTAACCCTAAAAATCTAACCCTAACTAAAAATAACTAACCCTAAAAATCTAACTAAAAAACTAATCTACAACTAAAACTAACCCTAAAAAATAACCCTAAAATTAAACTAACCAACTAATCTAATTAACTAAAGTAACTAATTATACTAAGTAATCTAAATAAACTAAACTAAACTACCTAAAAAAACAAAATCAAACTAAACTAACCCTAACCCTAATCTACAGCTAAAAACTAAATATACTAATTAATCTAACCCTAACCAAATCTAACTAAACCAACTAAACTAACAAAATCTAACTAATAATGTAACTAAAAAAGAAAATCTAAATTTACTAAAAAAATTACCTACGCAGCCCGAGCAGACGACAACGATGGCGAGTAGGCGCCAGGCGAGGGCTCGCGTGGCCTGGGTGGGGGGCGGCGGCGGGCAGGCGGCGGCCCAAGGCCCGCCGACGAGGGGCCAACGTGGCGGCGGTGCGAGAGAGAGAGAGCGCGCGAGCGAGAGAGAGAGAGAGAGCGCGACGGAGAAGATGCACACCGGCGGTGAGGGGCGGCACGGTGGGCAAGCGGCAGCCCAAGGCCCACCGCGCGAGGGGCAACGCGGCAGCGCTGTGAGCGAGATAGCGCGCGATGGAGAAGACAGGCAGATATTTTAGGTCCTGTCAGCCAGCGGAAGGCCGACAGGGCCGCTGCACTGCCCTCTTCAGCTATGTCGAGGGACCAGTCGGCTACTGGGCGGCCGGAGCTCATGGGACAATCACAGGCGCGCGGTATGGTCGGGGCCAGGGCTAGCGTAGGTGGCGGGACGAGTGCGGCTGAAAGCTCTAGTTTGGTTTTGGTGAATTGATGAAACCCTAAGTGCTAATCTAGTTTATCAAGTGATCATGAGATAGATAGCACATTCCAAGTGGTGAAGCAAATTAAGATCATGATATGATGATGATGATGCCATGGTGATGATCAAGTGCTTGAACTTAAAAAGAAGAAAGAGAAAAACAAAAGGCTCAAGGCAAAGGTATAACTGATAGGTGCCATTTTGTTTTGGTGATCAAGACACTTAGTGAGTGTGATCACATTTAGGATCGATAGCCGTACTATTAAGAGGAGTGAAACTCGTATCGGAATACGGTTATCAAAGTGCCACTAGATGCTCTAACTCATTGCATATACATTTAGGATCTAGTGGAGTGCTAACACCCTTGAAAATGTTTGTGAAAGTATGCTAACACATGTGCACAAGGTGATACACTTGGTGGTTGGTATATTTGAGCAAGGGTTAGGAAACTTCACCGGTGGAGTGTCTGTCCGTAGAGTGCGGACAGTCCGACGGTGCCACCGGCGCCCTATATAGAAAAGACAGAGGTCACTGAAAGTGATCGAACGCTGGCCTCAGTTGGACCAGCGCGTCCGGTCGGTGGCAGCAGAGGGCGCGCGTTTCGGTCTCCGACCGGACGCTGGATCACTTAGTGACCGGATGCTGGAGGGCTGCGTCTGATGCTGCTGACGTGGCAGCGCACAGGGGAGTCGCCGTGTGACCGGACGCTGGGAGTGTCCGGTCGAGCATGACCGGATGCGCCCGGTCGTGAAAAGTCGTCTCTGGATGCTTACTAGAAATGACCGGACGCTGGTGTTCAGCGTTCGGTAACTTTGAGCTGTTGCGTCTGGTCATCACTTGACCATTGAGATCGGGTGATCGACATTTGAAGAGAGAGGACACGTGGCACGCATCGCGTGACCGGACGCTGAGGTCCAGCGTCCGGTCAATATGACCGGAGCGTCCGGTCACCCCGCGTTGTGCCCAGTGAAGGGGTACAACGGCTCTATTTCGTGGAGGCTTCTATTTAAGCCCCATGGTCGGCTCAAGCTCACTCTCTTGGCCATTTACATTGACATAGCAACCTTGTGAGCTTAGCCAAAGCCATCCCACTCATCTTCATCATTGATTCATCATCTTTGTGAGATTGAGAGTGAATCCAAGTGCATTGCTTGAGTGTTTGCATCTAGAGGCACTTAGTGTTCGTGTTTTGCTGCGGGATTCGCTTATTACTCTTGGTGGTTGCCGCCACCTAGACGGCTTGGAGCAACGAGGATCATTGAGCGGAGGTTGGTGATTGTCTCCGGCTCCGATCGTGGTGATTGTGAGGGGTTCTTGACCTTTCCCCGGCTTAGAGCCAAAAGGTACTCTAGTGAATTGCTCGTGGCTTGTGTGATTCTCATCTTGTGTTGGTTGTGCGGCACCCTATTGAGGGTTTGACGTGTGATGCCAATTAGCACGTGAACCTCCAAGTGAGTGAATCGCCACAACGAGGAGTAGCTTATCGGCAAGCAAGTGAACATCGATAAAAAATCATTGTGTTCATCATTTGATTCCGAGGTGATTGGTCTTCATTGATATTAATTCTTGTGATTGATTGGTTTACTCCTCGACACGGCGGTATAACTATTTTGCTCACTCTCTTTATATTACCGCAAACTAGTTGTCAAGCTCTTTAGTGTAGCTAGTTGTGAAAGCTTGTTAGTTTGGTTAGTGTGGCTCTTTAGTTAGCTTTTGAGAGCAGACTAACTTAGTGTAGTGATATAGCTATTGTGTGGATAGAAACTATATAAACTAGAATTGTGGTAGGTGGCTTGCAATATTTTAGTAGGCTAGCGCAACACTTAATTCGCCTCATAATTGTCTAATCGGTTTGTTAAGTGTTGTTGTAGAATTTTTTTAATAGGCTATTCACCCCATCTAGCCATTAGGACCTTTCAGCGACGGGGCAGCGTCTGGGGCGTCGGCGGAGCAGGGCGCGCGCGGTGGAGGCGAGCACATAGTCACGACGGAGGAAGAAGGTCACGAGTCTGGAGGAAGAGGAAAGAAAAAAGAAATGAATCGGTATCTATGTAATGAGTGGTAGTGGTGGGTAATTTTCACCAACTTCATCAATTTGAGTTTGATGGAGCACCCCTTGAGAAGATCCACTATTTTGATGAATCTGGCCCTCATATCCACATTTTTTGTGGATCTAAATTTAATAGAGCTAGATTGTTTGGCCAACTTTTTATAAAGTAAAGCTATTTTTGGTGAATCTGGAGCTGAGGACCGTTTGCGGATACTATTAAAATTCAATTATAGTTGGTTGACCGCGAGAATCCCACCAAATGGATTGGGATGCTTGATATTTTTCTCACCACCGCTTCGTTACGGAGCTGAGAATTGAAGGTGGTGCGTATTCTTTGTGCCGTGCCACAGGCTCCGAGCAAGCAGCCCAACCCGCAGGCCAGACCGTGGGCTGTGCTCTGTGGCCGATAAAGAAAAGTCAGTGAAATCGCTGGAACAACCGGCCTAATTAAGCCCAAAAGAGCAAAAGAGCGTCACCAGCCCACCTCAGTCCAAGAGGGACGGACACCCCTTCCTTCTCCAATCTTTCTGTCTCTCCAAGCCTTCCATAGTGCGATCCCCTTCCCCTTCCCCTTCCCCTTCTGGAACTCTCTCTGCTCCGCCTCGCACACGTTCCGTCGCTTCACTCCCCGCTCTCCCTCAATCCTCACCGCCGCCCTCTCCTCCAAATCCACCGCAGCCCGAACCCCCAACTCCCATTCCCCGCACGCGGGCGAGATCCGATGAGGCCCTCCACCAGCGCTGCCAAGCGGCAGCGGAAGGCGGTGCCGCTCGGCGACGTCACCAACCTCCTCCGCCCCGAGACCCCGACCCCGGTCAAGCCCAGAAGGACTGCACGCCGGCCCCTCCCCGCGCCCTCCGACGCCTCCGCTGTCTCCTCCACCTGCTCCTCCTCCGCCTCGGTCACGCCGGCGCTCAAGCCATCTTCCTCCGCGTCGGCCACGCCCGCGCCCGAGCCTTCCTCCTCCGCCCCGGTCACGCCCGCGCCCCAACCGTCGTCCTCCGCCACGGTAACGACCGCGCCCAAGCCGTCCTCCACCGCCTCGGCCACGCCCGCGCCCGAGCCGTCCTCCGCCGCCACGGTCACGCCCGCGCCCAAGCCGTCCTCCACTGCCTCCGTCACGCCCGCGCCCAAGCCGTCCTTCGCCGCCGGTGAGGGAATCTGCATCTCACATCTGCGCTCGATCCGCCGCAGCTGGGTGTGGTGGTGGCATCTTCGGTCATCATTGTGCTGTGATTTCTAATGCTGCTCTTGGTTTGCAGTCCTCGTCGAGGTGGGGAGCGTTTTCGAATCGCCGACCATCTGCACGGTTTACGCGAGGCGCAGGACTACCGAGGCTGAGGCTGAGGCCGAGGGACGGATCAACCCCACCATCACCAACAAGGGCAAGGAACCTGTCGGTGCTGCGGCAAGTTGCCCGCCTCTTGGAAAATCCACGAAGAATATCAGGTGAGAAACTCGTACTTGTTACCTATGACTGATGTCATGCGTTGGTGGTATATTCAATACAGTCCCACTTCAGAGTTAGTGCCATATCTCTGCAGTGCAATTGTTTGTGATTTGGACACCGATAGAGTAATGATAGTCCCTTCTGTGGGTGCCAGAGACCTCTCGTGTAGCTTGGACCAGTTAATCCTGTTTTTGTTTTGTGTGGAAACCTGAAAGATGCGCATTCCTAATTGTTTGTAGCAATCTAATAAGTTCATGTTTGAAAGGGCAGAGTGACACCATAGCATGATAAGTATAACTAATTTTATGTAATGCACATTCCTAATCTACCTGAGAGAACTAATAGTTCTTTACTTGAAAAGGGCAGGGCATTAGAATCACTCTGGTTCGAAGACACTTCTTGGTAACAAGAGTTCAGCCCCTGGTTGTCCCAGACTGATATGACGTTACTTTCTTGTTATTTTCAGATGATGGAATTCTTATAATACTCAAAGTCTTAAACGCTTGTTGTATAGTAACATATAGTGATATAGACTAGAAGACGTTGTGCTGTAAGGTCTTTCACATTTCTGACAGAATAAGCATACCAGGAAGCAGTGTCACGTAATGAATCAGTTCATTTTCTATAACAGGGGTATTATAGTCATTTCGCATGGCACTTAACAGTGTTAGTGTCTAAAAGTGACGGTAGTGTCGTGTAGGGCACTGAAATTCGAACACAGGGCCATACAAGGAACTTTGAAGTTTTTAGGGCCATGGAAGAACTAAGTGAGTTTCACAGGACCATACCGGTAATTTTCTCTATATATTTCATATAGTGTCAGAACTCAGATGCATAGGATATTCAGAATCCAGGACTTTAGGGATCCTTTAGTTCATCGTATTTCATTGATATCTAACAGATACAGATTTTGTGGGGGGAAGGCTTGCCTCGGTTTTTCCCTTCCCCAGACCTCACTCATGTGGGAGCCTCCGGCATTGGGTCTGCCCAACTGTTAAACTTACTTATCTTCAGGAAAAAGGATATTCGGCCCATCTCTTCGTCAGCTGCTTGTCGTGAAGCTAAAAAGGTAAGCATGACCGCAATCTGGTTGCTTTTCCTCATAATGACCCTACCCGAGTTCGCAGTTATCAAGGCTTGTTCCTTTGCTCTCTTTAGGGGTCTGCACAATGAGATTACCATCACAAACTCATCATTTTTTCCAAACTTTATCATGGGCTAGTATTTAACCAATAGAGCTGTGCCCGCAATAAAGTCTGTGTTTTGTTAGTGTTTCGCTTCTGTCCTTTGCATAAGTGCATCTATTCAGAAACATTTATGCAAAACACCATATAGCAATATGATGAGACGAATGTTTGAAAGGTGGCAGTTTTATAGCACAGTTAAAGCTGCATTTCGAAGACTAGCTCTGCTCCTTACCATGGCCGTTACTTTAACTTTCTTTTTTTAAAAGGCGGCAAGAGCTTTGCCGTATTTTTATTAGACGAGAGAAAAGAAAAACTCCAGAAATACAAAGGTAAAACAAGGAGCCGAAGCTCCAGCTGCTACGGCTCGCTGGCCGAAAGTGGAAGATTACTTTAACTTTCTGACAGGTTGCTATTTTGGGAACAGAAACGGCCCCTGGTAAGGACACCCAAGTTACCAGAAGAATTTGTCAAGAAGAGACACTACTGGAAAATCGAATTGTTCTGTGGGTGAAGAATTTTTCTGTGCGTTTTTTTCGACACACACAGAAAAAGTATGATTTTTCTGTGGGTTTCAAAATATCCCGACAGAAAAATACGAAAACCCACAGAATAATTGCATAATTTTTCTGCGCGTGACAATACACACACGGAAAAAAATCAGAACTCACAGAAAAATAAAATTTATTCTGTCGGTTTTTTAAAAACGCACAGAAAAAATAAAATGCACGCACAGAAAAAATGCTATTATTCTGTCGGTTATTTTAAAACACACAGAAAAACAAACCCACGCACGGAAAAATAACCCAGAAGTCCTAACCCTAACCCGCCGCGGACTCGTCCGCTCGGCTCCTCGCGCACGCACGTTCTCCCCACTCCCCTTCTTCTTCCCCGCCGCACCCTCCCCTCCCCTCCCCAGCCCCCCACACTCCCCTCCCCTCCTCCCGCACCCGCACCCGCCCATCCTCCGCTCGATCCCGCCCCTTCCCTCCCTCCCCTTCTTCCTCGGCGCGGCCGGTGCCGCCCCTTCCCTCTCCCCCCCTCCCCTACCTTCTTCCCTGGCGCGGCCCCTCTCCTCCCGCTCCCCACCGGCGAGATCCGGCGACTGGTGCCGCCCCTCCCTCTCCCCCCTCCCCTACCTTCTTCCCCGGCGCGGCCCCTCCCCTCCTGCTCCCCACCGGCGAGATCCGGCGGCCGGTGCCGCCCCCTCCCTCTCTCCCCCCTCCCCTACCTTCTTCCCCGGCACGGCCCCTCCCCTCCCGCTCCCCACCGGCGAGATCCGGCGGCCGGTGCCGCCCCTCCCTCTCCCCCCTCCCCTACCTTCTTCCCCGGCGTGGCCCCTCCCCTCCCGCTCCCGACCGGCGAGATCTGGCGGCGGGGGCCCGGCGGCGGCGCACCCCAGGCGGCGGAGGGGACGGCTGCGCGGGCCAGGGGCGAGTTGCAGCCCCCTGGCCGAGAGCGCAGCGCGGCTGGGCTCCGCCGGTGGCCGGCGCCGTGCCTACTCACCGGTGCTGCCTCCTCCCGCCGGTCCGCGTCGGTTCTTGTGCTCCACGAAACCCTAGCCTGCGGGTAACAATTCATGGAAAACTATCATATTTACATTGACAAAAAATGTGCTAGGTATGCCTTGTTAGCTGCTAGGCTTTTGCTTGCATAGTTGCATCTGTTTAAAATTATGTTACACATATTTTCATCTTGTTACACATATTTACATTGCATAGTTTGTACTTATTTCAGTTTATGGGTTGGTGATTCCAGTGCCTTTAAGTGCCAGTAAGGATAAGACCTGTGAATTTATATGATGACTAGCAGTAGTAACATTTGTATATTTAGTAAAAAGTTAATATTTCTATGTCATGTGTTGTGTTAGTATTAAATTAAAAAGAGATCTAGTGAGATTGATATGTGGTTCGTAGTAGAATTGAAAATACAGTTGCATAATCTTGCTGGTTATTTGTTCTTAAGTTATTGCACAACAATTAGTAGTTGTCATCTTTCAGCAACCGAATTGTTCGGATTAGTAGGAGGTGCTAGAGCACCACAATAATCAGTATTCAATTGTTAGGATTAATATGAGCATGCTTGGGATTGATGGCTTTTTTGCTGTTGTTTTTTTCCTTCCCCGAGTATGCATGCCTGCTTGGCTGCTTCTACTATAATATTTTTTTACTGGGCAGCATGCATTGCTGAAAGGCCCTTCTATGAGGATAGTTTTTTTTAAAATATTTTGTTCTGTTTGCTACTTAACTAGGATGGCTTGTACCAGTACAAGCAACCAGTTCTGTGGCCAGTTCAATTCCTATTAGAGAGGGAGAATTAAATTAAGCTCCAGGTGAAATTAAGTTGCAGTTGTCATACTGATAATGGGTAAATCTGAGCCATTTCTCGAGTTCTTTTGCTCTTGATAATGGGTAAATTTCTGGAGATGGTCACTGTCTTGTGGTATTTCTTCTGTGAAATTTTGGAAACAATATGACGCATGTAAGTTGTCTAAAAGGAAGCCCACAGTCCACCAAAATGTTTGTAAGACAACATAGCTCTCAGTACTTGTGTTTCTATTATGCATTATTAAGCAACAAAGATATTTTTGTGCCAATATTAAGACCTTTCCCTATATAAAGAAATGCTGTCATTTTTGTAGGTATAATAGGTGCATCAAATGATTTAAACTTCGTATTATGATTTGTGAAGTAATTTCTAAATTTTCTATGAAATGCTGAGCTGCGATTATATCGCCAGCCATCATATTTATGATTGGTTCTGATTCCTTAGGGTTTGTTGGGAATGTTAGCTAATGTAAAAGAAGCATAATGCACACATCTCCAAATCAATATTAAAGTTTAAGTTCATCATTGCTAGATTTATGCAAATTCTTGCTTGTGAAACTGGCAATAGATACTAAGCACCTATTGGCACACTCTTTTTGTCCAATTTTAGTTTTTTCAACCTAGGCCAATGTAACTGCAGTATAAGCAGTATGAATTGCCTGTGTGCCATCTATGAATTGTATAACCAGAGCAATACATGTTGAAAAATCTGTAGTATCCTATTTTCAGTATTTGACTAATACATTTTTTTTACCAGAGCACCTGCCTTGATGTTAGTCCTTATTTTTTTGTATGCCATTGTTGATAAAAAAAACTGACATACCCTGTTATGCTTAAGGAAGATGAAAGTGACATGTAAGATTAACTTTGATAAATATGATGGTATACAATTACTTGAGATATTTGACATGCAAGATAGATGATGCTAAAGTTACCCTTCTGTGCAGAATCCAGCTTGGACAACCAGCTACTGTTAAAGTTGCAGCCAACTTGATTAGGTTACTAGCTTATCAGAATAAGGTATGTTCCATAGCATTCCAGCACAGACGGTAAGTTCTCTCTATTTTTGTGCAAATTTTCATGCTTAGTTCCCTCCAGAATGTGCCTTATCTCAATGCTGCTAGACTCCATGCTGTTTACTCTTCTGTTACTTGATTCATTCACTTGCTTATCTCTGGTGTATTTTCTATGACTGGGCTGGCGTTTGTTATATATGTTTTAGCATAGGTGAGGCGAGCTGGTCCGAACCTCATATTTCAGAAATTAAGATAACTCTTCTGAATGTACTACTGTGTATTTAGTTTTGAGTGGTACTGACTACTATTTTTCATGAGAGGAGTGAAACAAGAAGTGCTGCCATGATGCTGATAATTATTTATCTGCACTTTGCTATTTTTCCAGCGCATGGATGTTGGGTTCAGGCCATAGGGTCTGGGAGGGATGCGTCCTTGAGGTCACACCCCTGCATGTTGGAGCAGCGCTTGCCTGTCTCCACCATTCGCGTACCTTGTGACTTTTTTTGTTTTGTACTACTCTTGAGTGGCTATGATGAATCAAGTTTCCATTAGAGAACTTCTGCACTTTAGCACCTTATGAGCTGGTACTTGGGATATTTTGTTCTGTTTGCTGCTTAACTAGGATGGCTTGTACCAGTACAAGCAACCAGTTCTGTGGCCAGTTCAATTCCCATTAGAGAGAGAGAATTAAATTAAGCTCCAGGTGAAATTAAGTTGCAATTGTCATGCTGATAATGGGTAAATTTAAGCCATTTCTCGAGTTCTTTTGCTCTTGTTCTTTTGCTCCAGGTGAAATACTGTTAACCCAGAAATCCTGTAGTGCACCAGTGTTATCCCATGGACTTTCATTTGATTTCCCTGTATTCCATGTGTCTGATTCTTTTGGGACTTTCAGATGCTCATCAGACTCCATCTTATCTTTCTCACCCCAACTGGATCCTGCATTAGACTTGGCATTTGGTCTTCCAATTCCATCTCCAGCATTTCCAGTTACCATCTGCCTTCTTTTTGCCCCTGGCATTTCCAGTTGCTGGGATGCTCCCAATTGCCATGGCCATCATCAGACTTCTTCTCCCAGGCACTATCACCTCTATTTCCTTTTCTTTTGTCAAATGTATTTTCTGATTTGCCCCATGGGTCATTTTTATTTGATGCCTCAGGAGTGCTGGACTTCTTCTCCCCATGGGACATTTTAAAGCATGGTTTGGTCAGCCAGGAATCATGATCCATGTTGATTTGGCTAACTGAATTGCAAAACTATGTTCAATTGTGGTTGTGAAAATGTAGAATTCACTAGTTTATTAGTTTGTGGTACTTTTAGAAAAGTATTGTGGCACTATAAGTGAGGTAGCAGTAGCAACCTTCAATGTCTGCATGGGTGGCGGCCCGAGGTTTAGGTGGGTTTTTGAGAGCTGGAGGCTCCGACTGTGATCAGGGGAGCCATGTCGTCTCTTAGCAGGGAGCTGGTTTTCCTCATCCTGCAGTTCCTCGATGAGGAGAAGTTCAAGGAGACGGTGCACAAGTGAGTACTCGCCATGATCATGAATGGGGTTTTTGGAGCCTTTCTTTGCTGGGTGAGCTGGGATTTCTGATGCTTTTTGCGGTTGTCCGTGCAGGCTGGAGCAGGAGTCAGGCTTCTACTTCAACATGAAGCACTTCGAGGACCTCGTGCAGGGCGGCGAGTGGGACGAGGTGGAGAGGTACCTCAGCGGCTTCACCATGCTGGAGGACAACCGCTACTCCATGAAGATCTTCTTTGACATCCGCAAGCAGAAGTACCTCGAGGCTCTTGATAGGCTCTAATCTGTTAGCTTTAGTTTTAGGTATAATATGACTCAATGATGCATGCTGGTACTTTACTCATCTTGACTGAGACTTGAACTTTGAGATGAGATGGTAATGCTTTTGAATGTATTGATGCCGGATCATTTGAACATCATCTCTATGTAGCCCGGATGTCATTAATGAATGTGTTGAACATTTGGATCTTTATATGTATGCTATCTATTATATATTTTTTTAATCTGGGCGAAATGAATTTTTTTGTGAGTTCACCTAGACCGACAGAAAAAACATGAGTTTTTCTGTGCGTTTATTTCTTTTTTCTGTGTGGATTAACACACAGAAAAATTAGTTTTAATCTGGGCGAACACAATTTTTCTATGCGTGCGAGACCCACAGAAAAATTGTTTCTGACGGTGAACCCACAGAAAAATTGGATTTTTCTGTCATTATATTTCTGTGGGTATTTTTCTGAGGGTACACCGTCAGAAAAATATTTTTCTGACGGTATTCGAATTTTTCCGTGGGTTTTCGCACCGTCAGAAAAATACTTTGCAGATGTGGATGCCTTTGAACTGGCGGAGGAGGAAGTATCAGAATCTGAGCTGGAGTGAGAACTGAGAACTTAAGGTCTTCCCAGAATACGTGGCCTTTTCTGTACGGCAGTAGTTTACTGTAGGTAATTACTTTTACGATGCGATCGACGACTAAGGTATGGTAGCAATGTATAGATAGCTCTGCTTGTAACACGGGGGCAAACAAGTTCACCTAGGTGAGCACTGGTGAATGCATCAATACAATAGGCCAGTAATGTTTCCTGAGTATGCAAAACACCATACACCATATAGCGTGGTCCGGTAGTTGCCCGACGCGAGTGCTCGTGTTAGCTCCGGGTTGCGGTAGAGGTGAAGGACGTTTAGCTTGAGACCCCCCCCAGGTAGTCTGGCAGCTCATACACCGTCGGGTCCGTCCAGTGCATGGTGTCGAGCGCCGGCACATCTTGCAGCACCTCCAGCGCCGGGCAGAGCTCGATGCTGACGCCCCGCAGGTTGGCGAGGCCGCGGATGATCCTCAGGCGGGGGCACCTGGCCACGTTGAGCTCCTTCACCGAAATGAAGTTCTCCAGGGACGTGGTGCAGGGGAGATCCCACAGCACCAGCTCCCTGAGGGCACGCCGGATGCTGCCCTTGTTGCCTTGGGCTTGCTCCTCCTCCTCGTCCCACTCCCACTCCTCCCACTGTCGCAGCTGATCGAACCGTAGGAACTCAAGCTTTGGGAAAGACCTCCTCCTCCTCCTCCTGCTCCCGCTGCTGTTCCTCTGGAATTCTGCACCCACGCGCTGGATGGACGAAGCATATTCGATGTACAGGCGCTTCAAGCTGGCCAGCCGGCACAGGCCGTCGGGGAGCTGCGTGCAGAAAGGGAGGCTAACCATCTCCAGCGACGTCAGGCTGTCCAGGTCGATATTGCCCCCCACGCACATCTAGCTTGGGAGCCGGCGCCCCATGTCCATGTAGTCCTTGAGAACCAGGCACTCGAGAAGACGACGTGGGCGGAGGTGGTCAAACACCACCTCTATCCGCTGGCGGCACTCTTTCCGCATCCCCTCCGAGATGCTGATGGACTCCGGTGGGTTGTAGCACATGAGCACCAGGATGACAAGCTGCTCCTTAGCGTGGATTCTGGCCTCGGCAGCCAGCGCAGCGGAAGGCACCGCCGCGAGACCCCTTATTTCGAGCCTGATGAGCTCTTGGAGCTGCCCTAGCTCTTGGAGGCTGCACCAGTCCCCGTCCGTCTGCGCCAGGAACGGGAACAGAGAGAGTCTCCTCAGGCCTGTCAAGACGCCAAACCCCTTAGGCACAGTACACTCTGTGCAATCTACCTTGAGCGACGTCAGGCGCTCCAGCTCCAGGAAGCTCCTAGGGAGCTCGCCACCAAACTTGCTGCAGTTGTCAAGCCCAAATGTGCTGCAGGAACCTCAGCCTCGTTATATCGGTGCTGTCCAGGTGAAGGAACCTGAGGTGCCTCAGGCTGCAGAGAGACTCCACAAACCTCTCGGTTTCTGCGTGCCTCGCGAGCAGCGCTCGTAGGCTGGGAAAACTAGCCAAGGTAGGTTCCCCAGCGATGGCGGCGCCGGCAGTTGGAGGAGCATCAAATTTCACCCTGCCATTGATGATCAAACTTTTTAGCAGCCTGTGGCTTTCTGATGAAATGCTACTCCACTCGGGCAACGCCACCGACGACGATGACTCCAACTCGGTTGACTCTACGGACAGTTGCCGGATTGCCTTTGCCGGTGATGAGGTAACCAGCTGGGAATTCTGGCCAGGGCCAACAACCAGAAGCTCTTCCTCAGCAATTTCGTGAGCGAAAGAGCGGATAACATCGTGCATCTTAGACACGGATCCACCTCCAGCTATCTCAGGTTCTATGAGATTCGCTTGGATTAGACCCTCGTAGTATTGGAGCCCATCCTTTTCGATCTGTGTCCGCGTTGTTCTGTCACCAGGCCCGCCGTTCCCTATAGGAACCCTTCGCTCATCCACATCCCAACAATGTGATTAGACTGGATGACTAATCCTTTAGGGAAAAGGGATAAGTACAGAAAGCATTGCTTGAGACGGGCACACAGATCATCGTAGCTTAAGCGTAGAGCGGAGTTGATGACCTCATGCTGTTTCTTTCTATCTCTTGACCATAGTGGTTCGTCCAAGACACTCTTCCAATAACGCTCCGTTACCTTCTTCCTTAGGAGGCGTGCAATTACTTTAATAGCAAGTGGTGAACCATCACATTTCCTAACAATTTCCCTCCCGATGTGTTCTAGGCGACCAACATCCTCACTGTCGACGTCCTCCAAATAAGAGTACTGCCAACAACAATACATGCATGTAAGGACATCGCACGCGAATATACATCTATCTATGCATGTACTATGTACGTTTTTTTATGGGAAATGACCCAAGTCCTTGCCACCGCAACCACCACAACAACAAATCTGGCTTGAATAGTTGGTTTTAAAAATAGAATACAGTTGATTCTGCCTTATTAATTACAGTATTTTCATGTAAAACTCAAAGCATTGTCAGTTGCGGTTTAATTAAGAACCATCACTGCAGTCGTCTTATGGCTAATTTTACGCTCTATTTGTTTAGTTGGTATTCTGCTTTTTGACAGCAGATACCGTTTCCAGAAGCTGAATCAAACACAACCTAATCCGAATAATCCATATCTAATACAATTAATAATTGCCACATTAATCGAAAAAACAACCTTAATCGAAAAAATAAAAAAGCTACACCTGATTATCTAAAGACATAGATTAAACCATAGATCCATGTCTTATATAATTAATAAAAAAATAAATTCACAATAATAAATGGAATAAAAATAGCATTTTGATTTTCATGAGTTGTAATGAAAATACATGCATAAATAGTCCATGTAAAACATAATTACTAAAGGTAATAAATTTGAATAAATATGAAAAATTAATAGTGTTGTCTCCAAAAGAAATTGAAAAAGAAAATATATAAATAATTAGTCCATATAAATTATAATTAGTAAAAATATAAATTCATAGTTGTAAATTAGAAAAAGTAGTAGTTTGATTTCAAATGTTGAAAAAGAAGTAAATAAGAACATAGTGTAGCATAAGTTCAAAAAAGTTAGTGTTTCGTTCCCAATGGCTAGACCTATGGCACTAATCCTATCGACCAAAATTGTAACAGGCGAGTGATCTAAAGCTATCATATGATGTAGGAAAAAAAATAAAGAACCAATCACGTATAGATAAGTATAAGACGATTTATAGTGTAAAATTCAATCAACATTACAACAAGATTTTACCACAATTATAAAAATAGGAAACCAGAACGTGGTTTTAAATAGCAGGCTATAGTCGTGTTATAGCCGCTGGAGAAAGGTCGCCGCTATATCAGTGGGAGTTTCATTTGTATTTAATAGGTTACTATATAAGTATCTTTGATGATGTGGTAACGTTTTTAAGAAAAGAGAGAGAAGATGTGAGTTGCATGCTCTTGGCTTGGTTTCTAACTTTAGATGAGTCATATAATTAAATGTTTATGAAATAAAAGAATAAAACTATGGATTGAAATAGATTATTTCATACATGTTTTATTATATTCTACATTCTTAAAACCAACTATACAAAACTCTCCACCAAGAATCGCCTTAGAATTAATCTACAGTACATTGAACTTCTTTTTACAACTCACTTTTATTTCCCATAATACCCCACAGTCCCGCTTTTTTATTTCTCATAATACCTGACAGTCCTATCCATCTATTTTGTTTCTGCCCGTTCTGCCGTTCATCCGCTCATCCCTGCCGCTCTTTCCAATCTTTTTTGTTTTTTTTCGAGTACCTCCCTCCGTATCGTTAGTATCGTCCGTTTTCCCGCTTTCTCCACCCGTTTCTTTGCTCTGTTACCCTTTCACTGATATTTCCACCACCAAATTGTTGATGTAGTTTTAAAAACAAAACTTATTCTTATTAATTTAAACCTAGATCAGCGAATTAAACTATGAACTGAAACATTAAGCAATTTTTTGTCCAATTCAGTATAAATAAATGTATTTCTGTAATCCCGACGAAGGCTGCTATGTGAAAAATCAAGAGAGGTCTTCCGTCATAATCATTAGTGGATAGACCAGTCATTGACACATTGTCAACTAACTCTTTACCTAATCTAATCAAAGATTAGAATTATAGATTTTTATGGGTACTCAAAGGAAGTAATGGAACTTGATATTAACTGTAGCAACACATAAATAGTATGAAATGATATATTTACGTGTAAATGTTTTTGTGCTTTGCAATGGGAGAAAAAATATCAAGGTTGTATTTTAATTCACATGTCTAATACGGGATTGTTATATTATTACCAATATTAATGTACATTATGCATGTCATAGCCATCATAGCTCAATAATAATAGCTTTTTTGAATTTTATAAAGAGGATAAACCATAAATAGATATATACTGTTCCGTCGTCGTTTCATAAGTACGTGCACCCATACGGGCATGTTTGCAATATATAATATAATATTTATATCTATACATATAATATTAAGGAGTGATTTTTTTTATTCAGCTTTTTTACATCTTAAACTGCCCTCACGTTCTCTGTATTCCGTATGTGATCTAGATTCATGACCCGTACTCATACAAACTGGAATAACTCGTGCCGTGCGATAATATAAAGTACGGTTCCAAGATGTATTGAGTATATATATATATAATAATCTTGTAAATTAGTACAGATGTTATAGTAACTCAAAGTGGCCATAAAATAAATTATTTGGTAGCCAGCTACAGAGTAGTGTGTGCGTGTATATAGTGCTATTCTACACCTAATAGCCAAAACTGATAAAAAAATACTGAATACTACTGAACCGCGTTCAGTATCAGTCAGTACTACGCGCAAGTATCGTGAGATACTGAATACTACTAAAATACGATTACTGAATAGTACTGAATTTTGTTTATATCAATTTGGTGTAGAAGTATTATATATATATAACGCGCTATTATACACCCTAAGCTATATATATAACTACTACCCTGCAGCTGGCTACAAAATAACTTATTCTGTAATCACTTTGAGTTACGATAATTACTATGTTAATTTACGAGATTATAGTAACTTCTTACCATGTGGTTTACTATAACGTTATGGTAAATATCCCCATGTGTTATAGTAACCCAACTATCGTAAATATATATTGACATTATCGTAAATTAATATATAAAACTATTGTAAATAAAGGTGGCTACAGAATAACTTATTTTATAGCTGGCTACTCAATATATATATAAATTAAGACTGCAAAATAATGGCGTCAGAGGAGGATACGTACCATCACCTGTTGCTTGAGCAGGACCAAGCATCTTGGTGGCGCAGTGGTTGAACATGGTGCTGCAGGGTGGCGATGTCCCTAGTGGTGATGCCCCTGAGGAGGCCTTCGTCCCTAGTGGTGATGATAACTCGGGCGGCGGCGCCATTATTAATGATTGAGTTCAAGGCCTCCCACGGATGATTTTTAGACCACACATCATCCATCACCAGCAGGAGCTTGCCCGTCCGTGACGGGCTCTGCCCTGTGCGTCGGCGGAGCTCTTGAGCTTCTCCACGTCGTAGCTATCGGTGACGCTCAACCAGATCTTGACCTCGAACCCCGCTTGGATGTCGCCGTGGTTGAAGATGTTCTTAGCCAGGGTGGTCTTCCCCATGCCCCCAGCGCCCACGATCGACACCACCTTGATTTTTGCAGCTGCGGGCTCATCGTCGTCGGCCAGCAGCTCCTGCACCAGCGTTCTTGTGTCCCACTCGATCTGGTCCCCGACGACGACCGTTGATGACCTGCTGAGCGACGGCGTCGTCTTGCGGCTGGGAGGAGTGGAGGCCTCGCCGGGCTGACTACGCCGTACCAGCGGGTAGGAATCCAGCAGCTGTTTCTTCAGCCCCAACTCGACCATCTCCTTGCGGATCTCATCGAAGCTCTCATTGAGCTGCTTGAGGCGGATGCCCAGGCCGTGGGCGAAGCCGGGGTTTCGGAGGCAGAAGAGCAGCGGCTCAAGGAAACCCGGCGCCTTCTCCTCAATGATTGTCCAGCAGTCCGTGGCGCCTAGGTGTTGCTGCCGCCCCCGCTCCTCGTCCTCGGCATGCAGCTGGTACAGCTCCAGGATGTCGGTGGCCTCATACAGGGCGTCCTTGAGCTTGCGTACCCACCTCTTCATGGCCATGCTGGCATCATCGTCGATGCGCCGCCTCTCGGCGTCGGTTGCGTAGTCCTTAAAATACTCCGTGCTAGCCTCCAGCTTCTTGATCCCGCCAGTGACGCCCACCAGCACGCGCAACTCTTCCGCTGCCATGTCCTTCACCATCTGCTGCACGTAGGGCACCAAATGATCGAGCACCACCGCCATGGCTTAATTCCTCTCCTCCTACGTACGTACGTGTCGTCCTCCTCCTGCTCCTGCGAGTAGTGGTGGAAACAGTAAGCATCGATTACTATACTACTACATGCTCCAGTCTCCAACAAATAAGGCAAAGCACTACTATGACAGACGATGAGCATGCTCCAGTCTCGATCTATCCTACTGACACTATGGGAAACACGTGATTTGCCGAGTGCAAAAATCTTTATCGAGTGCCAAATTTCGGGCACTCGACAAAGACCTGCTTTGCCGAGCGTCGCACTTGGCAAAGTATGACACTCGGCAAAGAGGCCTTTGCCGAGTGCCTGGCACTCGGCAAAGGCAGACACTCGGCAAAGATTAGTAGGCTTAACGGCATCCAGCGGCTTCCTCTTTGCCGAGTGCCCCCCGTTTGGCACTTGGCAAAGAATTTATTTTGCCGAACTTGGCACTCGGCAAAATAATTTTTTTTTTTGGTTTTTTGCCACCAATTTTTTGAAGCTTTAGTACATTACCACAAACAACATGTTTAAATTTGGGACATTTTCATTGCCTTTTGGCATATTTCTATAGTTTATTTTGTTTTGTTGAATTTTTCCAGAAAATATAAGTTTGAACTGCAGGTGCATCGAATAATGGATTACATTCGTTCAAAAAATGTTATCCTTGTTTCTTAGTGTAAATTTAGGCTAAATCCAAGAACTATTTCGAAATTTCGATCAACTGTCTCGAAATTTAGCACGTTGATCGAAATTTTGAGACAGTTCCTGGATTTAGCCTAAATTTACACTAAGAAACAAGGATAATATTTTTTGAACGAACGTAATCCATTATTCGATGCACCTACAGTTCAAACTTACATTTTCTGGAAAAATTCAACAAAACAACATAAACTATAGAAATATGCCAAAATGCAATGAAAATGTCCCAAATTTAAACGTGTTGTTTGTGGTAGTGTACTAAAGCTTCAAAAAAAAAAAATTGGTGGCAAAAAACCAAAAAAAATTATTTTGCCGAGTGCCTAGGGTTGGCACTCGGCAAAGAGCTGCTGAATTTTTTTTAAAACTTCGCCGAGTGCCAGATCACGACACTCGGCGAAGAAAATTGACTTTGCCGAGTGCCGCCGATCTGGCACTCGGCAAAGCCGCCGTTTCCTTCAACCGCGCCCGGCCGACGCGCTCTCTGTCTCTCTCTCTCTCATTTCTCTCTCCCTCTCACCTCTCTCTCCCTCAGCCGCCGCCGCCGCACTGCGGCGCCCGTCCCGGCCACCGCGCCTCCCCGCGCGGGCCCCCACGGCCTCCGCCCCGGCCACCGCGCCTCCCCACCCCAGCCACCGCGCCTCCCCGCACGGGCCCCCGCGCCCTCCGCCCCGGCCACCGCGCCTCCCCGCCCCGGCCACCGCACCACTGCAGAAGAGAGGAGGAGGAGGCAGGGGAGAAGAGAGGAGAAGGGGAGAAGAGAGGAGGAGGGGAGAAGAGAGGAGGTGAAGGAAGGTGCCAGCCTAGGTCCGTCGACCCTCACACCGCTGCGGTCGTCCCCGCCATCGTCGCCGACCCTCGTCGCTACCATTCTCGTCGCGAAGGTATGCCCTACACCTGTAGTAGTTAGTAGTAGTACTTAGTAGTGTTAGTAGTAGTTAGTAGTGTTAGTAGTATTGTTAGTAGTAAGTAGTGATAGTAGTAGTGTTAGTAGTAGTAGTGTTAGTGTTGGTAGTAGTTGTAGTGGTAGTAGTACTTGTTGTACTACTTCGATACTTTCATCTGCATGGAAAGAGAACTAAAATACATGGCTCGTCTTGGTATATATATGTTTGTTGGCCTTCGTGCCTATATTTGGTATATATGTGGTTGTTGGCCATCGCGCCTATGTTTCTTGCAGGTTTTGGAAACCTCCCCGTGCAGGGGAGGTGCTGCCGAAATTTTCAATGGATTCTAACCTATTGCCCTTTTATGTAGGAGAAGGACCCGTGGGAGGGACTCGGCGACCCCGATCGTCTTCGTCGGCGCTGCTGGTCTGCCTGCACCACATCGCCTCGCCACTGCACTGACACACCACTGCCCCGCTAGCCTGACTCCACCACCACCCTAGGTATAACCCCCTCCTCCTTTGCATGCATGTTTTATATGGTCACGTAGCCCAGTTAGGCATCTCCCGTTCGAAAGAGATACGGTCGGAGGTATGCAGATCTTTGCATATCTGCGACCGTATCTCTTTCGGATTGTCCACGTATTTTGGACAGTCCACGGATGCGTAGATGAGGTTAGTTTCCATGGTTTGCTCCGGTCCGAGATAGACTTTCGCCATCACCTCCCTGTTGTTCTCTGGATACACACTCTCCCTTGCAGGACATGTATCAGGAGAACAGCGAGGAGGTGCTGCCGAAATTCTATCTCGGATAGGAGCGGAGCATTGAAATTGACCTCATCTACGCATCCGTGGGTGGGATTAGGACCTATCCTCACCTATTAGATGGTAGGAACGTCGTGCAGATGCAATTGCTGGTTATATTACTCGCTTACATATGTATATGCCAGAGGATGGAGAACCATGATTGGATGTACACGAGCCATGCAAGTATGACCCCAGAATGGATGACTAAGACTAATGCTTTCTTGGAGCATTCATTTGGCGAGGCTGCTAGAGGGTCGAGTCGGATGTCGTGTCCCTGCAGCAAATGTGACAACCGTGTAAGAAAGAATAGGAAGAATGTGGGGGAAGATCTTTGCAAGTATGGATTCACGCCAAACTATACCTGCTGGATCCACCATGGTGAAGCCGATTGTATTAGAGAGGAGGTGGTGAGACCACACCTCGAGGCTTTTGATGGAGATGCGGGGGTAGCAGACTGGATGGATGACTTTCAGGAGGCACGGTTCGGTGAAGGATTAGAGGACGAGCCAGAGGAATCCGCAAAGGCGTACTACGATATGCTGTCTTCGGCACAGAAGCCCCTTCAAGAAAAGACAATGGTTTCACAACTGGATGCTATTGGACGCCTAATGGCGTTCAAGTCGCAGTGTAGCATGAGTCGAGACAACTTTGATGGTATGTTGGCAGTTGTTGGATCCCTGCTTTCGAAGGGTCACATTCTGCCGAAGAACTTGTACGAGTCACAGAAACTTCTTCATGCCCTTAAGATGCCATATGAGCACATCCATGCTTGTCCGAATGGTTGCGTCCTATTTAGGAAAGATCATGAGAAAGCAACGCACTGTCCAAAGTGCAAATCCTCTAGGTATCTGGAGGTCGACACTAGTGATGGCAAGAAGGAACAGCTTGGTATCCCCGCGAAGGTCCTACGGTACCTTCCTGTCATACCGAGGATCCAACTGTTATACATGATAGAGGAGTCTGCGAAACAGATGACATGGCACAAACATGGCAAAAGATACAATGCTGACAAGATGGTACACCCATCGGATGCGATGCATGGACCCATTACGATGGCATACATCATGGTAAAGCAGAGGAGGCTCGGAATGTATGTGTAGCGCTGGCAACAGATGGGTTCAACCCCTATGGATTGCTGGCGGCCCCATACACTTGTTGGCCCATGTTCATGATCCCCCTCAATCTCCCCCCGGCGTCATGTTTCAACCCAAGAACGTATTCTTATCACTGATAATTCCTGGACACCCGGGGAACAAGATGGGTTTGTTCATGGAGCCTCTCATTGATGAATTGATCCTTGCTTGGGAAAAGGGGGTACTGACATACGACCGAGCTACAAAGAAGAACTTCACAATGCATGTATGGTACCACTACTCCCTGCATGACTTCCTGGCGTATGGCATATTCTGCGCATGGTGTGTTCACGGGAAGTTCCCATGCCCAATATGCAAGACAACTGTGAGGTTCACTTGGCTGAAGAGGGGTGGCAAGTTTTCTTCATTTGACCAACATCGTCAATTCCTCCCTCTTGACCATCCATTCAGACGAGACGTCAAGAACTTCAAGAAAGGGGTTCAAGTCACCGACCCTGCACCTCAGATGATGACTGGTGTCAAGGTCCGTGCTGAGATAGAGGCTCTGAAAGATGATAAAGAGAAGGGTTGTTTTATTGGATATGGTGAGGAACACCAGTGGACTCATAAATCAGGCTTGACTAGGCTCCCCTATTTCAATGACCTTCTTGTTCCACACAACATTGATGTAATGCACACAAAAAAGAATATCATCGAGGCACTTTTTGCAACACTCATGGACATTCCTAATAAGTCAAAGGACAATGTTAAGGCTAGACTGGACCTGGCAACGATGTGCGATAGGCCAAAGCAAGTGATGAAGCCTCCCGCGCCTGACAAGAAATGGAGAAGGACTTCGGTCGATTTCGTCTTGAAAAAGGACCAAAGGAAGGAAGTACTGTAGTGGATCCAGACGTTAATGTTCCCTGATGGGCATGCGGCGAATTTGAGTAGGGGAGTGAACTTATCCACTATGCGAGTCTTAGGGATGAAGAGTCATGACTACCACATATGGATTGAGCGGCTCCTTCCTACGATGACCCGGGGATACGTCCCTGAGCATGTGTGGCGCGTGCTGGCAGAGGCTGGCAGAGTTGAGCTATTTCTTTCACCAGCTTTATGCCAAGGAGTTATCTCGGGGCGTGATTGATGACTTGGAGAAAGTGGCACCTGTGTTGCTCTGCAAGTTGGAGAAGATCTTCCCACCTGGCTTCTTCCTGATGATGCAGCATCTGATTTTGCACCTACCATACGAGGCACGAATGGGGGGGCATGCAGGCCCGTTGGTGCTATACAATTGAGAGATGTCTAAAGATTCTTCGGAAAAGTGTAGAAATAAAGCCAAAATTGAGGCTTCTGTGGCAGAGGCATTCATTCTGGAGGAGGTGTCAAACTTCACAATAGCATACTATAAGGATGGCCTTCCCAGCGTGCACAATCGTCCCCCTCATTACAACGCGGACGAGAGTTCATCGAACCTCAGCCTTTTCAAAGGGCAACTCGGAAAGGCAAGCGCATCAGGCACCAAGACCTTGCGGCATGATGAGTGGCGCACTATCATGCTGTATGTGTTGTTGAACCTTGACAAAGTGAAGCCTTATGTGCAGTAAGTTCTCAATGAGCTTGTTACATACGCCCTTGTCACTATCCTCCATCTATCGAACCCCCTTATATCTTGTTTTTTCAGGGAATTTCTGAAAAAATACTGGAGAGGGAATAGGGCTCCTTCCCCTTAAGAAGAAGATAGTTTTCTCAAAGATGGTGTGCCCGATTTCATACCATCCAATTTACCTCGTTCAATCTTTGACATCCCACTTTGCTCCTACGAGCGAGTAATGTAACGATCTATCCGGCCTCACCTTGCAGGCCCACAAGGATGCGGAAATGGATGCTGAGTTGAAAGGGCTCGCCAAAGGCTTCGCCTACAAGGTCAAGTCATTCACTGTTTATGATGTGAATGGCTATCGCTTTCACACAAGAAACTACGAGCAGAGTCAGCCCAATCAGAAAACCACGAATACCGGAGTTCGTACGCCCGGCACCGATGAGCGCAACTACTACGGCATAGTAGAAGAAATATACGAGCTCAATTTTGAGTGTCGCAAAGCTCCTAATCAAGTCATATTCAAATGCCATTGGTTCGATCCTAATGTCACGAGAACAACCCTTGAGATTGGACAAGTCAAAATTTGATAGGATTCTGTCTATCAAAGAGAGGATGTCTATATTGTGGCTCAACATGCCATGCAAGTTTATTATCTCCCATGGGTGTGCCAAAAAGACCCCAATCTTATCGGTTGGTACCTTGTGCAGTTGGTATCGCCGCACGGTAAACTGCCTGTCCCAAACGATGAGGATTACAACTTTGACCCAAACACACGGGAGTTCTATCAACCAAAGGGGCTAGAAGGGAGGTTTGACATAGACATGTTTTCGCTGATGGGCATGGAAGTAGACAATGACATTGATCAGGACAATGGAGATGAGGACGACGGAGAAGAGGTGCAAAATGCTAAGGAGTTACAAATGCTTGAGCGATTACAGTTAGGCGATGACAATGATGACAACGATGGAGATGAGCCCGATTTACTTGACAATATTGATAGTGATGACGACTCCTATGATCCAGCCACTGCCAATCGTGAAGAATATTTCTAATTCATGTAATACTATATTATTATTATTATTGTAATTATGTTTCGTTCATTTTGCATCTCTTTATAAGTACTTGTAATTTAACTACGCTAATTGGTTTACTCTTTGAAATTGCAGGCACTCGACAAAATGCCGGGCAGAAGGCAGGCCCGTCGGGGGGTCAACTCCCTCTACATGAGGGAGCGCTCACCACCCCACGTTGAGGAGGACCCCTTGCCAGAGCCACCGATGAGGAGGACGAGGAGCGGCCACCCCCGCGGCCGTCCGAGGATGAGGGTGTAGCCGGCTGCCACCCTGTCGGTGGACGAGGACGACCAGGCAGTGGGCCTACACATAGGAGGGGGTGGCACTTCCTCTAACTCGTCGGACCACGTGGATGCGGCGATAGCGACACCAGGGGGTTCCACTAGCACTGCCTCTGGCTCTACCTCGTCGGGAGTCTACTTGCGCGGGCCCTCGCAGCTCCTGGTGCGACCGATCCCACTTCACCGACGCCTAGTGATTCGACCCAGCGGCGACAAGTAAGTATTAGTTCACTACTATTTCATATGACATGTTGAAAATCGAACTGGAGACTAACAATTCTTCTTAATGACTCTTGCAGCAACTAGGAAGTTGTGTCTAGAACGGGCCGGCACATCAATGGCACCCTGGGCCTTCTGATTCGGTAGCACTACCCTGGCATGGTCACCTACACCTCGGTGACTTCGCCGCCCTGGACGTGGGACCACTTCTATGCCGCTGAGGACAGCGAGTTTGGCACCGTTGCGGCGCGGATCAAGGCCGAGTTCTGGGTGAGTCTTCATCGCACTAAATTGGTCAATACTACGCATTCATTGGTCGTTCTTGAAATAATGAAATGATACATGATGTCTGTATGCAGGACTTCTTCAGGTGCGACGAAGGGTTTGAGGACCGAGCGGCGCGAGTGCAGGACAAGGTCTGTAGGTCTCGACTCTCGGACCTATACCATGAGACGCGGCTCCAGTGCATCATCAACTACAACGCCGACGTCCTTGGTCAGGTGGTGAGGAAGGCTGATGCCAGGACCAGGATGCTCACCAAGGAGCAGTACCTCTTGGTAAGTATGAAACATTAATACTGACTCCTTCCATGAAGAATAGGTAGGCTTTATTTCATCTTCTGACATATCAATAACTTGATGGCATGCAGCAATGTCCTGATTGGTGCGCCAGGCACCGCCTCTGCTGGGAGGCCATTGTGGACAGGTGGCTCTCGGAGGAGTGGGCTGAGAAGCACAACATCCGTTGGGACTGCCGCCTGCAGATGGGTGGGGCGCTACACCACCAAGGCAACCGGAGCCTCAGTACGTACGCCCAGACATGGGTAATCTTCTTTGTGTTTTTATCTTTATTTATTTATTCTAACGCTCAATTCTCATTACTTGTAATCATCTTTGTGTTTTCCTCGCAGTCCTAGGCGCACCAAGGCCAGGAATACAATGAGTTCATGGCGTACGCCCTGGCACACAAGGGCAAGGCGACGGCCCCGGAAGTCACCTACAACCCGGCGGACGGGCCCGAGGCGTACACCAGCGCGAGCGTCCACAACAAGCTTAGCGAGTACACCTCGGCGGCCCGCGAGCGCCATGGGGAGGACTATGATCTAGCCACCTAGCCCCTAGACACAGACCTCCTGATGAGGCTGGGAGGAGGGAAGCGGCACGGCCGGTACTGGATGGCGGACAGCACAGTCGACTCTGCCTCTGTTCCCAACCTCGCCGAGATTCGAGCAAGGAGCACGAGCTCCTCCCTCCCCATACGCTCTCGGCAGCAGAGCTCACAGCAGCAGATGGCGGAACTCCAGGTTAGTTCTGTTTTATTCGTCGTTCATTGCTTTTACACATCTAGCTTGCCTTTGCATTGTTTAAACATTGCGGGTGGAATGTTGTAGGCTGACTTGCGGAGGTTGGAGGCCCAGCAGGCGGCCTAGGCGGAGGCCCATCGGCTGGAGATGGAGGCTGTACAAGCCTAGAGGGTGGCCGAGACGCAGAGGCTGCAGGACATGTTCAGCTTCATGGCGAGCCTTCAGACCTTGCCAGGTGTGGTCGTGCCCCAGTCGCTGCTCGCTCCAGTTGTGGCTCCTCCTTCTCCTGTAGGGACTCCGGTGAGTATATATGGTTGTTTATTCCTTTAGCTTGTGCGGCCCTCCTATAGATACTCATGAATTCGCTTCTCCTTTGTGCAGCAACAGTCGGTGGGTTCGAACTCAACTCCTCAAGGTGGCCCTTCTCCACAGGTCGGGTGGACAACTAGCCCTCCTCAAGGTGGCAGTTTACACTCCGGGTGGGGAGACTGGCAGTAGGTACCGTTTATTTGTTTCTTTTCATATTGCATGGACTTGTGTTAGACTTAGCCTTATGTTGGACTACTGCTAGAGACATATATATATTGTGATGGATATTGTCATGGATGATGCGAATGTATGATGGATTATGGACAATGGATTTGTATGTGATGTATTATGGACGGTGGATGTGTATGTGATGGGTTATGGATGTGTATGTGATGGAATATGGATGTGTATGTGATATATCCTGTGCTGTGTGTTTATATATATGTGATTTCTTTATTTGCGTTGATGGAAAGCAAAAAACAAAAAAATAGCATTTTCCCCTCTTTGCCGAGTGCCACACTCGGCAAAGAAGGCTTTACCGAGTGCCGTGACCATGGCACTCGGCAAAGCTGAGAAGCAGAGATCCAATTTCCCAGCTTTGCCGAGTGCCAGAGCCATGACACTCGGCAAAGATTTTTTTTTTAAAAAAAAGAAAAAAATTCTTTGCCGAGTGCAAGAGTATGGCACTCGGCAAAGAATTTCCAAAAAAAAGAGAAAAAAATTCTTTGCCGAGTGCCGCTGAGGTGGCACTCGGTAAAGAGGCCGTCAGAGTTGATGTCGATTTTTTTTTCCGAGTGCTGACATGACACTCGGCAAAAGCTTTACTAAGTGCCCGATATGTGGCACTCGACAAAGAAACCTTTGCCGACTGCTCTTTGTCGAGTACGATACTCGACAAAGCCTTTACCGAATGTATTTCGGGCTTTACCGAGTGCCGCAGGCACTCGATAAATTGCCAGTTTCCAGTAGTGTGATTGAATTTTCAATGGAAGGAATAAGTGCTAACTAACCTCGGCTCAACCTGCCAGCCGGGCGCTCTTTCCTAGCTAGATCGAGAAGACAACTAGCACACTACCTACTGGTGGTGCGGTGCATGAGGAGATGAGATGGCCACAGGGCTGTGACGACCCAGGCCACCTTTATATACAACCAAGATGTGGAGGAGCTACTACTAATTACAACTTCTACTCAATCAGCCTGTTCGCTTGTTGGTTTGGAAAAATTGGTTCTATAGCATCGAAGGATCACAACATCCGGAAAATACCATCAAAAGTTTACCGTTACGTAAAATACCACTCAAAGTAATAATCCGTTATGGAATCTAGCATTCTGTTAACTCGTTGTTAACGGCATCTACCTCACGTCCACTCCACTTCACCTAGAGAGGACGATCCCACTCATCATCCTCTTCCCACCCTCTCGCCAATCCCTTAGCATGCTGGGGCCATCCTGGGACCATCTGTACGTCGATTTGTGGCAGAGACCCACCAGGAGCACACGCAACGCAAGTAGGACCGAGCACACGCAAGCAGGGAGAAGGAGCCGAGGGCGGCGTAGATAGAGGAAGGCGATGAGGAGCTCGGTCCGAGCTACTAGCTGCGGCAGCGACCATCGACTGGCTGCTGCTCGACCAACTGGCTGGCGAGGCCCTGCGGGAGCTGATGCACACGGTGCAAGGCACCATGTTCTGCCGCTCCACCGCCGAGCGCCTGAGCCGGAACTTCGAGCCGCTGCTGTCGCTCGTCCAGCGCCTCGGCCTGCACACCCAGCGCTTTGCGGGGGATCTCCGTGAGCTTGCGGCGCGGGTCAGGGAAGCGCTCGACCTGGCCCGCCATGCCGCCGCGTCCCCGCGCTTGAACGTCTACTGTGCCGCGCAGCTGTCGCGACGGATGGACGCAGCTGACTGCGGCATCGCGCGCTGGCCGAAGCGCCACGCCCCCGCGCATGTCGTCGATGGCGTGCGCAGGCTCTACGACAAGGACAACGCATGCATATGCCGCCTCGAGCACCGCATCGAGGAGATCACCGCCGCCATGCAGCCGGTGCCCCCGCCCTCTCCTCCCCGTCGCGCCGCCGCCGCCGCACAAGGGCGTGCCCATGCCGATGGAGGCACCGCTCGCCAAGGACGCCTTCACTGCTGTGCCAATGGTGGTGCCACCGCACAAGGGCATGGCTATGTCGGTGCCGATGCCGGTGTATGTGGACAGGAGTTCACAGCGTTATCTCCGAACGTGACGAAATGGTATTCTCTGGTAACGATTCATTCGTTCAGTGCTATTTCACGGACGGACAAACTTTTAATGATATTTTTCGGATATCGCAATCTTTTGGTGCTATAGAACTAATTTTCCCTATTGGTTTTAGCCAGGACTTATCAGCTATGGTACAATATTTTTCTCTCACACCAAACCAGCACCAGCCGGGCTTATCAGCCCAGAAACCAACCAGCGAACAAGCTGATTATCTAAAAAAACAATTATATCTTCTTCCTACACTTTTTATAAAAGCAAACATACTACTGACTTGCATTTATAAATAGTCTATATCACTTTATGCAAAGCTCATCTCATATTTGTTGCCATCGATTATTGCCATTTCGATTCATATCTGCCCATCTAGTGTCATCCTCTAGTACAGAAATGATTTTCCGTGGCGCCTGCCTTTTTTTTTACTGGCGTTTGGTATTAGAGTGTCTCCTGTGAAGGGCCCCATGTACAGGGATCCACCAGAGCGAGTTGAAGTTGGGAGAAGTATCTATATATTTTTAGCTTCATCCCACAGCAATCCCTTGTGAGAGTATATTCTAAGAAGCTTTACATATATATATGAAGCTGTTTGAAAATACTCCTTTGAATAAGCTGCTGCAGCGGTGCTGTTTCTGAACGTACTAGTTCTGAATTCATCCATACTAGCCATGGGTGTCCGTGCTTCGCTACGGGTGACTCTTTTTTTATATATTCTATTTAGATCTTTTTTTAATACGAACAGACCTGCCCCTCCGATTCTATCATTAAAGCCATTTGTATCTTTTATCAAAAAATTATTTATCATTTTTATGTACCTATGACAATTTGTAATGCATTTTGTTTTCTTAGTTTTAATGACCATATATAATTTTTATTTAGCTTAAATTTAGGAGAAATTTTTAGTTCATATTCATATTTAACAAAATATTTTTAAAACTTATTTTTCCTTGTTCCTCAAATTAATGGTCATGCATGACTATATGATAATTAGAGCCTTGCTTCAACTATATGAACAAAATTTATCAATAAGAGGACCCTAGAAGTTCTTATTTATAGTTCACTTATGATCAAGCAACAATGTTAGGATTTGCGGTATCCAACATCTCTAGATATTTAACACTACAACAAAGGCATGATGTCATGAGTATTAGATTAGGTTAATCAAGCATATCTAATTTGTTGTGTTGTTTTTTGCTTGTGGCATTTGTCCATGACCCGTAATTGTGCAATTAGCCATATTAATAATCACTAAAAAGTCGCAATTATGTTTATTCAAGGAGGCAACTGCATGCATGTCTTTTATTTGTTGTGATTGGCCACCTAATCTATTATATTTTTTGGTACCACGTGCACTGAGTATGGGACGTGAAAAATCAAGAGACTGAGCATGTCTACATATACCCATTTTGGTGGTAGTGTACCCAGTGGACATACATCTACTACGCCATACATACATGTACAACATGGCCCCACAATGGATAAGGCCATGCTGTCCTACCTCCCAAGGGTGCCCTGATGCACTTTCCCCTTTCTTGTATCCTAGTGATCGTTTCCAAACGTAGATTTGTTCTCTACATTCTGTCTAAAAGAGATTTTACTTTTTGCTTAACAACTTTGCCCAAACTTACCCCTTTCTAGAAAAATGAATTTTATTCCGGCCGTTGCAAAAATCATGCATTTAACGAATCTACAAAGGTAGCCTCTGTCTGGCACAAGCAACTTCTCAAAAGGCTCTAAAAACACAACTCAAGTAGCAACTAAGCACTAATTAAGCCCATTAGAAAATGGCCACCCATCTTTGGGGAAGACCTTCGTTATATTGCTGCACTCCTCTAGCATACGACATGCCCATTTCAAATCTCGGCCTGTGATTCTCCTTTTGGAGGGTGGACGAGTAGCTTGTCTCATAGGTAGCCCTGAAAATGACATATAAATAAAAAAGGGTGTCTTATTTAAAAAAAAATCCTCGGACACTACCAAATAGACCATATTACTCTATTCGCTCCCACACAAAATTGAGAGCACTTTAATTAAAATGAATGAATGGCGAATGAAGTAGATCAGTCTACATTGCCATATTGGTCCTTAGTTCAGTCCCAACCCATAAGCCATATACTGGCTTTCATAGCTACCACATAAGCAAGAAATTACCTAAAGAAACTATAGCTCACAGTGCATTGTTTGGTACGTGGGCACTTAATAAAATTCAACCAATCCATTCTTTTGTTTTCTCCTTTCCCAATATTCTCTCTCCTCCCTGTACCCATTTTCATCTCCCGATTTAGAAAGATCCAAGCTGCCTAGTCCTCTTCTCATCCGTAGCCTGACAGGGAGCAGCGGATGGCCACCAGCCAGTGGGCAGTGCATGTCAGCGGGTGGGTGGCGGGCCTGTCCAGGCGGCATGGCGGCGCAACATGAGTGGGCCAACACGTCGGCAGGGCTCGTGAGGACGGAAGGAGACAAGTGAGCGAAAGTGGGCAGTGTGGCTTGTGACGATGCTGCGCGAGCAGCGAGTGTTACAGTGGCAGTGTGAGGCGGGGCCTCACTGAGGCGAGCTCGGCCAAGCATGGCGGGCTAGCGGCGCGTGGCTCGCTCACCGAGACATGGCGGGGCTCGCCGGGAACACGGTGAGGCAGGATGTAGAGCCGGCCGGGCGGCGCTCATGAGGATGCCACAGGTGGCGCGGCCAAGCAGCACTAGCCATGGGGGGCAAGCGGCGATGCGAACCAAGTCGGGGTTGTAGAAACAAGTAGTTTCTCCCCAACGCGAAAGCTGCAGTTTCTTGGCTTCTTGGTTGCAGGGCAGAGGGCCGATGTGGTTCCTCACGGAAACCATTTTCTTCTACTTCCTCGTTAACTTCGCCGTACTCTTGGTAAAAGGGGGTCGGCAGTTGAGGTCGCAATATTTGGCACAAACGTTGCAAGTCAAGATGCTTCATTTCAGTACGAAGTTAACTCTGTGAACCCATTTCAGTACCAAAAGCGTGTGAAGAGAACATATTCATGTGAAGGAGGCCATGTTTATTTTCATGTCTAAACACAACCTTCCATGGGAAGCAAGGTACGCCAAAGAAGGCAAAGGAGGTGGATGGGTGCAGTGGAACAAAGGCATGGTCATGTTTTTATAGGCAAGAGGAGAATCCTGGAATTCACTGTTAGCAGGAACACGATAAATAAGAACTAGACATGGCCTAAAAAATCAAAGTACAAGAAATTAGTGTGACATGACTTGGTATTGCAGTACATGGCACTGTGTAGATTCATGAAAACGCATTGGACAAACACAACCTTCCATTTCTCTACTGTGTAGCGAAAGTGAAATATCATCCTGGCTTAATGAGACTGTCCTCCCGATTATTTCCACAGCTCCCAGTTCACTGAAAGCAACATCGTATTGTAATGTGACAACATATAGATATATGCAGTTATTATGAGAGTTACCATATGGATTCAGATCTTATTAGTCCACATTGTTCCATGATAGGCAAATAAATTGATCGTACCAACTAAACTCTCAGGAATAATGATCAATGTTCGAAAATACCAAAGATAATAATTGAATGCTTGATGAGTTTTTTCATGCTATAATGCTTCATTTATACAAAGAAAAGATCATAGGAGTGACAAATATAATACTCGCTCCATGTTCCTTGCAGCGATGCATCAATATTGCGAGAAGACAGAAAATTGTAGCATGAAGGGTCAATATCATGAACAGGTTTGGCATGCAATATGTTGCTATCTAGCATGGATGGATGCTCTTCCAGACAAAGATGACAAAAGGGCATCAGACCGGATGCATGCATGAAATGTCACAATCATACTCTCTTTCTCTCTCATGTATTACTATGTAGTGACGATGACTCTGAATAGCTCTACAGTTCTTTTTACCTGATCATGCATAGGCTCTACTCTGGTCATAGAAAATTGTTATTTGTGGTGCAATTAACTTCATCATACATATTAACTTATCAACGCCAATCAAGTACATGGCCAGGCTTTCAAATCTTTTTCTATGCTAGAATGTGTCATTTCTAGATAGAGCGCTATTTTTTTTTCCTCCTACTGATAAACAATGCTAGAGCGATAGTATTAGATATCACCACCAGACCCATATAATAAGCATCTAATTTTGCATGCATGTTTTAACCAATAGCGTTGATGTTTTCTACAAGAAGAAGCCATAAGGACAAGTTGCAGCAGAAGGGAGGCATGTATGGCATGGTGACCACTGCAGCATGCAAGCATGCATAGATTATCTAAACGATTGCATGAAGAAGAATCTAGGCTGCTGTGCAACTGTTCGGCAATCAAGCCACACAAATCATATCAGACGGCGCTGGTAGAACAAACTAACGTGGCAATGCTCAGAGGCCGCGGAGACGGCGCGGCCTCATACTTCTAATCTTTGACAGTTGGCTCTACTGATGGTGTGATTCTATATCGGGTGATTCACGTTATTTGGATATATTCTCTCAAACCCTTGACGGCATCAAAAAGGAAAAAAAACATATCCTTGACTGCTGGCTCTACCGACGGTGCATAATTGTTGATCAGTCTCTATATCGTGTGATTGAGAGAATACTCAACCGTTGCTTATTTTATTGGTACACGCTATGTTCAGACCCTACCTACTCCGTGGAGCGGAAGGACCAAACTCCAAACCTAAAACGCAGAAGCCACACTTGGTTTAATATTGATGAGGTAAGATAATAAGAGGTACACATGGCAAACAGGTCTTCTGATTCCTGTACCCGTGCTCCAGACGTCGTCGTTAATCAATTGGGTGAAGTCGTTCTTTCGTGCGGTGGCCCACGTACGTTAATTAGTTTCTAGTAGTTGCCGAGCGGACTGTGTATACATACTAGTAATAACGATATATATAAGTAATCGTCCCATGATTCTAAAGTTTATAGGATGATTGATCTTAATTATTGGTAACTGTTAATGGAACCAATTCACTACTGAAAATTGTCCCTCTCGCACACTCGACTGAAGCGACAACACGGAACCGCCGCGTCATCAACTATATGTATGTCAGGTTTATATGACGTGTGAACGACCACGTCATGCATGATTCCCGCCACTACAAAATTGATTTGTAGCAACAAAAGGCATTGGACAATCTTTCAGCCTAATCGGCTGGGGCTATTACTGCTGGCTGGTTTGATGTGAGAGAAAAATACTGTTCTGGCTGAAAATTTACGATCATTTACGACCAATCGAACAGGCCGTTTATTGTAACATCGGCTTCCGTGGTTATGAGCACAGGACAGTCCGACGGTATAGGGATGCAGAGTGTCGGACTGTTTGGTAAGTTGTTTTTGCCAGTGGAGACCTTCGAGCATCGGCTCGTGAGGGAACTCGTCGGGGCTAGCGCACTTAGGGTTACTCCAGCATCATCAAGCCAGCTAGGACGTCTTCAGACGTCATAGAGATGAAGGAAGAACAGCAGATTGAGGTTTGGAAGAGTTTAGGACAAAAAAGGGAGTTAAATGTAAAGGTGAAAAGATAAAAGTACAGTATTGGTTGATCAATTGGACAGTTGAATTGGCCGTTGCCCTTTATATTTATAGCTAGGGTGGGAGGTCTATCCCGGGGTAGAATCCGAATATATTATGAGAAACTGAACCGAAACAAACATGAGTCCCTCTCAGATCCGTTTTGAGTGCATGCACTGGACAGTCCAACGCTTCATGTGTGTATGCACCAGGCTGTCCAGTGTTTGTCTTTTTTTGGACAGTTGCCTGTTTCGATCATGAACAAAGTTATTACAATCATGTTGCTGACGTGAATTTTGATCACACACCAGCAAAGGCTAGATCACCCAGGCTGCACACGGCCGAGATACGCAACGGAGGGAGGTCCAAACGGCAATGCCGACCAGCAGGTCAGCAAGGCCGATTTGACACCCGTTCTTCACCTAAAAAACCCCACGAACGCCTCCTGGGAAGGCCCGTTGGGGAGACGCACAGCTGAGGTGTCCTAGGATCGGTAAGGTCACTTAGAATGCAGGCAAATCTAGTCCAGAGAATTGCTGGACAGAAAGGGGTTCAAAGAGCTTGAGGTAGAACATAAAAAGTAAATAGATTGGTTTTTTTGTCGATTGGATAGATCTATCTTTCAGTTGACCATGATCCTCTCGTATAAATAGAGAGGGGTGATCTTATCTCAGTAGGAAACCTATTCCACGTACAATTTACAAGTTTTCTATGAGATCGGAAGAGTTTTCAAAAGAAAATCTTGAAAAGCATCTCAGACCGCAAAAACCGTCTGAGACCGGTTCCAAAACTAGCCTGGGCCGGTTTCAACGGTGGCCTGTGGGCCACCTTAGAAAAACAGGCCTTTAGAGGATAATTATTTCATTACAGAGACATATGCATCTGAATTAGGATGGGATGTGATACTAAAACAAAAGCCGCATAAGTACTCGCCAAAGTTAGAAGAAAAAAAATATGTAGATACGCTTCAGGAAAATATAATTAAAAGCAATAAACAATATGAATAGAGAAATTTTAGTTGTTATTAATACAATAAATACTTTTAGATTATATCTAGGATTCAAAGAGTTCACAATAAGGACAGATTGTGAAGCTATATGCAGATATTACAATAAAGTCAATAGTAAGAAAAGCTCGACTAGTGTTGACAGCAGCGGGGCATGCAGAAAAGATCGATAAGCGCACGGATATCAGTTGTAGCTTTTCACTAAAAATATTCCATGATATCGAACTCATGAAAACATGTGAGTTTAACTAGGTCTAACTCAACCAAGGGTAGAAACAAGGTTAAGGATAAACATGAGCGTAGAGAGGACTACTAATGTTCTCTATTTCTAACTTGGATAAGTATGTATTCTACTGTTCACCTAGGGATATTACTAAAGAAATACACAAACAGAGTATGTATTTCCGTCGCAACCAGATCCTACCAAGTAAGATCTAAACTTATCAATAGTAAAAACAACAGCCATGAGCTCTTTTCAGTTGTTGCATAATTAAGCTGAGGTCCTGTTAGAGTTTTGCTAGCATAAGAAATTGCATGATTCTTATTTTCTTTTGTTTGACCCAAAACTATCCCCACATCATAATCACTAGCATCACACATAATTTCAAAAGGTAAAGACCAATAAGGGGGTTGAATGATTGGTGCAGAGATGAGTGCTTTCTTTAGGATTTCAAAAGATTTTAAGCATGCATCATTAAATCCGAAGGGAACATCTTTGGTCAAAAGGTGTGTAAGGGGTCTAGCAATGTGTGAAAAAGTCTTTTATGAAACGGCTATAAAACCCCGCATGACCAAGAAAACTATGAATCCCTTTACATTTATAGGAGGGGGTAGTTGTTCAATTACTTCAATTTTAGCTTGGTCTATCTCAATCCCCCGTTCGGACACCAAGTGTCCAAGCACTATGCCTTCTCTAACTATGAAATGATATTTTCCCAATTAAGGACTAAGTGCTTTTTTCACATCTTTGCAAAACCTTATCTAAATTTTCAAGACATCATCCCAAAGTTTTTCCATAAATAGAAAAATCATCCATGAAAACGTTCATGATTTCTTCAATCATATCAGAAAATATAGACATCATGTATATTTGAAAAGAAGCTGGAGCATTACACAATCCAAAAGACATTCTACGATAAGCATAAGTTCTATATGGACATGTAAAGGTGGTTTTGCTTTGGTCATCAGGATGGATTGGGATTTGATGATAACCTAAATACCCATCAAGGAACACAGAAGAAAGAAAGATTTGCCAGTCGCTCCAACATTTCATCAATGTAGGGCAACGAAAAGTGATATTTCTTTATTACCTTGTTATGTTTTTGGTAATCGATGCACATCCGCCAACCTGTGATGGTTCTTTGTGTGATTAATTCATTCTTTTTATTTTTTATAACATTCATGCCTCCCTTTTTAGGTACAACTTGCACCGGGCTAACCCACTCACTATCCACCTCGATTTGAGGCCGTTTGCCCTACCCCGCCCCCATCGCGCTCCGTCCGCTGGCTCCCAGGTCACCGCGCCCCATTCCTTGTGCCCGCATCGTGCTACCACCACTCCTCGTGCCCCCTAACTCTCCGAACAACATAAAAGATGTACAACATGAAACACTTAAATGCAACGTATATATGCAACAAATGAAATGTCTAAGACATACACTTGCAACATATGTGTGAAATATATACAATATCTAGATAAAACACTTGAAACTTGCTGCAACATGAAAACACTTACTGCAACATAAGACTAAAACAACTAAAATATTTGGAACATATTGTTGCAACATATGTGTGAAATATATGCAACATCCAGATCAGAACGCTTGCAATATACGTTTGGAATAGGTGAAACATTTTGAACAAACCTCTGAAACACTTACAACATGTCTCTGAAACACTTGCAACATATGCAACATGTGCAACATCCATATGAAGTAATTGCAACATATTTATGAAACTTCTGAAACACTTAAAACATATGCTTGCAACATGCACTTTCATCGCAACATCTCCCTGCTGAGGTCGCGCATCGTGGCGGGCATGGCATTGACAGCGGGCATGACCTTCTAATGGGGAACAACGGCATCGGCAGCACCCCAGCAGCACCTCGGCGCACGAGGAGGACGAGGCATAGTGCGCAGTAGCGAGGGCGGGGCGCGCAGCGAGATGGAGCGGGCACGGCGGGGGATGGAGCGCGGCGCGGTGATGGAGGGGGCGCGACGCGGGACGGAGCGCGGCGCTGGATGCAGAAGCCACGAGGAGCGAGATGGGGTGCGCGGCGGGGAAGATGGCAGCAATGAGCGCACGACGCAGCAGCACGCGATGGCCGAGAGCGACGGGGAGATGTTTTTGAGAGAGATATGGATCGGAGACGCAGAGAGTAAGCAAGTCTGTTGGACCGGTACACGCGCCCGGAAAGTGGTGTCCGGACGGACGGACGGACGGACGGACGGACGCCCGCTCCCGAAGATTACCGTAAAAGTTAACAATAATTAGCAAGTGCGTTGCTAAAGTGCACGAACATATATCTTCTTCTAGTCTAATATAAATAAAGGGAGAGTATAAAGTAAAGATGATTGAAAGACGGATCGATCCTCAATTATCAGATCCTGAAGGAGGCAAAATAAGATGCTAGGCCCTGTTCGTTTGTCTTTTCAACCGTACTTTTTCAGCGAAGCAATAGTGTTTTTCTCTCATAATAAATCAGCGAACAATATTTTTCATCTTATCTTTTTAGCTTATTTGACAATAACAAATGTGTCCATGAGCTAGCAAATTTATTGGGAACTGTTGACAACCACAAACATGTTTGGTAGCAAATTCGTTTTTTTTAGTGTCCTGTAGTCTATTTTGCCAAGATGCTACGTATAAGCTTTACCTTGCTATTGGTTGGTTGAAACTTGAGCAGAACCACATTTCCATAGAAAATGAAGTTTCAAAATCTGTCGTGCATACAGCTAGCTAACTGCACTGTTTGTCAAACTGCACATTGACAAAAGGAGCTTAATTCGGTTTTTGCGCTGACAATAACGTCGTTGCTTGGTTAGTAAAAGGCCGGCCGGCGTCAAATCAAAACTCAAAAGGTGTCATAATCTTACAGCTGCTTGCCATGCACCACGAGACGACGACGACGACGACGACCTACTCTTCCTATAGACTATAGTGTACACTACTCGTCTCCATGGCTCCATCTCCATGCTGCAGCTGAGGCATGCAAAAGTCTTCAGCATTTTCCCCAAACTTCGCCGCTGTTTCCCTCTTATTTGAAGCTACATTCTACCTGCCTAATTCAAGTTGCGACCAGCGCCTAACTAGCTAGCCAGTCAAAAACATTCTGGTGCGACCAACGCCTAACTAGCTAGCCAGTCAAAAACATTCTGGTGGATCATCGTTGTGGTAAAAAAAGAATGAAAAACTGAATTTGAGTTTTGTTCTAGAGAGACATGTCATGGATGTAACTTTAGACCGTACCTGTAACGTCACTAGCTATATTTATATGTACATAATGCGCACGGATGCTTTGAGGTCCATTTATATATCCGTCGAATCTCTGTGATCCTGTATCCTGCCTGCTTGCAGTAGCTCGACGGTTCTTATCCAAATTTCCGTAGAATTCGATTTGATTGGTAGAGCTATCTTACCTTACTCAACTTTGTTTATCATCATCATTTAGTAGGTTATGCAATCGATCCACGTAAGGCTTGTCAGCTTAATGTACAATGTGACAGCAGCGCCTAGCCAATCAGCCTTGTCAATGTGACTTGAACATTATAACATATTTATATTAGTAGTATACTTGTAATCACTCTATGTGACATGGTATCTCTCTTTCTCTCATATAAAAACACTTCAACCTTTTTTATGAAATTAGATGAATACAAACTTAATAACAAAATTATAGAACTTCATGCGAGCTGTGACTTTGTAGTAGTCAACTTTTCTATTTGGGCACTGCTAGCGCCCGGACGTCCAGACGCCCGGCCGTGGCTGTAGTCGGCTTCCCCTCCGTTTCGTGCGTCCATGCGTGGGTCCGCGCCGCCTAGTCGCCATTCGACCACACCTGTGCCCACGCGGGGCCGCACGTTGCCCACGCAGGGACCGCTCACGCTCTCTCCCGCTTCCCACGCTCATTCTATGTGCAACACCCCATCTATTTTTGAAACATCCAGATGCAACACTTGCAACATAAAAAAAAAAGATGAAACATTCAAAACATGCATCTGAAACACTTGCAAAAACAATTGAAAATCATTGCAAACATACGCAACATCTAGATAAAACACTTGCAACATATGTGTGAAACATATGCAACATCCAGATAAACATGCTTGCAACATACGTCTGAAAAAACAAACGAAACAATGAGGACAGACGCTTGCAACATCCGTGTACAACCATTATAACATATGCAACATCCCGATGTACTTTTGCAACATCCATGTGAAATAATTGAAACATACCTCTAGAACATTTGAACCATTTCAAATGCACACTTGTAACATGCATCATATCCAGGTGCGGCCTCCTCCGCCATTTGCATCGGGGTGCTGCAGCCGTAGCAGGAGGCGAGGCCGGAGGGCTTCCGCGCCAAGGCCCGACGCTTCTCCTTGCGCTGGCGGCACCTGTCGGCGCCGTCGGGAGGAGTAGGAGCAACGGCAGGAGCAGCAAGGCGAGCGCGCGCAGCAGCGGCAGGAGCTGCGGGCGCGGGCACAACGGCAGGAGTTGCGGGCGCGGGTACGCGGGAGTAGCGACAGGAGGAGCAGGGCGGGCGGCGGAGTGGGCTATGGATGAATTAACGGGATATTGCGGAGTGGGTGATGGATGAATTAACTGAATATATTAAACAAAGGTGGTGTCATGTGGCCCCACGCCCACGTCCAATACTCGAGTAAAGAGTCAAACGCTTGGATCAAAGAATTACCGTTTCTATTTGGAAGAGGGGCACAAAAAAAACTTTTGGCTTTCAAAAAAAAATCTTTGGTTAGCCGTACGCACTAAACATGAACTTCCAATACTGATTCTATTCCATACAGAAGTACGGTTTGATGAACTAGTATATTCTAATAATTTGTGTATATATCGTCTGATACCTGTTCAAACTCCCCCCCCACCCCCCTACAAAAAAAAAACAGTATGGAATCTGCCAAGCAGCACGAATAACATGTAATTTATAATATAATTAAGCACGAATCTTGGAGCAGATTTGCATGCTGCAGACAGGACTGGAGCATTGTGGTTTCTGGTTTGGACTTTTTCTGATCCCGCGTGTAATTTTCTACGTTGTGACATAGATGACAAATCTGGTCACCTGCGGACCGGCTACATTGATATGATACGTGTTGCAAGAGATAGCTACTCACGAACTAACCTGAATCAACAAAAAATCTTTGCAGATCAGCGACATTTCTTCATCGGTTTATAGCCATTGACGAAATGGAAAATCACATATGCTAGCTAGATCCTATATCCTTAATTATATTTATTCCTTTATATATTATTAGGTAAACATGAGAGAGGAAAGATGCACGTATTTCTTCTGTTCAATTTGTTAGTAGTTTTAGTACCCTACCGTACCTTGAGACTGAATGTCTGAATTAGTACTTCCTTGTAGACAGAAATAACCGTCGATGTTGGAACCTTTCACTGCCTTGAAATAAAACATGGTTGATAGGCAATAAACATTTTTTTATATTGTGATGATGTACCTTCTAAAACCTAATAAAGTTAAAATAACATGTAATTAATATAATTAAGCGGCATTATTTGGAATCTTCCCCATCCTTCTCAGATTCCCTTGAATTAGAAGGAAGCCATTGTGTCTAGAATAATGCCCAAACTAATTAAGTGAACAGGGTTTTACTAGTACTACTTTGGTTCCGTGCATGTGCGTGGCCAACAATTCTCCAATGCAAGGGGCTGGTTGGGCGTGTGAACAGTGACAGTGAGCCGTACCTAATGGCTTTAGCACATTCTTTGACCATGGCACCTGCAAACATACATTTCAATATTAATCATACAGTATCAGATACTTCTGGTGCATGCGTGGCATGCACTGCAGAAAGCTGACAGTGCTGATGAACTGATCTGAGGTGGTGGGGTTGCATGCATGTATATGTATGTGCCTGTCCTATTCACAACAACTTAACTTTGATTGATCATATAGATAAAAGCAGTTTAACTTGGAAGCAAAACATTCTGAGAATGGAGACTGTTGACTCTTTGTCATGCGTGTACGCGTTGTGGCGAACAAATGGAGCTAGATAGTTAGTTAACGAACTAACTAACCATGCATGACGACTTTATTAGATAAAGTATGGCATGGGTCATGGGGACATATCATATTTTATCCTACTATACGCGGTAAAGATCTACTGGCATATAGTGTCACTTTGTAAAGTTGAAAGAGACTTGATATACTTGTTGAGTAGGTCAGTAGTAGTGCCTAAGCCCAACAAAGTTGACCATATATAGCCCATGCATGTCTGCAGCTGCTAGCATCTATGACTATGACGACGTGGATGACCGGAATGGTGAGCATGCAGCCGGATAAACTCCATCGATCAGATCAGATGACATAATAAACAGTTGAAAAAGTGCTGATGATGAGAGACTCGAAGTCGATGACCAATTGATCACAAAAAACCAAATGACCGTGAACGTAACAGTGCGTGGATCCATGAGCCATGATGCATGCATGATTGCTCTTTTTTTTTGATAATATGCATGCATGATTGCTGGTGAGCACGTATATATACACAATGCAACATGTGTAGCAAAACTAGCAGAGACGTGGCAGAAAAAGCTTTGCTAGACGGTTGCTAAGTAAAGGGCACGTAGGTCGGCCGAGTCGTCGTAGCTTTACTCAAACCGTGTGTCGGCTTTCAGTTTGCGTCGATTTCGATACGTACTAGAGGTCCAAGTGTTCCCATTCACACTACTGGAGGCGGCCTCTTTGCCGAGTGGCTGTTGCATTCGGCAAAGGCAGCTTTGCACTCGGTAAAGTCTTTGCCGAGTGCAACACTCGGCAAAGAGCTTTCGTCGAATCCCCTTCCGATAAAGGCTGCTTTGTCGAGTGCCAAATTTCGGGCACTCGGCAAAGGCTTTACCGAGTGCCGTGTGGGCACTCGGCAAAGATTTGACACCGTCGGCCGACGGCCGACGCCGTCTATTTTTTTTTTAAAAAAACTCTTTGCCGAGTGCCACAGCTCCGGCACTCGGCAAAGAAATCTATTTTTTTAACCTCTTTGCCGAGTGCCACAGTGCCGGCACTCGGCAAAGGGTGTTTTTATTTTATTTTTTAAAATTTTCTTTGCCGAGTGCAATGGTCATTACACTCGGCAAAGTCACCTCTAAATTTCTTTTTTTTTCTTTT